>NC_091631.1:60902688-62104474 GCF_027580195.1 Bos mutus | reverse complement strand
AACAAGGATCTTCTGTATAGCCCAGGGACCTATACTCAATATTTTGTAATAACCTGTAAGGGAAAAGAATCTGAAAAAAATATACATTCACACACACACACACATATATGACTGAGTATTTTGCTATACACCTGAAACTAGTGTAATATTGTAAACCAACTATCCATTAAAAACAGTCACAGAAAATAAAAATCAGCATCAGCTAGAGTAGCAGCTAGATGTTAAAATGCTTATTATGTTTCAGTGACCTAAATGCTTTACATATATTGTCTTATTTAAGTATCACATTAAAAATAGGTACCCTTTATTATTCCAATATTCAGACACATTAGAAAGTTTCAAGTTCATGTAAAATATTGGAATTTAAGCTTGAAACCAACATCAGTAAATATTTAAACAGAAATTGGGCAAATCAAATTTAGTTTTTTTTTTTTTTTTCAAATTTAGTTTTGTTTAAAGAAACACTAAGACTGCAAAGTATACAATATTAGGGTTAGAAATAAAAAGAGAAATTCTGGATTTAATTTTTATTTAATAAAAATAATTGATATTAGAAGAGCATCCAACTAGGTTGAACAGATAATCCTGATATAATTTTTTTACATTTTTCTTGGCTGGTGGCTCATAGGATCTCAGTTCTCTGACCAGGAATTGAAACCAGGCCATGGCAATGAAATCCCAAAATCCTAACCACTGGGCCACTAGGGAACTCCCTTGATATAAATTCTTAAAACTCTACAAACAAAAGCCAAAATTATACTCAGCATTCCTATTAAAGAATAAGACAAGAAAGCCTACTTTGATCATTATTAGTTATAACAGAAATAACTATTTGTTGTAAGAAGAAATTGAAGCTGGAAAGAAAAGCTGAAGTTGATCAGTTTTATGAAGACTTACAAGACCTCCTAGAACATCAAAAAATGTCTTGTTCATCATAGTGGATTGGAAGGCATAAGTAGGAAGTCAAGAGATACCTGCAGTAATAGGCAAGTTTGGCCTTGGAGTACAAAATCAAGAAGGGCAAAGATTAACAGTTTTGCCAAGAGAACACACTGGTCATAGCAAACACCCTCTTCTAGCAACACAAGAGATGACTTTATACATGGACATCAAAAACAGTCAATACCAAAATCAGATTGATTATATTCATTCTTTGTAGAGAAAGATGGAGCTCTATACAGTCAGCAAGAACGAGATCTGGAGCTGTGGCTCAGATCATCAGCTCCTTATAGCAAAATTAAGGTTTGACCTAACGAAAGCGGGGAAAACCACTAAGGCAGTCAGATATGACTTAAATCCCCTATGAATATTAAGTAGAGGTGACAGATAGATTCAAGGGATTAGATCTAGTAAACAGAATGCCTGAAGAACTATGCACAGAGGTTCGTAATATTGTACAGGAGGCAGCGAACAAAACCTTCCCAAAGAAAAAGAAATTTTCTTTGCAAGAAGGCAAAGTGGTTGTCTGAGGAGGCTTTACAAATAGCTGAGGAAAGAAGAGAAGCAAAAAGCAAGGGAGAAAGTCAAAGGCACACCCAACTAAGTGCAGAGTTCCAGAGAATAGCAAGAGACAAGAAAGCCTTCTCCAATGAATAATGGAAGGAAACAGAGGAAAACAACAGAAGGGGAAAGACTAGAGATCTCCAAGAAAACTGAAAATATCAAAGGAAAATGTCACCCAAAGATGGACACAATACAGAGAAACGGTATAGACCTAATAGAAACAGATCAAGAAGAGATGGCAAGAATATATAGAAATGTACAAAAAAGATTTTAATGACCCAGATAACCACGTGGGGTCATCCACCCAGAGCCAGACGTTCTGCAGTATGAAGTCAAATGGGCCTTAGGAAGCACTGCTGCCAATAAAGCTAGTAGAGGTGATGGAATTCCATCAGAGCTGTTTAAAATCCTAAAAGAAGATGCTATTAAAGTGCTGCCCTCAATATGTCAGTAAATTTGGAAAACTCAGCAGGGGCCACAAGACTGGAGAGGTCTTCATCCCAATTCCTAAGATTGCACTCATCTCCCATGCTAGTAAGGTTATGTTCAAAATTCTTCAAGCTAGGCTGGCTTCAGCAGTATGTGAACCGAGAACTTGCAGATGTTCAAGCAGGGTTTAGAAAAGGCAGAGGAACCAGAGATCAAATTGCCAACATCCGTTGGATCATACAGAAAGCCAGGGAGTTCCAGAAAAACATGTACTACTGTTTCACTGACTATGGTAAAGGCTTTGACTCTATGGATCATAATAAACTGGAAAACTTTTAGAGATGGGATACCAGATCATCTTAGAGGTCACCTGAGAAACCTGTATGTGGGTCAAGAAGCAAGTTAGAACTTATATGGAACAATTGACTAGCTCAGAATTGAGAAAGGCGTACAAGGCTTTTTATTGTCACCCTGTTTATTTAACTTATACACAGAGCACATCATGTGAAATGCTTGGCTGGATGAGTTACGGGCTGGATCAAGATTTCCGGGAGAAATACCAACAACCTTAGATATAAAGACGATACCACTTTAATGGCAGAAAGTGAAGAGGAACTAAAGGGCCTCTTGATGAAGGTGAAAGAGGAGTGTGAAAAAGCTGGCTTAAAACTTAACATTCAAAAAACTAAGCTCATGGCATCCTGCCCATAACTTCATGGCAAATAGAAGGGGACAAGATGGAGGCACTGACAGATTTCCTGCAAACGTCACTGTGGATGGTGACTGCAGCCATGAAAATACTTCTCGGCAGGAAAAAGCTACAGCAAACCTAGACAGTATATTAAAAAGCAGGGACATCACTTTGTGGACAAAGGTCCATATAGTCAAGGCTATAGTCTTTCCATTTGTCACGTACGGATGTGAGACCTGGACCATAAAGAAGACAGAGCATCAAAGAATTGATGCTTTTGAACTGTGGTGTTGGAGAAGACTTTTGAGGGTCCCTTGGACTGCAAGGAGATCCAACCAGTCAATCTTAAAGGAAATCAACCCTGAATACTCATTGGAAGGACTGATGCTGATGCTGAAGCTCTAGTACTTAGGTCACCTGATGTGAACAGCTGACTCACTGGAAAAGACCCTGATGCTAGGAAAGACTGAGGGCAGGAGGAGAAGGGGGCAACAGAGGAAGAGATGGTTGGATGGCATCACCAATACAATGGATATGAACTTGGGCAAACTTGAGGAGAAGGTGAGGGACAGGGAAGCCTGGCACGCTGGTCTGTGGGGCTGCAAAGAGTTGGACATAACTTGGTGACCGAACAACAACAAAGAAGAGATTAGAAAATAATTATATTGAAACCATTTATCTTTAGCAAATTAAAAATAAGCATCAGCAAAGTCATTAGCTCCATAAAGTCTATTCCGTAAGGGGTCCAAATAGCAAAAAAAAGGACACAAAATAGACTTCCTATAGTACTTAAGGTGTTGCGCTACTGGTATATCTTTACAAAAACAGACCAATGAAACAGATTGGGAGTCCAGAGGCAAATCCACACATACTCAGTTTACCAGCTTATGACAGCATAACAGTACAACATATTTGGGAAAGGAGAATCTTTCTCAATAAATGTGCTGGATATGCCATGCTGTTCTAAGTCTTGTTTCTTTGCCCACCCCATGAACTGTATCCCACCAGGCTTCTCTGTCCTTGGGATTTCCCAGGCAAGAATACTGGATTGGGTTGCCATTTCCTCCTCCAGGGAATCTTCCTGACCCAGGGATCGAACCCACATCTCCTGCATCAGTAGGTGGATTCTTTACCACTGTTCCTCCTGGGAATCCCTCTCAACAAATTGTAGTGTGTTAACTGGATATACAAATGGGAAATCCATTACAGATGGATTATTTATCAAAATATAAAAGGCTGAATAAAACTTAGAAGAAAAAATGGCAAAATATTCAGACTTTAGATGTCCATCTGAAAAAGAACTTATATCGACAGCGACTGACAACTGGAACTCTCCTTACACTGCTGACAGTCATATGACTTAGTATAGCCACTCTGCAAACTGAAAAATCTGAGTAAGGTTAGATATATGCAACCATATGACCCAACGCTCCCCTCCTAAATATATATATATATATATACACACACACACACACACAAGTGAAAAGTGTAATACATTCATCAAAAAATATACACAGGGATATTCACAGCAGTTCTGTTCATAACAGCTCCAAACTGGAAATAATCTATATGTTCAAATACACAAGAGATTAACAGTGGTACAATACAATGTGGATAAATACAATGAAAAATCACTACAATGATGACAACTGAATTAGATACGTGAATGGATCTCAACTTTGTGCAAGAGAAGTAAAACTCACTATATCCTGATAAGTCAATTTATGCAAAGGTAAGAAGAGCTAAAACTATAGTTTTAGAAGTCAGAATAATTACCTGTGGGGTTAGCAGTTAGTTACTAGAAGGAATATGGGGGGATTCTAGGGTACTGATAATGTTCTAGTCTTGACCTTGGTGATTTGTGTGGATTTGTGTACTTCTAGAAAATTCACTGAACTATATAACAATATTTTATGCACCTTTTCCCTTTTGCTGCTGCTAAGTCACTTCAGTCGTGTCCGACTCTGTGCGACCCCATAGATGGAAGCCCACCAGGCTCCTCCGTCCCTGGGATTCTCCAGGCAAGAACACTGGAGTGGGTTGCCATTTCCTTCTCCAATGCATGAAAGTGAAAAGTGAAAGTGAAGTCGCTCAATCGTGCCCGACTCTTAGCGACCCCATGGACTGCAGCCTACCAGGCTCCTCTGTCCATGGGATTTTCCAGGCAAGAGTACTGGAGTGGGGTGCCATTGCCTTCTCCGTTTTCCCTTTTAGGTTTTCATAAAATTTTTACTTAGTTAAAATACTGGAATGCAGTTCCCTAAAAATAGCAAAAAACACCATAATATCCAGTTTAACAAGAAATTTATGAGAATAGGGATAACTACAAAATTATGGATATATACCATATTACTGTTAGCCTCTTTCAGTATCATTAACTCATAGGGTTAATGTATTTCAAATGAATATTCAAGTATCATTTTAACTTGGAAAAAATACAAGTGATTCTAAAGTTAGTCTGGAAGCATAAGAGATGAATTCTTGAAAAAAATCAGAATAGTTAAAAAGACACAAAGCTATAATGCTTTCATCAATGGCACAAAATAATCTCTACACTATATACTGTATTTATATGTATACAAATTTATTAATAATATAGGTACAAAACCTTTGATTTTATAACTCTGGTTAACTGGGTGTCAGCATTCAGAATATTTAGAATTTTTTAGAAGTAGTGTATGTATCAAACACCTCCAGCTGAGTCTGAAACAGTGTACTAATTAAGCACATTACTATTTTTCCAGAAAAATATGAATATTCGTATCAAAAGATATAAAGATTCATGTAGCCTCAGGTCAAACCAGGTCAGATTTTGCCTTGAAATGAATTTTGATGCTAAACTTAAGGGAAAAAATTAGCTGTCAGAACATTTTGGATTTTAGAATTGTGAATAAAGACAGACTGGGAATCCATGTAGGATAAGAGACATTATACATGTGTGTGAAGAGAGAAACCTTATTTTAAGCAGTTATATGAGTCAAACGTTAAATATTTAGGGAAAAAGGTACTGATTCTTTCTTCGTATCAGATATCAAAACAAATTACATACAGATGAAGAGCTTATCCTAATTTTAACAAATCAAGAAGAAGTAAATAGAAACCAAAATGATACAGTTGAATATTATCTGTGGTAAGGGATAAGCATGTGCTATGGAAGAAATGACAATTTCCTGCCAGAAATATAAACTGAAAAAAGTTTTCTAAAGAATGTGGCAAAATGTATTGAGATCCTTGAAAAGATGTACACTAACTTTCTGACTTGGTAATTCCATCCTCTAAAATATTACCTAAGGAAATAATCGAAAACATAAATATTTATTTACAAACATGTTCACTGCTAGTTATTTTTTAATAAGAGCTAAAAACTGGATAATGCTTGATATTATCTGAAGTAAAAAAAAAAACCTAGGAAGTCATATTTACAGTTTTAAGTTCAATTATGTAGAAAAAATAATTTAGGACAAAAAGACCAGAAAGTATACAAAAATGTTATCTAATATTTACAAAAAGAGGAAATTCTATTACAAGAGAAAGCATCATATTAGTCAAAATTTGATACATAATTTCAGTAAGTTAAGTCTGAGGCTGAAAAGATGGTGGTCTGAAAAATGATGAACGTAGAATATATAGCAACATGCTTTTAAAATGACTTCTTTTATCAAAGCTTAACCTTGGTCTTCCTACTAGTCATGACATCTAGCCTTTGGCTGAATGCTGATGGATGTTAACTTACGTACAATTTCAACATATTTACTAAATGGTTCTAACTAAAACAATCAAATATTTTAATTGTAAGTCTTCTAAGATTTGTCATACAACTGAATACACTAAGTAATGTCCAAAGAAACAGTGGATCCTTACATGTAGTTGCAAAAATACAGTACCAGGTACAGCAATTAAGTCTAGCACATTTTGACTTTTAAGGTAAAATCAGAATTATGGTTTTGTTCTTGAACATAAATGAAAGCTCTGAATACAGATTATCTTCATACTATTTATCTAGTGGATTCTGGCCAAGTGAGTTTATTTTACTAGTATATGAATTCTTAGTACTTAGCATATACAAATTAATTGAATGAGAAGAAAATTTATAATCTTCAGCATTATGTAAACTTCTGAAAACAACAACTGACTTGGAAAGGGATTTATTAAAAGTATCTAAACTAGAATGACTGCCAATATGAAAGAATTCAAACTTTTGAAGTTAATGAAAATATTTATTCAAACCTAACTGTACAAGCTTAGTTAAATAAACATTAACTGTATTAACTATCCCTGGTTCTTTAGAAACAGACCACTTCCACATTATAAAAATTTATTACAACACAAATTTCTGCAGTAAGGTTCAGCAAGTAAGACGTGATTTCCACATTGAGAACTGTTGTGTTAAAGTAGGATGTTAAAGGCCCAGTATTAAAAAAAAAAAAGTTAAGGAAAATGACTCATAAATATAGACATTTTCAGAAAAAACCTTGCATATACTGATAATAAACAAAACAGAAAGCACTTAAGAGAACATACTTTAATATCTAGGCACAATTGGTCAAATATGAATTATAATTTCTATACTCATTTAAAGGTTTAAACCAATTCTTCAACTTGACTGATGTGTGTGAGTCTAACATACAGAAGGCACCTCTTTCATTCTCCTTAAGGACCTTTTGAGAATAACTCTATAATAAGGGGTACAGAGACAGCATCCTCTATCCAAGTGTAACACAGCCCATTTTAGGAGAAACTAAATTAAAATAGAAAACTATGATTTCTCTTTTTACATCTTATGATGGACATGGCTTTCTAAAAGGACAACAGAAGATAATCCTCCATACAAGCTTTAACATAGAACACAAAATTTAAATTAAATGTGCATTGGTCACTACTATGTAAGAAGTTTATGAATTAGTGCAATTCTTTAAATCCCCAGTATTTAGGGAAAAGTATATACATACCAAGAAATTTCAACTACTACATAACCAAACTTTTTATGGCTCAATAGTCTAAACGCTTAAAGTTTTGTAAAAGATCTTACAAGTTATAAGTGAAAGATCAGAACACTTGAATGGTGTTCAAATGGCATTAATATTCTCTCCTTAAAACAAAGAGACCGGAACAACCAGAAGAGACAAAGTGTAAAATTTTAGGAGTACAATCTTTACTGCAATTGTAAGGAGTGGCAAAGTATTCACTCTAGGGAAAAAACCCAAATCGTTAATTTCTGGTTACTTTATTACCATTTGAATTCCTTATCACTTCTGCACTAATTACTGGCTGTCTTCAGATGTCTTGTAGGACAATTACTGAAGGCAATTTATAAGGAAAAGTGTAATTTTCCCACTCAAAGTGAGAAACTATTCCAGATGAGTAAGTTTCAAAATTAGAGATCATAAGAAACCAAAAAATAAAAGAACATCAGGCTGATTTAACCTCTATTTCAATAAGATTTACACAATATTAACAAGATGCAATTGTTAAAGCTATACAGTTTTGCAGATTGGCTTTACTTACATTTCTGCAAATGTTTTTTCCACAATACCAGGCACATCTATTTACAAATTAGGAAGCTGTTTTAAAACAGCATGATTTAGAAATAAAGTGAAATTTCAGTACAATGAAAGAAAGTGCAGGTCATGCTCTCAGATTCCGTCAGTATCTCATTCCCTACACTCATAGTTTAAGGAACTGTAGTTTTAAATAGCCAATGTTCTTATATGTTCAGAATATTTACTCATCATAATGCAATGATAACAAAAATTTGTCCACATCCATTCCAGCTGGAAATGAACTGGGTAGCTTCTTTTTCTGTCAAAAAAAGAAAGAAAGAAAAAATGAACTAAGTTGACATATCAAACTTAAACAAGGCCCAAAAGCTAGCTTTCTTATTAAGTCATGTAGAACTTCATACACTACCAAAATTTTTGTCGGAAGTTTAGTTCATTAGAATTTTAGTTATACAGAAAGGTAGACACAATTTTTTATAAATCCAAGTTTAATAAAGTATACTTCAATGGCACCTCAATATTATTTTAGAGCACAAAACATTATACAAATTCAGTATATGAATGTTGAGACAAGATAGAACATGCTTTTTATATAAGGTACTCATTATTGCTAAACCGTAAACCTCAGAAAGCTTTACTAAGATTTTAAGAGTAACAAGTACTTTTCAAGTTCCAAATATTTAATATACTCCAGACACTTTACAAACACTACATTTAGTCTTACAGCCATTGGGTAAGATGTGTGTAACTTCATGTCCAATGATGCAGTTAAGACTCAAGGGATGTTACAGGCTATTTAATAATTAATGGTAATAGAACCAATAAGCAGGAGATGCAGGATTCAGCCCAGGCTTAGAAACCAGGATTCTTTCCTTGATATCATACTTCCTTTATGACATTTTAAACCTTTCTATTCATATTCCACTTACTAAATGGCTAAACAGATTGAGGAAAAATTACTTTATCAGTGATAATCCTATATTACTTTCCTCAGGTAAGCATGGTTAAAGACAGGTAAATTTAACTTTTACACTGCTCCAACATATTAGCAAGTATAACAATCTATGGAAGAGATGGCAGGACATGGGAAAGAAACCTAAGATGAAGGGGCTGCAAGCAGTTTTCACTTGATAATTACAAATAGTAGCTTCCCAATTTTTCATCTTATGTCATTCTTTCCACCAAATACCTTTTCCCAAGGAAGATGTTTATAAATAAATGCCTTAGCAATTGTTTGGAAAATGTTTCACCTAGTTAACTTCTGAGTACCACAATGGCTGAGAGATACTGCTAGAGAATGTATTTTATCAATCAAAACCCAAAGCTATCTTGGTTAAATGTTAAGTAGCTATGGCAAAAAATGATGAGACCTTTAACCTGAGTGCTCAAAGAAGGACAACGTGTGGTTTTGAAATTAGAGACTTTCAAACTTGCCTTAATTTTCTTCTTTTTCATTGGCATTGACGAATTTGCAAGACCTTTGTTAGAAGTGCGGGAGTTTCGCTCATGCTCATCTACTTCCTCAATTTTCCGCTTTTTTGTGGTGCTTCTTGAAGATGCTCTAAATTGTTGGGTATTGTCTTTTAGAGGAGTAGAGGAAGTAGTCCTAGAGATGGCTGCTCTGGAGAGAATCATTAATGTATGGGCGGCCATGTTCACACTGTTTTCACTCCCTGTTTCACTGGCAGGGCTGCAGGCAGGCAAGTCTGGTGTGACAGGAGGGACCATTACTTTGGGTGTGCTGTCTTCACCAAAACGCCTACTAGAAGGGACCTTGATACCATCTGTAGGTTCTTCTTTAAGTTTTTCCCCTGCTCCTGAGCTAGATGTTCGGGGTACAGATAAATCAGTACTATCTGTCAGTCTATTTACTGGGCTATGCCACTGAGTGTCTTGTAACATTTCTGTGGTATGTTTGGTGAGTGGGTTAATCAAAGAACTGGCAGACCTGGTTTGATCTTGTTTCAAATCCTTCACAGGTGCACCTACTGAAAAGACATTTTTACTGTTTGAGGATGTGCCTTGTTTTCTGGTTAGCTCTTGAAGTGAAGTTACAGTTTTCTCATTCCGCACACCCCCATTTTGCTGCCCATTAGACAGTTTTGAAGTTTCTGGATTTTTCTGCCTTTCCACATCGCTGCACAGTTCATTCTCCTTATTAGCTGTTGCTTTATGGAAAGATTCAAGTATAGTTTCTGTTGGTGAAACTTTCTTTTCTGACGGAGTTTCTTTTATGGTGGCATGTCGGCCAATGGGAGTTTCTGATTTAGATAAAATTTTAGGCATAGAAGGTTTCTCCCGCTCTCTTCTGACAGCATTATTAGCAGGGGGTTTTAAGGTGGAGGACACAATGGGTGAGTCAAGGTTAGAAAATGAAATGTCATTTCTTTCCTTGCTTTGGGACACCAACTTTTGATTTGTCCCCTGTGTATTTGCCACAGGAGAAGCAGTGGTATCAAAACAGAGCACACGTCTGTGGCTTTCAAATGGCTTGCTAACTGGAACTGTACTTTCTACTGAGAAGGGAACTGTGGTTTCTTCCAATTTTTTCCCAAGATCTGTAGCCATAATCTTGTCAGAAACTTCAGTTCTACAAGAAAAAAAAATTTTTTCTTAGCCACATAAAGAAATTCTTTGTTTTTAACTTGAGCATTCAAATACTCTATGACAGAAACTATGTTTATGCTCACCGCTGTGCATGACATCCAACTGAGTGACTTGATGAATCCACCAAATTATTTACCTGTTTCCCTGGAATTATAAACAAGTTAATTAGAAAAGAAAAACATTCCTGAAAGTACATTTTTCTGAAAGAAAATAGAACAGATCACAGAATCTGACATCATGAGAAAAATTTAAGCTATAGCTAATGTATAAATGAAATACTTTAATATACTGGATCTAAAAAAACAGCTTGGTAGTATATACAAGATAATCATTTTACTGAAGAAATATGTAACAAATGACCTGCTTCAACTTCAGGTAAATATGAATCCAGTCTTTGATCTACAGATTACAATGATCAATGTAACAGTTAAGGGCAGTACTTAGATCCAAAAAGTTACTTAAACAAAACACTTTATTCCTATTTAAAAATTCTGCTTATTTAAGGTGTCATGTTTGCAAACCTATGTCACTGAGAGGACATGCTCTGGAGTTTTAATATCCATATTTTAATTTCCAAGGACTTCTGAGTTTATGTGGAAGGGCAGCAAGATATGAAGCTGGGAAGGAAAGCAAAGATGATACTGTGGAGGACTTTGTGTATTATTCAAAAGGTTTTATAGAGAATCTTTTAAGAGTTTTAACTAGGGATGATGTATGAATAGATTTGTTTTAGGACGTCACTCTGGCGATGGCACAGAAGATGAATTAGAAATAGGAATTCTACTTAGATGGCTAAAAATATTAGAGGTAGGAGATGATGAAGGTCTTACAGATGGGCACTCGCACGGATATGAAGAATAAATGAGGAATACATGTTGACACTAACCAAGAGGTAAAAGGTAGGCAGAGGAGGTTTTTGAGGAAGAAGAGAGACTTAGATATGTAGAGTATGTAGATCTTAAGTTACATAAAATTAGAAAGGGAGGAATGCATTCATTCTAGAAGCTACCAAGAGTATCAACTGTTAGACGGTAAAGTAAGAATGGAAAACATCCAATGGATATGGCAGTATTAGGAGGTCACTGGTGAGTTTAAACAGTTTTAGTAGAAACATGAGAAAGGACATAATATGGATGAACAAAGACTGGGAGATAAAGAGGGTTGGGGATAAAGGGCTGGCAGGTGGAAAAACCCTAAAGGAATGGTGGGAATGATCCTTGTATCGATAGTTGAATAGCCACAGAGGGAAGGAGCCAAAGAAAGAAAAGATGAAGATACACAGAAGACAGAAGGTAGACTGCATTAACCTTAGAAAGAATGAAATATTTCTCTAAGAAAGAAGGGAAAAGGGAAGAATGATTTTAGATGAATGGGTACATATTTAGTGGGAGTGATGTGAAAAAATGGACGTTACTATTGATAAAAATCAAAATCATTGGCTTAGAGTGAGGATAGTAGTGACTGAATAGATGTGAGAAAACCTGTGTAAGTATGAAATAGTATGAAGGAGAAATGGGAAAAAAGAAGACAGGTAAGCATTTAAAATGATCACTAAATGGCAGTGAGGGTGAGAAAATTTTAAGTGTTACTGAATGGCATCACTTCTGCAGTCATTAAGTCATGTTTGACTTTTTGGGACCCCATGGGACTGTGGCACATCAGGCTTCCCTGTCTCCCGGAGTTTGTGAAAATTCATATCCATGAGTCGGTGATGCTATCCAACCATTTCATCCTCTGTCGTCCCCTTCTCCTCCTGCCTTCAATCTTTCCCAGCATCAGGGTCTTCTCCAATGAGTCAGCTCTTTGCATCAGGTGGCCAAAGTACTGGAGCTTCAGCTCAGCATCACTCCTTCCAATGAATATTCAAGGGTTGATTTCCTTTAGGATGGACTGGTTTGATCTCCTTGCATTCCAAGAGACTCTCAAGAGTCTTCCCCAGCACAATTTGAACACATCAATTCTTTGGCACTCAGCCTTCTTTATGGTCCAACTCTCACATCTGTACATGACTATTGGAAAAACCTTAACTTTGACTATACGGATCTTTGTCAGCAAAGTGATGTTCTAAAGCATTGCTAAGAAGCCCAGGTATAAAGGCAGAGAATCTCTGGCTGCATAGATCCATGACTAGAGGGTATCAAGCAGACATGTTAGAAGAATGTGAATATGAAAGTGTTTAGGAATAGTGGGAAAAATGGCTGATGTGGTAGATTCTGGGGTTTAGCCTAGATAGGGAATGAAATGAACCCAAGTGAAAATTCAGGTAAAGGTAAGGATTCAGGTAGTAAGAGCTCTCACTGGTTGAAGACAGATTCAATGGTATATCCATGAAAATGAGAGTATTTAGAGAGAGGTTACTGTTCAAAATTACATCAGATCAGATCAGATCAGTCGCTCAGTTGTGTCTGACTCTTTGCGACCCCATGAATCACAGCACCCCAGGCCTCCCTGTCAATCACCAACTCCCGGAGTTCACTCAGACTCACGTCCATCGAGTCAGTGATGCCATCCAGCCATCTCATCCTCTGTCGTCCCCTTCTCCTCTTGCCCCAATCCCTCCCAGCATCAGAGTCTTTTACAATGAGTCAACTCTTCGCATGAGGTGGCCAAAGTACTGGAGTTTCAGCTTTAGCATCATTCCTTCCAAAGAAATCCCAGGGCTGATCTCCTTCAGAATGGACTGGTCGGATCTCCTTGCAGTCCAAGGGACTCTCAAGAGTCTTCTCCAACACCACAGTTCAAAAGCATCAATTCTTCGGCTCTCAGCCTTCTTCACAGTCCAACTCTCACATCCATACATGACCACAGGAAAAACCATAGCCTTGACTAGACGAACCTTTGTTGGCAAAGTAACGTCTCTGCTTTTGAATATGCTACCTAGGTTGGTTATACCTTTCCTTCCAAGGAGTAAGCGTCTTTTAATTTTATGGCTGCAGTCACCATCTGTAGTGATTTTGGAGCCCAGAAAAATAAAGTCTGACACTGTTTCCACTGTTTCCCCATCTATTTCCCATGAAGTGATGGAACCGGATGCCACGATCTTCGTTTTCTGAATGTTGAGCTTTAAGCCAATTTTTTCACTCTCCACTTTCACTTTCATCAAGAGGCTTTTTAGTTCCTCTTCACTTTCTGCCATAACGGTGGTGTCATCTGCATATCTCAGGTTATTGATATTTCTCCCGGCAATCTTGATTCCAGTTTGTGTTTCTTCCAGTCCAGCGTTTCTCATGGTGTACTCTGCATATAAGTTAAATAAACAGGATGACAATATACAGCCTTGACGAACTCCTTTTCCTATTTGGAACCAGTCTGTTGTTCCATGTTCGGTTCTAACTGTTGCTTCCTGACCTGCATACAAATTTCTCAAGAGGCAGATCAGGTGGTCTGGTATTCCCATCTCTTTCAGAATTTTCCACAGTTGATTGTGATCCACACAGTCAAAGGCTTTGGCATAGTCAAATAGATGTTTTTCTGGAACTCTCTTGCTTTTTCCATGATCCAGCGGATGTTGGCAATTTGATCTCTGGTTCCTCTGCCTTTTCTAAAACCAGCTTGAACATCAGGAAGTTCACGGTTCACATACTGCTGAAGCCTGGCTTGGAGAATTTTGAGCATGACTTTACTAGCATGTGAGATGACTGCAATTGTGCGGTAGTTTGAGCATTCTTTGGCATTGCCTTTCTTTGGGATTGGAATGAAAACTGACCTTTTCCAGTCCTGTGGCCACTGCTGAGTTTTCCAAATTTGCTGGCATATTGAGTGCAGCACTTCCACAGCATCATCTTTCAGGATTTGGAATAGCTCAACCGGAATTCCATCACCTCCACTAGCTTTGTTCGTAGTGATGCTTTCTAAGGCCCACTTGACTTCACTTTCCAGGATGTCTGGCTCTAGGTCAGTGATCACACCATCGTGATTATCTGGGTCATGAAGATCTTTTTTGTACAGTTCTTCTGTGTATTCTTGCCATCTCTTCTTAGTATCTTCTGCTTCTGTTAGGTTCATACAATGTCTGTCCTTTATCGAGCTCATCTTTGCATGAAATGTTCCTTTGGTATCTCTGATTTTCTTGAAGAGATCTCTAGTCTTTCCCATTCTGTTGTTTTCCTCTATTTCTTTGCATTGATGGCTGAAGAAGGCTTTCTTATCTCTTCTTGCTATTCTTTGGAACTCTGCATTCAGATGCTTATATCTTTCCTTTTCTCCTTTGCTTTTTGCTTCTCTTCTTTTCACAGCTATTTGTAAGGTCTCCCCAGACAGCCATTTTGCTTTTTTGCATTTCTTTTCTATGGGAATGGTCTTGATCCCTGTCTCCTGTACAATGTCACGAACCTCATTCCACAGTTCATCAGGCACTCTATCTATCAGATCTAGGCCCTTAAATCTATTTCTCACCTTCACTGTATAATCATAAGGGATGTGATTTAGGTCATATCTGAATGGTCTAGTGGCTTTGCCTACTTTCTTCAATTTCAGTCTGAATTTGGCAATAAGGAGTTCATGATCTGAGCCACAGTCAGCTCCTGGTCTTGTTTTTGCTGACTGTATAGGTCTAATAAAACATTAAAGGTAAAGGTATGGGAGGGATTGGCTGAAAAGAATATTAAAAAAGACTTAGAAATGAAACTAGTCAAAAGTTCCTAAGGTTAGGCATTTTGTCACCCATGAAGATTAAAAAGTCTGAGCTAGAGAAGTTTGAGAACTCAGCACAATATTCATAAAGGTCTTGAATGAAAATCTCATGTTACTTTGCATATGCTGTCTTTTATTGTACTAAAAATCATTTACTTTAGAGTAGTCAGCATTATCAAATTTTTTCCATTTATAAATTATTCTTTTTTAATTTTTCAAAAGCAATCCTTTATTTCAGCCCTCATTAGGATTCTTCTATATTTTCTTTTATTATTTGTTTTGCTGTTCACTTTTACCTGTTAATCTTCTTGGAATTCCTAATTTTATATATAGTGTGAGGAAGAGATTATTTTTTCCCTGTAATACATAATAGCTGGTAGATTTCATTTATTAAACAAACCATTCTGTTTCTTCTGACTTTTGATGTTATCTCTACTACATACAAGTTCCTATAAATACATGATCTTTCTAAATTCTGTTCTGTTCCATTTTTTTTTCTATTTACTGCAAAAAACTTTAAGCAAAGGTTAGACAATCACAGTTAGGAAAGCTATTAATATTAAAGAAAACAAAAAACAAAAAGATTACATAAAGTTGACATGAATCAACTCAAAAACATACCTGTACAAGGTTTGTTTTTTAGTCCCTGACTCTTCAAAGATTTTTGAGGGATAGGGAATTGAGAGATACTTCTATTGCATACAGGTGCTGCCAAAGGCATATGAAGGACCTAGAAGAGAAGAAGCCATTAACTGTATTTTGTTTGAAAAGTGGCACTGAGCCATTTTCAGTTCATAAATCTTACCTGCCGAGGAGGAGCAGAAAAGGTATTTCCATTCTGTCCAACCACAGACACAGGAATCATTCCCACCATTCCTTGCAGTACAGGTTGGACCGGAGAAGCGATTATAATGGCAGATCCTTCAAAAACAATGATGACAACAAAAAAAACAATTCTCAATAAAATGAGATTTTTCTTTCATAAATACAAGGCACCAAAGTAATTATTAATTTGAAATAAATTCTATACAATTATAAATTCCTTTTTATATAAATCTACTCTCCTTAAAAAAATTAATTTAGGGACAACAGCAAGACTAACAAATTGAGAAAAAGTCAATATGAAGTAAAGTATTCTATGGCATTTAGTGAAGCTAAACGTCATGAGTAAGCATAAGACTCTATAGCCAGGAGATCATATTACAGTTGTAACCTTGATTCCCCTCTAGAAAAAACAGTGAAAATGATTGAAAAGTTGGTAGTACAGGTTTCAGGTCTGAATCTTTTACCATAAAATTATGTCCTAACTGAAGACTGATAAATCTAAGATTTACTCACAAACCCAAACTATTATCTCAGTGGTATTTGTCCAAAAAGGTCCAGATAAGTGAGCAACAAGTCAAAACTGTGGGGGAAAGTACAATGTTCACAAGGAAACATCAACCATATAGTCTACGGCTATTATAATTCATTTAACCCTGTCCTATAAATGAATCTTTTCCTAATAAATTCATTAACTGTTCCTGTAAGTTTGATCTCCTCACCTTCATGAACACTTTTCAGTCTCTCAAATATCCACCTATCCTTGTGCTGCTTAAGATTCCCTTCCTTTTACTCCAAATACTACTTATTTCTCCAAGCTTCGGCTGAAGACCCACACGGCCTACTAATTCTGACCCTTTCTTTAACTTTAGATCCATCAGGCTTGATACTTAACTGCTAATATTTAATCTGCTTTAACTGTATGCCTAAATGTAAAAAGAAAAAAAAAAGAGGGGAAAAGAGCTTGGGAATCAATAAATAAGAAGTATAGATGAATGTGCCACAAACTCCAACTATAAGGAACATACAATCAAGAATGACCATCATGACAGGCATTCAATCAGGAACTACATATAAAATGGCATGTAATAAATGCCACAAGTCCTCCTATAAACAAAGAATTCAAAAGACAGGGATCAATTTTCAAAGGTGGAAAATAGTGAGAAATTACAGAGTATTACAGAGGGAGAAATTCAAGTTTTTGTCTTGGAAGTTTGTCCAAATAGGTAATAAATTGCTGGAAAACCAAGACTCTAAACAGCTATTTAAGAAAAATCTCCCACAACATTGGGTTTTAGTAGGTATACAGCTTTTTGATGAATTAGTCTCCCCACTGCTCTTTTTCTTATAGCTTAGACACGGATTGAGAAGTGTGGAAAGAAAAAGAAGTGAAACACTAAACCACTGAATTTCATAGCTGAGCAGTAGATTAAAAAAGAAGTATGACTGAATTCTCTAAAGTACAGAAGGCATAATCACAAATTTCTGAATCTTATACCATCATCCATGATTTATTACCTTCTAGTCAATCATTACACACACAAACTAAAGTAGATCCCGTTCCAGAGAAATGAACTTCACTATGATGTTCTTAGTTACCTTGTGAAAAGTTGGGTGACACAGCTTGATTGACAGCAAATACACTATTTGACCTTGGGGGTGTCTGTAATTGAGATAGTGGAGGTTGAGCAGTCATAGGTGCAGAATTTCCAGGCAACACCACAACATTTGACTGACTGACAGTTGTTCCTAAGGCTGTTGGATCAGTTACACAAGTAGCTATCAAAATATTACTTGAATTGCCAAAAGTTGTGCTCGTAGCTGGCATTAACTGTATGTATCCTCCATCCTTGGAAACACATGGCGTAACATTGGTTGAAAGAGCAATGCTGTCTTCATTCTGCATGTTGTTTACTTTAGAGTCCTCAGGTTTGAGTGCTAAAAGGCTCTGTTCCATTGAGGCTGAATCCCCAGTTCCTTCAGCAGATGAGATAGCACCTGTGGTTTCTTCGGAAGACAGGCATTTAACTAATTCTGCATTTCTGGCAGGTGATTTAGCAGGAGAAGACAAAATTATAGTTGGCAAGTTTTCTCCACTGATACTAGAAACTGCACTGTTAAGTTCAGTATCTGAGGAAACAAATGGATCATCACTGATGATAATTTTGAGAGAGACTATATTTGATGCATCTATCTCTGTAGATTTGTCGTTAGCAGGTTTATTATTAGTATTCTGGGACTCAGGATGAGACTCCCTCATTGAAGAACACACAGATTCTGAAGGAAGAGAATGTCTATCTTCTATAGGATTACTTTCTGAAGGCATCAGTGTAACTTCTTCACAGTTATTTTCACCTAAAGAGAGAAAAATACTATCTCCATCTTCTTTTACAGAAGATGAAGGCTCTTGTGAATCCAAAGCAGCTTTCTCAGACTTGGAGGACTGAGTTTCATGTATTGTATGATTTAACTCAACAGATGATGAATCATTAGACGGTTGTTTAATTGAAGATACAGAATCTTCAAGGTGAATTTCTCCTTTTTGTTCAGATACAGTTAAACCCGAATTTTCAATAGACGCAGGTAATATCTGAAGCGAAGAATTATCTTGGCAATCTCTAAGATGCTGTGATGTAACTGGTAACACATTATTAATTTCAATTTTATTCTGATGAATTTCTCTAGAATCTGGTGACTTGGAATTATGGAAATCAGCTTTAAGTCTTCTTGTATCATCAGAACTTTCACAAAATTGACCTTTTTTAGATGCCTTTCCAGCTAATGGAATATTTTGGGGTAAAAGCTGAGAAGTTTTTCCAGAAAGAATTAAGTTCTCACTGTTAGTTTCACCACCAAGGGAAACAACTGAACTTATTGGTATAGGAGACTGATCGGGCTGTAACTGAGATTCATTCTGTACATTGGGAGATAAAGAATTCTTTTCAACTTCCAGAGCCATTTCAGTCTCAGTGGACATCTGACTGGTGTATAATTCAGCACAATGCTGATTACATTCAGCATCAGAGTTTACTCTTTCATTAAAGTCACTCAAACTGGGCACAGACTCAAAGGTAATATCAAGGTTACACTTCTGTTCAGTAGATACAACTGTTTTAAACGCCTTTTTCTGGATGCTAGAGTCTATGTGGGAAAAATGTTCCTGGGCTTCCTGTCTAAGCTCATCATGGTTGCTGCCATTCTTCAAAATATTTGATGTGTCTTCATTTTGATAGGAAGTACAAAATGAGGGTTGACCAGATGGATCATCTGTAAAATATCAGGATGGCAGAAACATATGTTGAGTGTATATAACAGCCTGAGGTAGTCATCTTTAGTGTTAAACATATTTTCCAAGGAGATAACTAATCTTTGACATACCAGCAAATGGAAATATGATAAATTCTCTCATTTTTTTGAGTACCAAAAGATTTACAGATACTTCTCTTATCACTGATGCCTATTTATACAAGTGTCAAATTGTTTTTCAAGCTTTTTAGAAAACAGATGACACATGAAGAAAAAAAAATATACTTTTAAGAACATTTAATATGTACCAACATATAAAAACTGGCTACAAACACAGTTTTTTCAAAACTGCTGACTTTTCAACTTCTACCATACTATTTGATATATTCATTAAGAAGGTGAAATGGGGCCAAGTACATTTTGCATAACTAACATTTGATGTTATTGTGTACTGTTTAAGATTACACACTGAATAGCAATCATATGATCAGTACTGGGATATAAAGATGAATGACCCAATTTGCCTTTGGTGATTTAGAAAGGGAGGCAGATACAGAACAGAAAGTCATAATAAAACATGCTAATAACTGTAACAGTATAGAACAAAAGGCACCTTTTCGAGCCTATGGAATGTGAGAAAGTTATAAAGAAGTATGTCATGAGGAGACCTTGACAAATAAAAGAAGTGCAATAGTTAGAAAAAAGGGCATATGAGAAAATACTTATATACTGTCATAGATCATTCACAGTTTAGAAAATATTAACAATATGAAATATATAATGGGAAAAATCTAGAAAAATGTATAGCAATCATTATCAAATTCTGTTAATGTGACACTGGTAACATAATAATGGGTATGGAGCACGTGAAAATCCTTATTGTGGGGAAATCAGTAAAAATTACATCCAGGTAGTCAGTTTCAATGGAGAAGGCCATGGCACCCCACTCCAGTACTCTTGCCTGGAAAATCCCATGGATGGAGGAGCCTGGTGGGCTGCAGTCCATGGGGTCACTAAGAGTCGGACATGACTGAGCGACTTCACTTTCACCTTTTACTTTCATGATTTGGAGAAGGAAATGGCAACCCACTCCAGTGTTCTTGCCTGGAGAATCCCAGGGACGGAGCCTGGTGGGCTGCCGTCTATGGGGTCGCACAGAGTTGGACACGACTGAAGCGACTTAGCAACAGCAACAACAGTCAGTTTCAATCAAGTGGGAAGAGACTTTCTTAGAAAATAGGATTTCAAGTTTCATTTTGTGCAGGGCAGGGTACAATCTTCCACACATAATATATATGAGAAAGACATCCTACTACAATTCAACCTCAGAAGAAATGGAGGATTGGGCTTGGGTACAGGCAAAGGACTCTCAGTAGGAATGTAGTCTGACATATTCTAAAACTAGGTTTTGGAAGACATATTGTGAAACTTGGAAGTCATGAAGTTTTTTGACGAAGTTGGAAGGAGTAATGGCATTTAAGAACAGATGAACAGAAAAGATTATGTTGGCATACCTTGGTGTAGACAAAAACAGACAGAGTGGTACCAAACAGGCATAAAGTTTAGCAAGTGTGAGATGCCAGGATAACATGAGAGAAGCCAGGATAATGGTTATGAAAGGAATAGTGGTTGGGAAGGGATACGAACAGATGTTTTTGTGGTGCTGGCGGTATTCTATTTTTTGACCTGAGAGATTGTTATGTGGGTGTTTCCTTGCTGATAATTCAATGGGCGAAGTATATTTTTATTGTACAACATTTCTGCAAGTGTTACAGGATTCCCAGGTGGTACTAGCGGTAAAAACCTGCTTGCCAATGCAGGAGATTTAAGAGACATGGGTTTGATCCCTGGGTCAGGAAGATCCCCTGGAGAAGGGGATCTAGTATTCTTGCACCCCACTCCAGTATTCTTGCCTGGAAAAACCCATGAACAGAAGAGTTTGGTGGGTTATAGTCCATGGATCACAAAAAGTCGGACATAACTGAAAAGTGACTTAGCATGCATCACATAAATGAAATTTTGAAAAACTTGGCAAAATTTTAAAAGATCTGAGACAGACATATTCACTGCCTGACCTCAGTTACTGTAGGACAATTATGTGCCATACTGGTATTCCATGAGAGGCAGAAACATAAGAAGTGACTTAGTAAACATACAGGAATATGACCTAAAACCTCAAAAATCTATTAATTCAGGACCATCAGCAGAGTATACAACCTCCTCTAAATAAGAGGTATAGATACTGAGCACTCAGCTGTATTTGCTTACTAGGCTGGATATTAATACCACAAATCAACCTTATATATGGGATTTATTCTGAACATGTGCCTCAAAAAATTATGTTTGAAGTTATAGACTTTGGTTGAATTGGTCAATACTAGTCATACCAAATTGTGCATGTCAAGTCTATTGTATCATGAAGGAATGAATAATAAAAATTCATCATTTAATCAAAGTACTAAAAGTGTGGGAATAATTCAAACAATTTTCAAATTAAACAACATTTTCTGCCCTAGAGATTTTCGGATTGATATTAGGATTTAGACTGATATTAACACATCGAATTCTTACCAGATTCTTCTGTTTCAAAAGTACCTTTAACTGCTAGATTAGTTTCACCTGCTAAGACTACACTGGGATTGGTTTCCATATGCTGACTGCAAATGCCTTGTGATATATTTTTATTATTCTTTGTTTTACCTGTTAAAACAGGAATAGGGAAACAATTGGTTAAATGACCAAAATAAAAATAAGCATCAATTAATACATCTTGACAGTGGTCAGCAAATATTAAAGTTTGGTTTTAATTATAGTCCTTTGATTATGGTTTTTAACATGTTGCCTTATATATCATTGACAAGTATGATTTTTCCTCTAGACCAGTAGTTCTTATACTTTACTGTATATCATAATATACAGGTCCAAGAATTTGCATTTTGAACATGTTCTCAGATAATTCTGATCTGCTGGTTAGGAGACTACACTTTTAGCACTACTGCACTAGGCCATAAGATGGAAGACAGTGGCCAAATATTTTTATTTCTTTTGTGTTATCCAACTGTGTTTAGTATAATATGTGCATAGTAGTAGACCACATTTTTTTTTTTTTCACAACACATTTTTGATGACTGGAAATACTGCTCACAACTATCCCTCTCACCCACAAGACTGCTCTCTATTTTTACAGCTACTCTTTAAGAGAAACAAGACTTTCCTGGTGGTCCAGTGGTTAAGAATTAGCCTTCCAATGCAGGGCATGTGGGTTCTATCCCTGGTTGGGGAACTAAGATTCCATATGCCTCAGAGCAGCTAAGCTCACATGCCACAACTAGAGAGCCCCACGCACCACAATGAAGACCCAGTGCAGACAAAATTAAAGAGAAAGAAAAAAACTCTTTCATATGAAAAAACACGAACTTTCTCCAGATGCTCTGGGAAATGTTATTTCACCATTTAAGCTACTTCTCCAAAGAAACTGGAGAAACATTTTTTCTGAACTATCTTGAAAGAAATGGTCTACCTACCATAGTCAAATAGATCAAAGAGTGCCTGAAAGGCTGGATCTGATTCTGTCTGCTCCAATATATCCTGTATAGCTTCTTCAGACATATGGATCTCACTCTGCAAAAACAAAAACAAATAAAAGTGACTCCAATTGAATTGATATGGTTTAATACCAAGGAAGTAATTACAGGACATCTATTCCCTTCCAAGAAAATTTTCTTCTGATTATAACACTATTCACTCAAATTAAAACAAGAAGACTAGCAAATAGAAAGTGAATGTTCCCTAATTCTACTATTTAATCACTTTGGTGAATATATTCCCAAACATTACAATAAAATAAATCTAAGAATATTTATGAATACAAAGTAATATCAAGCTGCAATGTTCATACTTGAGATACAGCACTGTGTAAGTTTAAGTTATACCATGTAACTTGATGTACATATACTGTGAAATGATTACCAAAAGAAGCTTACTTAATATTCATCATCTCATACATATTTTTTAAAAAGAAAAAAAAAAAAAAGTTTTTTTTCCTTGTGAGAACTCTTAGGATATACCCTCTTAACTTTCAAATACTGTTGACTGTTGAACAACATAGGTTTGAACTGTGCAGGTCCACTTATATGCAGAATTTTTTCAATAAATATGTACTATAGCCCTACAAGGAGAAGGAAATGGCAACCCACTCCAGTACTCTTGCCTGGAAAATTCCATGGATGGGGGAGCTTGGTAGGCTACAGTCCATGGAGTCGCAAAGAGTTGGACATGACTGAGTGACTTCACTTTCTTTCTTTCTATAGTTCCTTTTGGAGAAGAAAATGGTAACCCACTCCAGTGTTCTTGCCTGGAGAATCCCATGGACAGAGGGGCCTGGTGAGGCTGCAGTCTATGGGGTTGCAAAGAGTCTGACACGACTAAGCAACCAACACATAGCCCTACAAAATCCAACTTTGGCTGAATTTGCACTTGTGGAACTGATACATGAAGGGCTGACTATAAGGTTTGAAGTGGGCTTTTGATTGCATGTGGGGTCAGCACCCCTAACCTCAAGCTGTTACAGCAGTGTTAACTGTAGTCACTGTGTTACACACTGCATCCCCTGCACTTATAACTGAAAAGTTGTACCTTTTGACCACCTTTGTCCAGTATTCCAACTTCATATCTCTTTTTCTATGAGTTTGGTTTAATAATGTTCTTTAATCAGCTTTCTTCATATTAGTTTGTTGTACACTGCTTTCTAGATCCTCCAATATAAATCTATCTCATTCTTTTTATCTGCTTGTTTTTGTCTCATTTTATTTAAAAATTTTTTTTACTTTTTTTGGCTGTGCCACGAAGCATGTGGGATCTTAGTTCCTTCATTGGGGGTGGAACCTGTGCCCCCTGAAGTGGAAGCAAGGAGTCTTAACTCCTTACTGCCAGGGAAGTGCCTGTATCCATATTTTAAATACTTCCTCTAAATGTTGGACAATCCTTTCTTATGTGCTCATCCTTAAAAGCAGCATGCCAAAAGCTACCTTTAAATTCTGTTTAAATTCTTCAATTTTGGTGAAGCATACATTTGGATCCCAAGGGAGAGGAAATTCATGTGGAGCAAGAGATAAGGTGGAACTCTCATGAAATGATTAAAAGCTTGCATTTTTAAAATAAAAATGGCCATAAAATGAAAAGAGAAACTAAAGAACCAGTTAACCTTTGACAATGAAGATGTGCAGAGACCATCAATAATTCTTGATGAAATGTGATTTAGAAGAAAGCCAGGAGCTTGAACAAATACTTCTTTATCTATGAACTTGAAAAATCTATCATAATGTAAATAATGTCAAGAATCAACAATCCAATGTTAATCAAACTATGAAGTGGTACATAACCTCTTCAAAAGTTATTGCTGAGGAAAAGCAATTTTCTAGTAAATTTCTCATTACATTCAAACTTTAAAAATAATAATTGAAAGAATCCTGAAATACATGTTCCAAACTTGTCAGTCTGCCTTTTAACTTTAATGATGCTTTTAAAAAAATAATTTCTAAAACTTAAAACAATTTGTATTTATCTTTTATTTTTGGCTGTGCTGTGCTGTTGCTGCATGGGCTTTTCTCTAGTTGCAGCAAGTGAGGGTTACTCTTTAGTTGTGGTACACAGACTTCTCTTGTGGTGACGCATGGTCTCTAGGCTTCAGTATTTGTGACTCGTGGGCTCAGCAGTTGTAGCTTCTGGGCTGTAGAGCACAGGCCCAGTAGTTGTGGTACACGGGTATATGGGATCTTCCCAGATCAGTTATCAAACCAGTGTCTCTTGTATTGGCTGGTGGATCCTTTACCACTGAGCCACCACGGAAGCCCCTTTAATGTTGCTTTTAACAAGCACATATTTTGAATTTAAGGAAGTCTTAAAAAAAAATCACAGTCAGTGATTTGTATAACCCAAGATATCTTGCCTATCCCAAGGTTACAAAGAAGTATAAAAATATTTTTAAAATTTACCTATTTGTACAAGTGGCTCTGTTCTCTTAGTGAAGCTGATGCATGTATTACTCCATTGCTGTTCTTTCAGTTATTGAAATCTGAATTTTAAACTTTTCCCCAGTATACAATATTATGAATACCATGAACAGAGGGCTGTGTCTTCATTTTCTTTTAACCTCTCACAGTATCTAACAGAGTGTCTTCATTACAGTAAGCACCTGATGTATTTGTGGAGAAAATATAAGCAAGGAGTTGAAGATTATAAAAATTTAGAATAGGGGATATGTTAAACTTTAAGATAGTGGAAGACTACTAAATAATTTAAAAAGTGAAAGTTGCTCAGTTGTGTCTGACTTTGTGACTCCATGGACTGTCCATGGAATTCTCCAGGCCACAATCCTGCAGTGGGTAACCCTTCCCTTCTCCAGGGAATCTTCCCAATCCATGGATCAAACCAGGGTCTCCAGCATTACAGGTGGATTCTTTACCAGTGGAGTCACAAGGAAGCCCAAGAACACTGGAGTGGGTAGCCTATCCCTTCTCCAGCGGATCTTCCCGACCCAGGAATTGAACTGGGGTCTCTTGCACTGCAGGAGAATTCTTTTACCAACTGAGCTATCAGGGAAGCCAGGTTGCTTTCAAAAAGCTTGTTCATATTTTGTTAAAATTTACTGAATTATAGGAAAATGTATAAAAAGTTTTTTTTTTTTTAAGTATTCTGAAGGAAGTGATTAAAAAAAAAAAAAACTGAGTGGTTTTACTCAGAATTCATCATCTAAAAATAAACTGCTATCATGAATTCATTATTATGAATTCATTTGGTGGTACAGCAACAAAATGACTACATTATCTCAGAGTCTAAGTAAAAGCATATGCAACAACCACAATCTCAGCTGCTTTTCAAAAAGATATTTGCAAATCTTAAAATATGTATTGTTCAATTCTTCCTTTACCAGCTCATCCTCTTTCATCTTCACTGTCACTGGACTGCAAGTGATTATAGCCCCTATTTATATACTCTCAGCAGTAAATCTCACAGACAAGTATTCATTTAGTTAGTAACTTCTTTTTAAAGTGTCATGCTCACTTTATTTTGTTAAATATTACTTGGATTCTTCACATAAATTTAACATATCATTTCATTGTTTCTTTACTTTTTATATAGTTTGTGCACGTGCAGAAGAAATGTAATTTATTTTATATACATTGTTCAGTACTGCTTACTGAACAAAAACACATCCACTGCTGCTGCTGCTGCTGCTGCTGCTAAGTCGCTTCAGTCGTGTCCGACTCTGTGCGACCCCATAGACGGCAGCCCACCAGGATGCCTCGTCCCTGGGATTCTCCAGGCAAGAACACTGGAGTGGGTTGCCATTTCCTTCTCCAATGCATGAAAGTGAAAAGTGAAAGTGAAGGCGCTCAGTTGTGTCAGACTCTTCGCGACCCCACAGACTACAGCCTACCAGGCTCTTCTGTCCATGGGATTTTCCAGGCAAGAGTACTGGAGTGGGGTGCCATCGTCTTCTCCAACTAGATGGGTTAAGAATGTCTTATTCTACCATCTCAATAAAGCAATTTTAACATATTTAAATCAAATCATTGTACTGCATGCCTAAACTTATACAGTGATGTATACCAACTATTTTTTAATAAAACAGGAAAAACTATTGCAATTTTGATACTGAAGATTCACTAACACATTTTCAGGAACAGATTACATTTGGATAATGAAGGAAATCTGTATTTTAATTATTATTTTAAAGCATCTTATACATATGGTTAGCCATGGCTTTGAAATGAAACCAGAATACTATCAGTTTTAACGATGAGTATACCTACTGCACACACACATACACCCTTAACCATACCTGAAGTCCCAGGAGTTCATCAATTGAAGTCTCTGGTTCACTAGGGTTGCTATCTGTCTGCTTAGGTACTTGAGCAATACTGTTGTCACTGTAATACGCAAAGGAAAACTTTTATTGTAGTTCTCAACTAGGCAAAAACAATTAGGTATTTTAGACACAAATATTTTACCTAGTCAAAAATTTATTAATGTTTTCTGCAAGCTTTTCTTGAAGAGACTTGTTGCTTAGTATCTTTTCTCGTGCATTTTCAATAACCATTTGCTGAAAAAGAAATCAGTATTAGTAAAAGCACAAGATGGAGTATTATGTTATTTGTCTAAAAAGAATCAATGGAAGCTGGATAGTTTTAATGAATCTAGGTAGAAACTCAAAAGTTATGGTGGTGCCTTCCATATTAATACCAGATTACTATGTTAACCACTTACAAATATTTTCACAGATCCTTCACCAACTTCTTTTTCACTTTGGAACTGCATAGTTCCAAACTCTTTAGCTTTTCATACAAGGTTTTAAATAAGCTGACTCTATTCTGGAAAAATGTCCTATTATATTGCATAATCCAGCAATAACAGTGTATTTACAGTTTCTTCAACATACTTCTGTTTCTTACTTGGTGCATTTGCACAGGTTAGCTATTCTGACTGGACTGTTTCTTACTGGTAAATATCCCTACAGTCTTAATGATGTTCTTCAGTCCCTTAAGTTGTGTACTATTCTTTGCGCCACCAAGGACTGCCAGCATGCCAGGCTTCCTGAGCCTTCACTATCTCCTGGAGTTTGCTCATATTCATGTCCATCAACTTGGTGATGCCACCTAATCATCTCATCCTCTACTGCCTCTTCTCTTTTTGCTTTCCATCTTTCCCAGCATCAGGGTCTTTTCTAATGAGTTGCCTCTTCACATCAGATGGCCAAAGTATCAGAGTTTCAGCTTCAGCATTAGTTCTTTCAATAAATATTCAGGGTTGATTTCCTTTAGGATTGACTAGTTTGATCTCCCTGCAGTCCACGGGACTCTTAAGAGTCTTCAGCACCACAATTCGAAAGCACCAGTTCTTTGGTGCTCAGCCTTCTATATGGTCCAACACTCACATTCATTTGTACAGGACGACTGGAAAAACCACAGCTTTGAGTATGCAGACCTGTGTCTGTTTTTTAACATGCTGTGTAAGTGTGTCACAGTTTTGCTTCCAAGGAGCAAATGTCTTTTAATTTCATGGCTGCAGTCACCATCTACAGTGATTTTGGAGCCCAAGAAAATAAAACCTGTCACTGTTTCCACTATTCCACCTTCCTTTTGTCATGAAGTCATGGGCTGTATGCCATGATCTTAGTTTCTGAATGTTGAGTTTTAAGCCATCTTTTTCACTCTCCTCTTTCACCTTCATCAAGAGGCACTTCAGTTTCTCTTCATCGCCTGCCATTAAAAGTGGTACCATCTGCATATCTGTGGCTGTTGATATTTCTCCCAGCAATCTTGATTCCAGCTTATGCTTCACCCAGTCTGGCATTTCACATGATGTACTCTGCACACAAGTTAAATAAGCAGGGTGACAATATACAGCCTTATTGTACTCCAGTCCCAATTTTGAACCAGTCCACTGTTCCATGTCCAGTTATAACTGTTGCTTCTTGACCTGCATACAGATTTCTCAGGAAGCAGGTAAAATGGTCTGGTATTCTTTTTTCTTAAGAATTTCCCAGTTTCTTTGTGACCCTTACAGTCAAAGGCTTTCACATAGTCAATGAAACAGCAGTAGATGCTTTTTTTGGAATTCTCTTGCTTTCTCTATGATCCAACAAATGGTGGCAATTTGATCTCTGGTTCTGCTGCCTTTTCTAAATCCAGCTTTTTCATCAGCAAGTTCTCAGTTCACATACTGCTCAAGTCTAGTGTGAAGGATTTTAAGCATAACCTTGCTAGCATGTGAAATAAGCGCAACTGTATGGTAGTCTGAACATTCTTGGGCATTGCCTTTCTTTGGGATTGGAATGAAAACTGACCTTTTCTAGTCCTATAGCCATTGTTGACTTTTCCAAGTTTGCTGACATGTGTGCAACACTTTAACAGCATCATCTTTTAGGATTTGAAATAGCTCAGCTGGAATTCCATCACCTCCACTAGCCATGCTCTTAGTAACGCTTCCTAAGGCCCACTTAACTTCACATCCTAGGATGTCTGGCTCTAGGTGAGTGACCACACCATTTTGGTTATTTGAGTCATTAAGACTTTTCCTATATAGCTCTTCTGTGTATTCCTGCCAGCCGTGCTTAATCTCTACTGCTTCTGTTAGGTCCTTACCATATTTTTCCTTTATCATGCCCATCCTTGCATGAAATGTTCCCGTGATGTCTCCAATTTTCTTGAACAGATTTCTAGTCTTTCCCATTCTATTGTTTTCCTCTATTTCTTTTGCCTTGTACACTGAAGGCTTTCTTCTCTCTCCTTGCTATTCTCTGGAATTCTGCATGCACTTGGCTGTATCTTTCCCTTTCTTCATTGTCTTTCACTTCTCTTTTTTTCTCAGTTATTTGTAAAGCCTCCTCAACAACCACTCTGCCTTCTTGCATTTCTTTTTCTTTGGGATGGTTCTGGTCATTATCTTCTGCATAATGTTATGAACCTCTGTCTGTAGTACTTCAGGCAGTCTGTCTCCCGGATCTAATCCCTTAAAGTATTTGTCACCTCCACTGTATATTCATAAGGAATTTGATTTAGGTCACACCTGAATGGCCTAGTGGTTTTCCCCACTTTCTTCAATTTAAGCCTGAATTTTGCTACAAGGAGCTAATGATCTCAGCCACAGCCAACTCCTGGTCTTGTTTTTGCTGACTGTATAGAGCTTCTCATTTCTGGCTGCAATGAATATTATTTATCTGATTTCGGTATTGACCATCTGGTGATGTCCAGGTGTAGAGTTTTTTCTTGTGCTCTTGGGAGAGTATGTTTGCTATGACCAGTGTATTCTCTTGACAAAACTGTTATCCTTTGCCCTGCTTCATTTTGTACTTCGAGGCCAAACTTGCTGTTACTCTAGGTATCTCTTAACTTCCTACTTTTTCACTCCAATCCACTATGATGAAAATGACATCTTTTTTTGGTGTTAGTTCTAGGTCTTCTAAGTCTTCATAGAACCAGTCAACTGCAGCTTCTTTAGGATCAGTGGTTGGGGTATAGACTTGGATAACTGTGATACTGAATGGTTTGCCTTGGAAACGAACCAAGATCATTCTGTTATTTTCGAAAGTGCACCCAAGCACTGCACTTTGGACTTTTTTGTTGACTATGAGGGCTAATCCATTTCTGCAAGGGATTCTTGCCCACAGTTATAGATAAAATGGTCATTTGAATTAAATTCCCCCATTCCCATTCTAATTTTAGTTCACTGATTCCTAAGATGTTGATGCTCGCTTTTGTCATTTCCCACTTGACCACATCCAATTTTCCTTGATTTATGGACGTGACATTCCAGGTTCCTATGCAATATTGTTTTTTACAGCATTGGACTTTACATTCGCCACCAGGCACATCCATAACCGAGTGCTATTTGTGCTTTGGCCCAGCCTCTTCATTCTTTCTGGAGCTATTAGTAATTGCCCTCCATTCTTCCCTAGTAGGATACTGGACACCTTCTGACCTGGGAAGTTCGACTTCTGGTATCATGTCTTTTTGCCTTTTTTTACTGTTCATGTGGTTCTTGTGTCAGTAATATTGAGAGGTTTGCCATTTCCCCCCACCTCTAGTGGACCACAGTCCACAGTTTTGTACTTACAGTCTATCCCAAAGCAATTCTACGACAGTTTTTTTTGTGTCACATCATATGGCTTGCTGGATCTGCTTCCTGACCAGGGATTGGATCCTTGAAGTGGCAGTGTGGAGTCCTAAACACTGGGCTGCTAGGGAATTCCCTCTACTGTAGTTTTACAGAAATAGTACATTTTACACAGACACACACTATATATTTATATAAATCGTATACATATGAATAGTTATAAACTCAGGAATATCTTAAGTTGCAAAGTTTGGGAAGGTCACTTACTTTTTCTACTACAAATGCATTTGGATCCTGCAAATTTCGTATTGTTGAATGAGGCCCAGACTTCCGTTGAGATTCACTGAAACACATTTTAAAAGCTTATCTTTTAACTAGTATGAATAATCCAATGATCATTACATATATAGACAAATCTTAGTCATGGTGGAAAAGATATTTTCTCTATTTGTGGTAGGAACAAAGGGCAGTAGAGTTGAAAAGCATTAATAGTCTTGAATTGAGAAATGAATCTGAGATCTAGCTTTATTATTTATTAACTATATGGTCTCTACCAGGTACCCTCTGACCTACTTTATAATGGGATAAAACTAAAGCTTTACAGGGTTAATGCAAGAATTCAATAAACATAAAGTATATGTAAAGACTTTATAAAAAGGTCAAAGTTCTTATAAATGTTAGATATTGTTACAGTACTTTTATAATTTCATGTGGTTAAGTGTGAAATCTTGCCAAAGAGGCTGAGGTCAGCCTTGAACGAGAGACAACCAATAGTAAACATTCCAACAAAAATACCCAGGGCATGGCAATTGAGAAAAAGCAAAAACATTTTAAACTATTATCTCTCTTTTCTGAAATATTCTTCAAAAAAAGACACATGGGCTAAATAGGACAGAAAGAGTACTTCTCAGAGAATGTCTGAGAAGATTTATAATTATCAGTTTAGGAGTTTAAATATATGTTTGTAGACCCTAAAATATGCTGATAAAAAATGATTATTTCCAAAAATCTGAGTTAACATTAATTTTAATGTTTTTCTATACTACTACAGAAAAAACACTTCTAATGAAACACATTCCCAGATCATTGATTTCTGAAACAATCTGATTTCAGGGAGATTATAAAGTAAAAAAAAGAAGTGCTTTGAAACAGCTATAATAGTAGAGTCTCAAGTACTTAATGCAATTTTGTTACTTTATTCATAATGTAAGTATCCTTGTGCAATTTTTTTGTAATGGTTACTGGAAACATGTCTTTTTAGAAAGCATTTACCTTTTGCGTCTACCAGGAGACATTAAACTGGCATGATTTTTCCTTTCCTGAGCACCAGTATTATTATTTAAAGCCTCTCCAGCTGTATTTCAAGAGAACAAAACAGTAAGTCAAGGAAACAGAATAGTTTTTTAAAACTTGAATTAACTGAATAAAAATAGCACTACATAGTGATTATTTTAAATTCAGTTAGTATATATTGAGTGCCTACTATGTGCAAGGCACTACAGAAGATATTGTGTGTGTTAGTTGCTCAGCTGTGTCCCACTCTTTGCAACCCATGGACTGTAGCCCACCCGGCTCCTCTGTCCATGGAATTCTCCAGGCAAGAATCCTGGAGTGGGTTGTCATTACCTTCTCCAATAGAAGATATTAAGATATATAAAATATAGCTCCCATGACTTAAGGTTTTACAGTAAAATACAAAGTAGAGTATACAGAATAGTTTCAACAAAAAATACCATGGCAGAACAAACGAACTGTAAGAAGTATAAACTAAATATACTGCTAAGTGTTTTTACCCAGAGGTGTTAAAGAGATTGGAGCAAAGATGGAAATAAGGGAGAATGTAATGGTTGTCAATACATTTTACATGCACAAAGAGAAAAAAAGACTGGTCTAAGAACCGAGAGGGGTGACACCTCAATTCTAATCCCAGTTCTGTTACTAACTAGCCTTTTGCTCCTAAATATCATGTGCTTTTAATACTATCAAGTATATAACAAACAAGAAGTACTAGATGACCTCTAAGTTTATTCTTAGCTCTAAGATTCAGCCAGGAATACGTAGGATTTTCAACATGTAGAGATGGAGGTTAACCAGAAAAACATTCCTCATTTCAGCAGGACAGACTACTATGAACAAAGTGTTCACATATAATGTGCATTCCTTTTAAAAGCAAATAAGAGGGTTTTTTTTTCCAATTAATGCAGATAAGTGAGAACTAGAAGAGACTTCAAGGTTGGACATCAGTTAGAACAGATAAAAGAATCCCAGATTAACACGTCTCACAGATTTAATAATATGCTTAATGGCAAATTGAACAAGTGAGCGCGCACATATTATCTAAATTTACCCACTTCTAGCCTCTTATCTTGGAGAAGGCCATGGCACCCCACTCCAGTACTCTTGCCTGGAAAATCCCATGGACAGAGGAGCCTGGTAGGCTGCAGTCCATGGGGTCGAGGATACGACTGAGCGACTTCACTTTCACTTTTCACTTTCATGCACTGGAGAAGGAAATGGCAATCCACTCCAGTGTCCTTGCCTGGAGAATCCCAGGGACAGGGGAGCCAGGTAGGCTGCAATCTATGGGGTCGCACAGAATCGGACACAACTGAAGCGACTTAGCAGCAGCAGCCTCTTATCTACTTTTTGCCATATTTTATACCATGAATATAAAGATATTATCACATCATCTCATTCACACAATTTGATTAAAACAAAATTTAAAAGCACAAAATGTAAACTTACTGGTCATAGTGTCTTGTGACTGTGAATGGTTGACCACTACAAAATCTGACCTCAAAGGAGCTGAAATTTGGCCAGTTGGCCTAATAACTTGTGTAGCTGTCAAAGGAGAATTGGTAAATTGTCCTAAAAGATACGGTAAAGGCTCTGAACTGACAGGAGCTGCTTGAGATGCAAGCCTTCTCTGACGTTTGATTTCTGCAATCCCATTTCTTGTTCGGGCTGAAACACACAAGCATTTAAAAAATTAACTCAATGTCAGAGTAGTTTGGGAATTTTAAGATGTCTATACAATATATGTTCTACACATTTAACAGTGAACCTAAAAAATAGCCCCTAGAATTATCACCTGTTTATGTGATAATTTCACAAGAAACAAACTAAAATTGAGTACACTTGAAATTTTAAAAATCCAAGAATACATTTCTTCTGTAATAATTAAAACTGATAACATCTCCACAATCAGGAAAACAAATTTATGGAATGAGAATTAAAGATGTGAATACATGAGAGCCAATGAGAAAAATAAGATATACTATTTTAAATGCATATTTTTACAATTAATGAAAATATTATTTTCTAATATGATAACGGTACTTAGAAAAACAGAAGTTTAAACAAAATGTAAATGCAGCACACATGTATTGTTAACAAAAACGCTCATCTGACATTAAATTTGAGTTAAAGTAAAGTAATTCTGAACATTATTTAGAGTTTAAAGTTGAATACCAACCTCTCTGACTGGCAGCAAACCCTGGGGAACTTTGCATGCTCCTAATAAACAAAAGTAGTTAGACATTAAAAAATTTCTGTTGCTACGATACATTCTGATTTAGTTACAGTCAGACCTGAAGTAAATTATGAGTTAAAAGGCAAGAAATTTCTCTCAGATAAAAAAGATAAGCACTTTTTTTCTGGGTAACCAAATCTTATCTGCTTTAGGAAAAAAACAGTGGCATATAAAAATGCAAACATGTATAATTTTATTAATCAAGTTTCTATCCAATGCAGTAAGCAAGAGCTTTGAAATACCATTAAGAATACAATTTGCCTTGAATTTAGGAACTCAATATATTTAAGAAAGTTATATATAATATTTTATAATTATCAATTATCTTTTATAACTATAAAAATGCCTTCCCAGAGAAATTCTGATTTTATATAACTGCATACATAAATACTTCAGAATCCAAGTTGATTTCAAAAGAGATCCTGCTTTCATCAAATTTATGACTATGACATTGTTTCACCAAACTTCTAAAGAAGGAACAAAGCAAACAGGTAAGAAAATTCACAATATAAACTGATTCTCCTTTTGCTATGAATTGGTTACCCATGTATTTTGTAAACAATCAGATACTGTGCCATTTTCCTCAGAAATCTGTCAAATAAGTGTCTGCCAACAAGAGCCACAAAACTTACTGAATCAAATAAGCATTTTTAACAGCACACAAACCAACCTTGGAGAACACCTGGCTAGGAGGTTTCTTTTTTTATGTAATACCTTGTCAGTAAAACACTGCAGTAACTTATAAATACTTCATAGGTGTTAAGTTGTGAATGTCTTTGAAGACTGTTTGCAAGGGAATGAAAGAGGAAAGGGAAGTCAGGAAAGGGGAATAAAAGTAAGACTACCAAATAAAATGTAGTACAGAGTCACACAAAAAGCACTTGGAGCCATTCTAGCAGTTTCAGCTGAGGAAGGAAAGGAGGCCCCTGCTGAAGTGGGGTATTCACTTGTAGCTCTGGGAGAAAGTGTAAGAAAGGATGGTTTTCATACTAGACTCAAGTTGAGTAAGATATGTTATAAAATTGATTCCTATTCTAAAGATAGTGAGACTAGCATTCCAAGGCCATGACATAGTTAAGTTCTAAAAGCAGAAGTGTTATTATTCGGGTTTGTTCCTTTATCCAGTAGTGTTATTATTCGGCTTTGTTCCTTTATAAGGGAAGAACAAAAGTGGCATGGATTACACATATCAATTTTCTGCATGTGTAATGAAGATGCAACTGTATAAGGGAAGTCACATGGGGCTTGAGTTAGTAGATTTCTATCCATGAAGACTGGACTAGATTTGTATTCAGCCAGAGATCTGCCTCTAAATTGTTACGGGAACCTGGGAATATCATTAATTTCCTCATTTCTAAATATTTTATTAAAGTACACAATTTATTTAAAATCATCTAATCAAAGACAAATATCAATAACCTGTAGCATAATTTCAAAATTAGATCAGTGTTAAATGCACAGTGTGGGTCATAAGATTTAAATGTGAAGTGACTCTTAATTGTGCTTGCATTCCAAAATTATTATGCACATTCTGATAAGCTGATGGTATAAGCCTTTTATTACCTGATCTGAGAAAGTGTATGGTCTAACTTCTTCCACAGAGATGACATAATTGCTGGGACATCATTTGATGTTTCTAAATCATAAGAGGAAATGTTTCATAAAAAATCCATCATTTAATTTGAACAGACACAGAAAATCAATAAGGAAAACTTTTCTCTCAGCTGCTGATATTATGTTGGGAACTGAGAAATAAGCCTATTTTGTAAAGAACTGCAAAGCTATAATGATGTTGCTTTTTTGGCTCAAGTCACTGAGAATCAGATACAATATGAGGGAAAAGGAAACTTGTGAAAACTATGAAGTTTTTTTAAGATCAATAATCTTGTATTTTCTTTGAATAAAAAGACAAACTATTTTAAATCTTTGTTCTACTTACGTGAAAGTAGAATAAGTAGTAGTAGAATAAGTAGTACTTATTTCAAAGTCAAAATAATTTGATTTATAAATTTATAAAATTATACAAACTCATGTAAATATAGAAATTAGTTTTCTATATCCAATGTTTTCAGGTCCAAATCACCGTGATTTCTCAGCAACTCCTTGGTTACTCAGAATTACAGATAAAATTCTGCAGGACTAATCAGTCAGAATTACAGATAAAATTCTGGAGGACTAATTAGTCTTTTTCAGGATGTGTTCTAAAGCCACACTGATAGGAAATTCAAGGTATTTATATTCTTTACTATATACTTCTAAAAAGCTCAAACAAGAGAAAGTTACCAACATAAAAGTGGGATATAAACCTTTGTACTGCAGTAACATATTGTTTCTGAGGTCATTTATATTTATATTCTGAGGTCTAAATATTCCTGTAAGATAGTTAAGATAGTCTGGGAAAAGAAAACCTTGGTAGAATGATCAAATAACCTATTTAAGAGAAAGAAATGAAATTCACACTTTGAAATTCTAGGCTTATTACTTTCTACAGTTTCTAGTTTTGTGATATTAGAAAAGTTATCTGGCTTTCTAATCCTTAATTTTCTGATACTTAAGGTCTAGTGAACTTCCCCGGTGGTCCAGTGGTTAAGAATCTACCTTGCAATGCAGGGAACTTGGGGAGGATCCCTGCTGGGGGAACTAAGATCCCACATGCTGTGGAGCAACTGAGCCGATGCACAGCAACCACTGAGCCTGAATGCTCTGGAGTCCCTGTGCCACAACCAGAGAACTCTACAGTCCTTGCGCCACAACCCGAGAGTTCTGTGAGCTGCAATGAAAGATCACACGTGATGCAACAAAGATCCCTTCTGCTGCAACTAAGACTTGATGCAGTCAAATAATGAATAAATTAATAGATCTAAAAAATCAATACCTCTCATTGGATTATTTTAAGGACTGAAATAAAACCTCTGAAAGAACCTAGCACAGTGTTGCAATAAACAGTACTCAATAATGTGAAGCTTCCATTTTAAAATGTTATCAACTGTACTACTTAATTCTTTACTGCTGAATCTTTTCTTAATATGTTGCAAACTATGGAAATAACGAATATGAGAGAATAAATTTAACTTTCCTCTTCAAGACACTAATTTAGGAAAGTATTAGTTATATTTATCACTCAATATAAACAGACTTTAATTGGCTATCTCTCAGTGAATTTTTAAAATTATTTCAAAATTTAAAAAATCACTTCTAATTAAAACAATTAGATAAATGCTGTATAAAACTGACAAAAAAAAAAAAAAAAAAAAAACCCTGAACCTGAATTCTTACCTTTTGCTTTCATAGCTACATATTCATTCAAAATTGTTGTCAAATTTTTTCCAAATAAAGACTGAAAAGAAAAAGATCAAGCATTACCAAAACCATAAAATACTACCAATAATTTCCCACTATGAAATATTTCACCATAAAAGTTACTAAAAGATATAGATTAAAAATTAATCGATAAGGAAATGGTAAAGAGTAGGTCATCAAAGGACTTCCTCGGTGGGTTAGATGGTAAAGAACCTGCCTGCAATGTGGGAGACCTGGGTTTGATTCCTGGGTTGGGAAGAATCCCTGGAGAAGGAAATGGCAACCCACTCCAGTATTGTTACCTGGAGAATCCCCACGGACAGATGAGCCTGGAGGACTGCAGTCCACAGGGTCGCAAAGAGTTGGGACACAACTGAGTAACTAAGCACAGCTGCTGCTGCTCCTGCTGCTAAGTCACTTCTGTCGTGTCCGACTGTGCGACCCCAGAGATGGCAGCCCACCAGGCTCCCCAGTCCCTGGGATTCTCCAGGCAAGAACACTGGAGTGGGTTGCCATTTCCTTCTCCAATGCATGAAAGTGAAAAGTGAAAGTGAAGTCACTGAGTCTGTCCAACTCTTAGCGACCCCATGGACTGCAGCCCACCAGGCTCCTCCATCCATGGGATTTTCCAGGCAAGAGTACTGGAATGGGGTGCCATTGCCTTCTCCGAATAAGCACAGCACAGGTCATCAAAAATGAAAATAGTCACTCCTCAAGGACTGAATTCTTCTGTGGGTAAAGAAGCTTGTCTATTTGAATAAGATATCGTGACTATGTTTCTTTAGCTAAGATAGTACAATAGCAGGAATGCAGTTTTCAGTTTGGGAGGTAGGGATCCAGTCAAACAAATAAGGACCTACTTCTTTCTGCCCTTTTAATGCCAAAAAAAGCAAAAAACCTGAGTGTAAGACATATCCTTTCCAAGGATCAGTACCTTTTCTATTTTCACTTCTATCATCTCATAAAGTCACCCCATCCCCCACCACCTTTGTATCAATAATAAAGGGCAGGTTTTAATCGACTCAAGTTTGAGGTCATATAATAGAACAGGGAAAAGCAAGGATTTTTTAGAACAGACAGTTCTGGATTTAGGTTCTACATTTACCGTATGTGTGAAAAATTACCCAGATTTTCTAAGGCTTACTTTCATATATAAAAACAGACACAGGACTTTTTAATTAATACAATTTTTTTGTGTGTTGAAGATTGAGGATATACGTAATATATCTAAGACAATGTCTAACACATAGTAGCTAATTAGTTTTCTTTCCTCTCCCGAACTTTCATTGCAGATTCCTATTTTATTGTTCTGTATTATTAAAAAAAATTATTTTATATTGGAGTATAGTTGATTAACAATGTTGTGCTAGTTTCAGATGTAAAATGATTCAGTTATACATATACATGTAACTATTCTTTTACAAATTCTTTTCCCATTTAGGTTATTAAAGAATATTGAGCAGTTTTTCCTGTGCTATATAGTTCCTTGTTGATCAGATCAGATCAGATCAGTTGCTCAGTTGTGTCCGACTCTTTGCAACCCCATGAATTGAGGCACGCCAGGCCTCCCTGTCCATCACCAACTCCCGGAGTTCACTCAGACTCACATCCATCGAGTCAGTGATGCCATCCAGCCATCTCATCCTCTGTCATCCCCTTCTCCTCCTGCCCCCAATCCCTCCCAGCATCAGGGTCTTTTCCAATGAGTCAACTCTTCGCATGAGGTGGCCAAAGTACTGGAGTTTCAGCTTTAGCATCATTCCTTCCAAAGAAATCCCAGGGCTGATCTCCTTCAGAATGGACTGGTTGGATCTCCTTGCAGTCCAAGGGACTCTCAAGAGTCTTCTCCAACACCACAGTTCAAAAGCATCAATTCTTCGGCACTCAGCCTTCTTCACAGTCCAACTCTCATATCCATTGATAATCTATTTTAATTACAGCATTGTGCACATGTCAACCCAAAACTCCCAATCTATCCCTCCTCCCCACCTTCCCCCTTGGTAACCATAAGTTTGTTCTCTAAGACTGTGAGTCTGTTACTAAGTAAGTTCTCTTGTACCATTTTCTTTAGTTTCCACATATAAGTGATATATTTGTCTTTCTAACTTACTTAGCATGGTAATCTTCAGGTCCTTCCACATTGCTGCAAATGGCATTATTTCATTCATTTTAATGGCTGAATAATATTCCATAGTGTTTATGTACATCTTCTTTACCCATTCACGTGTTGATGGACATTTAAGTTGCTTCTATGTCTTGACTATTGCAAACAGTGCTTTACAAAACATGTGGTGCACCTATTCTTTTGAACCATGTTTTTCTCCAGATATATGTTCAGGAATGAATTTTCTAGATGGTAATTCTATTTTTAGCTTTTTTAAGCTCTATTTTTAGTTTTTCTCCATTGTTGCTGTACCAATTTATATCCCCATCAACACTATAGGTGGGTTCCCTTTTCTTCATACCTTTTCCAGCATTTGCTTGTAGATTTTTTGATGATGGCTAGTTTGAGGTGATATCTCATTGTAGTACTGACCTGCATTTTGTAATAATTAGCAATGTTGAGCATGTTTTCATGTGCCTCTTAGCCATCTTCATGTCTTCTTTGGACAAATGTCTGTTTAGATCTTCTGCCCATTTTTAGATTTAGCTGTATTATTTATTGACTGAATGAACTATTTGTAAATTCTGGAGGTTAATCCATTATCAGCTGCATCGTTTTCAAATATTTTCTTCCATTCTGGGGGCTGCCTCTTCATTTGCTTATGGTTTCCTCTGCTATGCAAAAAGCTTTTAAGTAGTTCTCATTGTTTTAATTATTGTTTTTATTTCCATTACTCTAGGAGATGGATCCAAAACAATACTGCTGCCGTTTATGTCAAAGAGTGTTCTGCCAATGTTATCCTTTGGGAGTTTTATAGTATCTGGTCTTACATTTAGGTCTTTAATCCAGTTTATTTTTTTTATATGGTGTCAGACACTGTCTAATTTCAACCCTTTACATGTAGCTGTCCAGTTTTCCCAGCACCATTTATTGAAGAGATTCTCTTTTCTCCATTGTATGGTCTTGCCTTCTGTGTCATAGATTAATTGACCATAGGGTTTATTTCTGGGCTTTCAATCCTGTTCCATGGAGCTATATTTCTGTTTCTGTGCCAGTACCATACTCTTTTGATGACTCTAGATGTCTAATAAGAGTCAGGAAGCCTGATTTCTCCAGCTGTTTTTCTTTCTCAAGACTGCTTTAAGCTATTCAGGGTCTTTTGTGTTTCCATAAAATTAAAAATTTTTTTGTTCCAGTTCTGTGAAAATGCTACTGGTGGGACTTCCTTGGTGGTCCAGTGGTTAAGACTCCATACTATCAATACAGGGGATATGGGTTTGATCCCTAAATTGCAGAAGTAAGATCCCATATGTCCCAGGGAGGAAAAAAAAGCCACTGGTAATCTGATAGGGATTGCATCAAATCTATACATTATACTGGGTAGTATAGTCAATTCTGACAGTACTTGTTCCTCCAATCCAAGAACATGGCTGTATCTTTCCATCTGTTTGTGTCTCTTCTTTCATCAGCATCTTACTGCTTTCAGAATATAGGTCTTTTGCCTTTGTAGGTACGTTTATTCCCAGGTGTTTTATTATTCTTTTTGATGCAATAGTAAATGGGATTGTTTCTTTCTTTTTCTGATCTTTCATTATTAGTGTATACAAATGCAACAGATTTCTGTGTATTGATTTTGTACCCTGCACCTTTACCAAATTCATTGATGAGCTCTAGTTTTCTGGTAGCATCTTTAAGATTTTCTATGTACAGGATCATGCCATCTGCAAACAGTGATGGTTTTACTTCTTCTTCAATTTAGATTCACTTCTTCTCTGACTGCTGTGTGTAGGCCTTCCAAAACAATGTTCAATAAAAGTGGTGAGTGGACATTCTTGTCTTTTTCTTGATCTTAGAGAAACTGCTTTCAGGTTTTCACTGTTGAGTATGTTAGCCGTGGGTATGTTGTATATGGCCTTTATTAGGTTGAGATAGGTTCTCTCTATGCCTGCTTTTTGGAGAGTTTTTGTCATATTAATAAATGGGTGTTGAATTTCATCAAAAGCTTTTTCTATATCTATTGAGATGATCATATAGTATTTAATTCTTCAATTTTGCTGACGTGGTGTATCACACTGACTGATTTGTGGATATTGAAAAATCTTTACATTCCTGGGATAAATCCCACTTGACCATGGTATATCATCCTTTTACTGTATTGTTGGATTTAGTTTGCTAGCATTTTGTTGAGAATTTTTGCATCTGTGTTCATCAGTGATATTGATGTGTAATTTTTCCTTTTAGTGGTATCCTTATCTGGTTTTGGTATCTGGGTCATGGTAGCCTCACAGAATGAGTATGAGAATGTTCCTTCCTCTCCAATTTTCTTGGAATAGTTTCAGAAGGATAGGCGTTAACTCTTCTCTGAGTGCTTGATAGAATTCGCCTGTGAAGCCACCTTGTCCTGGACCTTTGTGTTTTAGTCAGTTTCAATTTCAACTCTTGTGACTGGTCTGTTCATATTTTCCATTTTCTCCTGGTTCAGTCTTAGGAGATTGTACCTTTCTGAGGATTTTCCCATTTCTTTTAGGTTGTCCATTTTATGTGCATATAGTTGGTTGCAGTACAGTAGCTTTTATGTTATTCAAAGTCTGAGAAGTTAAGGAATTGCCTAATACTAACCTAGTCATTATAACTTGCTTTTAGTAGCTAAAAAATAACTGAATGAATGCTATATAATGAATTATGTCCTCATAAACTCATATAGCGCTTCTCTGGTGGCTCAGAGGGTAAAGGATCCTCTGGTTTGATCCCAGGGTGGGATCAAATGGGAGACCCTGGTTTGATCCCAGGGTGGAAATATCCCCTGGAGAAGGACATGGCAACCCACTCCAGTATTCTTGCCTGGAAAATTCCATGGACAGAGAAGCTTGGTGGGCTATAGACTATGGGACTGCAAAGAGTCAGACATGACTGAGCGACTAGCACACACAAACTCATGTGAGGTCACAGCAAAAAGGAGGTTGTCTATAAGTCAGGAAGACAGCCTTCACCAGAAACTGAAACAGGAGTACTTCATCTTGGTCTTCCCAGCCTCCAGAACAATGAGAAGTAAGGATCTGGGTGGTAGATTTGCTGGTAGTTACTAGGTTATCACTGTAGCTAGGACCCCACAGCACACAGTGCTACACAAAAAACACAGACAGGCTACTCCACATTATTTCTGAATACATCTGTACATATATTAAAATAAACATTAATTTGTATTGATATCTCTGACTGTATAATTTAACACCACAGGTCTCATGCTTATTTGTATTTTCTTTCTCACAGAGTGAGAAGCTTGGCCCCCACTGTCTGTATGAACTTACTTGTTAAAATTGCCTACTTAGAAGAACTAAGAAGAATTTTAAGATTTGTTCATGTTATTATATGAGTCATCAGTGCTGCTTTTTACTGCTTAGTAAGAAGAACACACCAGTTTATTCACTTACTTGTTGAAAGACATCTTGGTTATTTTCAGTTTTTGACATCACACATAAACAGTATGTTTTTGTGTGAATATAAGTTTTCCATTTCACTTGGATAAATATCTGGGTATATGAATGCTAGGTCACATGGGACTCGGTTGTTTAACTTTAAAAACAACAGCGAAGCTGTTGGGCAAAGCAGCTGTATGATTTTGCAGCAATTTAAAAATTATTTTTTATACTAGCCATTCTAACATGTATGTATTGGTATCTGCTTGGGGTAGTAACGGTCATTTTCCTAACAGCTAATAACGTGGAGTACTTTTTTCATTTTATTGCCAGTCCTATAGTTTTGTGGGGACAGGTCCTCAGATCTCTTGCCCATTAAAGAAAAAATTCGGTTAAAAAAAGTTTCTTATATATTCTACACACAATCCCTTTTTCAGAGCTGCAAAAACTTTTTCTTACTCTATAGCTATCATTCTTTTAACAGTGTTTTTTATAGAGCAAAAATTTTAAATTTTTATAAAGTTGAATTTATCAAATTTTTATTTTACAGTCAGTACTTTTTGTATCATGCCTAAAAATTCATTACCAAAACCAAGACTGCACAAATTTTGTTCTATGTTTTTTCTGGAAGTCTTACGGTTTTATGTTTTACAATTTTGATCTATTATCCAGACTGGTTAACTTTTTATGAGGTATGTGTAAAGGTTCTTTTTTTTCTTTTTTAAATCTGGTTGTCTAATTGTCCTATCACCATTTGTTGTTAAGATTGTCCTTTTTCCAGTGAATTATCTGAATTTTTGCCAAAAATCACATTTGAAGTTTGTATTTTGTTTCACTGATCCAATGCCTAACCATTTCCTAATGCCGTTCAATCCTGATTACTATTGCTGGTTAGTTAAGTCTTAAGATCAAGCAATGTGAGTCCTTGAACATATCCTTTTTAAGAACTATCTGGGTTATTTTTCCACAATACTACTTAAGTGGTACCCGTGCTCCTCCTCCAAGGGACCAGCATTGCTCATCAGCAAGCCAGCAACAGTAGTGGCTGGGCCTCAGGCCCCTGCTCACCAGCACACCCACAGCAGTTGCAACTCAATCACAACAGCAAGGTGCACACAGCCCACACAATGCATACCCTTAGAGCACCTGGCTTTGGTGACAGGGGAATTGTACTACTGAGCCCACAGGACACCTTCTACGTTAGGCCACTCTTTCAAGACCAGAAAACACAGTTTATACACCTAATAATAGAAACAAATACAGAAAGTTAGGCAAAATGAAGAGACAAAGAAGTACCTTTCAACTTCAGAAAATGAACTAATTAACAAAACAGAGATTATCAGTTCACCAGATAGTTTATTATAATAGTCAAAAAGATGCTCACTGAACTCTGGAGAAGAATGGATGAACTCAAGGGAGAACTTCAACAAAGAGAAAATATAAGAACCAATAAAGACTGAAGATCACAATAACTAGAGTGAAAAGAACACTACAGAGAATCGACAGACTAGAGAATGCCAAAGAATGGATCAGCAACCTGGAAGACATAGTGAAAATCACCCAATTAAAAATGAAGACTGAAAAAAATGAGGATGTTTAAAGGATCTCTGGGACACCATCATGCACACTAATATTCCCATAACAGGGTTTCCAGAAGCAGAAGAGAGAAAGAAAAGAAAACCTATTTAAAGACAAAATGGCTGAATACTTGCCTAATTTGTCAAAGGAAAAGACATCCAAATACAGAAAGCATATACTCCCATACAAAATGAAATGAAAGAGACCCACACCAAGACACAATATAATTGTCAAAAGTTAAACAGAGAATCTTAAAAGAATCAAGACAAAAACAGCTCGTGATATACAAAGATGATCAGAGGATATTTCAGCAGAAAATTCACATGCCAGGTAAAGGAGAGATACGGTTTCCTAGACGTTCAAAAACCAAAGGAGTTCATCACCACTAAACTGGCCTTATAAGTAATGTTTAAAGGGACTTCCTTAAATGGAAAAGTAAAGGCCATAGCTAGAAATAAGAAAATTATTAAAAAAAAAAAAAAACCTCACTGGTAAAGAAAAACATATAGTAAAAGTAGTGGATCATCTACTATAAAGCTAGTATGATGGTTATATGTGGGTATGTGCTGTCTACAAGACACTCAGTTCAAATCGAAAGACACATATAGACTGAAAATGAAGAGATGGAAAAAGATATTCCAGGCAAATGGAAATGGAAAGAAAGCTGGGGTAGCAATACTTTGATAAAAGAGACTGTATAACAAAGACAAAGAAAGGCATTACAAATAATAAAGGGAAAAATTATCTTTCATTTGGGTGCTACTTATAAAAAAATCAACTACTGGCAATTAACCAATTCAATATAAACCAATCTGATACTGGAATATAAGTTAATGTTAAAAATGTGATTAGGACTTCTTTGGTTTTTTGGAACAATGTTTTTTGTAGTTTGACAAATAATTATATGAAGTATTTGGTGGGAAGGATAAATTATTTCTGGAATAAACCTTATTTTATGATGTGAATTCTAAAAAGTTTACTGAGTAGTTTTCCCTGAATACTCACTCTCATTCTTTAAAAGTACTGTCATTAAATAAATGAAGAAGCCAAGAGTATCAAGTCATTGGCAGTGAAGACCCCAAATCCCTGAAACTGTTGGGATTATATGTGCTATTTAATTTTGAAAAGCATCTAATGTTCACAAGAAAATTGAGAGGAAGGTATAGAGATTCTCCATAAACCCCTGCTTCCATATATGCAATGCCTCCCCCATTATCAGCATCACTCTTACATGTGTTTTAAATTTCAGATTATGGATATAAACTGCATATTATGTATAATATGATACATATTATATAAACTGCAGAGTTATGTAATAACTGTTGGGATTGGGGCAGTATCCCACAATATAATATTAACATTTCTACAACTAAATGGATAAACAGTTACACAGACTTAGACTTTTAAAAAGGGCTATGAATATCAGTTTAAATGAGGTCCTGCTGTCAAGAGCTGTCGATATGTATAATTTATAAGATGTTATCATCAGTTTACCGATGACGAGTACGTTCCTGGCAGATATTTCGTAAATTAGGAGAATCACATCCTAATTGGTATCAAAATGAAAGCTGATTACATTAAGTCTCCTACGTGTGAATGAGTTCCATTCCAAGAGCATGTTTGTAAGTCCAACAAAGTTAGCCTAGGTACCCAATTAACACAATTGGCTATATAGTACTGCACTGTGATAGGTTTATAATACTTTTCACACAAATAATACATAAAAAATAAACAGAAAGAAAACAGTTTTGAGTTTACTTTAAAAAAAAAAAAAAAAGGAAAACATTTTCAATCTTATACTACAGTACTTTGAAAAGAACAGTAGTACAACAGCTGGCATGGAGCCAAAAGGCAAGAAGAAAGTTACTGACTGGAGGAGGAAGTGAAGGTGGGATACAGTAGAGCTGAAGGATTGTCAGTAATAGATGGAGGGAAACCTGCAATTTCACTCACACCTGACTTTGAAGGCGCAGGTTCTGGTTCCTTGATGGATTCAATTTTATTTGCTCTCTTGAAAAAAATGGTCCAGTGATATCTTGGTAGTAAGTGGCATGCTTGCATCTTTGAAAGTTTGCAATTTCAAGGTTTATATGTAGAGGACTTATTATATTTCCCTTAGGCAGACACAAGGACTTGTGTGTCACATTGTTAGACACACTCCCCTTAAGCAAATGTGTTAGATATAGTTTGTCTGTTTATTCTTGAAAAAACTGTGTAAACAGCAAAAGGATGTACATGGTACCTTGCAGGCAGATATATTCAATAAACGGCCATTTCAAAACAAACAAAAAAATTACTTGTTGGGATTTTAACTGTAATAAATGTATAGATCAAAATGTAGAGAATGGACATCTTAATAGTACTGAGTTGCTCATTCCATGAACACAGTGTATTTTTCCTTTTATTTAAGTCTTTGATTTCTTTCATACAAATTTTAGCATACAGAGTCTATGGATACTTTGTTAGCCTTATTACATAAGTATTTTATTTTTGTTTGTTGAGTGCTACTGTAGATGATATATATATATTTTAAAAATTGTTCATTGTAGGTATAAAGAAATATGATGCACTTTTATATACTTTGTATCCTCTGACCTTGCTAAAACTCTGGCAATTTTACAGGTTTTTTTTTTAAGGTTTCCTCCATAGATGATCATGTTGTCTGTGACAGCTGAAATGAATCTAAGGATCTATGTTTAAAATAAAACGACAAAATACCATTTCAAATAATGTAGTTCTAGCATATATCCACCAATACCAACAAACAATGCTCTATTGGTCTAGTGATGTTTAAAAAACAGGTGACTAGATATCAAAATATCTGTTTTATACTTTTCTGAAGTAAGCAACTACAGGAAAGCCAGATATAGGAAAGACTGGACTGCTATATAATGTCATAGATCAGGTGGCTTAAATAACAGACATTTATTTCTCATTGTTCTTTCTGAAGGCTGGAAAATCCAAGATCAAGTTGCCAGATGATCTGCTTCCTGGTGAGGACCAAATTCCTGGCCTTATTCCCCTTCTTGATATGTGTTCACATGGCCTTTCTTTGGTGTGTGCAAACAGAGATTTCTCTTTCACTTTTCAAACCACATCATGAGGGTCTCAACTGCATGACCTAATCTAAAACTTAATACTTTCTAAAGGTCTTACCTCTAAGTACCATCACACTGAGGGATGGGATTTTAATATGTGAATTATGCAGGGATACAAATATTTAGCCCCTAACAGGCAATAAACAAGTGAGCCCCAGGACAAGCAGTTGTGAAACTAATTAGAAATGAGGGTGTCACTTTAAAACTGATTCTCAAAATCAAAGTTGTAATTCACTTCCCAGCTTTGACATAAATGTGGGAAAAGAAGCTAGTCTTCTTTGGGTCTTTCCACTTACGCATGAATACAAACTATCAAATTTCTGCCCATTTGGTTTTTGCTAATGAGTTGATTTTTAACACAATATCAGTCAGACTCATATTAATATGTATTTTGTTACCTGAATACTATTGACAGGAGCGTTTCAATATTGACTTACATAACAAATCGCTGGCCAAAGGAGTTAGTTTCTGCAAAAATCCTATGGTCAATGTTTGTTAAGACGGTGTTTATAGTGTCTTATGTTGGTCAATGATGAAATACTTCCTTAAGGAACAAATCACTCACCAGTAGGCAGGCTGGGATAAAACCTTCATCTGTACAGTGTTCTGCATATTCTTTTAAGTCTGAACTTTCCAAAATAAAAGCCTGGCAGGTAGAAGTAAGGTTCTCCTGTTGTAAGTATCCTAAATGAAAAATAAAATGGAATTCAGTAATATCAGTAAATTCTGAACTTTTGATTAAAACTGCTGTTTTAAACACTATAGCAATTTCATATCAGAGATGCAACTTCAGATGAACATTATGGAATTCTGCAGCCTTGCCAGAAACACCAATTTGTGCTGAAGTACAAAGCAGAGATTATAAAATAGCTGTTTAAAAGAAAAACTCTAGTTAATAGGCTATAAAGTCATAATTAACAGAGTATTTAGTATGGTACTGGCATAAAAATAGACCAGGGAACAGAATTGAGAGTCTAAAAATAATCCCCAGGATATACGGTCAACTAAATTTGAGAAGGGAGCCAATAATACTTAATGGAGAAAAGACCATCTCTTCTATGAATGGTGCTAGGAAAACTGTATATTCACATGTAAAGGAGTGAAACTAGACCCCTGTCTTACAATACTCATGAAAAGTAACTTGAAAGGGACTGACTTAAACATAAGACCTGAAAGCATGAAACTCCTAGAAGAATATAGGAAAAAGCTCCCTGATATGGGTCTTGGCAATGATTTTCTGGATTTGACACCTAATACACAAGTAACACGGAGAAGGCAATGGCACCCCACTCCAGTACTCTTGCCTGGAAAATCCCATGGATGGAGGAGCCTGGTAGGCTGCAGTCCATGGGGTCGCTGGGAGTCGGACATGACTGAGTGACTTCACTTTCACTTTTCACTTTCATGCATGGGAGGAGGAGATGGCAACCCACTCCAGTGTTCTTGCCTGGAGAATCCCATAGACAGAGGAGCCTGGTGGGCTGCCGTCTATGGAGTCGCACAGAGTCAGACACGACTGAAGCGACTCAGCAGCAGCAGCAGCAGCAGCACAAGTAACAAAACATAAAATGAACAAGCTGATTATATCAAATTAAAAAGCTTCTGTACAGCAAAAGAAACCATCAACAAAATGAAAAAACAACCTGTGGAATGGGAAAAAGTATTTGCATATATCTGATAAGGGATTCATAACCAAAATAAAGAACTCAATACAATTCAAGAGCAAAAAACCAAATTATCCAGTTAAAAAGTGGGTGAGAGACCTGAAGAGACATTTCTCCGAAGAAGAAAGGGAAAGGTCAACTGATATGTGAAATAATGCTAAACATCACTGCTGCTGCTGCTTCTGCTAAATCGCCTCAGTCGTGTCCAACTCTGTGCGACTCCACAGATGGCAGCCCACTAGGCTCTCCCGTCCCTGTGATTCTCCAGGCAAGAACACTGGAGTGGGTTGCTATTTCCTCCTCCAATGCATGAAAGTGAAAAGTGAAAGTGAAGTCGCTCAGTTGTGTCCAACTCTTCTCGACCCCATGGACTGCAGCCTACCAGGCTCCTCCGTCCATTGGATTTTCCAGCCAAGAGTACCGGAGTGGGGTGCCATCGCCTTCTCCTACCCATTAGGAAATACAAATAAAAACCATGATGAAAGCATTTCATGCCTTTTTAATGGCCATCACCAAAACAGACTCACTTAATATGATAATCTCCAAGTCCAGTCATGCTGCTGCAAATAGCATTATTTCATCCTTTTTTATGACTGAGTAACATTCCTTTGTATATATGTACCACCAGTCATCTGTCAGTGGACATTTAGGTTTTTTCCATGTTTTGGCTGTTGTGAATGTGCTGCTATAAACATAGGCATATGTGTTATCCTTTTGAATTACCATTTTGTCTGGATACATGCCCAGGAGTAGGGTTTCTAGATCATATGGCAATCCTATTTTTAGTTTTTTGAGGAAACTCCATACTGTATTCCATAGTGGCTGCACTGACCTACATTTCCACCAACCATGTAGGAGGGTTCCTTTTTTTCTACACCTTCTCCAGCATTTGTTGTTTGTGAAACTTACTAATAATGGCCATTCTGACCAGTGTGTGAGAAGGTACTTTATTTCTTAATAATTAGTGTAGCAATATTGAACATCTTTTCAGTATATGAATGCTCTTATTTCAAGAACACTGTATGTGCTATTGCCTTTGCTTGGGCAGCTTATCTTTTCTTAGCTTGCATGTGAATGTTAGTTGCTCAGTTGTGTCTGACTCTGCAACCCCATGGCTGCAGCCCATTAGGCTCCTTGACTGGAATTCGCCAGTCAAGAATACTGGAGTGGGTATTTGTTCCCTTCTCCAGGGATTCTTCCCAACCCAGGGATCAAACCCAGGTCTCCTGCATTGCAGGCAAATTTTTTACCATCTGAGCCACTAGGGAAGCCGAAGAGTACTAGAGTGGGTAGCCATTTCCTCCTCCAAGAGATCTTTTTGACCCAGGGATTGAACCCATGTTTCCTTCATTGTAGGCAGATTACCATCTGAGCCACCAGGGAAATTCCAAAGGGAGAGGCTGGTGTCATTGCTGTTTTTACTTGCTAAGTTTGTCGACTCTTGCAACCCCATGAACTGTGCATAGGATTTACCAGGCAAGAATACTGGAGTGGGTTGCCATGCCCTCCTCCAGGGGATTTTTCTGACTCAGGAATTGAACCCACAGCTCCTGCTACATCTCCTGCATAGCAGGCAGTCCTTTACAGCTGAGCCACTGGGGATGTTCTTTCTTAGCCTAGCTAATTCCAACTCATTCTTCAGGTCTACTGAAGTAATTATCACTTCCTCAGAGAATTTTTTCTTTGAATTCTCTATATATCATACTCCTATTACAAGATGCTAGATTCCCTTTATAATATATTTACCTCAGTATCAGTATCAGTTCAGTTGCTCAGTCGTGTCTGACTCTTTGCAACCCCATGAATCGCAGCACGCCAGGCCTCCCTGTCCATCACCATCTCTTGGGAGTTCACTCAGACTCACGTCCATTGAGTCGGTGATGCCATCCAGCCATCTCATCCTCTGTTGTCCCCTCTTCCTCCTGCCCCCAATCTCCCAGCATCAGAGTCTTTTCCAATGAGTCAACTCTTCACATGAGGTGGCCAAAGTACTGGAGTTTCAGCTTTAGCATCAGTCCTTCCAAAGAACACCCAGTGCTGATCTCCTTTAGAATGGACTGGTTGGATCTCCTTGCAGTCCAAGGGACTCTCAAGAGTCTTCTCCAACACCACAGTTCAAAAGCATCAATTCTTTGGCTCTCAGCTTTCTCACAGTCCAACTCTCACATCCATACATGACCACAGGAAAAACCATAGCCTTGACTAGACGGACCTTTGTTGGCAAAGTAATGTCTCTGTTTTTCAATATGCTATCTAGGTTGGTCATAACTTTTCTTCCAAGGAGTAAGCATCTTTTAATTTCATGGCTGCAATCACCATCTGCAGTGATTTTGGAGCCCCCAAAAATAAAGTCTGACACTGTTTCCACTGTTTCCCCATCTATTTCCCATGAAGTGATGGGACCAGATGCCATGATCTTAGTTTTCTGAATGTTGAGCTTTACGCCAGCTTTTTCATTCTCCTCTTTCACTTTAATAGTTAATAACTACTAAGCCAATTTTGGGGCTTCCCAGGTGGCGATAATGGTAAAGAACCTGCCTGCCAACCCTGGAGACATAAGAGACATAAGTTCAATCCCTGGGTTGGGAAGATGCCCCGGAGGAGGGCATGGGAACCTATTCCAGTATTGTTGCCTGGAGAATCTCATGGACACAGGAGCCTGGCAGGCTACAGTCCAGAGTCGCACAGTCGGATCAACTAAAGTGACTTAGCATGTGTGCATGCAAGGCAATTATTACTAAGGTTTTTCTCAACTTTAAAATTATAAAATTTACCGACAATAATATCTTTAACCAGGCCCTACAAGTCAAAAAATTGAGAAGCCCTGCAAAATTATTATATATGAGCATTAAAAAAAGAAAAGGGCAAGGAAATCGTCCCATTTTAGGGAGAAGGAAATGGCAACCCACTCTAGTATTTTCACCTGGAAAATTCCATGGACAGAAGAGCCTGGGGCCCTACAGTTCATGGGGTTGAAAAGAGTCAGACACTACTAAGCGCACACACATATGCACTGGCTGGGATGCTGGCACCCATTCATCAGTGGCTCAGCAGTAAAGAATCCACCTGCATTGCAGGAGACACAGGAGACCCGGGTTTGATCCGTGGGTCAGGAAGATCTCCTGGAGGAAATGGCATCCCAGTCCAGTATTCTTGCCTGGAGAATCCCACGGACAGAGAAGCCCAGTGGACTCAGTCCACAGGGTCACAAATAGTCGGACACGACTGAAGTGACCATGCATGCGTGCAAGCGCCAGTTTGTACTCACTGCTGATGAATCAGTTTTCCAACCTCTTGTTAATTAATGCTATAGAAGAAATAAACATACCAAAGACACTGTGGTTTGGAGTGTGCAAAAACACTTAGAAATCAGAAGAAACCTTTTATTTCAGATACTACTATTTCAATATCCCCATCACTGAAAATATAAAATCACCTTTGATGTGAAATTAGGTGGATCAAAGATGGCTATTTCCCTTTTTTTTTTTTCATTTTTCACAAATAAAACAATCCAATATAAACCCTTATAAAACTATAGCCAGCTGAAATCAGTTTTTATGATTGGCTTTCTGACAGTCACATTACTTGGAGTAAGTTAAGTCAGCCACCACTAGGGTTTCATGAATTTAGAAATTTAGACCACTATAGTCCACTATAGCCTACAGACCACTAGAGTCATCGTGGAAACAGGGCAGTCAGTGCTTTTTCTTTATATGCTTCAAAATTTAAATCAAAGACCCCAAACTGTTTCTTTTTACGGTAGAAAGTTTTAAAAGTACTAATCACCCCAGATACACTGGTAATCACTTGGGGCTTGTAATAGGTAATGGCATGAAATCTAACTCCTTAAAGTAGATTTGCTTTTCTCTAAGACCAGGTATTCTCAAAAACAGTGACACAGCCCCAAGGGGGTGACAACTGGTACTGGGGAGGAAAGAGAATGAATTAAATATGTCTTTTATGCATAAATCACAGGTATACATACAATATGTAAACAGTCTATTTGTAACTTGGCTTAAAACATTAAAAAAACTAAGATCATGGCATCCAGTCCCAATACTTCATGGCAAATAGATGGAACAAATAGGGGAAACAATGGAAACAGTGACAGACTTTATTTTCTTGGGCTCCAAAATCACTGCAGATGGTGACTACAGCCATCAAATTAAAAGATGCTTACTCCTTGGAAGGAAAGTTACAACCAACCTAGACAGCGTATTAAAAAGCAGAGACATTTCTTTGCCGACAAAGGTCCACCTAGTCAAAGCCTGGTTTCTCCAGTAGTCATGTATGGATGTGAGAGTTGGACCATAAAGAAATCTGAGCGCTGAATTGATGCTTTTGAACTGTGGTGTTGGAGAAGACTCTTGAGAGCCCCTTGGACTTCAAGGAGATCAAACCAGTCCATCCTAAAGGAAATCAGTCTTGAATATTCATTGGAAGGACTGATGTTGAAGCTGAAGCTCCAATACTTTGGCCACCTGATGCAAAGAACTGACTCCTTTGAAAAGACCCTGATGCTGGCAAAGACTGAAGGCAGGAGAACAGGACAACAGAGGATGAGATGGTTGGATGGCATCACCAGCTTGATGGACCTGAGTTTGAGTAAGCTCCGGGAGTTGGTGACGGACAGGGAAGCCTGGTGTGCTGCAGTCTGTGGGGTCGCAAAGAGTTGGACACAACTGAGCAACTGAACTGATACTGATATTTATAACACTAAAATTTCATGCAAGGGGTACTTAGGGAAAATAGCAAAATAAGGTTTGAGAAACACGGCCCAAGACTGAATGTAATGATATACAGTTAACTTTTCTAGAAAATATGGTGGGAATTCCCTGGTGGTCCAGTGGTTAAACTCTGTGCTTTCACACTGATGAGGTCTGGGGTTCAATCCCTGTTTGGGCAACTAAGATCCTGCAAGCAGTGCGGCCAGAAAAAAGAATCACCAAAGCTCAGACAGTTTTTGTCTTCTCATATTATAGTTTTGTATAGTCTACACCTGAGCAAAGGCTTTGTTAAAAAGATAGAATGTCTTTTAACAAGTGTTTAAAAAGTTAAAATGCATCTTTAAGTAGCAGTATCTGAGATGTATGTCTTCTGCTCTTAAAAAAAATAAGCCCAACTTTGGACTATCTAGAATATCCATTTCAGGCTTGATGTATTCTGGTTTACTTTTGTCCAGAAAGTTCCAAAATAAGGTTAAAGTGACAGCTGATTGCTTTATGCTCATTTATTATTACATTTACATTGCCTACAAAAAGCTTATTTATCATCCTTACGTACCTATTGTACAAGTTCTCAATCAGAACAATGGGGGAAATTTTAGGTACAAATTATCTGAACTCTAAAATGCTACAATGAAAACACAAAATAGAGACCAATTATCTTTTATCAAAAAAAAACAATTACTCTTCAATCAAAATGTTTTAATTTTTCTTTTTATTCCTTTAAAAAAATTTAGAGTAAGATAACTACATCTTTTGTATAAACTTACTGGCCTATGTTCAAATAGGTAACTTGAATTTCTTTTTTTCTTAATATTGTCCTGTGCCTGCTTTTCAGTGGAGGTAATGACAAAATAGACTGAAGGGAAAACATAACTGAAAAAGAAAAGGTAAAATCCGAGCTATATCTAGGGTTCTGAATTTTCGAAATTTGGATGCCAAGAGTCTGCCCTCTCTTATCCCTATTTATAGAGAGGAAACGATAAATTGCCATGCCCTCCTCCAGGGAATCTTCCCGACCCAGGGATCAAACCTGCATCTCTTGTCTCCTGCATTGGCAGGCAGGTTCTTCTTCACTAGCGCCACTTGGGAAGCCCCCAGTAATGAGTAATAAGATAGACTGAAGGGAAAACATAATTGAAAAAGGAAAAGACAACATCATAGCAAAATCTAGGGTTTTGAATTTTAGGAATGAGGATGCCAAGATTCCGCCCTCTCTTATTTATAGAGTGGGAAAGATAAAGAGAGATGCATCTGATGAAGAAACCAAGAGTGAGCTAATCCCCTTATCTGAAAATATTTCCTTTACATATTGTAATAGTTTCCTCAAAATATCAGTAGTTTGAGATTCCCCCATCCCCACCACCCCTCCATGCACCTTGTGAGATTTTAGTTCCCTGCCCAGGGATGGAACTGTGCTCCCTGCAATGGAAGGGTGGAGTCTTAACTGCTGGACTGCCAGGAAAGTCCTTAAGATCTTAAGACTTAACTTCCAGTGCTTTATATTACTAGATCCACAAAAACAAAGAAAATCTCTCCAAAAGAAGCTATAGTCTACAAGGACCCAGAAGATATATATGCAAATAACTGTAATAAAAAGCAAAGGTGGTAAGACAATTAGACTTATTTTATAGGGGCTAGAGAAAGTATAAACTGACTTGGGGAATATTACACACGTTTCAAGGAAGAGATGAGTCAACCAAGCTGATGGAAAGCATATATGGAACATGTTTGAAGAACATGCCTGGTTTGAATGAAGCACAGAATCTATGATAGAGAACAGTTGGAAATACAACTGAAAACACAGAAGGGGTGAGGATCATAAAATGCTGTAAATGTCAGCAATGACATATGATTATGAATAAATAACAGAATCTGAATAAGTGACAGATATTATTCAGTCGACAAAGGGGAAGGTCATGATCACAGCTACACCTTTGTAAATATTTATTAAATATCTATGTCTTAGTGATACAGTGATGCAAAGGTGAATAGAACCAGTGGCTCTTCAACTTTTGCAGGGTATGCCAGTCCTGGTTGTTTGCCTTCAAATCTACTCTGCCTGCTTCCCCTGCTCTGTACTGGAGTTCAGGAAACCTGACACCCCTGCAGACAATTTCCTGGGTTCCATGTCAGCTGGCTTCTGACTGGGTTCCATCAATGGGAAGCACCAGTGGGAGACTGGAGGGCAGTTGTTAGGAGCCATGGTTTTTTCCTCCCATTTCCTCTTTACCCTCGTAGAATTTCCTCTACTACTGCTCCCATATAAGACAAGTCTACCTTCTAGTTTTCACATAGTGAAACCAGCCTCTGGGTTTCATCTCTACTTGTCCTCCTGATATCAGAGTGGTTTCCTGCTTACTGCCCTCCAGGTTGGCTCATGTAAGCTGCTCATTTTCTTAGCTTTTCACCAGTGTAACCAATTCCTTCATTAAATTCCTCCATGCTAAATACTCAGATTAGTTTCAGTTTTCCTGAATGGATGCTGACTCATACAGAAAGGAACAAATTTATTTAGGAATCTACAGAAAGTTCTGGATACCTTACCTCTAAAAAATGCCCCACCTGTACATAAAACTTTACAGATAGTTTGGGGCCTCCCACAACTCTTGAAGCCTGTACATTAATTCTAGAATAAAAATACTGAATGGAGTAGCAAATGGCAACTCACTCCAGTATTCTTGCCTGGAAAATTCCATGGGCAGAGGAACCTTGGCACGCTATAGTCCATGGGGGTCACAAAGAGTTGGACATGACTGAGCATGCACAAACAAAGAATACTAAATAGGTCAAAAAGTAAGTTTTGGTTTGGGAAGGCAAAGTTCTACAAGTGAGATGGTGATGGTTACAGAAAAATATGATTGTACTTAATGCCACAGAATTGTAAAAATGGCTGCTGCTGCTGCTAAGTCGCTTCAGTCACGTCCAACTCTGTGCAACCCCATAGACGGCGGCCCACCAGGTCCCGCCGTCCTGGGATTCTCCAGGCAAGAACACTGGAGTGGGTTGCCATTTCCTCCTCCAATGCATGAAGGGTTAAATTTCATATTAAAAAAAAAAAAAGAGTAAGTAAACACACAGCTACAATAAAACAAAGAGAGTATAATACAAGTAATCTACAATGCCACCAGAGCATGTAAGGAGAAAGTACTAACTGTACCTGCTGGAAACAGTTTGAGATTACAATTGACCTGAACCTTAAATACAAGTGTACTAGGAAGAGAAGGAGAAAAACATTGCAGGCAGAGGGAACAAAATACATTAACAAGAGTATCTGGAGAAACTGCAAATAGTTTGGAATGCCTGGGGCATAGGGCATATGTTGAGAACTTGAGATCAAGCAAAAGAGACTTGTAGGATCAGGTCCGAAGAATACCTTGTATGACATAAAAACCAAAACTGGTGGCCCAGAAACAACAAATGGCATTTTAACGTATATATTTTGACCTGTACAATATTTAAAGAAATTCTAGCAAGGCAATAGCTGGATATGGCCGAGTAGCAAGGCTATTTAAATGAAGTAGTGAGGTACAAAAGTCAGTGTAGTATGTTGAAGAATGAAAGTTAAGTAAGGAAGTACAGTAACTAAGGAGAGCTTATTCTTTGAATAAATTTGACTTGTAAAAGGGTAACATAGAGCATTAGATAAAATAAGAGGTGGGGGGTCTAGGAAAGTGTTTTGGTATGTGTGGTAAGGGTAAAAAACCTAATTATGTAAATTCTAAGGGGAGAACTCTATTTTTAGCAATTGGCACAGTGCCTGGAACATACTAAGCAACCAAAGATTTGCTGCAAGAACATGATGAACAAAAGGGGCAACAATGAGAAGGAGTGAAGAAGTACTGAGAGGGAGGGAGTACTGACAGAAGAATCATGGCAAAGAATAAAACTGTTAATTTTTAAGCCACTAAGTTTTGTGATTCATAGATCTCCGTGGTGACATGATAATGCTAAACGAAAAAGCAAGAGTGGTGATATTTGCTTTTTTTGGTAGTATATATTCTTTTGCACAACTTGAAATTTCTGGTAAGTGCACAGCTCTTTCAACGATTAGAACTGGAGGTGTAGTGTGAATGCTTTAGGCAGATTTTTGTAACCACAAATAAGATGAATTACAAGACTATATGAGAAACTATGAAAACAGTCCAAAGGAGAAATGGGACGCATACTGTTAGGACTGGTGGCAATAAAAATGGAATGTGAATGACAAGAATTTTAGGATAAGAAACAATGACTGTAATTTTTATCCATTTTTAAAGAAAAAGGAAGTCTAGGAGAATACTCACAAGTTTGTTTAAATTACTCCAGTTAGAAAATCGTACTGCTTTCTTAAGGCCAGTGGTCCTTGCCCTTCAGGAAATATACTGGCAACATTTGGACACTTATTCTCACAGTTGGGTGAAGGTGGGAACTGGGTCCCTGCTGGCATCTAACGGATAGAAGCCAGGGATGCTGCTAAACATCCCACAAAGCAAATAGGACAGCTACCATAATAAAGTATGTCAGTCTTATTGTGAATTTTGTGAAAGTCTATTTTGGATCTGTTTACAAATAAGCCTAATTAATGTAACAATTACAAGATAGACAGCTTTCTTCTTTCGATGTAGGTTAACTGTTGATATTCAGTTTTGATAAAGTGGGCAAAATATTAACCAAACATTAACAAAATATGAGTTTAAATTTAAGTGATTATTTTCTCCAAAAACAGATGGTTAGAACCATTACCCTCTAAAGTTTCCTGCAAAATGTGCCTGTCAAGATTCTGTGCGTAAAAACTTTTTTCTTTTTTTGGACAGGGCAGAATACTTTAAAAAGGGAATAAGAAATGAATTTTTCTGACAGTAAAATAATGTTAGTAATGGCCTTTGGATACCAAGGGAAGTTTTAGAACAAATGTTTACCATTTAACCATTCACATATGATGTCTGTAAATCTGGCTCGGTTTTGAGTTTTATGTGGCTCTCATTCCCAGCAATACAATACTCTTTATTCTTTCAGGGGACAAACAACAAAACCCGTTTCCTGCACAGACAATACACCCTGACAACTGGCAGTGTCACTCTTCAAACTGAGGAAAAACTAGGACTAGAATACGTTCAACTGGAAGGCATTTCCAGTTAAAAGTCTTGCTAATTAAAAAAAAAAGGAATTGCTGCTGTCTTAAAAGTATGAAATTGGCGTTTCACACCTCTACATTCTACGACTTCTTGCAGGAGGTTGGGGGACAGAGAGGCAGGATCACTTCATTCGTTCCAAATTCGTCGCTCTAAAGGCAAGTTACGAGAAGGCCGTCAGGAAGGTCCTTCGCTAAAGCTAGGTGGCTGGGGAAGTCTTTTATTTTTCCTTATTCGGCCCCAGCTCTGACACGGGAAAGTGAGCCCAAGCTTGAAGAACACGCAGTCCATCCATCACGTAGGCAACTCCCCTGCAGGATTCTAATTAAATGTGCAGGCCTGACTTTCCCTCCAAATCCGGGCCTCAGGTGTTCCACCCGGAGTTTCTCTTCAGCCGCCCCTCGCCAGAGAGTCTCGGAAGAGAGGAGCATTCACATATAAAGAAACTTAAACCGCCCGAGCCTCCCACTGAAGAAGATTCACCGCTAGTCTGAACTTGTAGGTGGGGAGGCAAAGCCCCAAAGCTTCCCCTCCCTGGGAAAAACCTCTGGCTCCAAAGGTCCTTCCGTCCGGCTTAGCATGATCCAGTACCCCTCCCTCCCGCGCCAGCGCTTACCCAATACCAGCCGGGCTACATCCGAAGGTAACAGCATGATCGAAGCCGCAGAAGAAACCGTAGTGAGAGACGAGACTCGGGTAAAAACCAACACAGCGACAGCCCCTGCGCCGCATCTCCCAGTTCCAGTGGCGGCACTGAACCCGCGGCAACTTGTCCCGCCTCTTTCGCTCCCCGCCAGCCAATCGCTTCCGCCGGAGAAAGAAAGGCGCCGAAAAGAAACCCGCCTCCGTTCTACTTGGAGCTGTCGTCACATCCGCCCTCACATTTGGATGGGGGCGGGGCGGGAAGGCGGGAGCAGAGAGGCAGAGCAGGCGCTAGAGGGCGAGCGGCGGACGCAGGGCCGCACGCCATTGGCTGACAGGGCGCACGCGCGTTTCCCTCAGATGAGCGCTGTGTTTGGGGAAGCGAGTCTTGGGAGCGGAGAGCGTGCGTGTTTGGCCAGCGTGGGCAGACGGTGCCCCGGCGCCAGTCCGCCTTAGTGCTTCCTTTGGAAACGTACGCTGTGCGATCATTCCAGGTTTGATCCGGAAGCCAAATAGTGCTTGGACAGCCGGCTCGGGCCTTGGGGGAGGCGGGTTGAGCGGGCTTGTAGGCTGCGGACATCACCGCTTACAGAGATTCCGCTTCGGCCGAGTCCAACGGTAGGGCCGCCGAAGAAGCTGGCTTGACTAATCATCTTTTTCTCCCCTCTTATAATTAGCAGTTTTAATCACCGAGCAATTTGTAGAGGCTTAAACTGCAGTCTCCTGATTAACAGCTTGGGCTTTGGAATCACTCTCCAGTTCAAAATTCTGACTGTCGGCTGACTGTGTACTATCTTCCCTGTGGTAATTTTATCCTGTGGTAAGTGTCGTGGTCTGTGTGGGGGTTGGAAAAGAATTTCGAGGCATGAGGCAGAATGAGGAGGAGGATAAACTTTATTAGAGTGGGAGCTGCTGTTAAAACAGCTGGCCATTTCAGGGGAGAGCCAAATGCTTTTGCAGGCTTACAGCCAGTTTCCATAGCCTTAAGACAGAAAAACTTCCCACTGGAATGGTGGCATTAGATGATTGGTTAGGACGCTATAGGAGAAGGCAATGGCAGCCCACTCCAGTACTCTTGCCTGGAAAATCCCATGGATGTAGAAGCCTGGTAGGCTGCAGTCCATGGGGTCGCTAAGACTGAGTAGCTTCACTTTCACTTTTCACTTTCATGCATTGGAGAAGGAAATGGCAACCCACTCCAGTGTTCTTGCCTGGAGAATCCCAGGGACAGCGGACCCTGGTGGGCTGCCATCTCTGGGGTCGCACAGAGTCGGACACGACTAAAGTGACTTAGAAGTAGCAGTAGGATGCTATAGGATGGACAGTAGGGTGGGTATCTTACATATTATGGGGTTAGGGTACTGGCCGGTTTAGATCCGGAGGATCATGGCAACAGTTGCTATGGGGCTTGGTCAGTTCCAGAGATTTTTTTCCTGTGACCTTGGTATAGGGCTCCACATTCCCCCCTCTTTTTATTTATGGGCCACACTTTGGCCGGTTAACACCCTGCTCACGACTACCTGTCTACCTACCCTATCCTTGTCTCAGACCGCAGGGACACAAGTCACTGGGGAATGGGGCAATGACCACTCTGGCTTCTTCAAGCCGAGCAGGGACATTGTGGGGTCCTGAGTCCCAGTGCCCACTTTCTGCCAGGGTGCATTTACAGAAGGAGGTGAGAGTCCACAAAATGATAAGGCAGCTTGTTCCAGCATTGTCTGGATGTTGGTTGGGGGATATTCTAGTATTACTATTTGGAGATGTATTTGTTGTATTCTAGAAGAAACAAACTTAACAAGAAAGTTAAAGAAACATGGCCTAAAGCTTAAAAGAAGTAGAAAAACTGCTGAGGGGCTCACCAGGAGAACCAAGACCAAACATTGGTCCGTAACGTTAGTGTTTCTCTAGGTATGAGAGGATGCAAGAATTTGGGCTCATAAAAATCTTGACCTGAAAACATCTGACTATCTGAAGGCCTGTTCTTCCAGTTTTTCACAGAACACAAAGTGCCTTATTTCTGATCTCTACCCTGAACTTCTTTTAGGGGCTGTTGAAGCTCAGCAGCTTGCAGTGGTCATGATTTAATTTTTGTAGAGGCATCTGGCAATTACCAACGTCCAGTCAGCAGGTCCCCTTCATAGCCACATTTTTGACCGTGTTTTGGAGGCATTTCATGGCCACTGTGTCCCACAATGCGGGGAAGGCTCATTCCCAAGTCTAGTGAAGATTCCATTGATAGGTCACTCAATGTACTGTTACTAGACCAGGCCTTGTGAGTAGCAAAAGTCTCTGGACCATCCATGTTTTACTGGCCTCTTGGTCCAGGAAAATATTCCCTCCTGTTACTTCTTCCCGTGTCTAGAGTTACATTATTAAAATAGTTGATCTCATATGGAACTGCATATCAGCATTTTATCATAGGCTTAGTCATTCATTTGGTAACATAAGAAACAAGTTTCTGAAACAGGTGACATAGAATATAATATACCTAGCAGCAGCAGCAGCAGTTGTTAGTAAGATCATAAGTAAGAATTTAAGTCAAGAACTTCCATTAGGTATAGCATGGTATATGCCCAGGTCATCTGACTTAGTTGTTAAATGACTGTAGCTTCAGTTCAGTTGCTCAGTTGTGTCCAACTCTTTGTGACTTGATCAGCTGCAGCACGCCAGGCCTCCTTGTCCATCACCAACTCCCAGAGTCCCCCCAAACCCATGTCCATTGTGTTGGTGATGCCATCCAATCCTCTGATCCTCTGTCATCCCCTTCTCTTCCTGCCCTCAATCTTTCCCAGCATAAGGGTCTTTTCAAATGAGTCAGCTTTCCGCATCAGGTGGCCAAAGTATTGGAGTTTCAGCTTCGACATCAGTCCCTCTAATGAACACCCAGGACTGATCTCCTTTAGGATGGACTGGTTGGATCTCCTTGCAGTCCAAGGGACTCTCGAGAGTCTTCTCCAACATCACAGTTCAAAAGCATTAATTCTTCAGCACTCAGCTTTCTTCACAGTCCAACTCTCACATCCATACATGACTACTGGAAAAACCATAGCCTTGACTAGGCAGACTATAGCTTGGTGGCAATCAAATTAAGCCTTTTAGCGATATAACAACTATCTCAGAAGTGAGTCTTAGTAAACAGACCTTAGTAAACAAAGCTAGAACTTAATATTCAATGAAGCATATATATTTTTTTTTTTTTTTTCCTCTATTGTGAGGACATTAACCCTGTAGCCAGAGAAGGCTTTAACTCATCAAATAAAATGAGGTTTGTCAGGGACCTGGGAAAATCCAAGTGGTCATCTTGGATTTACCTTAGCCCTGACTCTGATTAGCAGCTATTCACCAATTTTTAATTCCCCAATTTAGGAGTAGACTCAGTTCAATTCAGTCACTCAGTTGTGTCTGAGTCTTTGTGTAGACTCTGAGTGGAGTGGTACACTCAAAGGGTGGATTTGAGTGGACCATTCTTTGAGTGGATTATTGCCATGTTTTAAATTGACAGGGGTTAATTTTTGCAGAAACAGAATAAGCTTTGTCTACATCTACCATAATTTTTATAGATCATGGTGAAATAATGCTTATTTAACAAAGGAACAAAAGATTTTAGAAACAAATATAAATCACTTAAAGGCAAAGAAATTCACAATCTGTGATCAAAAGCTGTATTCTAAGAAAACTTTTTCTCTTAACAGAGAGAGACGACCAAATTCCAGTCTGGTACCAGCTTACTGTTAATAATAAAATATGTTTATTTGGTTAACCTTAGAAAAGTCTTTTCCATAAATCTTGAAGTAGCAGTATTCTTGCAAAGACATCAGAGTGAAACTACAGAAGACATGTTTAAAATTTGGTTAACTTGCCATTGACAAAGAAACCTGGTCATTGCTGTGACATGTAACACTTTAACATGGTAGGTAACTAGAATTATAACTGACATTTTACCAGGACATATCAGATTTTCATGTATTCCACATAATTTTTAGGATATCTGCAGTAGAAGCATCAACCATACAATATAACCTGAGATGATTCATCATTCCTCCAACAGTACTTCTCATATAATTTAACATGTCAAATGAACCCAAGTAATTTAGTATCTCTTTTTGGAACATCTCACGGGCCCTCTGAAGCATCCTAAAGTTAGCTAAAAGTCAAATCATTTGGAAAGTTTTGTCAATAAATATCAAAAGGGTTTATAACAGTCAGATAGGCTCATATTGGTCACTGTGAAACAATAGTTATTCACTTAGCCAAAGTAGCAAAAAGGATTTCAAAGGCAAATATAAAACAGATCAATTAAGAGGTAAAGAAACTTAAATTTATTATTGGAAGTAGGACATACTTTCTGAAGAAAGTATGTCCTCTTAACAGAGAGAAAGGCCAAATTTAAGTTTTTGCACCAGCATTTAAATTCATTTAAAAGCAAATTAAATTTATTTTAAACTTAGTCCTAACCATGCACAAAACTTTTCTCAGGGTCCACTTTCCACAAAACTTCTTATCACTTTCTGTACCCATTACTTTGTTCTCCCATCCTGAAGCAACCACCTGTAAGTCAGACTTACTTCCTTTTCCCTTCATAAAATGCAATTTCATTCCTCATACCTTCTTTATTAAAAACATTCAGCCTACTTTGCTTAAGCAACCAAGAACTGACCTTTATATTAGCATTCTGTAGATTGGTGAGCATAATTTCTAAAAAAACCTTTGCTTTCTTATAGAAAATATCTCAGAGTAGCACCAAACATATTTATGAATAGTCCCAAATCTCTTTAGTTTCTCTGTAAAAGGAAGTTAGCATTCAGTGATGAATATTTCAGAATCTTATTTGGAAGTGACCTAGGTATTCAATAAACTTCTGTCACTTAGTTTAGCACAACTGTAGACATTCAGGTTACCAAAATCTGGAGAGATTATTTTAGACAGACATTTCTAAAGTATATTTATTCCTAATAGAGTTTATCTAAAAGCTCATATCATTTGCATATTATTTTTTAGAAGTTTCTTTACTCGAGATATTTTCCTCATTGACAAACATGTAACAGATATACAATATAACTATTTAACATGTTAAACCTAGGCACAATGAAAACATTATTCTTAATGTTAATGACTTGACATGTCTATATTAGATTAGCAAACAAACATTAATACTAGATACTTAATATTGAATATTTCCCAGCTCACGTGAACGTCAGATTCATTCAGTTAAGTTTCTCTTGTATTTAGAATTGTTTGATTTGTAAGCAATTACTTTTCTTTAGGCCAGTTAAATTAGAGCTCATTTATATCTTAACTTCAGTATTATCGAAAAATATACACACTGAGAAATACATAAGTCCAGATGGACAGATAGAGATCTCATAGTTTTCCAGTTGAGATTTAAAATGTCTCTTTGACACTTTTTTTTTCTTGGCTTGAAGTTCTAATTTGACCAAGGCTGAGGTCTCAGGCAAAGTAGGCTGTGTATTTCAAAGACCTGGCAAGGGTTAACATCAAGTTTTCCCTAGGCAGGCCTTTTTAACAAGCTAGTTGTTTTTAATTGCATATCCAAAAAGAACTGTTTTTGCAAGTTTCCAAGAAAAAAATTTCATTTTAACCAGTTTTCTCCAGGGTCTAAACAATATACAGCCATCCGTGTCAAAAAGTCATCTTTCCTTTCTGCAATGATAGTTTTATAACTAAAATATAGACCAAATAGTGCTCAAATTGACTCTCATGTCAGAGACAGACAGCTGATGAAAATATTGGATTGCCTGTCTGGGAGAAGTGGGGTCTTGTTTGATCAGAAGAATCTGAAGGAGTAAGGGAATTTGCAAGGGTAGGGAAGGAAGCTTGGTCCCTCCCCACCCTGAGAGACAGGAGTAGCTAGAAGGGAATTCTCTAGAATGTTCAGGAGAGTTTTTGATCCCTCAAGCTTTTGGATATAGGAGAAAGACCTGGACCAAAGGGAACCTCAGAATCCTTTCCTAGTCTCCAACAATAGATATCAAATGGGGATAGGAAAGGTCGAGTAGGGGTTGTCTAGGAAATCTGATGGAGAAGGAGGCAGAGGGGGATGGGATAGGGAGGCAACAGAAACACACATGTAGCATGAGTCCCTCAAATCCAGATTCTAAGGGCCATGAAGGACTGAACATAAGGAAACTCTGAGTCCTTTCCCTGATTTTGGCAAAAGAGATCAAGTTGAAGGATTCTGCTACAATCTAGTGTTTCATTCAGAGGATATTTTTTTTGTTCCCCCAGTTTGTATTGGGTCTAGGCCTTTTGCAGGGTCAAATTTTTCCAGTTCCAGAGAATGTAGCCAAGGAGTGAGTCTGAGACAGAGGCTCCCAGGACGTACCAGAACCCACTGTTAGCCTGCATGCCATAGAATGGGGGTACTGAGAGTCACCAGCTGACAGAAAGGCGTCTCTTTTGTTCCAGTGATCTCTCCGTGCGACTGATGGCACAAAATGGTTGACCGTCTCAACAGGTGCATCGGGCAGTGAGAGGTGACCCCTGAGAACGGTTCAGCTAAGGTACCGTGTGACCCAGGCAGAGAAAGAGATTCTCGGGAGCGACCATGGTTGACTCACCATTTGGCATTTCCCTGAAGTGTGGAGGGCACTCTTAGAATGGCTCAGAGGCAACACCTAGACTCCTGTAAATCAATCTGGACTAAAAAGGAAAGAAATGAAAGTGACAGGGAAGATAGGCTGAGGAATCCAGCTTACAATCCTATTGGGGAGGCGGTGGCCAGCGGACGATGGGCTTTATGTTTTGATTCAACCACTATGTGCCTAACATGAAGCATGGAAGTTGTCTTGCTAGGGGGTAGATGCCCTTGTGGTGTGATTCATTCCATGACTCCCTTATCCTCACATGGGTATCTTCATGTGGCAGACACCATAGTGGCTTTTAAGTGCCTGGCCTGTGCCCACACAACCTGGCCTGTGCCCACACAATGTTGGTTGGCCTAATCCTCAGAAAGGAGTCAAAAGGAGAGACCTTCACCCATCTAGGTGGCAGCTACTGGGATGCAGTGAGCAGTGGGAGCCTTCCAGACAGAAAGTAAAGTGCATGTAAAGGCAAATAGATGGGGAAACAATGGAAACAGTGACAGACTTTATTTTCTTGGGCTCCAGAATCACTACAGATGGTGACTACAGAGCCATGAAATTAAAAGATGCTTGCTCCTTGGACGAAAGGCTATGACCAACCTAGACAGTGTATTAAAAAGAGACATTACTTGGCTGACAAAGGTCTGTATAGTCAAAGCTATGGTTTTTCCAGTAATCATATATGGATGTGAGAGTTGGACTATAAAGAAGGCTGAGCACTGAAAAATTGATGCTTTTGAACTGTGGTGTTGGAGAAGACTCTTGAGAATCCCTTGCACTGCAAGGAGATCCAACCAGTCCATCCTAAAGGAAATCAACCCTGAATATTCATTGGAAGGACAGATGCTGAAGCTCCAATCCTTTGGCCATGTGATGCGAAGAGCTGATTCATTAGAAAAGACTATGATGCTGGGAAAGATTGAAGGCAGGAGGAGAAGGGGATGAAAGAGCACAAGATGGTTGGATGGCATTACCAACTCAATGGACATGAGTTTGAGCAAGCTCTGGGAGATGGTGAAGGACAGGGAAGGCTGTTGTGCTGCAGTCCCTGGGGTCGCAAAGAGTCGGACACAACTGAGCAACTGAACAACAACAAGGTTATGCAGCTTTTAAGTGGCAGGACCAGGATATGAATTAGTACAGTCTGACCACAGAGCCCACACTTTTACCATTAAGATGAGAATGGCATGCCAAGGGCAGAATTAGATCCAGGAAGATCAGTTATAAACATCATTGTCAAATTATGCAAAGGGATCAACTTGGTTGAGATCAGCAAAGGACAATGGATTTGCCAATTCAGAAGCTATTACTTAAGAAATATGTATCCATACCAGTTGCATGTTGGGACTGGAACCTAAATTGTTGTGGATTAATATATTAATTGAATTAAACTCTATCTAGTGATGCTCTTACTCTAGCTAACTACTCTAGTTCCTCTAGTTATCTTAAGTTCCTCCAACATTCTCTGCCTTTTCCATCTTAGGAACCTTTGGCTAGGCTAGTCTCCTTCTCTAAGATGTTGGTTCTCTTAACTCTTTCTGTGATTGGCATCAGTTCATACAGATCTTGGCTTTATTGTAAGCTCCTCTGATACATTTTCTTTGGTAGTTTATAAAAGGTAAATTTTACTTATTTTTTTGTTGTTTTTCGGTCATTAAGTCATGTCTGATTCTTTGCGACCTCATAAACTGCAGCACGCCAGGCTTCCCTGTCCTTCACTATCTCTGCTGCTGCTGCTGCTAAGTCGCTTCAGTCGTGTCCAACTCTGTGCGACCCCATAGACAGCAGCCCACTAGGCTCCTCTGTCCCTGGGATTCTCCAGGCAAGAACACTGGAGTGGGTTGCCATTTCCTTCTCCAGTGCAGGAAAGTGAAAAGTGAAAGGGAAGTCGCTCACTCGTGCCCAACTCTTAGTGACCCCATGGACTGTAGCCTACCAGGCTCCTCTGTCCATGGGATTTTCCAGGCAAGAGTACTGGAGTGGGGTGCCATTGCCTCACTATCTCTAGATTTGCTCAAACTCATGTCTGTTGAGTCTGTGGTGCCATCCAATTTATCTCATCCTTGTTGTCCCCTTCTCTTCTTGCCCTCATCCCACCATCAGGGTCTTTTTCAGTGAGCTGGATCTTTTCATCTGGTGGCCGTAAATAGTATTTGCTTCCTTTGAGGCATATGTCACAATTTGGAATTATGCATTGACTTATCAGTGTACTAGTTTATTGTTACTCTCCCCAACTAGTTATGACTCCATGAAGGTAGGATTTGTTCTTTAAGTTTCTACCCCTAGCTTAGTGCCTTGAACACAGTAGTTGCCAAGTAAATATTGTTGCTTGTATCAGTGAAGGAACATTTCCTATTTATATAGATAATACTGAACTATTTTGTTTTCTTGAAAATAATCAATCTTTGAGAGATGGATAGGGAGAAGCAAAGTCAACACAGCTTAAAAAAAACACTTTAGAGCTACCATGTCTTGAAAGTGTCACATGTTGAGTAAGCATGTATTTTTTTCATATTACAAATAACATATTAGCAATATAGGTACCTGCCTGTATGGTTCTTTGGATGTTGCTAAGGTGTTTTCATTGGTTCAGTTCAATTCAGTCGCTAAGTCGTGTCCGACTCTTTGCAACCACATGAATCGTAGCACGCCAGGCCTCCCTGTCCATCACCAACTCCCAGAGTTCACCCAAACTCATATACATCAAGTTGGTGATGCCATCCAACCATCTCATCCTCTGTCGTCCCCTTCTCCTCCTGCCCCCAATTCCTCCTAGCATCAGGGTCTTTTCCAGTGAGTCAACTCTTCACATGAGGTAATCAAAGTATTGGAGTTTCAGCCTCAGCATCAGTCCTTCCAATGAACACCCAGGACTGGTCTCCTTTAGGATGGACTGGTTGGATCTCCTTGCAGTCCAAGGGACTCTCAAGAGTCTTCTCCAACACCACAGTTCAAAAGCATCAATTCTTTGGCGCTCAGCTTTCTTCACAGTCCAACTCTCACATCCATACATGACCACTGGAAAAACCATTTCATTGGTTAGAATCCCAATTTTATTTTCATTATTGACTCAAAAGGGGTTAAACTAAGATTGAGCAAGAAGAGAGAGTTCTTGATAAAACTATAACAGAAAAATGAAAGCAACAGTTCTTGTCTTCAAGAAGTATACAGTCAAATGAAAATGGCTATCAAGTAATCAACAGCCTATATTATACAGCACAGTAAAGGAAGTTGTAAAAGAGGATGATATGGTTGGATGGTATCACCAATTCGATGGACATGAGTTTGAGCAAGCTCCGGGAGTTGGTGATGATCAGGGAGGCCTGGTGTGCTACAGTCTATGGGGTCGCAGAGTGTTGGACATGACTGAGACTGAGCTGAACTGAACTGAAAGGAGGTTGTAATAACTCATTTATTACTGTAACTGTAAAGGAGGGGTAAAGGAATCAAAACAACTGTTGAATATAAATGGAGAAGACAACTAGAGCTATCTGCCAATAGAGGTAGTTCTGAGTGTCTAAAGAGACAGTAGTAATTTTGTTCGAGAAATTTCTTCCTTTATAGGAAGTTTGGACATGGTCTCTCAATTCCTCCCAATTTTAAGATTCTGTGAGGTATTGCAGGGGGAGAAAAATATGCTTGATCTTGAAAGATTGAGTAGAACTTAAACGTGAAAAGATGGGGAAAGGACTCAGCCCTCCTTTTTTCCTCTTGAGATGTATATGTAGTGTAGGTATAATAGACAGACATAGGGACATTGCTTTTTTTGTTTATAAACATTTCTACTAATAATGAAGCTTCTTTGTAAAAAGGCTCAGAAATACTAAAACAGTGCTTTTCTTGAAAGATTATTTTTTAAGTTTATCAAAGAAAGGTTTGAGTGTATCAAAAAATCTGAAAGGAAGTCTACTGCAATGGCATTAAGGTATAGAGTAAGCTATAGTTGACCTTTGACATTTACAAAGCTGTCACTAGAGCATGTAATTTCCTTCATTTCCTTGTATAACAATAGTATCATTTCCCTCTATTTTTATGTATTAAATGAGAACCATAAATCCAGTTGAGATGTAAGTGCTAGCTCTGAGAACCTCTTAACATATCAATTCGAAAACACAATTTAAGGTTTTGGTTCAGGAAAATGGCAAGTCACTATCTATAAAAAAGGGTGCTTTTGAATAGTTCAGTCAATGTTAAATCCTCAAGTGCTCTTTTCCTTATTCTTTGCCTGACAGTTTTCTTTATTCATCTTTTATATTTTAATATAAATGTCATGTTTCTTAGAAGAGGTCTCAAAACAATAAAGTAAATTATACATTTCTTATTTTTATCCTATTGCAGCTTCAATACATTTGCATGTTAAGGCTTTGTTTTGATATATTCTAAGAAAATCATTAAATATGGAAATATTAAGAAAAATCATTATGCTTTGTAATATGCCTCTAGTTATAGTTAGATCTAACTATATAATACCACAATCAAATAATTTTACATATATATGTATTTTTTTACAGATACGTTTTCTGAAATTCTGAATCATGAGTCTAGCACTTAATGATCTGCTTATTTGCTGCCGTCAACTAGAACTTGATAAAGCTACAGAGCGAAGGGTAGTAAATTACTTAAATTTAATCTTTCTTTGAAATGAATGTGTGATTGGTAACTCATTATTTTGTTCTTTTTCATTTTCAGAGAGAGATTGAGAAATTTAAGCGCCTGATTCAGGATCCTGAAACTGTTCGACATTTAGATCACCATTCAGATTCCAAACAAGGGAAATATTTGAATTGGGATGCTGTTTTTAGGTATTCGATTCTAATTTTTTTTTTCTGTCTTACTTTTCTCTTTCCTTTTTATTTCTGTTGTGATATTTTTGTGTGTATAGAGGTCAACTTATCTTTGCTCCTTGTATATCGTTGTGCCTTGCATAGGAAATTGATGCTCGATATTTATCTGAAACATAATTTTTAAAGGATGTTCATATAAAAAAGTTAAGATTTTTGAATTATTTGTTCAATAAAATGTCTTTGACATATCTCACTCAAGATGAGAATTTCTTTCATATCACTTTTTTTATAAGACTTTATTTCAAATTATAGAATAAAATTAAGTTATATTAAGTCCTTTATAACTTTGACATCTTTAAATATTGCTCTAAGTAACTGCCATATATAAACATAATAAAAAAGTAAAAAGGAATTTTAGAAAAATTCCATATGATTTCAGTTAACAAACAAAACTCATGCTTTGGAAAGACACAATTCATTACTTGACTGGAGTGGCAAACAGAATTGATGCTTTTATATAAAGGCATAATTTTCAGTTATGAAATCCATTCATAACTAGAAATAGGTGGTAAGACTTGGGAAAGATAAAGTATTTTAAAGTAACGTAGAATACTGATAAACTTGAAAGAACATTTTCAGTCTAGTGAAATATGAGTATATATTCATTCTTGAGTGTTTAGAATAGATAATCTATTTTATTTTTTAGTTTTTATTTGACACTAGACATACCATTGAGGATTTCATTGTGGATAACATGAAAAATACACACTTCTTTTCCTGTGGTTCCTTACTTTATTTCAGATGCCACAAATAATTTTTGTTGTTTTTGTCACTTATTCCTGTCTCTTTTGTGACCCCATGGAGTCTAGCCCACCAGGCTCCTCTGTCCGTGGGATTTCCTAGGCAAGTATACTGGAGTGGGTTGCCATTTCCTCTGCAGGGGATCTTCCTGACCCAGGTTTTGAATCCACATCTCCTGCATTTGCAGGCAGATTCTTTTCTACTGAGTCCCCAGAAAAGCCTACTACAAATACCGTTATTATCTAAAGATGAATATTTTGCATTAGCGGATCATGTAGGCCATCTGTGTACCTAACACTTCTAGCTAATCATGAATATCTTATAGGCAGACTTCATTTAAATTAGGGCTAGAAACCTTACCAACTCTTTAGGAAGGAGGTTCCTATTTTGCTGAAAGTTTTACTTTTGTTTTAGGTTCAAAGGATTTGTTAACAAAAGAAATCACTTGTTACAAATCAATAAGTTCAACTTTTAATAGATGATTATTTAACTTAATTTCAGTTCAGTTTAGTAGCTCAGTTATGTCCGACTCTTTGCAACCCCATGAACCACAGCACACCAGGCCTCCCTGTCTATCACCAACTTCCAGAGTTTACCCAAACTCATGTCCATTGAATTGGTGATGCCATCTAACCATCTCATCCTCTGTTGTCCCCTTCTCTTCCTGCCCTCAATCTTTCCCAGCATAAGGGTCTTTTCAAATGAGTCAGCTCTTTGCATCAGGTGGCCAAAATATTGGAGTTTCACCTTCAACATCAGTCCTTCCAGTGAACACCCAGGACTGATTTCCTTTAGGATGGACTGGTTGGATCTCCTTGCAGTTATTAAAAGAACAGAAATAGAAACAATAGAGAAGAGTAACAGCACATACATCACCAAATTGGGCCAACCGACATTCAGACTTAAACAGTGCTGGGAAGTCCCTTGTTAACAGCAATCTGGAGTCCCAATTGGGAAAAGGTCCTGGGCTGTACATCCACCCCAAGGGTGAGACTTCAAGTTGCTATTTTAGGGGCTGTCATTTATAATCCCAGGCCACTAACTGATATCATCTTCAGTTTACATGCACAAATGAAGCTCTGATTTAGTTTTTACAATGTGGTTTCACCTTGTGAGTCATTAAGACGTTTTAGACCCTGGGGGACTGGCCAGGTCCTCAGGGGCTTAAGAGATTCCAAGATCCATTCCTTTCTTATCTCAAGTGCCCCCTGACTTGCTATGCTTGCAGGCAGGTGTGAAATCCAGGCAGTGTCCAGGCAGATCAGAAGCAGGTGACAGGCCTACTCGGTTGCTTCTGAATTTGGAGAAGACTTCCTCCATTTTAATTTCCCTAATAGTAGGTCATGTAATACACACACACACACACACACACATACATGTCATGCACTAAATAGCAGAAAGAGGTGAGAAAGAATTGAGAGCTCTTAATTGTATTGCAAGCTTTTGATGATAAATGAGAAAGCAAGCAGGAAAACAGTAGAAAATCATGGAAGTTAATAGATTAAGAACTTTGTAGACCAGACTTTAAATTGGTGTTGAGGGCTTGGCCTTGGAAATGTAATTGTTTTGGTTAGTGTACCTTGTTTGAAGAAGTGTGGTTTAAAAGCTCTTTATGATGGCATGAAGAACACTTTGAAACTATTAAAAAATAATGTTAGTATTTAACAAGTTTCTGGAATTCCATTTCATTTTTTTGAAGGTTTTTACAGAAATATATTCAGAAAGAAACAGAATATCTGAGAACAGCAAGACAAAATGTATCAGCCTCGACACAAGCCACTAGGCAGAAAAAGATGCAAGAAATCAGTAGCTTGGTCAAGGACTTCATCAAATGTGCAAATAAAAGTAAGTGCTGTTACTTAGCTTAATGGGTTATTGTTTCATGAGTTTGGTCTGAATATGGTGAGATAAAAGTTGAGTACTAACTCTGATTTCTAGTACATATAATGATTTTTAATATTATAGCTTCAAATATTTGGAGGAATTTATACAAGCATAGTGAAAAAGTGAAAGTGAAAGTCGCTCAGTCATGTCTAACTCTTTGCAACCCCATGGACTATACAATATTCTGCAGGCCAGAATACTGGAGTAGATAGCCCTTCCCTTCTCCAGGAGGTCTTCCCAACCCAGGGATTGAACCCACGACTCCCTCATTGCAGTGGATTCTTTACCAGCTGAGTCCCAGGGGAAGCCTGTTATATAAGCATAGAATGATAGAATCTCAGGGTTGAAAGAATTAAAAGATAGTATTTCTGGAGAAGGAAATGGCAACCCACTCCAGTATTCTTGCTGGGGAAATCCCATGGACAGAAGAGCCTGGCCATCTACAGTCCATGGGGTCATGAAGAGCTGGATATGACTGAGTGACTAAACAACATTTTTTTTGTTTTACTCTAAACATAATGTCATGGTTTTCAAAGGTGCTTTTGTAGCTGGAGGGATGGTTTGATGCCTTTCAAATCTGAACACTTAATGCACTTCTCAGCTCCTCCTGGATCCCCATACCTTTGTCATATGCAGGTGTCTAGGCTGCTGGCGGCCGCTGGGTCTGGAATGCAATCTCCATTGCCTCTGCTTCCGCTGGCAGACAGAATACATCCTCCTTTTTTTCTGTATCACCTGCAGTTTAGAAATGAGTTTCCAGAGGCTACTGAAACAGGACCTTAATTATGGACTTTACATGGCAGGAATCTACTCGTTAGAGCTTGGAAAAAAAAATTATTTCATCTACCCATTTTTCTTGAATCCCATCTATATATCCCTGGCACTTAGATAGTCTCAATGATTAAACATACCTTTGAGACTTTGTTTTCTATCTTTGAGTAGTTCTCATAGTAGGGAAAACTTGTCTGTTTGTTACTGCTTCTATTTTCTGAGATAATACAGAAAAATACTAATCTTTTTAATATGATGTCCTTTGAGATAATTGAAGTTAGACATGATATATCCTGGGTCCTCTTCTATAAGCTAAACAACCTACTTCCTTTAGCTCAGTATGGCCTACTTTTGTGTCACTTTTGTAAATATTCTTCAGTTTTATTCTCTCTCTTAAAATGTGTGGGACTCAGTCTTATAGGCATATTCTGATTGGTATGGAGTGGAACAGGGCTTGGATATCTTTTATTCTATACTTTAACTAATTCATTCTAAGATCAATTAGCTTTCTTGGCAGTCAGAACCCATACTCAACCAGCACCGTGCTTATTATAAATAAATAAAAAACAAAAGACAAGTTCTTTCTTGCTCCTGATGAGCCGCATAGCTCCCATTTTATACTTACACGGTTGATGTTTTGAAAAGCTAATATTTTTGAACCAGGATGCAGAAATTGCTTTCTATAAGGAAATGGTTGTCATACAGTGCTGAAAAGCTAGAAGCAGAAATATTTGTTTAGGAACTTGGACTCAAATTGTTTACTCTTCAGAAAGTGGCTTTGTGATGCCAAGTTTAGTTTAAGAATCAGAAAAGCCGAATATGGGTAAACGTTATTAAGTAGAAGGATATAGAATTGTTAGTAATTGATACTTCAGAACGATAGGATGCAAGTTTAGTCTAAAGACAATGGCTTTAGCAAAAATTTAGTTTTCTGTCTCCTCTGAGATGCCATTTCATGTGAATAGCTCCAAGTCCTGAGAAGAGACTCCAGCCATAGACAAAAGAAAACCACACTGAAATGTTTTTGCACCTGCTTTTGCTCTGTATCTATTAAAATCTGTGTTCTTGGCTACTACTGCTGGGCTCTTAATAGATCTTAATATGGTCTTACAGAGTTTATGATTGAATGAAAGATACTTGTAGCTCATTCGTAGCCCATCAGAAAAGTATGCAGCTTAGAATTTTGCTTTAAAGTGAAAAAAACCCTTCTATTGCAAAATTAGCAATGGGGATCACATTTTAAAGTATATTTTTATTTAAGACTTTTTTCTTTGGAGTTTTACTTTGTAACTTAAACATTGTTAATTTCAGAGCAAGACCAGGCTGCTACTATCATGTTATCTCACTTCTTAAATTTTTTTTCAAACAGTTTGAGGGTTAATGGGAATTTAACACATGTCTAAATCTTGCCAGACTTGCTTAACATCTAAGGTTTGATGAAAGAAACAGAGATGAGAAAAAAAGAGGTATCTGGAAAGGAACCAGTAAGCAAATATTGTTCAACTATGACAGAAGTTATAGTTAAGAAAATATTACAAATACTATAAGAGAGAAATGCACAGGTTGTTACAGCAGAGGATATTGTGATTGTACATTTCATCATTAGCCAGATTTCTAAAATTATAATGCAAGTCATTAGTAAAAGTAATATTTTAGGCAAAAGGCCAAGGAGCAATGATTTTTTTAGTTGTATCAGTGTATTTTTATTTATCATACTTCTATACTGAATACAACTAGTCTTATCACAAAAAACTCTAAACTAGTATATATTCCGATGTACATAATGACTTGCTCATAGCTTACAGCAAAATATATATATGCAATTTTAAGGTTGTTAGTAGTGAAATATGAAAAATTTCAACTGTGACACCAGCATGATTTACTGTAACAAAAGTAACTAAGTAATTTTTAAATGTATGTTGTTACCTTTAAGAATATATCCATTTTATATATATATGTATATATATATATATATATATAATGTATTTATGTGTATATATATATATACATATATATATATAAAACTTTCAGGACCTCTAATAAACAAAACTAAAAATTATAGCCTTATATATTAGTATGCAATAAATGCTATTATAGGACTTGAAAATAATTTTCTTTTCAAAGTAAATAATAGTCTCCTTAATATCTTATTCTAATATATTCATATTTTTATTAAAAACACCGAGAAACTTTGAATCATTTTAGGTCTAATGTCAGAAATTGTGAATTATTAAGGATAGAGTGAATGATTGTTTTTGTTATATAATCCTGCAGATTTGTCAGCAGATTGGTAAAGGGACCAGATATAAATGTTTTTGACTTTTGCAGGCTATATAGTCCCTGTCTCAACTACTCAGCTTTGCCATTTTAGCATGAAAGTAGCCATAAACAATATGTAAGTTAATAGATATGTCTGTGGTCTAATAAAATTTTGTTTTCAAAAACAGATGATTGGCTGAATTTTGCCCGAAGGGCCGTAATTTTCTGATCACTCTTTTATGAGAAAGAGGTTCATACAGTTGCTGTTTCAAGCATCCTTAACATATTTTTCTTGAGATTAATGTTTCTGCTTGTTTATTTTTAAATAGGAGCACCCAGGCTGAAATGTCAAGAACTGTTGAATTATATCATGGATACAGTGAAAGATTCATCCAGTGGTGCTATTTATGGAGCTGATTGTAGCAATATATTGCTGAAGGACATTCTTTCAGTGAGGAAATACTGGTGTGAAATATCTCAGCAACAGTGGCTGGGTATGTTTTGAAGTTTATTGCTTGTGATTTTTTCCTTGTGAAATGAAATTTTGCCAAAAGAGCATTGAGAGACTATATATATCTCCCAAATGACCTCACAGTTTAACAGTACCTTGGTAAAATTAAATGGTTATAGATTTTAACAGTTTTTATGTATTATTTACTTCCTAAATTATTATCACTAATAATGTATTTGGTGCCTGCTATCAGAACTTAAATTGCAGAATTGAAAGATGCCATATCTCTCCTCAAAGGCTTGGCAGTCCAATGACAGAAAAAAACAAAGTAAACCAAAAGTTAGAAGGAAGTGAGTTCACAGATCAGTAACACCTAAACTCAACAATGATTCATAGAGTAGAAAGAAGAAAACAGAGAGAGGTGTCATAAAAGGGAAAGCAAGAGAGTTTCAAGTTGGAAGAGGTGTGTTTCAAGTGTTGTAGAGGTAGTAAGACACAGAAGTATCAATTGGATTAGGAAGTTAGCAGGTTACTGGTAAGGTGCTGTGCTGTGCTTAGTCACTCGGTTGTGTCCGACTCTTTGCGACCCCATGGACTGTAGCCCTCCAGGCTCCTCTGTCCATGGGGATTCTCCAGGCAAGAACACTGGAGTGGGTTTCCATGCCCTCCTCCAGAGGATCTTCCCAACTGAGGGATTGAACCCAGGTCTCCTGCATTGCAGGTGGATTCTTTATCAAAAACTACTATAATAGAATATATAGGAGTCAATGACTTAGAAGGTAAGTAGAGTGGGATGGATGCCAGCGAGGAATTGTTTAGTTTCTAGGTGAGAAGTACTAAGTGACCACAAAGGAAATTTGGTCAGAGACTGAAATTTTTGAGTTTATTGATTTCAGAGGTAGAGTATTTCTGGCTCTGGGTGGGCTTAGTGGGTGGGAATGGTATTTGGCTTTAACGAGGTGACTTTAAGCCAGCTGTCAAAGTCTTCTAATATAGCTGCCTCTGAAAATTTAGAAACTCAGTATTTTTCATTGAGAAGTATTCAAGATAAGTTGTGATAATTTAATAGACATTTATCTATATTTTGTTACTGTCAGTTTATCATTTCAAGATAAGATGTTTGTGGACTGTAAAACCATGACCTAATCGGTGCCCTGAGCTGTATTCTACTGTTCCTACATGAATAAAGGTTTTCTCAGCTATTGGTTAATTTCTTGTCTATCTGGGGCCTTTGCTGTTTTTCTGAACACAAAGGAAGTTGTGTCTCAAACAGGGCCTCAGAAAGCCTAGAAGCAGCCTTTGGAGAATAGGCCAGTGATGTCTAGGATACTCCAACACATCTGTCACCAAAATAGTTCAGCCTAAATATTTAGGATTTTGTACATTTTAATTATTACTTGTAACAATGGGTCTCTCTGAAAAATAGACAGTCATTCCTCTAGTCTCTGTATAATGATTCCATCATCTGGCACGTTCTCTGAAATTCTCTGTATTTTTAAGGAAACTACCTCCACTTACAATAATCAGTCTTTTTGTTGAATTTTTCTAGTTAGTTACCTTCTCTGAAATTTACTTCTCTAATTGGACTTCCCTGGTGGCTTGGTAAAGCGTCTGCCTACAATGCAGGAGATCCGGGTTCAATCCCTGGGTCTGGAAGATCTCCTGGAGAAGGAAATGGCAACCCACTCCAGTATTCTTGCCTGAAAAATCCTATGGATGGAAGAATCTGGTAGGCTACAGTTAGTGGGGTCGCAAAGAGTTGGACACAACTGAGTGACTTCACTCAATGAAACTCTGCTCAAGAGGTGTTTACATTCAAAATGTGTTTGGTAGAGGTGGCTATTGAAACCATTGTTATGGATGAAATTGTCTAGGTAGAGAGCTTAATATGAGATGAGAAGATGGCCTAAGACTAAACCAACATTTCTCTATATATTTTGGAATCAGCATGTTAACTTCTACAAAAAGTTCTGCAGCAGTTTTATTTGGATTGTTTTGACCCTGTTGAACAATTTAGGAGAGACAGACATCTAAACAACATAGACTCTTCCAGTCCATGAGCATGATATATCTCTCCATTTATTTAGGTCATTTTTGATTTATCAGCATATGCAGAATTTGTATAGTTTTGTTAGATTTATACTGCTGTAGTTGGTAAAGTTTACTGTCTTTTAAAAACATTTTCTTTTCCATATTGTTCAGAAATACCATATTGATCGGGAACCTTGCTAAAATCACTCACTTATTAGGTCTAACACCTCTTTTGTTCATTCTGGGGAATTTTCTGTTTAGACAGTCATGTCATCTGCAAGTAATAGAGAGTTTTACTGAGCCATGTGGCCTGATTTCTTTTTTCACCTTATATTGGCTAAGACCTCAGTATAAGTATTTTTTAATGATAAGATATGCATAACATAAAATTTACTGTTTTAACCATTTTAATGTATACAAATCAGTGGTATTAAGAATATTCATTGTTGAGCAACCATCACCACTCATTTCTAGAATTTTTTTCTTCTTCCTAAACTGAAACTCAGAGAAGGCAATGGCAACCCATTCCAGTACTCTTGCCTGGAAAATCCCATGGACGGAGGGGCCTGGTTGGCTGCAGTCCATGGGGTCGCTAGGAGTTGGACACGACTGAGCGACTTCACTTTGTTTTTTCACTTTCATGCATTGGAGAAGGAAATGGCAACCCACTCCAGTGTTCTTGCCTGGAGAATCCCAGGGGCAGGGGAGCCTGGCGGGCTTCCGTCTATGGGGTTGCACAGAGTCCGACACGACTGAAGCGACTTAGCAGAAGCAGACTGAAACTGTATCCACTAAATAAGAACCTGCCCTACTTCCTCCTCCAGCTCTTGGCAACTATTCTGCTTTCTGTCTCTGAATTTGACTATTCTAGCTACCTCCTATAAATGAAATTCTACAATATTTGTCCTTTTCTGAATGACTTATTTCACTTAACATAACGTTCACATGTTGTAGCATTCATCAGAGTTTTCTTCCTTTTAAAGTCTTAATGATATTCCATTGTTTATATATACTACATTTTCTTTACCCATTCATCTGTCATTGGACACTTGGGTTGTTTGTATGTTAGGCTTCTGTGAATAATGCTATTATAAACATGGGTGTACAAATAGCTCTTTGAGTCCTTGCTTTCAGTTCTTTTGGGTATATATTCAGAAGTGAAATTGCTGCATCATGTGGTGATTCTATGTTTAATTTTTTAACTACTCACCATACTGTTTTCCACAAGGGCTACACCATTTTATATATTCACCAGCAATGGACAAGTGTTCCAATTTCTCCACACCCTCACCAGCACTTCATTTTCTTTCTTTTTTTTGATAATAGCATTCCTAATGTAAGGTAAATATATGGGAAGTGGTATCTCATTGTAATTTTGGTTTACATTTCTTTAATGACTAGTGATGTCAAACTTTTCATATGCTTATTTGGCCATTTGTATATCATCTCTAGACAAAAGTCTATTCAAATATTTTGCCCAGTCTTTATAAGGTTGGCTGTTGTTGGATTGTAGGAGTTCTTTATATACTTTGAATATTAATCCCTTATCGGATATATGGTTTGGAAATATTTTCTCCCATTCTGTTGCAGGAAGGGGGACCCCTTCCAGGGCCCAAAAGTGGGCTCTTATCTTAACACTTGGAAATGAACTGTCCAAGGAGACACATGTGCTGAAAAAGCAAGATATTTAATTGGGAAGATGTGCCCAGGCAGAAAGCAGCAGGGTAAGGGAACCCAGGAGAACTGCTCTGCCACGTGGCTCACAGTCTTGGGGTTTATGGTGATGAGGTTAGTTTCTGGGTTGTCTTTGGCCAGTCATTCTGACTCAGAGTCCTTCCTGGTGGCACAAGCATTGCTCATCCAAGATGGATGTCAGCAAGAAGGATTCTGGGAGGTGGTTCGACACATGGTGTCACCTTTTGACCTTTCCTGAACTCTTGCAGTTCAGTTCAGTCGTTCAGTCATGTCCAACTCTTTGCGACCCCATGAACTGCAGCACACCAGGCTTTCCTGTCCATCACCAGCTCTTGGAGCTTGCTCAAACTCATGTCCATCGAGTCGGTGATGCCATCCAACCATCTTATCCTCTGTCGTCCCCTTCTCCAACGGACTCTTCCAGTTGGTGGTGGCTTAATAGCTCTGTGTTCCTTACCAGGACCTCCTTCATAAAACAACTCATGCAAATGGTTGCTATGGTGTCTGGCCAGGGTGGGTGGTTTCAGTCAGTGTGCTTCCCCTAACAATTCCTTGTTGTTTAGTTACTAAGTCACGTCTAACTCTTTGCAACCCTAAGAACTGCAGCATACCAGGCTTCTCTGGCCTTCACTCCTGGAGTGAAGTTTGTTCAAACTCATGTCTGTTGACTCAGTGATGCCATCCAACCATCTCATCCTCTGTCGTCCCCTTCTCCTCCTGTCTTCAGTCCTTCCCAATATCAGGGTCTTTTCCGATGAGTCAGTTCTTCACATCAGGTGGCAGGCTGTTGGAGCTTCAGCTTCAGCATCAGTCTTTAAATGAATATTCAGGTTTGATTTCCTTTAGGATTGACTGATTTGACCTTCTTGCTGAAGAAGGGACGCTCAAGAGGCTTCTCCATCACCACAACTCGAAAGCATTAATTTTTCGGCCCTCAGCCTTTGTTATCGTCCACCTTTCATATCTGTACATGACCACTGGAAAAACCATAGCTTAGACTATACAGACTTTTGTGGATTGCCTTTAATTCTGATGATAGTGTCCTCTGATGCACGAAAGGTTTTGATTTGATGAATACAGTTTATCTATTTTTTCTTTCGTTGCCTGTGCTTTGGGGGTCATTTCCAAGAAATCACTTCCAAATCCAATGTCATGAAACTTTCCCCCTCTATTTTCTTCCAAGAGTTTTAATAGTTTTTCCTCCAATATGATTTTGATTAGGAGTGGTGAGAACAGACATCCTTTCTTGTCCTGTTCCTGGTTTTAGGTGGAAAAATTCAGTGTTTGCTCATTAGCATGTTAGCTATTAATACAGGCTGAGGACATTCCCTTCTATTCTGGTTGCTCATGGTTTTTTATCATGAGTGGTTATTGAATTAGGTTAAATTTTTTCCTGCATATATTGAGATAATCATAGAACTTTTTGTCTTAGTTTATTGATAATAGTGAGTTATGTTGATTAATTTTTCATAGGTTGACTCAACCTTATGTTCCTGCTATATACCCTACTAGGGCATGATGTATTATCTATTTTATATATTGAATTTGAAGGTCATGGTTGTTGTAAGGTTTTTAACTATGAACTCAGTTTCTTTAATAGATGTAAGATTTAGGTTATGCAATATAGATGCAATATATTTAGGTTATATATTTCAGTGATATTTGATTATTTGTTTCTTTAAGAATTTGTCCATTTCATATAAGCTGTTGAAAGTATGAGTGTAAAGTTCTTAAATAGTGTCTTACTATCCTTCTAAAATGCTTAGGCTCTGTTGTGATATTGCCTCTTTGATTACGGATTCTGATCTTACATTTTTAGTTCCTTCTGTTTGTTTTGGGTTTCATTCTCTAGTTTCTTAAATGTAGATCATTAATTTAAGAGCTTTTTTCCCAGTACATGCATTTAATATAATATATTTTTCTCTAAACACTACTTTAGTCACATCTCACAAATGTTGACAATGTTGAGAGAGCAATTTATAGCATTAAATGACTACATTAGAAAAGAAGAAATATATCAAGTATATATATGTAAGTATATCAATATATACCTTAAATTCCAAGTATATCAATATATACCTTAGATTCCATCTCAAGAACTAGAAAAAGAAAAATCCAAAGACTTCAAGCAGAATAACAGAAATCAATGAACACAGAAAACAATAAAGAAAAATTATAGAAACAAAAAGGTGACTCTTGGACTTCCCTGGTGGCTCAGTGGTAAAGAATCAACCTGCCAGTGCAGGAGACATGGGTTCAATCTCTGAGCTGGGAGGATCCCACATGCCACACAGCAGCTAAGCGCATGCACCACGACTGCTGAGTGGGTGCTCTAGAGCCTGGGAGCTGCAACTCCTGAAACCCACACACCCTAGGGCCTGTGCTTTGCATTAAGAGAAGCTACTTCAGTGGGAAGCCCGCTCGCTGGAATAAGAGAGTGTCCACTGCTCGTATCAGTGAAGACGCAGCACGGCCAAAAATAAATTTTTTAAAAAAATAAAGATATTCTGGTTACTCATGGGCTACTCTATTCATTCTGGCTACTCTGAATACCCATCATTGCTGTGAGAAATTGTCCTTTTTCTCTGATTAGGAATCTCATGTCTTCTGTCAGTATCCATAAAACTGGTATTCTAATTTTTTTTTTACATTTATCTGACTGCTGCTGCTGCTGCTGCTAAGTCGCTTCAGTCGTGTCCAACTCTGCGCAACCCCATAGACTGCACCAGGTCTTAATTGTGGCACATGGGATCTTCTGTCTTCATTGCGACATGTAGGATCTTTTAGTTGTGACATGTGGGATCTTTTTAGTTGGAGCACGTAGTATCTTTTTAGTTGTTGCATATGGGATCTAGTTCCCTGACCAGGGATCGAACCTGGGCCCCTGCATTTGGAGTGTGGCGTCTTAGCCACTGGACCACTGGGAAGTCCCCTGGTATTTTAATTTGTTAGATTGCAAATAGCGTAAAGTCTCAGTCTTTTCACACTTCCTGACACACTATATACACATTATTAGGCAACTAGCATAGAACAATATAAAACTATGGAGAACACACTGTCTCAAGTGCTTTCTTGGGCCTAGCCAAAGGAATTTAGGAATAGAGAAATTAAGTCTGAGGTCTGGCTCTTAAACTGGTGTTCACATACTTTGCTGCCTATAGTTGTTCCTGTCTTTTTTTTTTTTAATGATTTTTATTTCTTTATTTTTGGTTGTGCTGGGTCCTTGTCTCTGGGGGACTTTTCTCTAGTTGTGGTGAGCAGAACTACTTTTTAGTTGCTGTGCCTGGGCTTCTCTTCATGGTGGCTCCTCTTGCTGCAGAGCACAGGTTCTAGGCATGTGGGCCTCAGTAGTTGTGGCACATAGGCTTAGCTGCTCTGCAGCACGTGGGATCTTCCTGGTCCAGGGATCAAACCTGTGTCTCCTGCACTGGCAGGCAGAGTCTTTACCACTGAACCACCAGGGAAGCCCTGTTCCTGTATTGAAGACAGTTTAATTTATAAAGTTAAATGTTGATGGGATTCTTTAACTGTATTAAATATAAATTAGTATAATTTTTAATGTTTTGTTTATGGGATTACCGAAATTTGAATTGTGGCATTTAATTAAATGTTTTGATAGTTTTCTTTTTAAAAACATAACTAATACTTTTTTTTTTTTTTTTTTTTTAAGAATTGTTCTCTGTGTACTGCAGTCTATATCTTAAACCTTCACAAGACATTAATAGAGTTTTGGTGGCAAGAATAATTCAAGTTGTGACCAAAGGATGCTGTTCACAGACCGATGGATTAAATCCCAAATTTTTGGATTTTTTTTCTAAGGCTATTCACCAGGCACGGTAATCTGATCTATTTTTGTTTTGTATTGGAAATCCATCTGATCCTTTTTACAAGACTGTGTTTTATATTCAGTGACTACAGTTTTTTACCAATCTTAAGAAAGCGTTGGACCTGTTATAGTAGAACTAGTGGATTCCCTAAGAAAGTGTTAGGTCCAGTACTTCCTGAATATTTAGTATGCAGAACGTGAAATAATGTTCTTGAGTGGGGAGATGTCTTGCTTTTTTAATAACAGGGAAAGCTTTATGGCCTCTAAGTATTTTTATTTTCCCCATTTTCGAGGATAAGTATAATGCGCTAAGAATAAAATGAATTGGGGATGTGTTTTGGAAATATCAACATCTTATTGTGCTGCATTACCCAATTTATAATGTGAACTATTTTGTAAGTGGTAGGTATTATGGATTAGTTTATTTTTAGACAGTGCTTTAGCAGTAGGGAGAGAGAACAGATCTCTTAGTGCCAATTAAGAACTGTTTTTTGCTGTTGCTATGCAATACTGCTATGATTTTATTTTATTTTATTTTTTCCTGAACAAGTCTGAAAGTAAGATTATTTGGATGTCAAATTTTTTCTTTCAGTGTGCAACTTCATAACTGTCTTCAGTTTGTGCATTTTCCCCTGTTGTATTAAGTCTTTTTATTTTATGTTACAGCCAAGAAAAGAGCCCTGCAGGTCTAAATCATATCTTAGCAGCATTTATTATCTTTCTCAAGACTTTGTCTGTTAACTTTCGAATTCGAGTATGTGAATTAGGAGATGAAATTCTTCCTACCTTACTTTATATTTGGACTCAACAGAGACTTAATAATTCCTTAAAAGAAGTAATTATTGAATTATTTCAGCTACAAATTTATATTCATCATCCAAAGGGAGCCAAAACTCAAGATAAAGGTATAAAGAAAGTTTTTTCCTATTTTGAATTTGTTTTTTCATTGATATACAAAGGGTTAAGTATGAAATCTGTATGATCAGGAGGTTATGACCTTCCTCTGGATTGTTATGCATGGTAATATACTTAGTCATGAGGATATCTTTCACTTTCTTAGAAAAAAATTGAAACTGTGGTAGCAAATCATATCATGCATTGCCATTTGTTTAGTACAGTTCTGCATTTTATGAGGAGTACAAAGATGAGACACTGTTTCCTCTAGGAGGTGATTATGTAGTAATAATTAGGCGCTAAGAGGTGTGACACAGAGAAGGCAAGATCTTGTTTATCTACATATGTATTGCTTTTATTAGAAAAATAAAATAGATAAATATGGACTGAACCAGCTAGATGTCAGTTCCCAATGAAGATAAATACATATTGCCTCAAACCTCATAGTTATTCCAGGCTTCTGTTTGCTAGGAAAACTGAAAATAAATGACTTATCCTCCCTTCATTCCTTTAGGTTAATCTTTCACCAAGAGAGTATTGCTTGGATGGTGTAGTTCCATTCAGTAGACAAGAATTTTAGTGGGTAGAACCAGACTTGAATGAGTTCGCTCATGATTAGGCTATGTTTTGACTCTTGCTGATACTAGCTTTTAAGTCAGTTCATCGTGGTTAGTATAATGACCTTACTTTATCACAATCAGCTGTGTGTGTTTTGTGCGGTCTTCTAGTATACATAGTTAGATGTATTTATAGCCCATGAAATGACTATAGGTCAAAGAATAGTGACTTTTCTCAGTTTTTCATCTTTCATATAGCTCTTACCAGAATGAAAATTAGGCTTATTAGGGCATGGTGTGATATGTTTAGGGTTTTAGTTAAATGCATGTTTAGGATGAATTGAAAATCGGCAGATGATAAGGCTGTCAGAAATGCTAATACAGTTTTAGGCTACATTAATAGATTATATTAAGTTCTTAAATAGATTAAATTAAATTCATTAATAGGTTTTAAATAGGTTATTTGTTTGTGGAAAGTAATAGCCCCACTGTTTGTTCCTCATACTTATTAGATCAGAATTGTGAGTATTCTGGTATGCTCATGAGATTTTGTAGAATAAGCATTTTTAAGAGACATAAGTTGACTGGAGTAAGTCTAGGGAAAGAGGAGAGATGACGATATGGTGTCTGGATAACATGTTATTTGTACACTTGTTGAAGAAATTGGTAATGTTTTTCTGTTAAACAAAGGCCTGCAGAGAAGCTGGTTCTCATAAAAGAGGGGATGTACTAATTGTATTGTTTTTTTAAATTCTTCCATATTCTTATCAAACTTTATCTAGCCAATTTAATCAAAATCTCAATCAAACTTTTATTTCTTCTCTCTTCAAAGCATATACAGTTAACTGAGTGTGAGGTGGACATCATTAGGAAGTAGAGCTTGTCAAGGATATAGTCAGAGGAGCCATTAGTAGTAAATAGACTGCACCAGATGTCTTCTAATGTTTCTACCTGAAAATGGTTTTGTGGAAGTTGGCACTACAAATGGATTGTATATATAGATTATATTTTAATTATTTTTTAATATTACAGGTGCTTATGAATCAAGAAAGTGGAGAAGTATTTTACACAACCTGTATGATTTGTTAGTTAATGAAATAAGTAATATAGGAAGCAGAGGGAAATACACTTCAGGATCTCGTAATATTGCTGTTAAGGAAAACTTGATTGAATTGATGGCAGATATTTGTCACCAGGTATAGTAGATCTTGTCACATTTTGAAATTTTCCATTCATTTTCCTTTTTATTAGGCCTGTAAAAAGCTTATAAAATTACTCTGTACGTGTTGATTCCTTTCAAAGCACCATAAATATTTAGAATTGCTCTTCTAACTTACAAGATAACTATCTTACAAATATAAACTTAGTAAAAACTGATGATGAACTTTTCCATTCTTAAAAAAGTTATCTATAGGAAATAAGGTTATCCTAACCCTATATGTTTCTTTTTTTCCCTACTGATTTAAAAATTATATGGCATAAAATTCATTATTTTAAATAGTATATATAATTCAGTGGTTTTTAGCATTTTCACTGTGTTGTGCAGCCATCACCACTAATTCCAGAGCCTTTCCATCACTGCCAAAATAAACTTTGTGCCTATTAGCAGTCAGTTTCAATTCCCTGCTTCTTCCAGTTCCTAGCAGCCAGCCACTAATCTACTTTCTGCCTCTGTCGATTTGCCTGTTTTGGTCATTTCGTATAAATGGAATCATATAATGTGCAGTCTTTTGTGTCTGGCTTCTTTCACTAAGCATAATATATTCAAGGTTCTTCTATGTTGTACCATGAATCAGTATCTCATTCTTTATGACTGAATAATATTCAGTTGTAAGGATATATTACATTTTGTTTACCAGCTCATCAGGTGATGGCTTAGTGTTTGTTTTTTTTCTCTGTAGAAGAATTTTAAAAAATTTTTTATTTTCAATGCAATTTTTAAAGGTTATATTCCATTTAAAGTTACTACACAATATTAGCGGTATTTCCTGTGTTGTATAATATGTCCTTACAAACTCCCACTCAGTAGTTTGTACACCTCTTCCCTGGTGGCTCAGAAGGTAAAGAATCTTCCCACAATGCAGGAAACGTGGGTTCAGTCCCTGAGTTGGGAAGATCCCCTGGAGAAGGGAATGGCTGCCCACTGCAGTATTCTTGCCTGGAGAATTCTATGGACAGAGGAGCCTGGTGGGCTACAGTCCATGAGGTTACAAAGAGTTGGACACGACTGAGTAACTAAGACACCCTACTTGTAACCACTAGTTTGTTCTCTGTATCTGTGCATCTGCAGCTTTTTTATTATATTCATTAGTTTGTTGTGTCTTTAGAGTCCACATGTACTTGATATCATACAATATTGTCTTTCTCTGACTTGTTTCATTTAAATGCCTTCCAAGTCTATCTGTGTTGCTGCAAATGGCAGACCTTTCTTTTTTAATGACTGAGTAGTATTCTTTTGTGTGTGTGGGTGTGTATCCATTCATTTCTTGATGGACACTGAAGTTGCTTGCATATCTTTCAGTTGTAAGTAATGCTGCTGTAAACGTTGGTTGCATATATGTTTTCAAATTAGTACTTTTGTTTTTTACAGCTACATACCCAGGAGAATTTTACTGGGTTATAGGGTAATTCTGATTTTAGTCTTTTGAGTAACCATCAAACTGTTTTCCACATTAGCTGCCCCAATTTACATCCCACCAGCAGTGTAAAAGGGATCCCTTTTCCCCATGTCCTTGCCAGCATTTGTTATTTGTGTTCTTTTTGATGATAACCATGATAAACATTGTGACAGCGATGAGGTGATATGGTTTTGATTTGCATTTCCCTGATAATTAGCAATGTTGAGCATCTTTTCTTCTTCCTGTTGGTCATCTGCATTTCCTCTTTAAAAAAATATCTGTTCAAGTCTTCTGCCTATTTTTAAAAACTTACTATTTATTTATTTTATTTTTGGTTGCACTGGGTCTTTGTTGCTACACATGGGCTTTCTCTGGTTGTGGTGAGCAGGGGCTACTCTTCATTGCAGTACACTGGCTTGTCACTGTGGTGGCTTCTCTTGTCACGGAGTATGGACTCTAGGTGCATGGGTTTCAGTAGTTGCAGCACACAAGCTCAGTGAGTTGTGGAGCAAGGCCTTAGTTGCTCTGTGGCATGTGGAATCTTCCCAGACTAGGGATCGAACCCATGCCTCCTGCATTGGCAAGCAGATTCCTATCCACTGTACCACCAGGGAATTTCCCCTTCTGCCCATTTTTTAATCAGGTTGTTTGTTTGTTTGATAAGTTGTATGAGTTGTTTATATATGTTGGATATTAACCCATTACTGGTCATATCACTTGCTAACATTTTCTCCCGTTCAGTAGGCTGTATTTTTGTTTTGTGGGTACTTTTCTTTGGTGTTCAAAACTTGTGTGTTTAATTAGGTCTCATTTGTTTATTTTGTTTTTATTTCCTTTTCTTTAAGAGACAGATCAAAAAAAAGTATTGCTATGATTTATATCAAAGGGTGTTCCGCCTATCTTTTCCTCTAGGAGTTTTTTAGTATTCAGTCTTTTAGGTATTTAATCCAACTTTTTTTTTTTAATATGGTGTTGGAGAATGTTCTAATTTGATTCTTTTACATGTAGCTGTCCAGTTTCCCCAGCACCACTCATTGAAGAGACTGTCTTTTCTCCATTGTATATTCTTGTCTCCTTTGTCATAGATTAACTGACCATAAGTACAAGGGTTTATTTCTGGACTATACACTGTTCCAGTGATCTATGTGTCTGTTTTTGTGCCAGTTCCATACTCTTGATTATCAACCTTTGTAGTCTGTATGGTCTGAGGGCAGGGAGTGTGATTCCTCCAGCTCTGTCCTTTTTTCTCAAGACTATTTTGGCTATTTGGGGACTTTTGTGTTTCCATGCAAATTTTAAAGTTATTTGTTCTGGTTCTGGGAAAAATATCATTAGTGTCATTTTATTTTGGCCACAGACAGCATGCAGGATCTTAGTTCCCCAATCAGGGATTGAACCCATTCCCCGCTCCGGCCCCCAACCCCTGCTGTGGAAATATGGAGTCCTAATCCCTGGACTACCAGGGAAGTCCATCATTGGCATTTTGATAAGGATCGTGTTGAATCTACGGAGAAGGCAATGGCACCCCACTCCAGTACTCTTGCCTGAAAAATCCCATAGACGGAGGAGCCTGGTAGGCTGCAGTCCATGGGGTCGCTAAGAGTCGGACACGACTGAGCGACTTCACTTTCACTTTTTACTTTCATGCATTGGAGAAGGCAATGGCAACCCACTCCAATGTTCTTGCTTGGAGAATCCCAGGGATGGGGGAGCCTGGTGGGCTGCCGTCTATGGGGTCACACAGAGTCGGATACGACTGAAGCGACTTGACGGTGGCGGTGGCGGCGGCGGTGTTGAATCTATAGATTGCCTTGGGTAATATGGTCATTTTAATAATATTGATTTCTCCAATCCAAGAATACAGCATATCTTTCTGTCTGTTTGTGTTGTGTTTAGTTTCTTTTATCAGTCTTACAGTTTTCTGAGGACAGGCTTTTTGCCTCCTGTAGGCAAAAGGTTTATTCCTAGGTATTTTATTCTTTCTAAGGCAGTGGTAAATGGGATTGTTCCTTAATTTCACTTTCTGGTAGTTTGTTATTAGCGTATAAAATTGTAACAGATTTCTGTATATTCTTTTTATATCCTACATCTTTACCCAGTTCATTGATGAACTCTTGTAGTTTTTCTGGTGACATCTTTAGGATTTTCTATATATAGTATCCTGTCATCCACAAAAACAGTGACAGTTTTACTTCTTCCTTTCCAATTTAGATTCCTTTTTTTTTTTCTGATTGCCATGGCTAGGACTTTCAAAGTCATGTTATATAAAAGTGGTGAAAGTAGACATTCTTTTCTTTTCCTGATCTCAGAGGAATGCTTTCAGCTTTTCACCATGTGTTTCCTCTATGTCTGCTTTCTAGGAAGTTTTCATTATAAATGATGTTGAGTTTTATCAAAAGTTTTTTTATATTCTATCTATTGAGATGATCATATGGTTTTTATTTTTCACCTTGTTAATGTGGTATAATATATTACTGATTTTCTTTTTCTTTTTTTTTTTTTTAATTTTATTTTATTTTTAAACTTTACATAATTGTATTAGTTTTGCCAAATATCAAAATGAATCCGCCACAGGTATACATGTGTTCCCCATCCTGAACCCTCCTCCCTCCTCCCTCCCCATACCATCCCTCTGGGTCGTCCCAGTGCACTAGCCCCAAGCATCCAGTATCGTGCATCGAACCTGGACTGGCAACTCGTTTCAAATATTGAGAAATTCTTAAATTTCTGGGATAAATCCTACTTGGTCATAGGGTATGATCTTTTTAACCTATTGTTGGATTTTTTTTTTACTAGTATTTTGTTGTGGATTTTTGCATCTGTTCATTAGTAATATTGGTCTGTAGTTTTCTTTTTTATGATATATTTGTCTGGTTTTGGTATCAGGGTGATGCTGGCCTCACAGAATGTGTTCAGAATTGTTCGTGGCTCCACGGTTTTTTGAAATAGTTTCAGGATAGGTGTTAAGTCTGTAAATGTTATAGAATTCACTTGTTAAGGCATCTGTTGCTGGACTTTTGCTTGTTAGGAGCTTTAAAAATTACTGATTCAGTTTCATTGCTATTTATTGGTCTGTTCACATTTTCTGTTTCTTCCCAGTTCTGTCTTGGGAGATTGTACCTTTCTAAGAATTTGTTTTTTCTAGGTTGTCCATTTTATTGGCATATAGTTGCCTATAGTAGTCTCTAATGATCCTTTGCATTTCTGTGGTGTTAGCTGTAACTTCTTTTTAATTTCTGATTATACTGATTTGGGCCCTCTCCCTTTTTTTTCTTTATGAGTCTGGCTAAAGTTTTATCAATTTTATTTTTTCAAGAACCATCTTTTAGTTTCAATGATGTTTTCTATTATTTTTTTTAGTCTCTATTTCATTTATCTAAAACCTGTTGGAGGACTTTCCTGGTGGTCCAGTTAAGGTGGTTATGAATCCACCTGCCAGTGCAGGGGTCACAGGTTTGATCTCTGGTCCAGGAAGATACTACATGCCTTGGGGCAACTAAGCCCATTGGCTAAAACAACTGAACCCACACATTGCAACTACTGAAGCCCATGCACTCTAGAGCCCATGCTTTTCAATATGAAAAGTCACCACCATAAGAAGCTCTGACACCTCAACTAGAAGAAGCTCTGACACCTCAACTAGAGAGTAGCCCCTGGTTGCCATCACTACAGAAAGCCTAGGCATAGTAACAAAGACCCAGCTCAGCCAAAAATAAATAAATAAAATAAAATAAAAATAAAACTGGGCTTCCAGTTCAAGATGGTAGAGTAGAAGTACATGCACGCAACTCCTCCTGTGAGAGCACCAAAATTACAACTAAGTATTGAACAACCATTGATAGGAGTATGCTGGAACCCTCCAAGAAAAGATATCTCATGTCTAAAGACACAGAAGAAGCCCCAGCAAGACAGTAGGTGGGGTGCAATCATGGTAAAATCAAATCCCACATGTGCTGGGTGGGTCACCCAGACTGGAGAACAGTAAAACCAAAGTTGTTCTTGCACTGTTGTGAAGGTTCTGAACCACAACTCAGGCTTCCCAGCATAGGGGTCCGACAAAGGGACTGGGAATTCCCAGCAAATCTGGGCTTGAGGGCCAGCAGGATTTGATTATAGGCCTTCCAAAGGAATGAGGAAACAGAGACTCCAGTCTTGGAGGGCACAAACAAAATTTTGTGCTCACCAAGATCCGTAGGAGTGGAGCAGTGACCCCATAGGAGACTGAACCAAAACTACCTGATGGTGTTGGAGGGCTTTGTGGGTTGGCAGGGACTCACTACAGGGACAGGGGCACTGGAACGTTCCACCTTGGCATAAACCCTCTTGGAGTTCACCATTGACCCTACCATAGGGCCCATAGACCCTAAGACTGGCTTGCCTCAGGCGAGCAACTACCAGTAGGGAATGCAGCCCCACTCATCAGCAGATAATTGGATTAAAGCTTTACTGAGCAAGGCCTTGCCCACAAGAGCAAGACCCAGTTTTTCCCATCACCAGTCCCTCTCATCAGGAAGTTTACACAAGCCTCTTAGCTTCATCCATCAGAGGGCAGACAGAAGAAGCAAGAAGCACAGTCTCACAGCAGCTAAAACAAAAACCATTTTACAGAAAGTTAATCATGATGGAAAAGCAGAAAGTTATGTCTGAGAATTAGGGACAAGATAAAATCCCTGAAAAACAACTAAACGGATGGGAGATAGGCAACCTTCCAGAAAAAGAATTTGGAATAATGATAGTGAAGATGATCTAGGATCTCTGGAAAAGAATGGAAGAAAAGATTAAGAAGATGGGAGAAATGTTTACCAAAGACCTAGAAGAGCTAAAGAACAAATAGAAATGAATAATACACTAGAAGGAATCAAGAGCAGAATAACTGAGGCAGAAGAATGGATAAATGTCCTGGAGGACAGAATGGTGGAAATCAATGCCACAGAACAGAAGATAAGGGGAAAAATCAAAAGAAATGAAGACAGCCTAAGAGTCCTCTTGGAAAACATTAAGTGCACCAACATTCATATTATAGGGGTCCCAAAAGGAGAACAGAGAGAGAGAGAAAGGACCTGAGAAAATATTTGAAGAGATAATAGCTGAACACTTCCTGAACATGGGAAAGGAAATAGTCAACCAAGTCCAGGAAGCACAGAGAGTCCCAGGAAGGATAACCAAGGAGGAACACACCGAGACAGTAATCAAACTGACAAAAATTAAAGGCAGAGATAAAATACTAAAAGCAACAAGGGAAAACAGCAAATAACATACAAGGAACTCCCATCAGGCTATCAACTGATTTCTCAATAAAAACTCTACAAGCCTGAAGGGAATGGTATGATGACGAAAGGGAAGAAAGGAAAGAACCTAACAACCAAGAATACTCTACGCAGCATGACTCTCCTTCACATATTATGGTGATATCAAAAGCTTTCCAGACACACATAAGCCAAGAGAACTCAGCACCTCCAAACTAGCTTTACAACAAATGCTAAAGGAATATCTCTATGCAGGAAACACAAGAGAAAGAAAAGACCTACAGAAAATAAACCCCAAACAATTAAGAAAACGGTAATAGGATCATACATATTGATGGTGGTGGTGATGGTGGTGGTGATGGTGGTGGTGGTTTAGTTGCTAAGTCATGTCCGACTCTTGCCACCCCATGGACTGTAACCTGCCAGGTTCTTCTGTTGATAATTATCTTAAATGTAAATGGATTAAATACATCAACCAAAAGATACAGACTGACTCAGTGGATGAAAGCATGTGCATGTATGCCCTTCTACTTATCTCTGCTTGACCCCCCGCAAATTGTATGTAATTATTTTATATTGTTAAGTTAATCATGTTCCCTTTAGCACTTGCAATTGTAATTATCTTATATTTTATGTCTGGCTATTAATTGTGAAGACTTCCCTGGTGGCTCAGATGATAAAGTGCCTGTTTACAATGTGGGAGACCTGGGTTCAATCTCTGGGTTGGGAAGATCCCCTGGAGAAGGAAATGGCAATCCACTCCAGGACTATTGCCTGGAAAATCCCATGGACAGAGGAGCCTGGTAGGCTACAGTCCATGGGGTTGCAAAGAGTCGGACACGACTGAGCGACTTCACTATTAATTGTGAAAACTGATAAACATCTTTTACTATTGTGATTATGTAACTATTACTCACTTAATACCATTGTATCATGATTGGTCCATAGAAAAGTAATAGAATTCTGTATTATCAAAACTAGGATCTAGTAGAAAAACCTGGTATTTCTTTTTAAAATCCAGTTGCATATCAGAATTATCTTCAAATATTTTGAAAACTACAAGTGCTCAGATGTATCTTTTTTTCCTCCAGAGCTCCAAATAAGTTTATAAGAGCAGTCATGTTTAAAAGCAACTGGACTATTCAATGATCTTTTACTTTTATCTAGTTTGTTTCACTTTTTCTATTTCATAATCACTGTTCCCGTTTCCTTTAGTTTATATTCTCCAACTCCTCTTTTTTTATGTTCTTTCTGAAGCCTTTATCAATGTAGTAGAAAAACTTTTGTGTGTGTGTATATATATATATACACACACATGAATATTTATAATATATTATCTAATATATATACTTTTAAATATTTATAAATATAAAAATTTAAAAACATGCATCTTTGCCTGACTAAAAAAATTGTGAAATTTTGATTCCATTTGTTTGACTTAATATAAATAGAATGGTAGATTTGTAATTAAAAAGTACATATGTAGCAAGCAAGAAAGGTTCACTGTATAGCATAAGGAACTATAGTTAATATCTTGTAATAACCTATGATGGAAAGTAATTTCAAAATAATATATGTGTATTTGTATAACTGAAAACATTGTTAAGTCAACTATACTTCAATAAAATGTATATATTTAAAAAATAATAAAAACAAATAAAACCTATGAGACACATCTAAGTTTATAGCAAACAAGCTTACTTCAGAAAATAAGAAAAATCTCAAATAAATAGCCTAACCTTATACCTAAAGGAGGTAGAGAAAGAACAAACAAAACCCAGTTAGTAGAAAGAAAGAATTCGTAAAAATTAGAGCAGAAATAAATGAAATTGAGCCTTAATGTTTCTTAAGTAAAGATTTTCCCTAGAGATTTGGATACCATGCAAGGATGATTTCACTTGTCAAATATTTTCTTAACACTAAATTTATGATTTAATCCTTTTGAAAATTGGAATTTTTTCTTTACTTTTAGATGTTTTGGTGCTTTCAGTAAATTTTCCCACACAGTATAGCTAATATTTTACTTGGTAATGTCTGCTTTCTAGACAGCCATTATTATCTGCAAAATGTTTATTTCTATATGTCATATCCATATATTTCAGTAATTTGTTACTCGTTATGACTAACCTTATTGTCAGCTGAAGAGGAACATTTTTTTCTATTGAACTATTAGAAATAATAGCAATATTAAATGTATTTTCCTTTGTTATTTTTCAGGTTTTTAATGAAGATTCCAGATCTTTGGAGATTTCTCAGTCTTACACAACCACACAAAGAGAACTTACTGATTACAGTGTACCTTGCAAAAAGAGGAAGATAGAATTAGGCTGGGAAGTAATAAAAGATCACCTTCAGAAGTCACAGAATGATTTTGATATTGTACCTTGGTAAGTGTTCTTTTTTTCTCTTTCAGTATCATTTTAGTCTCATTAATTTTTCTCACAAGACCTCCAGTAGGTTCCTTTACCTCATTGGCCTAGCCAGAACTAGGTCACACTTGGCCACACCCAAAGCAGTTACTGACTAAAGGGGAATGTCATGCTGAGATAACCACCTGCTGAGATAACCAGGACCTGCTCAGATAACCACCTTCATGACTATCTCCTGAGGCCAGAACTAGGGCCTTTCCTATGCATATTCCCTATGCATATGCACCTTTCCTATGCCTATTCCCATAGTAAGAAGGAAGGGAGAAATGCCTGATTGGTGGGCAATCTGTACAGTGTGCCTCTTGGAATTCACTGAGTTCTATACCTCAACACAAAGAGATTTTACCATGCATAGTACCTTCTAATATAATTAAATTAGGAAGAAATTAAAGATAGCATTCAGAATTTGGAGAGTAATTTGAACCTTATGCCATATTAAAGGCACTTTTTATTATTTGCTCTGTTCTTTAGTCTTATATAGCATTCACAGTTATTTAAGTAATTATATAAATTGTGGAATTCTGTGAAATCACAAAGTTTTAGGTCTAGAAGGAATCTGTAGAATTCTTACAGTTCAGCCTTTTTTGCTTTACCAAAAAGAAAACTGCAACTGAAAAAGGTTGAGCAGCTTGCCTAAGAACAGTTACATAACAGAACAATTCATAGACTAGTCATACTTTTATGAATAATGTTCTATGATTTTTTCCCATGTCAATGTAATGTTTAAATATAGTTGAGTTATTGGGGGGGATATATATATTGATTTTGATACTTACTGCTAAATTCTTGTTTATTTCCTATAGTTGATGGTACCTATTTCATATTCTTTAATTTATCCATTTAGTGAGGTCATTTATTGAACACCTACTATGTGCCAGGCATAAGGGGTAGAGAGTGAATAAGTTGCAGTTTCTATTCTTGAGTCGCACACATTCTAGGGCACTCGCAGCAAATACTTACTGAATTAACTGAATTAATGTCGGGGGAAACATTTTTTTTTGGTTTTTGTTCTCAAGGTATATTGTTGGTGGCTGAAGGGCAGGGAAGTGTGCAGTAAGAAGTAGAATATTGGTAATTTAGTTATTTATAAGCAAATTTAGTTATTTGTAAGCAAAATATGATAGCTTACCCAGCTAGCCAAAATGCTGTCAATCTTCTTGCCACTTTAGGAAGTAGGACCAAATAATTACTAACAGCCAGTTTATTTTGAGGGTAGTCTGGAAAATGATGATGACAATGTTCTAATTAGGATATTGTATGAGTACTATGTCTATATTTATTTTCCTTTGGCATCTTAATGGAGTAGAATAATTTTCAAATTATTTGTACTTTTTTTTTAGGTTACAAATCGCAACTCAATTAATATCAAAATATCCTGCAAGTTTACCTAACTGTGAGTTGTCACCATTACTAATGATACTATACCAGCTTTTACCTCAACAGCGACGTGGGGAACGCACACCATATGTGTTACGATGTCTTATGGAAGTTGCATTGTGTCAAGGCAAGAGATCAAACCTAGAAAGCTCACAAAAGTCAGATTTATTGAAAATCTGGATTAAAATTTGGTCTATTACTTTTCGTGGTATAAGTTCTGAACAAATACAAACTGAAAACTTCGGCTTACTTGGAGCCATAATTCAAGGCAGTTTAGTTGAGGTTGACAGAGAATTCTGGAAGTTATTTACTGGGTCAGCCTGTAGACCTTCATGGTAAGTTGTCTATTAATTATATTTTGCAGCATATATATTTCCTGATTTTTGTAATTTCTAACTTCAGTTAAAAATATGTTAAATTCTGTTTCAGATTCTTTTGTTTGTTAAGGAAGTCTTAATAAGTAAGTTTGAAATATGAAGAGATTACTAAGCCCAGTTTTAAAGATGAAGTATTTAAATTTCTTTTATTTGTAATTAGCAATTATCTGTTTGCTCATAAATAGAATAAACTTTATTTCTCTTAGTATTGCATACTGTTACAATAAGATAGTACTAAGTCAAGAATTTTCTCAAATGTAGTTGGATTTTTTGTGCTCATTTAGTCCATAGAAGTTTATATATCTACCGTGTGCCAGCACATGTCCTAAAAATTGACCACAGAGTAGTAAAAAGATACACATGGTCTCTGTCCCTCTAAGAGCCTAAGTGTTTTAAAATTGAAGTATAGTTGATTTACAGTATTGTGTTAGTTTCTGGTATATAAGCAAAGTGATTCAGTTTTTTCTATATGTGTGTGTGTGTGTGTGTGTGAGTGTGTATATGTATATTTTGTTTCATATTCTTTTCTTATGGTTTATTACAGAATATTGAATATAGTTCCTTGTGTATACAGTAGGACCTTGTTGTATATCTATTTTACACATAGTAATTTATGTCTGATAATCCCAAATTCTTAATTATCCCTCTCCCACCTCCTTTTCCCTTTGGTAACCATAGTTTGTATTCTATGCAAAAAGTTTACTTTTAATATTAATTGTCTTTTGTTTTGCGACAGTCCCGCAGTATGCTGTTTGACTTTGGCACTGACAATCTGTGTAGTTCCAGAATCAGTAACAATAGGAATTGAGAAAAATATATGTGATGTAAGCAGAAATTCTTTAAAGGAATTGATAATGAAATGGCTCTTATTCTGTCAGTTAGAGGATGACTTTGAAGACAGTACAGAACTACCTCCAATTCTTTGCAGGTAATTTGAGTTCCTTAGCATGCTGCTGCTTTTTAAATTTATTTTGTAAGGTGCTCTCCATTTCTTATTTGATACTAGATGGCTTTATTTTGCAGTCATCTTCTAGAATTTTCCAGAATTAGTCCTAACTATTAAACAGTCCTTTTGTTTCATAGTGTTCTGTGTCTTTGTACCTGAATCTTTGCCCAAGTTCTTTTACTTTTTTTTCTCTCACTGCCTAGACAGTGAGAGTTACATGGTGATGATTGTCCCTAAATAGGTCCATCTGAACATATATCCACTCAGGTTATATCGTGGAATCATAAGGAGAATGCTTTCTGGGCTAAATATGTTAAATTAATGAGGGAAAGAAATTAAAAAGACAAACTGGGACTTAAGCACTAAAATGGGGAGCAACTTGCCCACTTAACCTGTCCTCAGTCAGTAATTGGAACTGAGTGATTGAAGGAGTTCCTCTGGATCCTAGTGATTTGACTTGAATTTCATAGTTGTTTAGGCTCTTTGAAAATTGAATATGACCCTACATCTAGAAGTGTTGAAAATGATAGTAACATAAAATTTATGTTCCTTAAGTACTTTTTCAGTTGTTAAGAAATTTAGTACAGATGGAAACAGTTTTAATTTGGGGTCCACATTTTAGAGATCAATATTTTTAGTTAAGTGTGGGCGTTTAAGTTTAAAGAATGCTTTAAATGGCTTTTGGTCTTTTAAGTAAAGATCTCTATTTTTTACTTCATAGTAATTTTCCTCATCTTACCCTGGAGAAAATTCTCGTGAGTCTCACTATGAAAAACTGTAAAGCAGCAATGAATTTTTTCCAAAGTGTGCCAGAATGGTATGTTTCCTAATGGAGTTCTGTGTTGTTTTAATTAACAAAGATAATAATTTTAGCAGAGTGGTAGCTACATCTTAAAAATTGTGAACCAAATTGGTCAATTAAAAAAATTATAACTGTTAGCAAGGGAAAAGTTTCTTTAACTTCAATAATTATAATTTATGTTCTATAATGTGTTTATGATGGGATATTAACATAAACACATGGAAAAGGCTTTTTTTATATGTCAAATAAAATCTGAATGACTACTTTAAAAACTAATGATAATTTAGTATAGGGAAAACAAAAATCCAAAAACCTCATTTTAGTCGATTGACTTCAGAGGCTTATGTTTATCACTGTGACTGAAAATGATTCACTGGCATGAAGTTTTCTAGTCTTTCTCAAGAGGGCATAATACAAAAAAAATCTACATTTTGGAGAAATGTAAAAAAAAGGGAAAAGTTTTCAGATAATTTGGTTTTCATTTTCTTTTTTTTATTTATTTGAGTGCCTCAAGTCTGAGTTGCGGCACGTGGGATCTTTCATTGTAGCATGCAGACTCTTGAAGGTTTGGCATGTGGGCCCAGTAGTTGAGCTCTCTAGTTGTGGCAAGCAGGCTCTGGAGTGCACAGGCTTAGTGCTTGCTGCGTGAAAGCTTAGTTGCTCCACTACATGTGGGATCTGACCAGGAATCAAACCTGTGTCCCATGCATTGCAAGGCAGATTCTCAACCACTGGCCCACCAGAGAAGTCCCTCAGATAATGTTATTCTTAATGTTTATATCTGTTGTTAATTGATGTTTTTTTTAATACTTCTGAATTTGCCTTTTAGATTGAATCTTTTATTTCTCTTGTCCATTTGTTAGTGAAATTGCTACTGAATAATGAAATTCAATGTAAGTAGTTATAAAAATCCAAAGAAGAAAAGCATTTAAAGAATAATTCACTAATTACATGAGCAATCTTTGAATAACATAGATTCAATGTTAATGCTAAGTTAATGTTTTATTTGTGATAGATAGATGCTATATAAAGGTAAAATAGTTGACAATTTGATCTTATAAATTGAAAATCTTACTTCTTTAAAGTGAGCAACACCAAAAAGATACAGAAGAACCTTCATTCTCAGAAGCTGAAGATCTGTTTCTTCAGACAACTTTTGACAAGATGGATTTTTTAACCATTGTGAAAGAACATACAATAGAAAAGCACCAATCCAGTGTAGGCTTTTCTGTCCACCAAAACCTCAAGGAGTCACTGGATCGCTATCTTCTGAGACTGTCAGAACAGCTTCTAAATAACTACTCATCTGAGGTGAGATTTTCAAGAAGAGCGAAAGCCTGTGTTTGATTCTACTTTGGTAGACTGTTAGGAAGGAGAAATATGTCAGGAAAGGCCCTAAGGATGATGAGAAGCTTAATTTTAAAAGCAAAGTAATAGCACATGTCTACAAATTGCAAAAAAACTTAGAATGAAAAAAGTAAAACTGAAGAAAAAGAATTACTTTTTTAACCAGAAATTCTTACAGACATTAAAGAAGTAGATTTCTTTGGGTAGGTTAATGGGCAGTAATAATGGTTTTGAACATACAGATTATTTGATGAAAAAGAACCTTAATTCAGAGGAGGGAAATTTTACGATAACAGAAAAGTACATAATTTAAACTAATCTAATAGATTTTGGTTGCATGAAAAGGGAGAGAAGTCATTGATAAATGAACTAACAGTCACCCATATTTAAGCAGTCATTTAGTGATGTCTTACATATTATTTCCGTTGTCATCTTAAAATCAAAAAATTCTCATTGTGTGTGTTGTTCTCTTATCAAAACTCCTATGTCTTTCTACCCATTTCTCTGTGTTCAAATAATCCACATGTCAAAATCCTCACGAAAGCCTTTTTTGATCATCTCAGCCGTATATCTTTTAATTTTCATGTTGTTGTTGTTCAGTCGCTAAGTCGTGTCTGACTCTTTGCAACCCCATGGAGTTGCATGCTAGGCTTTGCTGTCCACTGTCTCCCGGAGTTTGCTCAGATTCATGTATGTTGAGTCAGTGATGCTGTCTAATTTTCTCATCGTCTTTCTCATCCCTTCTCCTTTTGCCTTCAGTCTTTTCCCAGCATAAGGGTCTTTTCCAGTGAATCAGCTCTTCACATCAGGTGGCCAAAGGATTGGAGCTTCAGCTTTAGCATCAGTTCTTATAATGAATATTCAGGGTTGATTTCCTTTAGAATTGACTGGTCAATCTCCTTGTTGTCCAGTGGACTCTCAAGAATATTCTCCAGTACCACAATTCAAAAGCATCAGTTCTTTGGCATTCTATATGGTTTAGCCCTTACTCTGCACGTGACTCCTGGAAAAGCTGTAGCTTTGACTATACAGACTTTTGTTGTCAAAGTGATACGTCTGCTTTTAATATGCTGTCTAGGTTTGTCAAAGGAGCAAACGTCTTTTAATTTCATGGTTGCAGTCATCATCTGCAGTGATTTTTGGAGCCCAAGAAAATAAAATCTGTCACTGATTCTACTTCTGTTTACCATGAAGTGATGGGACCGGATGCCATAATCTTCATTTTTTGAATGCTGAGTTTCAAGCCAGCATTTTCACTCTTCTCTTTCACTTTTATCAAGAGGCTCTTTAGTTCCTCTTCGCTTTATTTGCCATTGGAGTGGTATCATATGCATATCTGAGACTGCTGGTATTTCTCCCAGCAATCTTGATTCCAGCTTGTGATTCTGGACCAGCATTTTGTATGATGACCTCTGCTTATAAATTAAATAAGTAGAGTGACAGTATACAGCCTTGTCATACTCCTTTCTCAATTTTGAACCAGTCAGTTAGAACCATGTCTGGTTCTAATTGTTGCTTCTTGATCTGCATACAGGTTTCTCAGGAGATAAGTAAGGTGGTCTCGTATTTACATCTCTTGAAGGATTTACCACAATTTGTTGTAATCCATACTGTCAAATAGCTGAGAAAAGAAGAGAAGGTGAAAGGCAAAGGAGAAAAGGACAGATATACCCATCTCAATGCAGAGTTCCAAAAAATAGCAGGAGAGATAAGAAAGCCTTCCTAAGTGAACAATGCAAAAAAATGGAAAATAACAGAATAGGAAAGACTAGAGATCTCTTCAAGAAAATTGGAGATACCAAGGGAGAATTTCATGTAAAGATGGGCACAATAACGGATAGAAATGATAATGGGCCTAACAGAAGCGGAAGATGTTGAGAAGAGGTGATAAGAATACACAGAAGAACTACACAAAACAGATCTTAATGACCTGGATAACCACGATGATGTGATCACTCACCTAAGCCATACATCCTGGAGTGTGAAGTCAAGTGGTCCTTAGGAAGCATCACTGTGAACAAAGCTAGTGGAGGTGATGGAATTCCAGCTGGGCTACTTCATAGCCTAAAAGATGCTGTTAAAGGACTGCACTCAATATGCCAGCAAATTTGAAAAACTTACCAGTGGCCACAGAACTGGAAAAGGCCAGTTTTCATTACAATCCCAAAGAAGGGGAATGCCAAAGCATGTTCAGACTACCGCACAATTGTACTCATTTCACATCCTAGGAAAGTAATGGTCAGTATCCTCTAAGCTAGGCTTCAACACTGTGTAACTGAGAACTTCCAGATGTACAAGCTGGATTTAGAAAAGGCAGAGGAACCAGAGATCAAATTGCTAACATCCGTTGCATCACAGAAAAAGCAAGAGAGTTCCAGAAAAGCACCTACTTCTGCTTTATTGACTACTTCTGCTTTAATGAGAGTTAGACCATAAAGAAGGCTGAGCACCAAGAATTGATGCTTTTGAGCTGTGGTGTTGGTGAAGACTCTTGACAGTCCCTTGGACTTCAGGGAGATCAAACCAGTCAATCCTAAAGGAAATTAACCATGAATATTCATTGGAAAGACTGATGCTGAAGCTGAACCTTCTAGGACTTTTGCCACGCAATGAGAAGAGCTGACTTATTGGAAAAGACACTGATGCTGGGAAAGATTGAAGGCAGGAGGATAAGGGGATGACACACGGTGAGATAGTTGGGTGGCATCACCAGCTCGGTGGACATGAATTTGAGCAAGCTCCGGGAAATGGTGAAAGACAGGGAAGCCTGGTGTGCTGTAGTCTATGGGGTCTCAAAGAGTTGGACCCAACTGAGCAACTGGCCTTAACTGAACTGAATACTGTCACAGGCTTTAGCATAGTTAATGAAGCAGAAGTAGATGTTTTTCTGGAACTCCCTTGCTTTCTCCATGATCCAACGAATGTTGGCAGTTGAATCTCTGGTCCTTCTGCCTCTTCAAAGCTTACGTTTTACACCTGAATGTTTCCAGTTCACATGATGTTAAAGTCTAACTTGAAGGATTTTGAGCATAACCTTGCTAGCATCTGAAATGAGTGCAGTTGTATGGTAGTTCGAACACTGTTTGGCATTGCCCTTCTTTGGGATTGGATGAAGACTGACCTTTTCCAGTCCTATGGCCACTGGTGAAATTTCTGAATTTACTGACACTGAGTGCAGCATCTTAAAAACAGCATCTTTGAGGATTTGAAGTAGCTTAACTGGAATTGCATCACCTCTACTAGCTTTGTTTTGTAGAATGCTTCCTAATGATATCCGGCTCTAGGTGAAGGATCACACCATCGTGGTTATCCAAGTCATTAAAACCTTTTTGTATAGTTCTTCTGTGTCTTCTTGTATAGTTATTCTGTTTATCCTTGGACAAGAAAATGGCAACCCATTCCAGTATTCTTGCTTGGAGAATTAATGGACAAAGGAGCCTGGCAGTCCATAGCGTTGCAAAATGTCTGACATGACTGAGCAACTATCACTCACTCACTCTGTATTCTTGTCGCCTCTTCTTAATGTCTTCTGCTTCTGTTAGGTCCTAGCAGTTTCTGTCATTTATTATGCCCATACTTTTATGAACTGTTCCCTTGATATCTCCAATTTTGTACCATATGCACCAATATCTCTTAAACTATGCTAGAAGCTCATTAAAGGGCATGTATAATCTCTCTTGATCTTTGTATCTTCTTCAATACCTTATTATATGATAAATGTTTAAGTATTTGTTGACTAAAATAAAACCTACAAGCTACTATGGCTAGATTCAGTAGCCATAACTTATGATCCAAAGAACCAGAGAGAGGACAACGTGCCTATTTGATCTATCTTGGTCTTAATTACTGTCTTTCTTCTGGATTATAGTTATAACTACTTTCATTATAGAGTAATGAGATCTCCTGTGTTTTTTCCTAAAATGCCATTTCATATAATATAGGAACAGAAAAATCTGAAAATCTTTTTTTTTGTTTGTAAACATTTGCACATTTCTTACATAATTCTATAAAATTGGTTGACAGTAGCTATTGATAAAAATATCTTGTACTTGTCTGTGGAGTTTGAAAAGCTGAGTAAATCAAGATCCTTATCTCTTAGAAACTGAAAATGTCATTTTAATGTCTTTTTATGAATAAATCTGATTTCTGCTCACATTCTAAGAATTATAGATTGTTATTTGCCTATCAATTTTTTCTTTCTTTCTTCCTTACCTCATATATTTAAGGACGTATGTGTGCAATACACTGAGCCACTTTTGAAAAAGATGTGTTACTTGGCCATCAGGACATGCTTCTGTATTTCCTGAGAACCCTGGTTATTACAGCTCTGCAGGGATCCCTTAGATGTTTTTTAGAGATGATCAGAATTATGGCACTATTAATTTAGTTAACTGTAGTTTTTTAATGTGAAGACAAAATTTGCTCTTGCAAAAAACAATAGTACTCCAAATGATTTATGAAATATATAAAAACTTTTTATTCTGTACACTTAAACTTTTTATATTTTAAGACTTCAAATTCAGAGATGTTTGTCCGGTGTTCAAGTCTTTTGGTGGGTGTTCTTGGCTGCTATTGTTACCTGGGTGTCATAGCTGAAGAGGAAGCATACAAATCAGAATTATTCCAGAAAGCCAAGGTAGGAAGATTTATATCAATAGTACTTTGGATTAATTTAAATGAAATATATTCCTGGGAAAATTGGTATATTTGTTTGGAAAACAGACTATTATATAGGTTAACTGTTTCATTTATGTAGTCTGAGAGGAGATAATACTGTGTCTCTTTTCTTAAGATTTGAAATTATTTTAAGCCAATATAAATGCAGCAATTGAAATAATATCATGTTGAAAATCAATCTCATTAACAAAAATAAGGATTTTTATCTATCCTTTTAAAAAGTTTTTCCTGAAGCAATTATCCTAAAGAATTCTTAAAAGCATTAATCAAATAGTCTTTCTAAGCATGAAATTAACTAACTCTGGGTATTGTTTTGTCAGTTGTGTGATTTGTAAAGATAACATGGTATAAAATTTGTTGTTTTTAAAAAATTGTTCATTTTTAATTATGTACCCAACATAACTTCTTGAAAGGATTAATTTTACCTGTTAAGTAAAATTTAAAAAAAACCTTCAACAAGCTATGATTTTACCTGAAGTTTGGATTTTTCCTTCTTTTTTTCTTAATAGTCTCTAATGCAGTATGCTGGAGAAAGTATCACTTTGTTTAAAAATAAGACAAGTGAAGAATCTAGAATTGTTTCATTGAGAAATATGATACATCTATGTACAAGTTGCTTACATAACTGTTCCAAGGTAAGATGTTCTTCCTGCTTGACAGTGTAGCCTCTCCAGGAGGTTGATAATTGGTTGATGTCCTTACTGTTTTGGGGATCCATTCATAAGTAGGTATACTGATTTTAAATTAAATTGATAAATTAAGATAGTACTCAGATGAATAAAGCAACAGGTAATCTGAGTTTCTCATGAAACTTTCAGGAAAGTTTCTGAGATTGTCTTACTCCTTTTATATAACAGCTAAGTGATAACTTATTGCCAGTGTACTTTCATTCATTTAATAAAAGCTTTTTGACTACCAGGTATGTGGTATGCATACCACTACCCAAGGGCTTGTGGACACTGCAGAGATAAACTATTCAGGCACATATGTTACCCTCTTCTGCCCAGATAGACTTACATAAAATTTGGTGGAAGGATTGCTGCTATGTGTAATCTTTGTTTTTATTTGAAGGAGGCCTGAGGGGTAGTCAGGCCAGAGTATTGATAATAACCAGAAACATCTTTTAAAGCTAATGTTAAGTACGTGGCCATATTAGCAGTATTATCAACATGTATTTTTAGAAGTGTTTTTTTGGGGGGATAAGAGGAGAAGGAGAGAGTGGAAGAATATACTGTAAGCTATGATTATTGCCTGTGTATGTTTAGGGGCAGTAGCTAGTATTTTACTTTAATGTTGTTTATGTCCAATAAAAGATATTTGCTACAGTTATTATTACTCTAAGAAAGAGGTAAGTATATTTGAAGCAATGTATGTCTTGTTCCTAATAGTAAACTATTTATCCATGCTTATTCTGGTAGAGAATTTCCAGTATAAAAGAACATCTACATTTTATTCACTAAGAGAAAATATTATATGTGAAGAATAATTGTTTTTATATTGTTGCTTGCTGTTTTGTCTTAATTACAGCACAGTCCAAATAAGATTGCATCTGGCTTCTTCTTACGATTATTAACATCAAAGCTAATGAATGACATTGCAGATATTTGTAAAAGTTTAGTAAGTATGCTTCCTGTTTTACTATGATATTTCATTGACTCTAACGTACTTTATATAACTTTGAAATTTCTTTGAAAAGGGATGTATCACTTCGCTTTTCCATGTATATGGAATCTTATGCTTTAAAAATGTGGAAATTTAATAAAGTTATTTGGTTTGCAGGGGAGAATGTATTTGCTTCTTATTATCAATACCATATGCTTGTCTGTTAATTTCTCAATGAATAATAATAGACCAAGTGTTTGGAAATTAATCATTCAGACTCAGTACTTTTTTCTGTATAACGTCAGTTCAGTCGCTCAGTCGTGTCTGACTCTTTGCGACCCCATGACCCACAGCACGCCAGGTCTTCCTGTCCATCACCAACTCCTGGAGTCCACCCAAACCCATGTCCATTGAGTCGGTGATGCCATCTAACCATCTCATTCTCTGTCATCCCCTTCTCCTCCTGCCCTCAATCTTTCCCAGCATCATGGTCTTTTCAAATGAGTCAGCTCTTCGCATCAGGTGGACAAAGTATTGGAGTTTCAGCTTCAACATCAGTCCTTCCAGTGAACACCCAGGACTGATCTCCTTTAGGATGGACTGGTTGGATCTCCTTGCAGTCCAAGGGACTCTCAAGAGTCTTCTCCAACACCACAGTTCAAAAGCATCAATTCTTCGGCATTCAGCTTTCTTTATAGTCCAACTCTCACATCCATACATGACCACTGGAAAAACCATAGCCTTGACCTTTGTTGACAAAGTAAGGTCTCTGCTTTTGAATATGCTGTCTAGGTTGGTCATAATTTTCCTTCCAAAGAGTAAGCGTCTTTTAATCTCATGGCTGCAGTCACCATCTGCAGTGATTTTGGAGCCCAGAAAAATGAAGTCTGACACTGTTACCACTGTTTCCCCATCTATTTGCCCTGAAGTGGTGGGACCGGACGCCATGATCTTCGTTTTCTGAATGTTGAGCTTTAAGCCAACTTTTTCACTCTCCACTTTCACTTTCATCAAGAGGCTTTTTAGTTCCTCTTCACTTTCTGCCATAAGGGTGGTGTCATCTGCATATCTGAGGTTATTGATATTTCTCCTGGCAATCTTGATTCCAGCTTGTGCTTTTTCCAGTCCAGTGTTTCTCATGATGTACTCTGCATAGAAGTTAAATAAGCAGGGTGACAATATACAGCCTTGACGTACTCCTTTTCCTATTTGGAATGAGTCTGTTGTTCCATGTCCAGTTCTAACTGTTACTTCCTGACCTGCATACAGGTTTCTCAAGAGGCAGGTCAGGTGATCTGGTATTCCCATCTCTTGAAGAATTTTCCACAGTTTATTGTGATCCACACAGTCAAAGGCTTTGGCATAGTCAATAAAGCAGAAATAGGTGTTTTTCTGGAACTCTTGCTTTTTCGATGATCCAGTGGATGTTGGCAATTTGATCTCTGGTTCCTCTGCCTTTTCTAAAACCAGCTTGAACATATGGAAGTTCACGGTTCACGTATTATTGAAGCCTTTCTTGGAGAATTTTGAGCATTACTTGCATATAATGTACCAAAATTCAAAAGAATTCTCTATTCATAAAAACAAAAACCTTACTAGACAAGCAATATATATTTTTCTTTTTCATATCAATGGCTTGCATACTTCTTTGTCTGGAACAGTGCCTGGCACATAGTAGATATTCAAATATTTAATGAGTGAAAGAATATTCTGTAACTTGATTGTTTTCATTTAATGATAAATCTGAGTCATCTTTCCGTGCTGCTTTATAGAGTTATACCTTACTGCCTTACTTGTTTTTTTGTTTTGCAGCAATGTGGTGTTTCTATATTATATATGAAAATAGCATATATGTATTTTAACCTAACTGATCTTAATTAAAATTGTAAATGTTTGTTTTTTTCCTCCAAAGAATTGCTGCAGTAAATTTCTTAGTTTTGTCTTCTTCTTTTTGTGCCTCTGAAGGATGTAGGAAAATTTTACAAATGGAATTTCTTGTTCAAATGGAATATGAATTTTATTGATACTTTTTGATAGATATTGTCATTGTCCTCCAAAATAGTCATTCTGTCCTCTATATAGTCAAGTTATAATCTTGCCTTCACCCTCATCAGTTTGCAGCAGTATGAAGTTTCTTAATGTAAGAAGTCACTTGTAAAGATTGTGCATTATTCTGCTATATTGACAGTGCAGATTATATATCCATTTTATACACCTGATTCTTGAATTGTTTGATTAGGTCAATTTTAACTGCAGAGTGCTTCTGAAAGAAGCCAGCTTGAAACATCTTTCTTTCTCTTGTTTGAAGGCATTCATTATCAAAAAGCCTTTTGACTTTGGAGAAGTAGAATCACTGAAAGAAGATACTGATGAAAATCTAACGAGGATGGAGGATCAGTCATATACGAGTTTATTTAATGATTCCCCTGCTAGTAGTGTTACTGATACAAATGAATCTGGAAAGAGCCAAATTACTATTGGTAAATACATTTAATTGCATGAGATTTTTTTTTTTAACCTTCTAGTATTATTTGATATTATAAAAGCCTTCATATATATTATTTTATGCTCATTTTATTTCCTTTTTGTGTAGTCATTTAGGATTGTTCCCTTCCATACAGTTTAGAATTATCTCACATTTAATTGAATTTATTATCAGTTCCTATTTTATCCTTCATGGGCGAATTTAAAATAATTGCTAAAGAAATAAAAACATTTTTGGATAACTAAACATATTGGTTATTTGGAAATAATAAGCAGGATGTGCAAAAGCACCCATAATGCAGTCATTGTTTACCTTTTTTCTATTATTTCTACATAGACCCATATAATTCAAAATTATAATCAGCATCAATATTCAGATGCCTTTTTATACCTTTGTCTGTTTTCTTTTAACATTAACTAGAAGCAGTTTTTTCATTTAGGTACTTGTGCTGTTGATAATCATACTTTTTAATGGCTGTATAATAGCATATTTAACATACATACTGTAATTTACTAGGCCATTTTGTTTATTGTCAGAAATTTAGATCCCTTTCTAATGATATTGCAGTGACTATTTGCCCATGTATATTTTTCCATATATTATTTTTTGATGACAGAATCCTAGAGTAACCTTTTATAAAGAATTTTGAAGCTTTTAGTGTGTAATCAAATTTATTATAGTTTTGCTTTCCATATATTTTTATTTCTTTTTCTGTTGTTCAGGGAAGATACTTGTGTTAATGTTCAATGTATGTGGTTGTTTTACACCTTTGTTAGTCTTTTTTTTTCCCCATCTCTATTAGTCTTAATAAGTGCTTTTTATTTTTAGGTGCCATGAATCCTTTAGCTGAAGAACATCTGTCAAAGCAAGATCTACTTTCTTTAGACATGCTCAAGTTCTTGTGTATGTGTGTAACCACTGCTCAGACTAACACTGTGTCATTTAGGGCAGCTGATATTCGGAGGGAATTATTAATGTTAATTGATTCTAGCATGCTAGACCCTACCAGATCTCTTCATTTACACATGGTGAGTTCAGTGAAAGAAGTGCTTTGAGTGTACTTGATCTTGCTAGCTAAATGTAATGGACTGACATATAAGAATCACATTGTACCTTTGACGAATTGAAATTGCTTCCTTAAGAAATGAATCTGAGACTGTTATAAAATATACTTTTAATGTGCTGTAAAAACATTTAAGTGGATACTGTAACATTAAGACTTGAATGGACTTTGGATAGATTTCTTTGCTTTGGGTATAATTTTTATAAATTATTTTAAATCAGGCCAAGAAGCACAGACTCTGAATATGAAAATAATACATAACATTGTTATTGAAGTCTGAATCTTGCCTTGACCTTGGTTTGTATGCTTTAAAATGTTTTAATGTAATTTCAAAGTGGCTATAAAGTTAAAATACTACAGAATGTCATATATTTCATTCCTAAGCCTCTGTAATTAACATTTTGCTACATTTGACTTATCTTTCTCTGCATGCTATGCCCATACACAAACACACACACACACAGACACATACTTTTTTTCTGTACCATTTTGACATTAAATATTCAAATATGATGCCCATTTACTTTAGTGTATATGTCCTAAAAACAGTGATGCTCTCCTATATAACCACAGTATCATCATCAAGAAATTAACATTGTACAGTTAATTATACATCAATTAACATTGATGTATAATCATCAAGAAATTAACATTATATCATGTTAACTAATAAATATGATCGTTTATTAGTTCCCAGGTCTGTTCACTTTCTTTCAGTGTGGAAGAGTTCTTTACTCTTTCCTTATCTTTCATGACTATTTTTGAATAGTATAGCCGCTGTATAGAATCCTACTGTTTGAATTTGTCTCATGTTTCCTCATTAAATTTAGATTTAAACAAAAGTAATCTCTCTCCTTTGCTTCCTTCATCAGCCTACTCATTTACAGATAGATACCTCCAATTCCAATCCAGCACTGTAGAATTTATTTTTCTCTGTCCATATGTGTAGCTCCCTTTCCAAGAGTAAGAAATCTGGCTTTCCACTTAACCTCGATGGATTTGTTTACTTAATATTATTACAAATAACTTATCTCCTGACCATGGGTGCTTAGCCCCCATGTTGGTGAACATGTGGTGGGAGCTCCTATCTCAGTGAGTATGCTGGATGAGTCTATGGTCATATCCCTAGTCACAGGCAGCAAGTTGGCAAACATGTTAGGTGATTTCCCCAGCCATGGGAAACATGCCAATTAGAATCCCTTGGAAATATTGAGGTTGAGTCCCTGATAGAATTTCTTGTCATATTCTAGCTTTGGTGAACATCCTGGCTGATCTCCTAGCTCTGGCAAATATGTTAGGTTGAGTCCTGTTTGATCCCTTGGTTTCCAACCTGGCAACACTCTAGTAATGTCTCTAGCCCCAACCAGCTGGGAGAGCTGTATCCTTTTCTGGGGCTTTGATGTTAAAAAGTCATTTCAAGACACTCACTAATATCACACATGACTCTCATGGCGTATATTTAAAATGGTCCAACTTAATGTTCTTTTTATAATATCAGAAGGAGTAAGAAACATTTTTCTACATATAGATGATGGCGGTGGGGGAAGGCTTCTGATTCTTAATACAGCAAGAAAATTATTTGACATGTCAGAAACTGGCTGCCTAGTTATAACTTACCATTATACTAGTGGTTGCTGAGAAGCCCTTTATATTGTACCATAGAGAGCCTACAGGACGATAAGTCAGGGTATTTGGATTATTCACTGTGCATATTTATCTCTGCTTTCTAAAATTCATTAATAGAATAGGTTTTAACCATTGAAGTTTTAAACCTCAAGTATTGTTTTCAGAGGTGGTGACATAGTTTCAGACTCTTGCTCAGACGGTTAATCCCAACAGTGGTAACAGCTGTCACTCACTGAACGGTGTCAAAAAAATTTAGACCTTTACATGCATTTCCTTTCATCTTCACAGTAATCTGGCCAGTTAAGCGCTGTATCCTTATTTTACAGCTGAGAGTACAAAGAGGTAGATGACAAGGCAAGTGTTAAAACCACACAAGTAGTAACATTGTGGTGCTAGGATTTGTGTCCCACTCTCTTTGACTTCAAACTCTCCTGCTATTGCCTGGTAAAAAAATTCACTGCTCAAGTGTGTATGTGTAGGCACATGTGTTTATATATATGAATTTATGGTTTGCATATATGTATTTATTTAAGTGAATGATATATAAATATCATTTGAACAAAAAAAACTAATTCCCCCACTTCCCCCCGCCCCGCTCCACCCCCTGTCTTAGTATCTAGTGCTTTTAAAGGCTCTTCCTGGAGAAGAATATCCCTTGCCAATGGAAGATGTTGCAAAACTTCTAAAACCACTACCGTAAGACATGAAAACCACATAGAATATTCACTCTAAATTTATAAACCAAACTGGTGTGTTCTGTTATGCTGATAAAGTTAAATTTTTTCCACCACAGCAATGTGTGTTCATCTTATCACCGTGACCAAGATGTTTGTAAAACCATTTTAAACCATGTCCTTCACGTAGTGATGAACCTGTGTCACAGAAATATGGATGATGAGAACACAAGGGATGCTCAAGGACAGTTTCTAACAGTGATTGGAGCATTTTGGTGGGTGTAGATTATTTTATGAAGTTCGTGTTTTTCTTTTGCCACTTTTGCATGCAAATGCAAACTTTGCATTTCTACTTTAGTGATTTTCTTCTAATCCTTGAATGTAGCTATATATGTTTTTTAACAATACTGAAATGTAAGTTGTATTTCCCTTCTTAATTGCTTGAAGAACTACGTTGTTTTCTGCTTAAGGCTTGGCTTCCTAAAGTGAGTTTAGTGTATTTCTGTTTGAATTCTGAACCACTTAATAGTTTGACAAGTATGATGAATTAAAGCAAAGTACAACAAGTCTAATAAATCAGTTGAGTAGTTTATATTCCTAAAGTGAACAAGTTGGCCTTGTCAGTATCTGATTGTTTCATGCACAGAATCACAGTGTGAGATAATACTAAGATATTATAGAGGAGCATATATATGTAATTCAGGACCCTCATACCATTTGGTGAGTAAGGATTTCTGAATCAGTACAGAATATGGTTTTTTAAATCTTTGATATACAACACTAAAAATGTTTTCCTTTTCAAGCATGTTTTCAATAACATGGTTAGCTGAAGTGTGATAGCCCCCAAATGAGGTATAATCATATGACACAAATACATTAAAATAAGCTGCTTTTCAAACCAATTTATTAGCTGGAATTTTTGAAAGGTGAGAAAAATGGCATATACTGCATAGTGAGAATTAAATTTATCATGGAAAGTAATTTTGGAAGCTGCCTAGAATAATCTTAATGTCCAGTAATTTCTTTTTTGACTATGCTTTTATTGGAATAATTACTTGATATTAAGACATGTACTTTATTTCAGGCACTTAACAAAGGAGGGGAAAAGTACATTCTCTGTAAGAATGGCACTAGTAAAATGCCTTAAAACTTTGCTTGAGGTAAGTTATTCCACTTTAATTATTAGTAAGGTCTCCAGTGATGTTTTAAAAGCAGTCTTTATTTCTATTTGTTAATGGGTGGTTTTTCTCTTGGTATTTCACCTTTAACCTCAATTGATCTTTTCCCATAGGCTGATCCTTATTCAAAATGGTCTATTCTGAATGTAAAGGGAAAAGATCTTCCTGTAAATGAAGTATTTCCACAGTTTCTTGCTGATAATCATCACCAAGTTCGCATGTTGGCTGCGGAGTCAATCAATAGGTAATAGGTCAAGTATTCATGAAGTATCTGGAGTGCTGCAGATAGCAGTTCAAGGTCTAGCACAGTCATAGCTCACTAGGGGTGATATTAAAAATAATGATTACTAAGCATAGACTGTATGCCTGACATTTTTGTTTTCTCTTAATTCTGACAACTCTTTCACTTAGATATGATTATTTTATCTAATTTAGTCATGAAAACTCTGTGGCTTAGACAGATAAAGTAAGGTGATAAGTGCCATACATCTAGTAAGTGGTTGAGATGAATGAGATGTGTCTACTCCCAATTAGAGATACAGGGCTTTTAGGTATTAGATTTTACATGAGTTTATAAAATGAAAATTATCGCATTTTACATTTTGCTAGTTATAATCATATTTATTCAAGTGAACATAAAATTAGGCATTGGAGTGATTCTCCCACAAGAATGTGTTATGTTTGAGTACTAAAGAAGCCTTTGACTGTGTGGATTACAACAAGCTGTAGAAAATTCTGAAAGGGATGGGAATACCAGACCACCTCACCTGCCTCCTGAGAAACCTGTCTGCAAGTCAAGGAACAGCAGTTAGAACCAGACATGGAACAACGGACTGGTTCAAAATTGGGAAAGGCATACATCAAGGCTGATTATTGTCACCCTTCTTATTTAACTTATGTGCAGAGTACATCATGAGAAATTCTGGGCTGGATGAAGCACAAGCTGGAATCAAGATTGCCAGGAGAAATATCAACAACCTCAGATGTGCAGGTCGTACCACTCTAATGGCAGAAAGCAAAGAGGAACTAAAGAGTCTCTTGATGAAGGTGAAAGAGGAGAGTGAAAAATTGGCTTAAAACTCAGCATTCAAAAAACTAAGATCATGGCATCTGGTCCCATCACTTAGGGCAAATAGATGGGGAAAAAGTGGAAACAGTGACAGATTTTGTTATCTTGGGCTCCAGAATCATTGCGGACAGGGACTGCAGCCATGATGAAAAGATGCTTGCTCCTTGAAGACAAGCTATGATAAACCTAAATAGCATATTAGAAAGCAGAGAGACATCACTTTGCCAACAAAGGTCTGTCTAATCAAAGCTATGGTTTTTCCATTAGTCATTTATACATGTGAGAGTTGGACCATAAAGAAGGCTGAGTGCCAAAGAATTGATGCTATCGAACTGTGGTGTTGGAGAAGACTCTTGAGAGTACCTTGGACAGCAAGGAGATTCCTAAAGGAAATCAACCCTGAATATTCATTGGAAGGACTGATGGTGAAGCTGCTTTGGCCACCTCATGCCAAGAGCTGACTCATTGGAAAAGAACCTGTTGTTGGGAAAGATTGAAGGAAAGAGGAGAAGGGAGCAACAGAGGATGAGATGTTTGGATGTTATCACTGACTCAATGGACATCAGTTTGAGCAAACTTAGAAAGATAGCTAAGGACGGGGAAGCCTGACGTGCTGCATTTCATGGGTTCACAAAGATTCACACTTGATTTAGCGACTGAGCAACAATAACAACCTGAAGAAGCAAATATTAAATTTTAGCAACTGTATGTTTAATGGGTTATTAAGTTAATTTTAAAACTCCAGATTGTATCCTACCTCTGCCTTTCCCACCTCACTCTCCTATAAACAAAATCTCTCTGCTTTATTTTTCTCTATAGCATTTATCACCAGTTGAAATATTATATTTTAATACATTTATCTAGGATATGAGCTCCAGAGAGTGTTTGTCTCTTTTCCTGTGTACTTAGCACCTAAAATAACACTTGGAATGTGTCAGGTGTTTAATAATTTGTAAAATCAATGAATATTTGAAAAAAATTACATTATGCTTAAAACATCAAAGCTAAAAATCATTTGAGCAGTTTTTCTGTTCAAATGTAGATGACCAATAAAGAACACTGAAGAAATTACCATGCAGTCACATAAATACACACATTAGAAAACATGATGTGTCCAAAATTTTGATATTCTGAAAATAATGTTTTCATAGGTCAGAAACATGTCTAACTCCTCAGGTTTAGGACTATTTTTAGTAAAACCACAGTGCATTGTAATGTTTGCTAATGTGTGCTTTATTTCAAATACTTAAAAAAGAAAATATGTACAGAAATTAAAGATCTGGGATGACAGGATAACAAGTTGAATATAATAAAGCAGTGTAGTGCTGACATTTAAAAAATCTCTTAGGATTCAAAAATGCATAAATTCATGAACGGCATGAGCATATTTATTTACTTATTAGTTGTTTACTTGTTAGATATTTAATATTAAGCTGCTGAAGAGAGATTGGAGAAACTGAGGAATGAGAGAAATACCAAAAAGTTGATACTTTCATATGTTTTGATTAGTATAAAAGACAAAATTGGCTAAAGAGTTGTCCTTAAATATGACGGTTGCTGCTGCTGCTAAGTCACTTCAGTCGTGTCCGACTCTGTGCAACCCCATAGACGGCAGCCCACCAGGCTCCCCTATCCCTGGGATTCTCCAGGCAAGAACACTGGAGTGGGTTGCCATTTCCTTCTCCAATGCATGAAAGTGAAAAGTGAAAGTGAAGTCACTCAGTCGTGTCTGACTCTTAGCGACCCCCTGGACTGCAGCCTGCCAGGCTCCTCCGTCCATGGGATTTTCCAGGCAAGAGTACTGGAGTGGGGTGCCATTGCCTTCTCCGAAATATGACGGTACATTATGCAAAAAAGCACTAATCAGCTCTCCTTTACCACATAAACATAATTTTAATTGAACATCAAGACATTAAAGCTAATACCTTTTAGAAAGTGAAAGTCGATCAGTTGTGTCCAACTCTTTGTGACCCCATGGACTGTACAGGCCAGAATATTAGAGTGGGTAGCCTTTCCCTTATCTAGGGGATCTTCCCTACCCAGGGATCGAACCCAGGACTCCTGCATCACAGATGGATTCTTTACCAGCTGAGCCTACAGAGAAGCCCAAGAATACTGGGTAGCCTGTCCCTTCTCCAGCAGATCTTCCCAACCCAAAAATTGAACCGAGATCTCCTGCATTGCAGGCAAATTATTTACCAACTGAGCTATCAGGGAAGCAATAACTTTTAAGTTGTGATTAAATGTTAGAGCAGGTTGATATAAGAGCCTGTGGCTTCTTCTTGTTGGTATTTTACCAGAGGACAAATTTTTTTTCTGGTTAGTTTGCATTCAGGGATATTCAAGTGTGGGCAATAAGCTAAGAGATCTTTTGAGACACTTTTCAGTTCTAGGAGAATATGGGTTGTTTGGTAAAGATCCTGATACTAGTAGCTTTGAACCTACTAGACTTACATTTCCTTGGTCTTTTGAAGGAAGACCTAATATGTTAGTATGTCTCACAAAGTGATTTATTTTTGCCCTGTAAATATGCTTTGGGAAGTAGAGTTTAAGATTAAAAATCATTTCACTCTTTGCTTTTTTTTTTTAAAGATTGTTTCAGCATATAAAACGAGGTTCTTCCACATTGAAAGCACTTCCTTTGAAGCTTCAGCAAACAGCTTTTGAAAATGCATACTTTAAAGCTCAGGAAGGAATGAGAGAATTGGTAATTTTATTAATGTATATTTGTTATTACATATACTTTCTATAAATATGCCATATGTTATTTTACCAAGTTTGGCCTAAGATAGTTTATATCTATTGTTCATAGTTAGAGTAGAACAGCTATATGAATTAATTGAAATTGCTTCATTTATAGGTCAAAATTGGTTTAATAATGGCAGTTTCTTTTGGTTCAATTTATATGCAGCATTTTTGTGGGAAAAACAGAATTTACTGAGTTTTTATGGGAGTATAAATGGCTTATTTTTTAGCTTAAAATTTTATTTCATAAGATCTGATTAAAAGCTAATTCACAACAGGTAACAAGAGAAAGAAATGGATTGAGAAGAAAATGTTCTAATTGGGAAGATCAAATTATCTTTGTGCTCTCTAATAAACCTTATTATTTTCATATTTTTCTGTAGAATAATATCTTTTCTTAAAACGGCAGAAGTTGTTTTAGTGGTAGAATTTATTCATTCATATATGCCTTGATTGGTTCATTCAAAGTATGTGAAGCAGTTACTCAGATGATTATATGTTCTATAACAGAACAAAACTGAAAAGGAAAATCGCATGAAAAAAAATGTGAATTTTGAAAAAGATTTCAAGAGGTTACAAAAATGAGTGTAAATAATATAAAATTTACTAGAGGTAACGTATATTATGTATTTTAAAATCAGCATGTCATGTACAAAAAGAGAAAACACTGATCTGACAGCAGTTTATTTGGAGAAAGATCTAAGAAATTTTACATCTTGAGAGCATAATATGAACCAACATTGTAATGGTTAAGCAAATTCCATCTTAGATGTCAGTAATAGAAGCGGACTGTAATGAGCTAGTTTATAAGAAGAACTTGAATCTTCTATTCATTTTAGAGGGCAGCTGGTTTTGTTCCCAGTAAAAGTAAATCTCTAACTAAAATGTTAGAGAGTCTCTAGACCTATCTCTCATACAGAATAGGTAAAGGAGTTGACTTCCTGGGAAGATCATAACTATTTTTAAACATGTCAATGATTGCCATTTAGTAAAGGAATTAGGTCCTTACTTTTTCTTTTACCAAAAATAGAAATAGGATCAGTGACTGGCCATTTTTTCTAAAAGTGAAGATAAACTTCTATCAATTATAGTAAGTCAAAAAATGTTTATGTCTGTTGGAAGAGTTTGATGATTGTTAAGCTAGAAGCATGTATCATTTTATCTAGTAGTATGACTTTATTAGGTTTTTTTTGGTGATATCTATGATATTTTTAAAGGATAAAGAGCTATATATATTAAGTTATAATGGTAATAAGATGATAAAACATCTTAGAAGGTAATACTTGGTAGTTGATGAGATTTAGTCTTGCTCACATTCCTGTAGTTACTTTTTTTCTCTTCTTTTTTCTTCAAAGTGCTTTATACTTCATTGAAATGTTTGACAATTCTTATTCTATGAGGTGTTATAAACAGCAGTCTTTCCCATTGTAGCAACTTTGGTCCTTTCTCATAATCTCTTTAACTCCATCACTATAAGATTTAAAACTGTTCACTGGCTGTTTAGATGTTGTTGTGGTATTCTTTGGTGTTAGCCTGGTTGGTTTATTTGGAATATTTAAATATTTATATTACCTATTGTTTTAAAAATTCTAAAGTCCCACAGAACTGAAAACTCTGAAACTTTGGATGAGATTTGTAATAGAAAAGCCACTTTACTGATGATGATAGCTGTGGTGTTATACTGTAGCCCTGTCTGTGAAAAGCAGGCTTTATTCGCCCTATGCAAGTCTGTGAAAGAGAATGGACTAGAGCCTCACCTCGTTAAAAAGGTATATATGTATGAATATTTTTATTATAATTATCCTTTGATAACTTTTAAACAATTAAAGCTAGATTTTAAATATGGCATTTATTAAAGAGTTGGAGATGGTTTTATTTTTTAGATTTGAAGAGAGTGTATTTATTTGTATACAGTGTCATTTTTTACATTCAGTTTAAGAGCATTTCACAAGACTGTCATTGAACTAATAAGAGTGAGTGACCGGTCATCATTCACACCAGACCCTCTCGAATAGTATTTTTTGGGGGAAATGCATGGAGATAAAAAAGCAGTATGTATTTTGCCTGGTGGATTCTGGAGCACGACCTTGGAATCCAGTGGGGCGAGAAGTCAAATTTTAGATATGGAAAGCTTTTAAGTTGCATGATTAGAAAGACCAGAGTCCAGTGTTGTAGAACGTTTACTCCTGCCCTGGTCCAACACTTCAGCACTCTTGGTTTGAGAAATTCCAGGCCTTTCCATCCTTTATTTTTACACGATAAACCAATGACTGATCATGGCTTGATGTAACTAGCATGGTTTCCAGTGGAACTTTTTCCCCAGGTTTGATCCCTGGGTGGGAAAAATCCCCTGGAGAAGGACCTTCCCCACCCAGTATTCTTGCCTGGGAAATCCCATGGACAGAGGAGTCTGGTGAGCTACAGTCCATGGGGTTACAAAAGAGTCAGACATGACTTTGTGACTAAATAACAAACAACAACAGCATAGATAAGTTAATCAAGGGATAGAAAAGCTACATGAATGCTCAAAGCCATACTGTAAATAATATTAAGGATGTAAGTGATTTATTATTTCACTATTAAAACATTAACTTCTTTTTTGATTTGTACAGGTTTTAAAGACAGTTTCTGAAACTTTTGGATATAGATGTTTAGAAGATTTCATGGCTTCTCATTTGGATTATTTAGTATTGGAATGGCTAAATCTTCAAGATCCTGAATACAGTGTATCTTCTTTTCCTTTTATTTTATTAAATTACACAAACATTGAAGATTTCTATAGGTAGGTTTGCATATGGCACATGTGAAAGATATTTAAAATTAGGTATTAATGATATTATGAGAATCAAGACAGCTTTTATAAATGAAAGCATATTGAAGATTATCAGTTAACTTAGGATCTGGTCCTAGCTGTGCCAGTAAGCCAGCTACATGACTTTAGGCAAGCCACAAGAACACCCACTGGGTCTTGGTTTCTTACTGTAAAGTTTCTTACTAGAGTTATTGGAGTAGAAAATGTCAACCCTCTTCAGTATTCTTGCTGGAAAATCCCATGGACAGAGGAGCCTGACAGGCTACAGTCTATGGGGTCTCAAAGAGTTGGACATGACTGTGTGCACACACAAGGATGTATAGAGATCTTTAAGGTCCATTTCAGCTTTAATATTTAATCATTTTCCCTGTGAAAAATCAAAGATAAATTATTGGTGGCTGATTATTTTTACCCTGTTTTTCTTTTCTCCTGTTTGAATGTGGGCTATTTAATTATTTCTGTATGATTTAAAGTTTAATATGCAGGTATTTATTTTGCTAACTCCCAAGTCTGGAGAAGAGAATTTTGAAAATGGAGAGGTTTGAAACAACTAAATAATAATGCTTAAATATCAGGATATGGGAAGGCAATCTGTAATTGTTTAATAGTCCTTATTCAGAGAAGGCAATGGCAACCCACTCTAGAACTCTTGCCTGGAAAATCCCATGGATGGAGGAGCGTGGTAGGCTACAGTCCATGGGGTCGCGAAGAGTCAGACACGACTGAGCGACTTTACTTTCACTTTTCACTTTCATGCATTGGAAAAGGAAATGGCAACCCACTCTAGTGTTCTTGCCTGGAGAATCCCAGGGACGGGGGAGCCTGGTGGGCTGCCGTTTATGGGTCGCACAGAGTCGGACACAACTGAAGCGACTTAGCAGCAGCAGCAACAATAGTCCTTATTGTTTGTTCATTTTGCCAATATCTACATTTATTTTTTGAATTTATAAATTGCTTTCACCTTTCACTATATAATAATTTTGCATAAAGATTATACAGAATAAATAAATATAAATTCATTTTCACTTGTTTTTCATCTTGCCTTTAGGGTGATAATACTCTTAAGACCTCAGTCTTTTTTAGTGTGACTATTTAAAATTTACTTAACTTCATGTCTTCATTTATAGAGTAAGAATGCTTAATGATTTAGATAAAGTGATGCTCTAAGCTTATTAAACTGTTTTATTTATTTTTTTGCCCACACCACATGACTCAAGGAATCTTTACCTTCCTGACCAGGGATTGAACCCATGGTGGAAGCATTGAAGTCCACTGGAACACCAGGAATTTCCAAAACCATTCTGTTATTTTAAGGACCATATTATAAAGTTTTACTTTGAAAAGTTATATTTTTAATGTATGTTTTTAATTTTTATATTTTTAGGTCTTGTTATAAAATTTTGATTCCACCTCTAGTGATTAGAAGTCATTTTGATGAAGTAAAGTTAATTGCTAATCAAATTCAAGAGGATTGGAAAAGTCTTCTGACAGGCTGCTTTCCAAAGATTCTTGTAAATATCCTTCCATACTTTGCTTATGAGGGTACAGAAGACAGTGGGATGGCACAGCAAAGAGAGACTGCTACCAAAGTCTATGATATGCTTAAAGATGAAAACTTATTAGGAAAACAGGTATGACTTCAATATTTACAATACCTTTTATCCCATAATTGATCTGAGGTGTAACTTTAGGCTATTCATCACTTATGCAATTAAATTTAATATTTTATGATAATCACTATCTCATATAGGCAATCCATTAATTTTTTTGTTATTGTACAGTGTTCTCTCCTTTTGATTGGTTTTTAAATGTTTTAATCAGGAATTTTCTTTTTAACTTTGGAATAATTTTACCACCTTTTCCTTGTAAAATATTGTTTTAATTGGCAGTAATACATGAATACAAACTGGTTATTAAATTCAAGCAATGCTGAGCAAGGTATAGAAAATCTTCACTTTCTCTTGACTATCATTAAGCCCTTCATTTTTCAAGGAAAAGTACAATCCCATGTTCCTATTCTCTGCTTTTTCCATGGCGTTTACTACTTTTTAATGTATGATGTAGCTTACTTATGAATTATGTTCACTGGTTTTTATCAACCTTCTCCACTATAAGTACTTGTAAAGGTTGGATTTTTCTTTCTTCTTTTTTCTGATGTATCCCAACTATCTAGTATATATCAAGTACTCATTATTTGATGAAAGATGGAGTCAAGTTAAAAACGACCTAACAACTTGTTTCTTTTATAGTAATTTATACATATCTAAAATTATTTGAGACAACTTATATTCAGATACATATATAAACTTTTTAAAGTGAAAGAAAAATTATTTGAGGCAACTTATATTCAGATCATATATAAACTTTTTAAAGTGAAAGAAAATTGGTCACTCCACTTTTTAATATAAGCAAAGGATGACTAACAAAGCTTGGTCAATGTTAGTATTAAAATTGGATAAACTTCAGTAGACTCTTTTTTTCATTGCCTAGTTATCTGTGAACAGCATGTCTCTTAGTTGCTTGCTGCTGCTGCTAAGTCGCTTCAGTCGTGACCAACTCTATGCAACCCCATAGACGGCAGCCCACCAGGCTCCCCCATCCCTGGGATTCTCCAGGCAAGAACACTGGAGTGGGTTGCCATTTCCTTCTCCTTAGTTGCTTAGGTGAGCTATTCCTATTCAGAGCTGGTTGTAAGTCTGTGGTCTGGAGGCTTCCAACTGCCTCCCTAAAAGGCAGTTGGAACAGAATGTTGGCTTGCCAGTCAATGGGTATGGAATTTATGAGAGGCAGTCTGCTTCCAGACCCTTTCACCCAATCTTCCAGCTTACACTGCTGAGCAGGTCTACTCTTAGTATTCCTCTTTATGTATTCAAATCAAAAGAAAGCAAGTTTGAGTCAGAATAAGTCTAGATGGGAAATGTGATTATATTAAACCCTGATTAAAACACTAGTCTCAAGAACAAAGAGAGCTAAAAATTAAAAATAATTTCTTAGCTTCTTTGTTAAAGACATAAATTTTTATTTGTCTCAGTTTCATTTAGCATCATCATTTTAAGTTAATTTTTTCTCTATTTCTCTAATATGCAGCTTATCTAAATCAATCCACATTCTTTTTTCTGTGGATAAGTGATGGTACCACTATTATCAGTCTTTCAGTCTTCTATAACTGTCAGTTGTTGAATGCGTAAAATGTATAGTTATAAGATTGTTTAGGTATACCTAGATATCTGAATTTTTTTTGAATTATTTTTATGTATGTTTAGCTTAAATATTAGAGATTTGCTTGTAAGAAAATTATATAAAATTAAGGAAGTCAGTTGTCACCGATGTGCAGGGAAACTCACTAAGTTTTCCTCTGATATTAATCAGAGTTGGCCAGTTTGTCTTACTAATTCCAGATATACTGGAAATAGGGTTGGATTTGTAAAAGGGCTGAAACCTTGGAATTGATGATATGATGTAACTAATGTTACATTACAGGGAAAGGCTAAGATCTTTACATTAGATTTCTGTTGTGCCACATTCCAGAATATTTTTGCTATTAGGAAGGGTTTCCAAATCTCTGTGTGGAAGAGGTAAAGATAGTAAATGAGCCCATTTGCCTTTTGGTTTAAAGCACTGTAGTTCATTACTTGGAGACCTAACAAAAAACACGTTTTAAGACTTTATAGTTCTCATTCATTTGGCTGAGGCGTAATGTAGTACACCCACTCTTTTTATTTAGAGAACTTATGCCTTTTGTGAGGCTGCCTGTAGCAAGAAGTGGGTAATGAAGAGTCTGCTCCTGTCCAGGAGGATTTTTACCTAGTATTAATGACTCTGTTGCTGGGAGGGATTGGGGGCAGGAGGAGAAGGGGATGACAGAGGATGAGATGGCTGGATGGCATCACTGACTCGATGGAGGTGAGTCTGAGTGAACTCCAGGAGTTGGTGATGGACAGGGAGGCCAGGCGTGCTGCGATTCATGGGGTTGCAAAGAGTTGGACATGACTGAGCGACTGAACTGAACTGAACTGAACTGAATGACATGTGGATAGCAGCTAGCCTAAGAATTTGGGATATCAACCAAGTTGGAATCTGGGGGAAAGATATGCAGGGAACAAAGGGTTGATAATTGCCAGTCATTGGGAATCCTTACTAGTAAAGTTCTCTAAGATAGTGTTCTCAAATAAAGGTAAAATGCAGGTTGATGAGCAGTATAGATCAGTGGGGAATTTGGTTGACAGGAAAGTGATTAGGTTGAGGAATTTCAAGCTAGACCTGAAGCCTTGCTCATTAAAGTGATTCTTTAAAATTAAATGAAAAAGTTGGATTAAGAGAGTCCTGTTTGATATAATTTCTCTGTTTTCCTTTGAGTCTGTAGGTTGGCTGCATAGCAGAAAAAAGTGGTGCTAGTTGCATGTTTTGCAGATCTTAGATCTTTGATAACTATTTCCTTCTGTAATCACTGAATAATTTTGGAAATGAGACAATAACGTGAGCCCCTTAAACTAGCTGACTTAAAGATCACAGACAGGAAAACTTAAATATATTTTATTTTGTATCCTTGCAGATTGATCATTTATTCATTAGTAATTTACCAGAGATTGTAGTGGAGTTATTGATGACGTTACATGAACCAGCAACTTCTGGTGCCAGCCAAAGCACTGACCCCTGTGACTTCTCAGGGTATGGATATTTTTAATTTAGAGGATTAGCTGCAATTTCATAAGGTCCTTGGGAAGTTTATTAGTTGACACCTTCAAATGTCTATTTCAGTTATTAGACATGTACTGTGCTTTTAAATTCTGTTTCTTTTAAAATAGTTACCTTTGAATTGAAGTTTCTGCTGTACTGTAGCCTCTTCATAGTGACTGCTCTTTTGATTACCACTTTGTTTGAAAATTCAGTAACCTTTTTATTCTCAGTCTGTTTGTAATATTTGAGCATTGTGCCATCTCCTATCATGAAATTTTCTTCTGTGACTTGGCTTTCTGTATCATCTTTTTTTTTAAAAAGCATTCTCCTTTGCTAGTGGAATTTTACTATATTGCAATTTCATTTGCATGTAAAACCTACTTGTTGTATATGAATGGTAGAGTTATTCATATACATTGTTACTCATTTACCTTGATTGTAAAGTACTTAAAAAACATCCTTTTTTTATATACTATGCAATACTAAGCATGTAAAACAGTAATAATATCTATTAAAATATTTTTGCATGTGTAATTTCATTTGGTATAGAATTTGATTGCTGTCTTGAATGTTACTGTGTTTATGTGTGTACCCATGGCTGATTCATGTCAATGTATGGCAAAAACCATCACAATATTGTAAAGTAATTATCCTCCAATTAAAATAAATAATTTAATTTTAAAAGATATTATTGAGTTTAAAGTACTAGAATAGAGCTTTAATTCATACCTTAAGTAAAGTGATACTAGGTCTCTTTTTTATAACTGCTGTTAACTTTATAAATGATTTTTTAAACAAATTATTGACTACCTCCTAGAAAGTTATTTAGGTATTCTGATAGATGTATATAGACTGTAATATATCATTTGTGATTTTATTAAAAGTCTAGTTTTCACCAAGAAAATAACTAAAATTTGGGGTATTATAATCTAAATTTTTCTTTTGAATTTTCACTAATCTATCAAGAAAATGTTTTTTCTTGATAGTTTTATTCTGAAAATGATGACTGATTTTTTCTATAACTCTTAGGGATTTGGATCCTGCTCCTAATCCACCTCATTTTCCATCACATGTGATTAAAGCGACATTTGCCTATATCAGCAATTGCCATAAAACCAAGCTTAAAAGCATTTTAGAAATTCTTTCCAAAAGCCCTGTAAGTATACTTTACTAGGATAGTACCTGAAGAGAGAATTCCATCTTTTTCAGCTAGAAAATCTGTTTAAGTACATTTTATTTTTATTTTTTTGTAAGTATAAGTACATTTTAAAAAGAAAAAAGTAAACAAATGGAACACTTACTTGAATAAATTAGAAAAATACTCATTTACAAGTTTATATCTTAGTATTTTACTTGTCAGTATTAATTGAAATATGTCACATATGAGGACTGAATTTTGTGACATTTTAGTCAGGTTGGCTCAGGATTTGTGTATATATGTATTTTTTTAAGAATATACTACTAAATATTGTTTACTATCTGAGAACAAAATAAATTGACAAGTTTTTTAAAATTTAAGATAGTAATTTTCTTAATGTGATATTTTGCATTTGATATCAAAACCGCAAGCAAAATTTTGAAATTTAGAATTCTGTAGTTTGAATATAAAAATGTATGTATTATGTCTGAGTATATGTGGTTAGGCAAGGTTTTACTAAATGTATCTTTATTTTCTAGGATTCCTATCAGAAAATTCTTCTAGCCATATGTGAGCAAGCAGCTGAGACAAATAATGTTTACAAAAGGCACAGAATTATTAAAATATATCACCTGTTTGTTAGTTTATTAATGAATGATATAAAGAGTGGCTTAGGAGGAGCTTGGGCCTTTGTTCTTCGAGATGTTATTTATACTTTGATTCACTATATCAACCAAAGGTAAATAATATATTTAGACCAATATATAAGTTTTTCTACCCTCATCTTAATTGAAAACTTCTATGCTTCTACAGGGTAGAAGCCAGAGTATTATTTTCTGAATTTTGCTTAATATATATATATATATATATATATACACACACACACACTTCTCCAGCTACTTCTCCAGCTCCAGAAGTCTTTAAAATATTAAAGATCTTCTCTTCAACATTTTAAATATACTAATTTTACATGGCCATAAATACATGGTACCATAGCAGTTCTGCTCACCACTTCCAGTGTGTGGTAAGGGGACGGAAGGGGGATTCCCAGTGCACACCCAGGGTATTCTTCAGACATCAGCTGGTACCTGCCTGTAGATAGTGTCAGATCCCACAGGTTAAGAGCTCAGTCCTATAAGACTACCCTCTCTCCAGCCTCATCAGACTTCAGTTGAAAACTATAGATTGGAGGTTTCAATAACCCCCTTCCTTGGGTTTGATTATTTTGCTAGAGTGGCTCACAGAACTTAAGAAACCTATTTACTCACTAGATTGCTGGTTTATTACAAAAAGAAATAACTCATGAACAGCCAAATGGAAGAGATACATAGGGCAAAGTATGGGGAAAGGGCATAGAGCTTAAGTGGTCTCTCCAGTCACTTCATTCTCCTCATACCTGCAAATGTTCACCAACCCAGAAGCTCCTTTAACTCCATCCTTTTGGGTGTTAAGAGAGGAATCATCAGCCATTGGTGACTGATTGAAGGGAAAGCCCTTCTTGATCAGAGAGGTGGGACAGAAAGTTCCAACCCTCTAATTATAGGGTTGGTTCTTTTGGCAACCAGCCCAGATCCTTAGAGGCTTCCCCAAAGATACTTCATCAACATAACAAAAGACTCGTTTATTGCTCTCATCACAGGAAATTCCAAAAGTATTAGGGACTCTGCCAGAAATGGGGACAAAGACCAAATATATATTTCTTATTATAAATCACAGTATCACAATTACTATAGATTGGGGAATGTATGTTCTTTTTAGCATCTCTATCCTTTCCATTGGTTTTAATAATGATTCTACTGTCTATTGTTTTCTTATTAGTAGATAACATTGTAATCAAATAAATTTAAGCCCTCAAAGCATATGAAGATATCTATTTCCATTTTGTTTTCTCATATTCTTTTTTGCTTTTTAAAAATATAATTTTAATTTTAAGTCATATGTATGTGTGTGTACTTTAAGTCATTCAGTCTTTTTCCTTCACTTTTTTTTAGGTTTATTATGGTGTTAAAATATATAACATAAAATTTCTCATTTTTAACTATATTTTAAGTATCCAGTTTAGTGCTATTATGTTCATGGTATGCTATTAATTTTTATTTCTGTCATTGCAGTTTCCAAATCCAACTTATTTATTACCTCAAATAGAACCTTTCTATTCATTAAGCAATAACCACACAGTTCCTCTTCCTTATAGCCCTTATAGCTTCTAATCTACTTCCTGTCTTTTTTAATTTCCTTGTTTTAGGTATTTCATATAAGCAGAATCATAATTTCTTTGCCCTTTCCTGTTGGCTTGTTTCACTTAGCATGTCTTCAGTGTTTATCCAGCATCATGCTTTTTTGTGGCTAAGTAACATTCCATTGGGTTTCCCTGGTGGCTCAGATGGTAAAGAATCCTCCTTCTGTGTGGGAGACCTGGGTTTGATCCCTGGGTTGGGAAGATCCCCTGGAGAAGGGCATGGCAACCTACTCCAGTATTCTTGCCTGGAGAATCCCCATGGACAGAGGAGCCTGGCGGGCTACAGTCCATGGGATTGCAAAGAGTCGGATACAACTGAACGACTAAGCCCAACAACATTGGATATATGACACTTTTTTTTTAATCCATTCATCTCATGATGAACACTTGGGTTATTTCATAGGCATGAAGTGGTATCTCATTGGGGATTTGATTTTGCATTTTCCTATTAATTACTCATGAATATCTTTTCATGAGCTTATTGATGATTTGTATGTCTTGTTTGGAGAAATGTCTATTTAAATCCTTTGCCCATTTTAAAAATTGGATTGTCTCTCAAATCAAAAACTGATTTGAGAGAATAGCATTGAAACATATTACCATATGTGAAATCGATCACCAGTCCAAGTTCAATGCATGCAACAGGCAATCAAAGCCAGTGCACGGGGACATCCCAGAGGGATGGGATGGGAAGGGAAGTAGGAGGGGGGTTTGGGATAAGGGACAGTACAATAAAAAAGAGAAAAAAAATTGGATTGTCTTTTTGTTGTTGAGCTGTAGGAGTTCTTAATATATTCTGGGATTGAACTCAGTGTGTGATTTGCAAATATATTCTGGATATTGAATTCATATGTGATTTGCAAATAGTTTTTCCCATCCTATAAAATTTTTACTTTCCTGATAATGTCTTTTGATGAGCAAATGTTTTTAATTTTGATAAGGTCTGATTTATCTAATTTTTCTTTTGTTTCATGTGTTTTTAGTATTGTAGGTAAGAATGCATTGGCAAATCTAAGGTCATGGAGATTTACCCTTAGAGTTTATTCTAAGAGTTTTATGATTTTAGCTCTTAGATTTAGGTTGTTGATTCATTTTAATTTTTATAAATAGTGTGAGTTAAGGGTTCAGTTTCATTCTTTTGCATGTGGAAATCTAGTTGTCCCAGCACTATTTATTAAAGACTATTCTTTCACCCTTGTCAAAAATCAGTTAGCCACTGATGTATGGGTTTATTTCTGGATTCTCAGTTCTATTCCACTGGTCTTTCCTTATGCCAGTACCATGCTGTGTTGCTTGTTGTTGTTCAGTTGCTAAGTCATGTCCAGTTGTTTTCAACCTCAGGGACTACAGCATGCCAGGCTTCCCTGTCCTTTGCTATCTCCCAGAGTTTGCTCAGACTCATGTCCATTGAGTCAGTGATGCTATCCAAATATCTTATCCTCCGTCGCCCTCTTCTCCTCCTGCCTTCAATCTTTCCCAGCTTCAGGGTCTTTTCCAGTGAGTCGGCTCTTCACATCAGGTGGCCAAAGTACTGGAGCTTCAGCTTTAGCATCAGTCCTTCCAATGAATATTCAGGGTTGATTTCCTTTAGAAATGACTGTGTTGCTTACTGTAGCTGTATAGTAACTTTTGAAATCAGGAAGTGTGAGTCCTCCATTTTTCTTCTTCTCTTTCAAATTGTTTTGACTGTTTGGATACCTTGTAATTCCATATGAATTTGTTGACCAGTTTTTCCATTTATGCAAAAAAAGTGCTGGAATTTAGATGGATATTGCATTCAATATGTGACTATTTTAGATAGTGTTAATATCTCAACAGTTTGTCTTCCAGTCCATGAATACAGGATGTTTTTCCATTTAGTTGGGTTTAATTTCTTTCATCCATGCTATATAATTTTCATTGTACAGGCGATTCACATCCTTGGTTAAATTTATTCCTAGATGTTTAATTCTTTTAGGTGCTATTGCAAATGGCAACCCACTCCTGTACTCTTGCCTGGAGAATCCCATAGACAGAGGAGCCTGGTGGGCTACAGTTCATGGGGTCACAAAGAGTCGGACATGACTGAATGACTGTCACTTCACTTCTGCTCCATCCAAAACTAAGGACCAGGATCCCATATTAGAAACGGGATCTAAAGTTTTCATGAATATTGCCAGGCTGAGGACGATGTGAGGCAAGGACAAGTAAAATCACCACAAAGCTTTCCTAGTTTTTAAGTTTCCTTTTTCTTGATTCAGTGATTGCTTGATTGTTGCTGTTTTACAGAGTTCTAACAAAGTTCATACAGTTTGCTCGTTTTTCACTATTTCTGTCAGGGGAGCTTGGAGCTGCCTACTCTGTCATTTTCTTGATGTCGCTTCTGTTTTTGGCTTTTAAACATCCAGTTTTAAAGAATTAGATGTAAAACTAACTTTTATGTCATGCCACATCAGAATTAGAGCTGTTGAATAATAATGACCTTTGAACAATTTGATATCAAAGTAGTGTCCTGTAACTTATTGTTTTTTCCCCCACATTAGGCCTTCTCGTTTCATGGATGTGTCATTACGTAGCTTCTCCCTTTGTTGTGACCTATTAAGCCGGGTTTGCCACACAGCGGTAACTTACTGTAAGGATGCTTTAGAAAGTCATCTTCATGTTATTGTTGGTACACTTATACCCCTTGTGGATGATCAGATGGAAGTTCAGGAACAGGTAATTTCCCAAATCATGTTCAAAATGATATTTGAAATATATTGATAAAGTATTCTTGGAAAGCACTGTTTTTTTATGTTTACTTGGTGTAATCAGTAATTTTAGTGAAAATAGTCTTTGAAAAATGACGGGGAAAACATTCTCAATGAATTAATCCTTGTAATCTTTTTGTTATAGAGCACCTAGTAATTTTGATCTAATAAATAACCTGATTTCTTTCTTATTTATACTGAAATGTAGAGGTAGTCAAAACTAGGGATCCAGTTCACACTACTCTAACGGTGTAAGAGATATTATATGAAATGCTTCAGTAATATTGACAACCGTGTTCCTCAGTGTCCATCCCACAGTAAAGGCCCTACATGTTTGTTGAATTATTTGAAAGCCCAGAAACAGTAGTAGCTAGGTGCCTTAGTAGTGATTAGAACATTTTATCTAAACCAGGTTAATAGAGTTTTTATCATTTATCACAGTGGGTTTCTTTGTTTTACTTTAACATAGAATTAATCCATTTCTCTTGATTTTTTCCTTTTTAAATTATGTTTAGGTATTGGACTTGTTGAAATTCTTAGTGATTGATAACAAGGATAATGAAAATCTGTATATCACAATTAAACTTTTAGATCCTTTTCCTGACCACGTTGTCTTTAAGGATTTGCGTATTACTCAGCAGAAAATCAAATACAGTGGAGGACCCTTTTCACTTTTGGAGGTAATAATTATTCTGTCATCTTGCTATTTTGTATTAGAGAGGATAGTAGTACTTTCTGGAAGCCTCTAATCCTCTCAGAGGAAAAACTGGTCTTTTTAAAAAATTATGATTAAAAAAGCGTAACCTGAAATCTGTCCTCCTAACAGATAAAAAACTGAATTTTTAAATATACTCTTGCTTTGCACTAAAAGTATAAATATCAAAGTTTCTTGGTAAAGATCTGAATTTAAATATTAAAGAAGTATAATATAAAATATGCTTGATGAAATATACACATAAGATTCATTAATTTCTCAAAATTACCATCTGATCCTCTGAAGGAAAATATAATGCTTGAATTAGAGATGGTATGTAACTTTTTGAAGAGTTTTTCAGGTTTTAATCTTGTTTAACCCTTATAAATTTCAAAACTATGTTCAGATGTTTTCCTTATAAATCTTACTATAACTTTACTCTATATTTGGCTATAATCAATATGAAAATATAGTTAAATATATTGAGACATAAAACTAGAATTGTAGTGATAAATAAATACAAGTTTAAGTTTTTCCCTCTAATTGAGTATGCTATAACAATCTTAAACTCTAAATATTTTATCATGAGAGAGTCTATTAGAATTTAAATGATTAAAACACTAAGATTTGAAGTGAAATAAGTAACTTATTTCCACCTTGTTTAGTAGTAACAGTGATAAGAATCAGTGTCTGTGGAAGGCATTAACTGATTTTTAGAAATTTTATTTTACAGACTCAACCAATAAATGTCAAAAGCAAGTTACATTTTTAGCTGATTTTCTCTTTTAGGAAATTAACCATTTTCTCTCAGTAAGTGCTTATGATGCACTTCCATTGACAAGGCTTGAAGGATTGAAGGATCTTCGAAGACAACTAGAGCAACATAAAGATCAGATGCTGGATCTTATGAGAGCATCTCAGGGTACTCATTTTAATGACTTGGGTTATTTGTATAAGTTTCTTTTTGAAAGAATCTCTTAAAATTCTTGCTCTTGGTTTAATTGCCACAGATTTAGTTCAGACCCTAATCATTTCTCATCTAGTTATGAAAGACTTTCTAAGTTGTATCCTTACCTTGAATTACTACCATTTTATCCATGTAAATGTGGACCTGTGCTGGAATGTCCAAATTTATTCTACCGCTTAAAAAAATGTTAACAATTTGCTACTGCCCAAAAGAAAAATTTGAGTTCTTTAAAAGGAAGCATGCAAAGTAATCTCTCTGCCTACTACCCCAGTTTATTTAAATAAAAAAAACATTTCATTTTAAGCATCTTAGCCATGTATGTGTTTTGTTTGTATGTATGTATGTGTCTGTTTTGTATCTACACACATATTTGTATGTGTTTCTAGCTTTTTTTTTTAACTTAAGAAAACTCCCATTTTTAAGTTGATTTGATTTTAGTTTTTAGGTTACTACAGTACTGCACTTGATGGAAATATTTTCTACTTATGTTTTGATTTTCATCATCCTGTGCTCATTAACTTCATATTTCTATTCTGTGATTTTTGTCCTCAGTACTTTTAAAAATTAATTTTGTTTTGACCATCTGAATTCTGAGTTTCTAGAATATTTGTTCTTGAGGTATATAAATGTATATACATGTATATATATATGAAACATGAACTTTCTCTTTGTATATCTAATTCTTGGGTATTTGGGTATTTTATTGATTCATACCAATATAGCCAATAGATGTTTGTAGCTATTTAAATTTAAATGACTTAAAATTCAGTAAAATTTAAACTTCAACTTCTTTATTGTATTAGCACATGTCAAGTTCTAAGTAGTAACATGTGGCTTGTGGCTGTCATTGGACAGCATGGATTATAGACCATTATCACCATTGCAGAAAATTCTATTGGACAGGGCTGGTCTATTCTAAATGCAAGAGGCTAAAAAACCAGGCATTCTCCCAAGGTTCCTTCTAGTTTAATGCTGAATAATTTTTGTGTTTCTAAATGTGATTTTGCTAAAGGTCTTGATTTCTCTGCACAACTTGTTAAGACATTTTTCTCTCTCTGTCTGCCAAATATTGCTGCTAAATGTTTTTACATGATTCTATTGAAGAAGGAAATTTAAAGTTTTCTAGTCACACAATTTAATATATGAGCATATTATAAAGGAAAGTGTTGTCTCCACCATAACTTAAACTAGTTTTTTCAAAACCGCTTCTAGATAACCCTCAGGATGGCATAATGGTGAAGCTGGTTGTCAGCTTGTTGCAGTTATCCAAGATGGCAGTAAACCACACTGGTGAAAGAGAAGTTTTAGGTAATCTATTTGGCTTAGTGAATATGAGCTTTTTTGTTTGAGTGGTCATCTACATAGCAATTTAAAAATCAGTAAAATTTGTTGTCTGAAATACTGGGGAAATGTGAGGTGCTAGTTCGATTTCTGTTTAGTTCAAGTATCCTTAAGCAGCCCTCCTTTCATATTTTCCTTCCTTAGACATTCATATAAAGTAAAAAGTTAGTAATTAATATATATGCATAACTATTAATTTGAAAATGGCTTGTACATATTTACTGGAGAGGGGAATGGTAGACACTTCATTATTCTTGACTTGAGAACCCAATGAACAGTATGAAAAAGCAAAAAGGTATGACACTGAGAGATGAACTTCCCAGGTCAGTAGGTGCTCAGTATGCTACTAGACAAGAATGGAGAAACAGCTCCAGAAAGAATGAAGAGGCTGAGCCAAAGTGAAAACAACACCCAGTTATGGATATGACTGGTGATGGAAGTAAAGTCTGATGCTGTAAAGAACAATATTGCATCCGAACCTGGAATGTTAGGTCCATGAATCAAGGTAAATTGGAAGTGGTCAAACAAGAGATGGCAACAGTGAACATCGGCATTTTAAGAATCAGTAAACTAAAATGGACCGGAATGGGCAAATTTAATATGGATGACTGTAATATCTACTACCGTGGGCAAGAATCCCTTAGAAGAAATGGAGTAGCCCTCATAGTCAACAGGGCTTCCCTTATGGCTTAGCTGGTAAAGAATCCACCTGCAATGCAGGAGACCTGGGTTCAATCTCTGGGTTGGAAAGATCCCCTGGGGAAGGGAGAGGCTACCCACTGCAGTATTCTCCTCTGGGGAATTCCGTAGACTATACAGTCCATGGGGTTGCAAAGAATCGGACACTACGGAGGAACTTTCACTTTCACTCATAGTCAACAAAGAATCCGAAATGCTGTGCCTGGGTGCAGTCTCAAAAGTGACAGAATGATCTCTGTTCATTTCCAAGGCAAACCATTCCATATCACAGTAATCCAAGTCTATGTCCCAACCACTAATGCCAAAGAAGCTGAGGTTGAATGGTTCTATGAAGACCTAGAAGACTTTCTAGAACTAACACCCAAAACAGATGTCCTTTTCATCATAGGGGACTGGAATGCAAAAGTACGAAGTCAAGAGATACCTGGAGTAACAGGCAAGTTTGGCCTTGGAGTACAAAATGAAGCAGGGCAAAGGCTAACAGAGTTTTGTGAAGAGAACACACTAGTCATACCAAACACCCTCTTCCAACAACACAAGAGACGACTCTACGCATGGACATCACCAGATGGTCAATACTGAAATCAGATTGATCATATTCTTTGCAGCAGAAGATGGAGAAGCTCTGTACAGTCAGCAAAAAGAAGACCAGGAGCTGACTGGCTCAGATCATGAACTCCTTATTGCAAAATTCAGACTTAAATTGAAAATCTATAGGAAAGCTACTATCAGAAAAATAAGTGGATTCAGCAAAATTGCAGTATACAAGATCAACATGCAGAATTCATTTGTGTTTCTGTACACCAGCAGTGAACAATCTAAAATGGAAATTCCATTGCATTTACAATTCCATTTATAATAGCACTTAAGAGAATTACATACCTAGGGTAATTTTAGTTAAGGAGGTGAAAGACTTATACACATTCTGTTTTTTAGAAGTAAGTCACTAAGTACAGCCAACACTCAAGAGAGGAATAGGCTCCACCTTTTGAAAGGAGAATTATCAATAATTTTTTAACATATTTTATTAAATACCATAATGACAGGGGAAGAACATGAGGCAGCCCTCTGGCATCCTGAAAACATCTATCTTCATTTGGGTAGTGAGAATATAGGTGGAAAGAAAATATATGTGCCTGCATGTATATGTGAATTTTCACTGAACTGAGTGTGTAAAATTTATGAACTTTATGTAATACCTCAAAAAAAAGTGGATACATACAATGGCTATTGGAGAAGGTAGTGGCAACCCACTCCAGTATTCTTGCCTGGAGAATGCTTTGGACGGAGGAGCCTGGTGGGCTGCTGTCCATGGGGTCGCACAGAGTCACACATGACTGAAGCGACTTAGCATGCATGCATGCACAATGGCTATATTTAGACTTCCTGAATATCTACATTTTACTAGTTAATCTATCTCTTGGATATGATTTTATAAGGGAAAATATTACCCACATGGATGATATGTAAAGGAAATGATACAATATTTTGTAGCTTCTTGAATCTATTGAACATCTATGAAGTGAAGTGAAGTCGCTCAGTCATGTCCTACTCTTTGCGACCCCATGGACTGTAGCCTACCAGGCTCCATCCATGAGATTTTCCAGGCAAGAATACTGGAGTGAGGAAACATTTAAATGTTAAAGGATGACAAAAACATATTTTTGAAATTAGAAAATTTCTGTTTTATATATGATCTCTTAGCTATAACTTTACTGAATTGGAATTTCTATATGTAGAGGCTGTTGGAAGCTGCTTGGGAGAAGTGGGTCCTATAGATTTCTCTACAATAGCTATACAACATAGTAAAGATACATCTTATACCAAGGCTCTTGAGTTATTTGAAGATAAAGAACTTCAGTGGACCTTCGTAGTGCTGACTTACCTGAATAATACACTGGTAGAAGATTGGTGAGTATTTAATGATACCTTGTGTCTGATAGCACTTCCTCAATTTGACATTCAAGATTGATACCTGATATAAATTAACATTTCCAATAACTAAAGCTTTCTCCTTTAAGTTGCCATACTTTTGGTCTTAAATATTTAGTCAAAATCATTGTATTTTTATTAATTCACATAATTACTAAAACCCTATCTGCCAGGTGTTTATTATCATGATGTATATACAAGACGAGGTGCATGTTAAATTTTAGTGAGAGTGAAATCGAAAGTCGCTCAGTCCTGTCTGACTCTTTGCAATTGCATGGAATAGTCCATGGAATTCTCCAGGCCAGAATACTGGAGTGGGTAGCTGTTCCCTTCTCCAGGGGATCTTCCCAACCAAGGGATCGAACCTAGGTCTCCCGTATTGGGGCAGATTCTTTACTGGCTGAGCCACCAGGGAAGGGTAGACTAGACAAATAAATAGTGCAAAACTACCAAGTGGTTCCACAGAAAGCATTAGGATAGGGGAATATAAATGGGGGTATTTTGGGCACTTGTCGAAATCAAAGGTACCACTTTCCTCTCAACTAGACGTTTTGATTCTTTTTTTAAAAAAAGTTTTATTTTATATTGAAGTATGATGGATTAACAATGCGGTGATAGTTTCAGGTGGACAGAAAAGGGACTCGGCTATATTATATCCTTTCTCTCTCAAACTCACCTTCCATCCAGGCTGCCATATAACATTGAGCAGAGTTCCCTGTGCTTTATATACAGTAGATCCTTGTTGGTTATCCACTTTAAATATAGTAGTGTGTATGTGTCAATCCCAAACTCCCTATCTCTCTCCTTCATCCTTCCCCCTTGACAACCATAAATTCCTTCTCCAAGGCTGTGAGTCTGTTTCTGTTTTATAAATAAGTTCACTTGTATCCTTTTAAAATAGGTAATAGAATGGGAATTACAACTCCAAAAGTTTTAAGCTAATCAGACAGGGCTTTCTTTTTCCCATTAATGCTCAATACAAAACAAAATGGCAACAGTTAGTATAATTTCAGCTTGCTGATTATGAGATTACTTTTGCTTTCTCGTCCCCTCCCCATTTATCTATTTGCAGTGGAGAAGGCAATGGCACCCTACTCCAGTACTCTTGCCTGGAAAATCCCATGGACGGAGGAGCCTGGAAGGCTGCAGTCCATGGGGTCGCTGAGGGTTGGACACGACTGAGCGCCTTCACTTTCACTTTTCACCTTCATGCATTGGAGAAGGAAATGGCAACCCACTCCAGTATTCTTGCCTGGAGAATCCCAGGGACAGGGGAGCCTGGTGGGCTGCTGTCTATGGGGTCGCACAGAGTTGAACACGACTGAAGTGACTTAGCAGCAGTAGCAGCAGCAGATGGTAAAGCGTCTGTCTACAATGCAGGAGACCTCGGTTCAGTCCCTGGGTTGGGAAGATTCCCTGGAGAAGGAAATGGCAACCCACTCCAGTACTCTTGCCTAGAAAATCCCATGGACAGAGGAGCCTGGTGCAGGCTATTGTCAGTGGGGTCTCAAAGAGTCGGACACGACTGAGCAACTTCACTAACTTACTTATGTATTATTTACAGACCCTTGAACAACGTGAGGGTAAGGATGCTTTGCTTAGTGGAAGGTTCATATATACTTACAGTTGGGGCTCTCTATCCATGGTTCTGTATCTGAGGAGTCAACCAACTGCAGATGGTATAGTATTTGCTATTGAAAAAACTCTGTGTATAAGTGGATCTATACAGTTCAAACCCTTGTTGTTCAAAGGTCAAATGGATTTATTTTTGATATATTTGAGCATTTCATCACCACCATTTTTGGGGACTGGGTTCAAACGATTTTTGCCCACAATTGGGCATGTTTCTAAGGTGAATAGGGCTTCCCAGGTGGCCTAGTGGTAAAGAATCCACCTGCCAATGCAGGAGAAGCAGGTTCAATCCCTGGGTCAGGAAGATCCCCTGGAGAAGGAAATGACAACCCACTCCAGTCTTCCTGCCTGGGAAATCCTGTGGACAGAGGAGCCTGGTGGGCTACAGTCCATGGAGTTGCAAAGAATTGGACATGACTGAGCAGGCATGAACTCCCATACTATGGTGAAAAGCTATTTTGCATCTGTTTCCCTGTAACACCCTCTCCTTCTCTTGGGGAATAAATGATTGGCAATAATGTCTACTTGCTATGTTTTCATTGTTGATTTTAAGGACATGTATCTTTCTCTCTTGTATTGTTGTTGTTACAGTGAAAGGGCTGGCATGGTTTCCTTCCCAACATTTTGTTAGAAAAATTTTCAAGCATACAGCGAAACTGAAAAAATTTTGCAGTAAATACCCATATAATTACCACCTAGATTTTTACTATATTCTGCCATTATTATCCTTATTTTATCACATTTAGCCATTTTTCTATTCATTTTTTAATTCATCTCATTCTAAAAAAATATATTTCAAAGTATCTGATACAGATTTTGAAGAGATTTTCCACAGAAAATTTGCAAGCTTTGTGTTTCACTTGTTACACAGTAATTTGCAATTGATTTTTCAGAAAAAGGTGCACAAAAATACCAGTGTAACTTAAACTTGAGAACCGCGGGGAATAGGTACAGTTTGTTTTTCCTGTCTTTTTTGTAAGAGGAAAAAAATCATTACATGTTTGAGGGACCTCAGGTATACAAAGGGATGTTGACTAAGGAATTCACAGAATCATGGAAGGCTTCTGTGAGGAAATGTAATTTAGTGGATCTGAGTGTTGAGGAATTAACTGGAAGATGATTAGGAATAAAACATTCCAGGCAGGGAATAGCTAGAGTAGAAAGAAGCTTCATGTGTTTGAGGATCAGAAAAAGCCTGGTGTGGAAGAAGATGATGTGAAATTAAATTAGAAAGGTCTGACTAATTCTGATTAATAAATTTGATTTTATTTGAAATACATAAGGAAGCTGTGGAGTTTTAAGCAGTGTAATCATGATGCAACTAATCCTTTTACTGGGACTTTTATATGGCAAGTGGCTTGTGATAGGGCAAAAATGGAAATAGGATGCCTGATTATGAAACTGTTGCAGTAGTCCAGAGGAAGGGTGGCAGAAGGCAGGTTTCCCTGCTGGCTCAAATAGTAAAGAATTTGCCTGCAATGCGAGAGACCCAGGTTCGATCCCTGGGTCAGGAAGATCCCCTGGAGAAGGAAATGGCAACCCACTCCAGTATCTTTGCCAGGAGAGTTCCATGGACAGAGGAGCCTGGTGTGCTATGTATGGTCCATGGGGTCACAAAGAGTTGGATGAGACTTTCACTTCACTTTCAGTGAAGATGAAATGGAACCTGGGGATATTTTTAACACAGAGCAGCAGAATCTGCTGATGAATTTAATTTGGAGGAGATAGGGAAAGATAGCAGAATGAAGGATGAATTCAAGTTTAGGGTTTATGCTTCTATGTCTTAAATTGAGACTCCTAAAAGGACTTAAGCCTTTACTTGATAGCTCATTATCATATATAGTATCAGGCTTTAAGACATTTTATGTCAGCTATCATATTTTCAGTACTGTTGTATTACAGTCCCCTTTTTCTTAATTTTTTGAAAAAGAGAAGGACCTTTAATTTTTTATTAGAGATTATAGAGTCTTACCTAATAATTCCAACTAGCTTTTCACTTACGGTTCGTTTAAAATTGCTCTAGACAATAATGTTATCATTTGTAGGGAAATTCCATTCTCTGTTACCCCAAATTATTTGTTCCTCATAGAGAAAATGTTATCAAAATATTTTTTGTGGGTGATTAGTATTCTGTCATTCTCGTTCATCATTAGTCAATATTATTTTCAAGTATTTCTTTTTATGAGACTTTTAAATTTATAGTAAGTCATAAACTTTCTTATAGTGAATGAAAGGAATTGCTGTTACAGTGATTAGTAACTCAGGTTTACTAAAGGAATATTAAAAAGTGCTTGGTAATTGTTTGGTATTACCCAATTTTATAGGTATAAAATTTCCTAATAAATGCAAAGGTTTCCTAATATAATTTAAGGTTTTAATTTTTTCATAAGGAGTTGCTTCACATTCATTAAGATTAATATTGATATATTTTGTGGTGTTTGAATTGTATGTGTTTTTCAGTGTCAAAGTGCGAGCAGCAGCTGTTACCTGTTTGAAAAGCATTTTAACCACGAAAACTGGACATCGTTTCTGGGATATTTATAAGGCAACAACTGATCCCATGCTGATCTATCTACAGCCTTTTAGAACATCAAGAAAAAAGGTCTCTCAAATAATGAATGTTTATTGATATACCCAAATATAGTGGATATTTGCTGTGGGCTATGAATGTCATATTGCTTAATTATGCTAACACTTAATGTTTTTGGAAATAATTTCAACTATAATTTGAATCCAAGGGATTTGTATTTTTAGTTATGGCAGTGTGGAAAATCTGAGAGAGGTAGCCTAGAGAAATTATGGTTGATTTGGGGGTGCATAGGAGGAGTTCTTAATGACAGGCTTTTTTTTCAAGGAGTGGAAAACCCCTTTCTTTGACTAGATACAAGCCATTGCTCCTGGTGTGGTTTATAGGTATTGTGATAATAAGTTAATGTGAAATTTAAGATGACCTAGATTTCTCCCTTTTTCATGTTGATGTCAGACATAACAAGGTTCCACTGAAAGGACTCTATGAAAGAGACTTAAGAACCTTTACTTTATTAATCTAAGCATTTTATAGCTTATTTAAAGCATTCTTTAATACTTTCTTTTCATAAAGCAACTGAGAAATATGCCATTGAGTTTTTACCAATTTAACTTCAGTAACATAATGTATCATAAATATAATTTTGGTCTTAATGAAATTATTGGCAGTATAAACTTATTAATCATTCCTGAATATTATAAATTATAAAATTATAAGTAATATTATAAATTACAAACTATTATAAAGGAAATCAGTCCTGAATAGTCATTGAAAGGACTGATGCTGAAGCTGAAGCTCCAGTACTTTGATGTGAAGAACTGACTCATTGAAAAAGACCCTGATGTTGGGAAAGATTGAAGGCAGGAGGAGAAGGGGACGACAGAGGTTGAGATAGTTAGATGGTATCGACAACTCAATGGACATGAGTTTGGGCAAACTCCAGGAGTTGGTGATGGACAGGGAGGTTTCCCATGCTGCAGTTCATGGGGTTGCAAAGAGTCAGACACGACTGAGGAACTGAAGTAAACTGAATATTGTAACCTGTTAAACATTGCAGTTTTAAGATTTTAAAATTTCATTTCATCCTGAAATCAGTTCTGTATGGTAGATACGGACTGGTTACATATTTAAGGCAAAGAGTCTGTGATTCAACATACCACTAATAAACTGAGAGTAGAAGTTTCCTCCTGTTTAGATCAGTAAATTTTCACCAGATTCTACCTTTCATAAGCATAATTGTCTTTTAATTTTTAAAAGTAACTGATGTATATAGATTTAGTTTTAACTATATTTAGTTTTATTTGGCAGAGAATGCAATGGCACCCCACTCCAGTACTCTTGACTGGAAAATCCCATGGATGGAGGAGCCTGGTGGGCTGTAGACCATGGGGTCACTAAGAGTCAAACATGACTGAGCGACTTCACTTTAGGAATGGCAACCCACTCCAGTGTTCTTGCCTGGAGAATCCCAGGGATGGGGGAGCCTGGTGGGCTTCCGTCTATGGGGTCGCACAGAGTCGGACACGACTGAAGTGACTTATTAGCAGCAGCAGCAGCAGTTTTATTTGGAAACGTGTTTGTTTATGCCTAGATATTTGTTTGGCACAGGAAAGATAAAATGTGTTTCTGGTTACTGTATTTACGTTTTCTTATCACTTTTTTCTAGTTTTTAGAAGTACTAAGACTTGATAAAGAAAATCCTTTAGAAGGCTTGGATGATACAAGCCTGTGGATTCCTCAAAGTGAAAATCATGACATTTGGTTAAAGACACTGACTTGTGCTTTTTTGAATAGTGGTGGCACAAAAAGTGAAGTTCTTCAGTTATTAAAGCCAATGTGTGAGGTAAGAGGATTAGTCTGACTCATACCCTTTCTACTTCTGCTTTTTCATTTGAGCTTTCTCATCATAATTTTCTTTGCTTGTCCCATTCCATTTTGCTTTTTTGTTCATGTTCATGGCCTATATATAAAGAAAGGTTCTGTGTATTGCACACCACCTTCATGCAAAATAACTTATACTCAGCTGTTGTGAACCCATTCAACAGAGCATCTTTTTATATAGGACTTTTCAGCTGTGAGGTAGCTACATTTCAGAAGAGTTCTAAGGGTGTGTCATAAATAACATGTTACTAATGATAGTTAAAATACAGATGATTAGAAATTATTTGTGTTAACCAAAGGTGTGTTCTAACTTTTTAAATTTACTTTTATTGAGGTCATTGTCATTAACTTTCTGTGATGGTTTTTTTGTTTTTTTTTTTTTAATTTTTATTGAAATATAATTGGTTTACGATGTGTTGATTTCTGCTGTACAGCAAAGTGAACCAGTTATACATGTACCCACTCTTTTTTAGATTCTTTTCCCATGTGGATCTTTAAAGAGTATTAAGAAGAGTTCCCTGTGCTATACAATAGGTCCTTATTAGTTATCTGTTTTATATATAGTAGTATGTGTATGTCAGTCCCAGTTTCCCAGTTTATACCCACCCCCTGTTCTGGAACCATATATTATATTCTACATCTGTGACTCTGTTTCAATTTCGTAAATAAGTCCACGTGTGCCTTTTTTTAGATTCTACATAAAACCTATGATATTACCTTTCTCTGACTTAAGTCACTCAGTCTGACAATCTTTGGGTCCATCCAGGTTGCTGCAAATATCATTATTTTGTTCTTTTTATGGCCAAGTAAAATTCTATTGTATATATATGTACCACATCTTCTTTATCTGTTCCTCTGTTGATAGACATTTAGGTTGCTTCCATGTCCTGGCTGTTGTAAATAATGCTGCAGTGAACATTGCAGTGCATGTGTTGTTTCGAATTATAGTTTTCTCTGGATAAATATGTCCAGGAGTGGGCTTTCAGAATCATATGGTAGCTCTATTTTTAGTTTTTTAAGGAACCTCCATACTATTCTCCAATTGACTATACCAACTTATATTCCACCCCATAGTGTAGGAGGCCACACTTATTGTTTGTATGTTTTTTGATGATGGCCATCCTGACTGTTTGAGGTGATACCTCATTGTAGTTTTGATTTGCATTTCTGGAAAAGGTCAGTTTTCATTCCAATCCCAAAGAAAGGCAATGCCAAAGAATGCTCAAACCACCGCACAATTGCACTCATCTCACACGCTAGTAAAGTAATGCTCAAAATTCTCCAAGCCAGACTTCAGCAATATGTGAACCGTGAACTTCCTGATGTTCAAGCTGGTTTTAGAAAAGGCAGAGGAACCAGAGATCAAATTGCCAACAACTGCTGGATCATGGAAAAAGCAAGAGAGTTCCAGAAAAACATCTATTTCTGCTTTATTGACTATGTCAAAGCCTTTGACTGTGTGGATCACAGTAAACTGTGGAAAATTCTTCAAGAGATGGGAATACCAGACCACCTGACCTGCCTCTTGAGAAATGTGTATGCCCGTCAGGAAGCAACAGTTCGAACTGGACATGGAACAACAGACTGGTTCCAAATAGGAAAAGGAGTGCGTCAAGGCTGTATATTGTCACCCTGCTTATTTAACTTATATGCAGAGTACACCATGAGAAACGCTGGACTGGAAGAAACACAAGCTGGAATCAAGATTGCTGGGAGAAATATCAATAACCTCAGATATGCAGATGACACCACCCTTATGGCAGAAAGTGAAGAGGAACTCAGAAGCCTCTTGATGAAAGTGAAAGTGGAGAGTGAAAAAGTTGGCTTAAAGCTCAACATTCAGAAAACAAAGATTATGGCATCTGGTCCCATCACTTCATGGGAAATAGATGGGAAAACAATGGAAATAGTGTCAGACTTTATTTTTCTGGGCTCCAGAATCACTACAGATGGTGACTGCAGCCATGAAATTAAAAGACCCTTACTCTTTGGAAGGAAAGTTATGACCAACCTAGATAGCATATTCAAAAGCAGAGACATTACTTTGCCAACAGAGGTTCATCTAGTCAAGGATGTGGTTTTTCCAGTGGTCATGTATGGATGTGAGAGTTGGACTGTGAAGAAGGCTGAGCGCCGAAGAATTGATGCTCTTGAACTGTGGTGTTGGAGAAGACTCTTGAGAGTCCCTTGGACTGCAAGGAGATCCAATCAGTCCATTCTGAAGAAGATCAGCCCTGGGATTTCTTTGGAAGGAATGATGCTAAAGCTGAAACTCCAGTACTTTGGCCACCTCATGCGAAGAGTTGACTCATTGGAAAAGACTCTGATGCTGGGAGGGATTGAGGGCAAGAGGAGAAGGGGATGACAGAGGATGAGATGGCTGGATGGCATCACTGACTCGATGGATGTGAGTCTGAGTGAACTCCAGGAGTTGGTGATGGACAGGGAGGCCTGGCGTGCTGCGATTCATGGGGTCTCAAAGAGTCGGACACGACTGAGCGACTGATCTGATCTGATCTGATGTATAGTATCATGTCACCTGACAACAGTACTGTTTCACCTCTTCTTTTCCAATTTGGATTTCTTTTCTTTTTTTTTTCTCTGATTGCTATGGCTAGGACTTCCAAAACTATGCTGAATAAAAATGGCGAGAGTAGACATCCTCATCTTGTTTCTGATCTTAGAGAAAATGTTTTCAGTTTTTCACTGTTGAGTGTGATGTTAGTTTTGGTTTTGTCGTACATGGCCTTTATTAGGTTGAGGTAGGTTCCCTCTATTCCTGCTTCCTGGAGAGTTTTTGTGTGTTGTTGTTTTTTTTTTTTAAATCGTAAATGGGTGTCAAAAGCTTTTTCTGCATCAAATCTGTGACATGCTTTCTTTGTTATTGTTGTTCAGTCACTGACCCAGTCTTTGCAACCCCATGAACTGCAACACGCCAGTCTTCCCTGTTCTTCACTGTGTCTTGCAGTTTGCTTAGACTCATGTCCATTGAGTTGATGATTCCATCCAACCATCTCATCCTGTCCTTCTCCTCCTGCTCTCAATCTTTACCAGTAACAAGGTCTTTTCTAATGAGTTGGCTCTTCACATCAGATGGCCAAAGTATTGGTGCCTCAGCTTTAGCATCAGTATTTCAAATGGATATTCAGGGTTGATTTCCTTTAGGGTTGACTGTTTAAATCTCCTTACTGTCTAAGGGTCTCTCCAGAGACTACTCCAGCATCACAATTCGAAAGTATCAATTTTTTGGTGTTCAGACTTCCTTATGGTCCAGCTCTCACTTTGATTATATGGACCTTTGTCAGCAACGTGATGTCTCTGCTTTTTAATATGCTGTCTAGGTTTTTCATAGCTTTTCTTCCAAGGGGCAGGCGTCTTTTAATTTCATGACTGCGGTCACCGTCCGCAGTGATTTGGGAGCCAAAGAAAATAAAGTCTGTCACAGTTTCCATTTTTCCCCCGTCTGTTTGCCATGAAGTGATGGGACTGGATGCCATGATTTTTTCCCCATTCTCTTGTTTTCCTCTATTTCTCTGGATTGATCACTGGGGAAGGCTTTCTTATCTCTTCTTGCTATTCTTGAAATTCTTCATTCAGATGGGTATATCTTTCCTTTTGTCCTTTGCCTTTTGCTTGTCTTCTTTTCTCAGCTGTTTGTAAGACCTCCTCAGATAACCATTTTGCCTATTTGCATTTCTTTTTCTTGGAGGTGGTTTTGATCACTGCCTCCTGTATAATGTCACAAACCTCTGTCCATAGTTCTTCAGGCACAATATCTATCAGATCTAATCTCTTGAATCTATTTGTCACTTCCAGTATATAATCATAATGCATGTGATTTAGGTCATACCTAAATGGCCTAGTGTTTTTCCTACCTTTTTTAATTTAAGCCTGAGTGTTGCAATAAGGAGTTCATGATCTGAGCCACAGTCAGCTCTGAAATTAGGGTTTATTAAAAATGTAAACTTTTAAACATGACTGTTAGAGCTCTTCATTCTATGTAGAAAAAGTGCTAAAATCCTATTTTCAGCTTTTTTTCTTAAATGTTGATCCTCATTTTCCCCTTTGTCAAATCGATTATTAGTAACACTTTTCACATATCAAGTATTTTTTACAATAGTCACATAGTAATTTTATTTGTAAGCAATATCCTATTTCATTATATGCAAATAGCTTCAACTGGAAATGAACTACTTCAGTGTGACATATATGTTCTATATAGATATTCTAGGTTAGTTTGATTAAAAAAAACAACACTACCTGGTACATATTTTTTTTGTATATTTTTTAGTAGTATATAGAGTTCATGACTTATGTCATTAACAGGGAATGAATATTTTAAGTAAAATGTTTTTACTCAAAACTATTGACTGGATATGTTTGTATATTTTAGGTGAAAACTGACTTTTGTCAGACTGTGCTTCCATACTTGATTCATGATATTCTACTACAAGATACAGATGAATCATGGAGAAATCTCCTTTCTACACACATTCAGGGATTTTTCACTAGCTGTTTCAAACACCCTTCACAAACAAGCCGATCCACAACCCCTGCAAATTTGGATTCAGGTATTCTGTTAAATTTCTCAACTTCATACTGTTAAAGTCTCAGTTCTAGAGAAAGATATTGTTTGAGTCCCATCAAGGCATTTTGTAGGCTTAATCTCATAACCTCTAAACATCTATTCTGCCATCTGTAAAATGGAGTTAAAAGTTGTAACAAGTTTTCTATGAAATATTGTGTGTAAAACACCTAGGATAATACTTAATGCATAGTACCCTCTCATTAAATATAGACTAATATTAATGGAGCAACTGATTGAGTATTTAGTGCATATTAAACACTGTGCTTATTGCTGCCAGAATTACTCATAGTTCTGTGATCTGGGATTACTACAATTAACATTTGGCATATATATTAGTTTTGTTTTTAAAGAAAAATTGGACTATGTTTTCCTTAAACTTTTATAACTTACCCTCCTTCCATGCTGTTGTATAAGAAGTATCTCCCATGCTGAGAGGTTATTAAGGAGAAGTTAAACCAAGAATTGAATACGCATGGGCTTCCTTGGTGGCTCAGTGGTAAAGAATCTGCCTGACAATGCAGGAGATGTGAATTCGATCCCTGGGTTGGGAAGATTCCCTGGAAAAGCAAATGGCAACACACTCCAGTATTCTTGCCTGGTAAATTTTATGGAGAGAGGAGCCTGGTGGGCTATATATAGTTCACGGTGTCGCAAAAGAGTCAGTCGTGACTTAGCAACTAAACAATAGCATCAATACATTGTTGAGGGCTCATTGTTGGTCAGTTTTTCAAACCTAAATTTGAGAAAAGGAAAAGATTTATAGATCTGTGATGTTAACTTACAGATTAATACGCCCTGAATATGTATTATTAATGTATTTTATGTACAAACATAAAACTAGGTACAAATTCACATACTGTACTTCAAGACCAGTACAGTTGACTAAGACTTTTTTTCATCTTTATCAGTTGTTTATGCATGTTTGTGCTATAGCCTTTCAAACATAAAACCGGCCAGTTTTATTTTATGCCAATATTTTTATTGTTGTAAATTAAAGTTTAAATTTCACATGTAAAATCTACTATTGGAAAATATATAGATGTCTATCAAATAGTTTCTTTTCTGGTGTCTGTAAGTCTCACTGCCTTCATTTGAATGTAGTCCGAAGGTAAATTTATCATCTTTACCTCCGTCCCCCAGCCTCCTCCTTTCAGGAAAGAGCATGCAGTGGTTTAAGCCTGAAACCTTTCTCACATGTCTCATCTGATTACCAAATCCTGGGAGTTCTGTGTTATAAATAACGTTAGTCCATCTATTTTTCTTTGTCCACAGCTGCTTTCCAGCTTTGTGGTTCAATACAGTGAAATCTTTCAGTAAATCCTCCATGTTAGTTCTTGTTTCAGCCATCTTACTGTTGTCTGGAACACTATTCTTTCTTCCTCTCCAAATGAAACATTAGTTTTTCAGATACCATTCTTTTCTGTGAAACTCTTCTTGTTCAGAGTTATTTTTTTATATGCCTCTCTGGTATTCTAAACTTTCTCTATCATTACACACATCACACTATGTTAAGAGTGTCTTATGCTAGTCGTTGAGTTCCATTTGGTCAGAAATAGTCTTTCTTATACCATTGTAAACTGAGCACCTACCTAGTACATTAAAAAGTCCTAACTAAATCAATGAATTAGTCCTCTTCAGAAATAAAATATAAATTACAGTTAAATTCTTAATAAGCATATAGTTGCTTTTAAAAGAAAAAGAAATGTCATTAAATTCCATTTGTTGATTCATATTTATTAAGAGCCTGTTTTGTGCTAGAACCTTATAGTGTAGAGGGAGACAATCCCAGACAAAAGGAAGAGGACGCCTAAGCACACCTGTCTGGGACTGATGGGACATCTCTTTCTTTGTCAGAGTCAGAGCACTTTTTTCGATGCCATGTGGATAAAAAATCACAAAGAACGATGCTTGCTGTTGTGGACTACATGAGGAGACAAAAGAGGTAATGTGACTACTGGTTCTTGAGTTTGGGTATTTAGAAGTGTAACTTGTTATTGCTGACTGAATTTTAACATGATTATTTGAGGTAATGCTGTTGCAAGGTGCTGTATTTAGTATGTGTGGTGCTTATATCTCCTTGAAATAAATCCATATGAATAAATCCATATTCAGGGTGGAGCTTTGGTGAAATCAATGTCAGGAACTCTCAATACTTTTTTAAGTGAAGTATAGTTAATTTATAATATTGTGTTAGTTTCTGGTGTTCAGCAAAGTGATTTAGTTATGTATATGTTTTTTTTTTTTCCAGATTATTTTCCAGTATAGTTATTACAAGATAAATTACAAGACTTTGAATACTGTAGGAACTCTGAATTCTTGGAGAAGGAAATGGCAACCCACTCCAGCATTCTTGCCCAGAGAATTCCATGGACAGAGGAGCCTGGCAGGCTACTGTCCTTGGGGTCACAAAGAGTCGGACACAACGAGCGACTGAGCACTGAATTCTAGCCCCAACTATAAGAGTAACAGTGTTATCTTTGCTAAATCATTCAGTCTTTGGGGGCTTTAGTTTATTTCATTTATAGTAATGGAAAAGGAATAGTGATTTTCCAGGTTACTTTTAGTTGCATTGCTCCTCTTTTAACTTTTTTCTTTACTTTTGTCTCAAAAGTAGTTAGAATTATGTAAAAAAGTTCCTTTATTTATCTTTATTATGAAGCACAAGTTTCTTTACTGTGTAACATGGTCCTCAAAATCTGTGCTTCTATATAGTAATACTGTCTATAGCAGTGTTTATTTTCTTGATTCTGATAAATTGCTTTATAATTCAGTATTTTTGTTCCTATTAATTTTTTTTTTGAGATGTTTAACAATGAGTACAGGAATTGATAGAGAGGATGGTTGACAGATTTGTACTGCTCCAGAGTTGACCAGAACCTTAAAGAAATAACGTAGTAGGCCTATAACTTGAATAGGTAGGCATTGATGTCTCATTAGTTTGTACGGTGGTAGTGGCAGTGACTGATAAAGAATGAGAGGGAATAGTGAGAGAAAAATAAAAAATTGGTAGTGGAATTTGGAAAATTTTTTTGACCGAAATGCATTTACATCTTAAAAATTTACTCCCCCTGTATCCTCTTCATCCTTGCTATCTCATGCTTAGAAAAAGAAGTGTTAGGCCTTTCGGTGTCTGTGTTTCTGGTTAGAAAGTTACTGATTCACTATATTGTTTTGTATTGAATCCTCTTGTGAGAAAAACTGTTCAAAACTTTAACTGGCAGCATCTCTTTTCTCAGTGCTGGGATGCAGCTTCACCTCTGAATTATTCATTTTTATATTTACCATTGAGTTAGAGTAGTATTTACTTTGGTTAGCCTTCAAGAAGATAAAATTTCTCAATATTAAGTTTTTATTCTAAGTAAGGCCTTAAGATCCTTGAGAGAATATGGCTGGGACATAGAATAAAGCATAAGGACTTGAGTTCAGGTTCATGTTTCTCAGAATCAGTTCAGTTCAGTCGCTCAGTCGTGTCCAGCTCTTTGTGACCCCATGGACTATACCATGCCCGGCCTCCCTGTCCATCACCAACTTCCGGAGTTTACTCAAACTTATGTCCATTGAATCGGTGATGCCATCCAACCATCTCATCCTCTGTCGTCCCCTTCTCCTCTCGCCTCAATCTTTCCCAGCATCAGGTTTCTTTCAGATGAGTCAGCTCTTCGCGTCAGGTGGCCAAAGTATTGGAGTTTCAGCTTCAACATCAATCCTTCCAATGAACACTCAGGACTGATTTCCTTTAGGATGGATGGACTGGTTTCTCAGAATAGCAATAGTTAAGTCTTGGCTATGTGATAGGCACTTTATTCATCAGCTTTGTACGCATTATTTGCTCATTATAGCTGTTCTCTGAGGTATATATTGTTTCCTGGTTTTGCAAATGAAGAAACTGAGGCTTAAGAGGTTAATTTGCCAAAATTCATACAGCTTGTAGTAGGTAATCCAGCTGGATTTGAACTTAGCTAGTTTCCTGCTTTAATACCAATTTTCTTAACTACTGCTTTGTCAGATTTCTATGAAATTGTTTTGAGAAAGATAATGTCATCCCTTCCGGTTAGGCCTACTGTTATCACCGTGGAAGATTTTTGTTAAATAACCTCAACCTAGGCAATTAGCTCAGAAGAAAATTAACTGCAATAGAAAGACATGTAAATGTGTCTTAGAAGAAACAATATTTTCATTAAATTGATCATTTAAAAACACTTGTGTATGTATTTTTACTGTATACTGTATAGCCTATTCTTAGCCTATGGTCCATGGATCCCTCAGTGGGGGGCAAGTATGAACCTCAAATTTTTATGGGATGATGGCCCATAGCTTTTATCAGATTTTCTAATAGGTATGTGATCCAAAAAAAGTGCTGGAACTCTTTAGCTATGTTATTTTAGGTGTTTATTGTTATATATTGGGGATATGTGGTTTTTGGTTATTTGAATGTAATTTTCGTTTTAACTAGCACTCGCTACCATTGTATTCTATATCAACTTACTTTTGGTATGTAAGTCAAAGAAATGGACGTGACTATATTTAAATTTTTTCTTTAGACCTTCTTCAGGAACAGTTTTTGATGATGCTTTCTGGCTGGAGTTAAATTATCTAGAGGTTGCCAAAGTAGCTCAGTCTTGTGCTGCTCATTTTACCGCATTGCTCTATGCAGAAATCTATGCAGATAAGAAGAACTTGGATGATCAAGAGAAAAGGTAATGGGATTTGGAAGTTTTGGTTTGTAAAATTGGTGTCGACATTGTTTCATTAAAGGTATATATTAAAGATGTGTTTTACTTCCACTCTCCCATTTAAAAGATATTTTAAATAAACACTTTCTACCTTTTAAGGAGAAATGATAATAAAAGTATGTTAAAGAAATAAGCAGTTCTGCCCTGAACTAGAGATGTTTATTACTCAATAATTATAAAAATTACACAGATAACAAACTTCTGGAGGACAGAGATCATCCTTATTTTTCTCTGTATTCCCCATAGTAACTAGCATTGGGAACTTTATATAAGTGATCACTAATTATTTTTCAAATGGTTGAATGATTCCCTAATTTTAAATTAAGTTTACCACTGTTCCCTCACTTTATTCAAGATCCATTTTACTTATTGACTAGAAGTAATGTAACCTGATTGCTTTCTGTGACTAAATTGTTTTCATTGTTTTGGTGTCTACCTGGATTCCTGCTTCTTTTCTTTGCTTTTCCTCTGAGTTAGAACTCTCATAAGAGTTTAACAGGTATAATCTTAGATAATAGAGAAAAGCAAAAAATAGCCAAGAAAGTTGAAAAGTAAAAAATACAGTTTACTGTCCTAATGGCCTTCCTCAAATCTTTGTTCATTTGAAATAGCTTAGTGTTTATTTTTTTAATTAATTAATTAATTTTTAATTGGAGAATAATTGCTTTACAGTAAATATTTATTTTTATAGTTAGCCTCACTTTCCCACCATGAAATCACTCATACTACAAAACTGAAATAGCAAAGAAGTGTTATATTGATGCATTTCTTATGCTTGCTACCTATAATTTCTATTTTGGATTATCAGTAAGCTGAAAACAGTATGGTTTTTGGATTGTGGAAAACCAGGCACCAGAGTTCAGATCCTAGTTCAGATAGGATTAATTTAGTAGACTTGGACTGGTTTGCTTAATGCTCTCATTTGTTTTAATTTCTCCTTTTCAATTAAAAACTGTTAAAAATCTACAGTGTGATCAGTATACCCTTATATACCAGTATACTTATCAACTGTAGTGTAATAGAATTGGAATGTAATTTCTAGATTTTACTAAAATACCCCCAAAAATCGACAGTGTGTAGATCATGTGTATAATGTGTAATTGACATATTTGTGAGCACTTAAGACTTTGTACAAAGACAAGTAAAATGACTAAGAAATTGATTTTTGACTACTTTAGGTCTTAAAAATTTGGCAGAAACCCTGCATACTTTGTAGTAATTTTAATCTGAGTGCACCTCAGTATCTTGGTTCCATAGAATAACATTTTTTACTAATCAGGGGTTAATAACAGTTCTTATCTGAGTATAAATAAAAGCTCTTTTAATTTGAGAATAAGTGATCGTATAGAATGTGGCAAATTTTTGCAAAATTGCTTGTTTAACAAGCAAAGGTGCCTGGATTTTATTTTGGTTAGCTTTAGGGGAGAAGTGCTTCAATTAAATGGGACTTGCTCTTTGCTTTGACAATCTGACTTTTTTTTTCAAATGCCTAATGGACAGGGGAGAGCAAACAGACATGAGGTGTATAGAAAGGGTGGTGGTAGTTTAGTCGCTAAGTCGTGTCCAACTGTTGCAACCCCATGGACTGTAGCCTGCCAGGCTCCTCTGTCCATGGGATTCTCCAGGCAAGAATACTGGTGTGGATTGCCATAGAAAGGGTAGGGAATGCTGATTTTCTTCAGTGACTCAGGTGAACTGATACTTTGGTAAATCGAAAGTGGTCAGGAAAAGTATAAAAGCAAAATACAAATCAACAGTTTACAAACACTATCAGGTCAAAAAAGTGAATTGCTCTCTTAGGTTTCCTATTCAAGTTAGTTAATAGCAAAATGTAGACAATTCTAAGTCTGTCACTTATTACCTGTGATTCTACTGGTCCACTTCCTTTTCAACACTATCAGATTTCTTAAGTTTTGCCAAATTATCAAGTGTTAAGTAGTATCTCAGGTGTGGTCTTAATTTGCATGCCTGTGTTTATTAATGAGGTTAAGTAAGTAAGTGTTAAGTCGCTCATTCGGGTCAGACTCTTTTGAACCCCATGGACTATAGCCTGCCAGGCTCCTCAGTCTGTGGAATTCTCCAGGCAAGAATACTGGTGTGGGTAGTCATTCCCTTCTCTGGGAGATCTTCCCGACCCAGGGATCAAAACCCAGGTCTCCCACAGTGCAGGCAGCTTCTACCCTCTGAGCCACTAGGGAAGCCCCAGTGAGGTTAAACTTCAGGTAAAATCACTGACGGACCATTTAGGAATTGAACTCAAGGGCTTCTGCTCTATGTTTAAGCTCTGTAAAAAATAAGCATATTTTGGCATATAGCTTTTCCATAAATGAGACTGTGGTTAAAATGTAATTCTCATTCAAAGACCTAATACTCACAAATTCCTTTTCTATTCTAGGCTTGGTATTGTTTTCAAGTATAAATGGTTCATTATATTTTATTTGTAACCTTTGTTAGTTTTTTCTTTCAAAGTTTATGGTATACATATTAGCAAGCCTCAAAATAGTATATTCCCATTAAAAGAGATGCTCTTGTGACAAACAGAAGTCTTACATTTGAAGAAGGAAGCCAAAGTACAACTATTTCCAGTTTGAGTGAAAAAAGTAAGGAAGAAACTGGGATAAGTTTACAGGTATATATTATAGACTTTATTATAAATGTTAATATTTGTTTTACACTTCGGACTATTTTGTTATAAAGACTATATAGATTTGTCATTTGATTTTCAAACGGAAGTTACCTTTTGGACTGTCAAATATGTTAAATTCATGTATTGAAGCTTAGGCCTTGGATTAGGCAAATGAGTTCTATCCTTATTCAACCACTTAGTTGTTTAATCTTCCAGAAATTACTTAATCTTTTCAACTTTGAGTTCCTTTATCAGAAAGATGAAAGTACAACCACCTATCTCATGGGGTAAATTATGCCATATATTTTTCTGCTATAGTACTCTATTTTCTTCATAGCACTTAACATTTATATTTTTGTTTACTTGTTTAATGTATATCACATCTCAGGGCAGATTGCTTCTTCTGTAAATGTTTAAATTTAAAAATTTAAATTTGACTCTTAATTTGACCTATTCTTCCTTTAAAATGATTTTCTTCAGTCTGCTTACACCTCTGATGTTCTCTCCTCTGCTTTCAGTGCGTCTCCTACTTCTTAGACAAAATAGGGGACATAGATAGGAAGTGCCACCATATGACACTGTCAAACATAGAAATCTTCCTGCATCTGTTCCCACTGTAATCTTTCCTTTTGTTAAAGCAGAGGAACAGTTTCTCCTGCTGCCCGTTTTTCTGTGCTTTGTTTTTCAACTGTCAAGAACTTTATTTTTTTATTGTGCCATGCTTCTCAATATATTCAAACATTTCAGACTTTTCTTATTAAAAACATTCTCCTTCAAATGAACACAAATCATTTCCCTTTTCCTTATGTTCTCTTTAAGGTGACACCCTTTTTTCTCCCTTCCCATCACAGCCAAACCTTGTGAAAGAATTTCCACTGGATAGCACCTGCTAATGTCACTCATAAACTTGATGTTGCTAAGTCTAGCCCTCACCTTTCATTCAACCTCTTCCTTCATGTTTCATCAACACTTAAGACCGTCAACTATGCCTTACTTGAAATACATTCTGTCTGCCTTTTTGATATTGTTTTCCTAATTTTTCTCCTTCCCTATTTTGCTAGTTTATAGTTTTACCCTCTTTTCTGAGGTTTTGGAGTATCCCTGTGCTCCAGGTACTGTGCTAGCTTCAGGACTAAATGTTCCAACACTTGAGGGCTTGATTTCACCCTTATGAATAGAAACAATTTGATTAGAATGATAAACATGCCAATACCAGTTTGTGTTTAGAAAATATTTCCTGGAGCAACTACCATTAAGATAAGTAAAGTGCTTGATCAATTTTCTATACAATGCCATTTCTCTTTGTTTTCTTTTTCCTTTGCTTCTTTCTGTTTTGTCTTCCGTTTTCACTTTTATTTTACTGAGGTTATTTTAAAGAGAATCAATTCTTTCCCGAGTAAATTTTATTGCAAAGTTTGAATCATCAAGCCAATTCTTTATATCACATTTTACCAATTATTACATAATGCAACTTTGAATATTCTTTCAAAGAAAACCTTACAAATTTTTTTTACCAAGTTCAGTTTTGAAGAGTAAGACTTTGCAGAACTTCGTTTTCCCATGTACTGGTTTAGCTGTTGACAGGATTGTTTGCTTTTGTTTTCATGGGTTTTTTTGCATGTGTTAGAAGCATCATAGGTTGAGATTTATATCTTATCTAATTCATTAAATTGTGAGCAATTCTCTTCAAGTAGTCCATAGTCATTCTGTTGTCTCAGATCAGTTTGTTGTGTTGTAATCCATATCTTTAGTATATATTTCAGTATCATTAATTTTACCTTTATAACATGTTATATAATTTAAATTTCCTAAATTCATAAACTGATATTTTTTCCCTTCAATTAAAAAAAATTTTTCTGTTTTTAGGATCTGCTTTTAGAAATCTACAGAAGTATAGGAGAGCCAGATAGTCTTTATGGCTGTGGTGGAGGGAAAATGTTACAACCCCTTACTAGGTAAATTGTTTTTTCATAGATAATGCTATAGTAATTCTGTTACGAGAGAAGTTACATGCATATAGAACTCAAGGCATTTAAAAACTCTTTTCTTATAGACTACGAACATATGAACATGAAGCAATGTGGGGGAAAGCCCTAGTAACATATGACCTTGAGACCACAATCTCCTCATCAACTCGTCAGGCAGGAATAATTCAGGTACTTTTTTTTCTGCTTTAGTAAAGCACTACTTGTGTAGCGCTCAGATTATTTCAGTATATCAGTGGACTATTTACACAAACAGATAAACTATAGGGCTAAGACTGAAGGTTATTTTTCTTTCACTGGGATTAAAACTCAGAAGGATACACAGGTAAATTGGACAGATGACTGACCAGAAAGATAGTATAGATTTGTTGGTCATAATCTTCTTAGCTAACAATAGAAGACATTTCTTGAACTGTATACAATGTGCCTGGTCGTGAATTAAGTCCTTTGTATGGAAAATCTCATGTAAACTATTTCTCATAGTTTGAACTAGAGTTTGTCCCAGAAGTTATCATTTCTGGGTATCATTACTAATGATATCATTATTAATAAGTATCATTAGTAAGTATGGTAAGTATCATTACTAATATTCCTGGCTAATATTTCTTAACCATTCTTTTATCAAATAGCAGAGCCCTTTGAGCTCTGTCTTTGTGTTTTAGGGGGAACACACAAACAATATTTTGGGAATTTAAGTGATATTGTGAACTACTAAAATTTTGAAAGTTACTTTTTATGTTTGATTGCTGTTTTTTGTTTCTCTAGTATTGTTATTTTTTTACTTTTCTTTTTTTTTTTTTTAACTCCTGCTCAGGCCTTGCAGAATTTGGGACTCTGCCATATTCTTTCCATCTATTTAAGAGGATTAGATCATGAAAATAAAGAGTGGTGTGCTGAACTACAGGAACTTCATTACCAAGTAGCATGGAGGAATATGCAGTGGGACCACTGCATTTCTGTCAAGTAAGAACAATTTAGACATTTAATATTGCCATTTCTCTAGTTACGAACAATGAGCTGTTTTTATAATGGGAGTTGTGTTTTTATGTTTTGTAGATACTGTTAAGCTAAATGCTTGAATAACATAGCAATAAGCAGTGTACATAGGCTTGAATTTCATTCTGTTTCCACCTCTACCCTCATGATATTTTTGAAAAGAGAAATATAAAAGTTATTTTCTCATGAGAATCTTCTCACGTATTGTTTACAAATCCAAAGAGAAAGTCAGGCATTTCCCTTCTCTTGCTGCAAACATTTTATTTATTCAGCTGGCACTTTTATTGGCTGGATGATACACAAAAGACTGTTTATTTGTGAAATAATTTATATAAAAAACTGCTAAATCAATAGCATAGGAAGATAATGACTTTAGCCTATATGTAAGGTCCCCATGTGTTGTGAATGAAAAGCCAAGCTCCTAATCTAATAAAAGATTGTGTATTCATGTAAAAGTCTTTTGATGATATAAACCAAAGAATAATTAAATCACAGTAATTGTATGTTTAATCACTTTCATAGAAAAAAAATTCGTTAATTAGAATGTCTTTCAGATTTCAAACTGTTAGATTGCTGTAAAATCAGGGGTATGCAGTCATATTTTAGAAACAGTTTACTCTGTGAATTGATTCCTACTTGCCTCTGAATCTCCATATGCTATTTTTCTCCTTGCATACTATATTTCTGCCACATAGTGCTTCTTGTGTGTTTTTTTTTTTTTTTCCATTAAGCCAAACTGTACCTAAAAGCCTTAAATATATATCTTCTTTTTTCTCCTCTTACCATGAAGGTGGCTACTTGTCAGAATTTTTCTGACCTTCCATTCTAAAGTAACCACTCAGTCATTTGTTTTGTTACCCTGTTTTACTTTTCTACATGTCCTTTGTCCTGGTATTTTTCTTATTTATTGTCCATCTCCAAACCAGAACATAAACTCTGTGAAAATGGGGGCCTAATCTGACTTGTCTGCTAATGAACTCACTGCATCTAGAACCTGGTGACTAGTACCTGGCACATAGTAGGTGTTCATCTAATAAACAAATGGGAATATAACATGTTTAGAGCCTGAAAAAAAAAAATCTGAGAAATTTACTTTTTTTTCTGCTTGAAGAATTAAAAGATCCACAGAATTCTTCATGATTCTTACCAAATTTTCTAGAAATGCATTTTTTAAATGGAGATAATTCTAATTGTAGTTTAAAATGTTGCCTCTTGGTGAAACTGTTTATACACACACACCAGGATTCTCTGTTTTTAAATACATTTTTTTCTCTAATTGTTTAATTATTTCACAGCAAAGGAGTGGAAAGAACCAGTTACCACGAGTTGTTGTACAATGCTCTGCAGTCTCTAAGAGACAGAGAATTCTCCACTTTTTATGAAAGTCTCAAACACGCCAGGTATTGTAAAAAGAAAAAGTTATTGTATTTTAACATTGCTTCTTTTCTGAAAACCTGAAGAATAATTTCAGTACAAAGATTTGCAGTGGTGAAAGGAGAGGACCTGATAGCTTTGGTCAGGTTGTTTTTTGTCATTCCCTTTACTCCCTTAAAAAAAATTCCTTGTGTAATTCATAATTCATACCAATCAGTGTTGAAACTCAGAATTTCCAAAGTGGGAGGAAATACTCAACAGTTGACAATTTCATAGCTTTTCCACATCTGAGAAGTGAGTGCTCAGATGAATTTTATCTTTTGCAAACATGTTTGCATAAGAATTACAAGTGTTTCTGTTTTAACAATTGTTTTCTGAATCTTCATATTTTGAATGCTTTATATGAAAGAATTCTTTGACATACACTTGTCAAAATATATATACATATATATATACACACACATGTATGTGTACACACAAATGTTTATGTATACCTTTAAATTTTTTGTTTTAAATGTAAGAGCATTCTCATATGTTAGGTACTTACATAAGCTTTTTTTTTTTTTTCTTATATAATACGTTTTTCTTTGCTTATGTGGTTCAAATATATGCTATCTTTAAAAATAAAATTTCCTTTTGGAACCATGATCAATTTATGCTGAACCCTGAAAAGTCTTATTGTTTCCCATCCCTTGGTTCTCTTCCTGGACAAATGCACTGAGAATTTTAATCTTGTCTCTAGTGGTTGTGTGTCATTTACCTCTCTTAGCATTTAATGTTCTTTTTGTAAAATGGTGATTAGTACTTACAGGCTCGGTCTGAGGCACAAATGAGATAATACACAAAAAAGAGCTTAACTATAACAGGCTAGATGAATGTAAGACGTTTTTTGGTTAACAGTAGTTGTGACCTAATAAATCCTGTATTTTTTTACAGAAGTAATACTACCATTTAAGTGCTTATCATGTGGTGGCTACTTTGTTAGACTTTTTCTGTATGTATTCTCTAACATTTAAAATAATTCTGGAAGTGAAAAAACTTTGTTTCAGAGGAATCCAGTAATTGCCCAAAGTTATACAGTCATTACTGGCAAAACTGGGATTTAGATCTCAGTCATACAATTCCAAGGCTTACTTTGTTTTCACTACCTTATGCTGGTGCTTCTGAATATTGCTATTATTAAATCAACACAAAGGTCTATAATGAGAACTCAGCTTTTATTTTCTATAAAAAAATTTTATCTTAGTTTTCAAGTATCTTGTCTTTTCTGCTACTAGAGTTAAAGAAGTGGAAGAGTTGTGTAAGGGCAGTCTTGAGTCTGTGTATTCCCTCTACCCTGCACTTAGCAGATTGCAGACCATTGGAGAGCTTGAAAACATTGGAGAACTTTTCTCAAGGTATGTGATTCAAGTGACTGTGTATCCCAAAGCACAACCTGTTACCAAAGTGACTTTAGAAAATAAAAACTATATAGAGGCCAGCCATAGGTTCCTCTCCTTTTATCACAGTATAAGTAAGTTGACCAAAGAACTGTGATCTTGTTAAAATAAACATTTTCAAAAATACTCATTGTAAAAATTCAAGTTTTTAAATTTAACTTTGTGTTTTTCTCTTTACAGCTTTTCCCCTGTTCCACCCTAGATGAAATTATTTCTCATGTTTTTCATCATAGCATATTGTATATACTCCACTGTTTTAGTACTGCATTGCATTATTGTTACTTTGTATATACTCTGCCATGCTTTACTATGCTGTGGTATGCTAAGTCACTTCATTCTTGTCCAACTCTGTGCGACCCCATAGACGGCAGCCCACCAGGCTCCCCCGCCCTGGGATTCTCCAGGCAAGAACACTGGAGTGGGTTGCCATTTCCTTCTCAATGCATGAAAGTGAAAAGTGAAAATGAAGTCGCTCAGTTGTGTCCGACTCTTAGCAACCCCTTGGGTTGCAGCCTAACAGGCTCCTCCGTCCATGGGGTTTTCCAAGCAAGAGTACTGGAGTGGGTTGCCATTGCCTTCTCTGATGCTATACTAGAAGGTTCCTAAAAGTGGGACTTATTTCTTCTTGTATCCCTAGTGCTATTTCGTGGTGACTAATTCTTAGTAAACAGTCAATGTTAAAGAATATGGAGTGTTTAAGGGAGACTGCCCCTTTTAATGATGGAAAGGAAGTCATCTCACTTTGCAGTATTTCTGGATCTTTCTCTGCTAGGGAATTTTAAGGAAGAAAAGTTTGACGAATTGGTAACACATACTTGTGTTCTAGGATAGCAGTTCACAAAATGTAGTGTAGAGATCCTGCAGGCCCTAAAATCCATTCAGGGGTTCATGAAATTAAAACTATTGTTAAAATTATAGAAAAATCTTATTATTTTTTTTTTTGCTTTCATTCTTTCATGAGGTTTAATGACGTTTTGGTGAGGTATCAGAGAATACCTACAATTATTTGAAAAGACTGTTACCATATTCCTGCCTTTTCTGTATCTGTATGAGGCTAGATTTTCTTCACATTCTCTAACCAAACATCATAGCACAGCAAACTAAATGCAGAATCTGAGATGAGAATTCAAGTGTCTCCATTAAGCCAGACATCGAAGAGATTCATAGAAATGTGAATCTCACTAAGTTTTGTGTGATATATAGTTGATTTATTATTCTTATTTTAAAATAAATTTTAATACATGTTACATTTTTCTCAGTTTTAGTTTCTAATAAAGTAAATATTAATAGTGAAAATGTTTAGTCACTCAGTCGTGTCTGACTCTTTGTGACCCCTTGGACTGTAGCGTGCCAGGCTCCTCTATCCATGAAATTCTCCAGGCAAGAGTACTGGAGCGGGTATCCATTCCCTTCCCCAGGGGATCTTTCTAACGCAGGGATTGAACCCAGGTCCCCTGCACTGCAGGCAGATTCTTTACCATCTGAGCCACTAGGGAAGCCCAAATGTTAATAAGTATCAGGGAGGCCTGGCGTGCTGCAATTCATGGGGTCGCAAAAAGTAGGACATGACTGAGCCACTGAACTGAACTGTAAATGAAAGCTCTTTAGGAGTCTTCCTTAATTTATAAAAGTGTAAACCAAGGGTCCCCAAACTGGGCTATGGCATGTTAGGAACCAGGTCACGCAGCAGGAGGTAAGCTGGCAGGCAGGCAAGTGAAGCTTCATCTGTATTTACAATCTTTCCCCAAGGCTCGTATGCAGCAGCCTTAGATTCTCATAGGAGCACAAACCCTACTGAACTGCACATGCAAGATATTTAGGTTGTGAGCTCTTATGAGAATCAACCCCAAACCATCCACCCCACCAGCTCCCCAGTTTGTGGAAAAATTGTCTTCCACAAAAACCCATCCCCTGGTACCAAAAAGGTTGGGGACTATTGGTATAAAGGATTTCCTGAGATTAGAAAATTTGAGACCCGCTGCTCTTAAGATCATTTTGGGAGGAATTAAAGTTTTGGTTCCTGTGAATTTGTGTTACTGTTTCCTTCTTTATCAAGCAACTAAAAGAACTTTCATTTCCTACATCACCATAAGGTCATCTTCTGAGTTTCCCTGCTTCAAATGGCAACCCACTCTAGTACTCTTGCCTAGAAAATTCCATGGATGGAAGAGCCTGGTGGACAGTCCATGGGGTCGCAAAGAGTCGGACACGACTGAGCGACTTCAGTTTCACTTTTCTCCCCATATAGTACTCCTGAAGGATTGCACAGTATTGCTTAATTTGAACATCTGGGAAGCACTCTGCTCGTATGAACTAATTGTACAAGATGTATTTTCTCTTCCTTTAATAAATAATATTGGTATATGAAACCTTTGCCAGATGCCAGCATTTCCTTCATTGGATTGTGCTTTCTTTAACAGCTTTGCAGAATCATGCCCTGTGCCTGATGGGTATGGTAGATAATTAATGAGTTTATTTCATTTCCTTGCTGACTGTCCTCTTTGAAGGATCATTGAAGTTGTACTAGAGGTATAGATGTTCTGAGTGAGAGGCCTGATAAATGTGTTCTCATTTCAGAAGAATGTTAATTTAGAAGTGCTGCTTTTTGTGAGGTTGAAGAGTATTTTTAAGAATATCTTGAAAGTAGCATCTATAAAAATATTGACTCGCTCTCCTATATACCTGAAACTACTATAATATTGTAAGTCAACTGTGCTTCAATTTTAAAAAAGAAAATTTTTAAATGTTCATCATGTGTTCTCTGCTGACTGACCCTCAGAGGTCTGACCATATTGTAGATTTCTAAACTTTGATTCTTATTTTCGTTTATTTTAGGAGTTCCAATCATGTTGCTGCAAAAATTCCTTTAGTGTTTATTAAATCTTAAGTTTTAGAACCTGCGTAATAGCACCTTTTATTTTCATTTCTGTTGCTAATGTGTTTATTTCAGAAGTTCCAGTCATGTTGCTGCAAAAATTCCTTTAGTGTTTATTAAACCTTAACTTTTAGAACCTGCATAATAGCACCTTTTTTTCATTTCTGTTGCTAATGTGAACCCTGTGATTTGGCTTTCAGATCAGTAACAGATAAGCAGCCCTCTGAAGTGTACATGAAGTGGTGGAAACATTCCCAGCTTCTCAAAGACAGTGATTTTAGTTTTCAGGAGCCTATAATGGCCCTACGCACAGTCATTTTGGAGATCTTGATGGAAAAGGAAATGGAAAACTCCCAAAGAGAGTGTTTTAAGGACATTCTCACCAAGCATCTTGTAGAACTCTCTGTATTAGCTCGAACTTTCAAGAACACTCAGGTAATCAGATTTAAAACTATGTCATCTCACTCATTGACCTTGCCTTTTAATTACCTAGAAAATAGAAAGCATAAGTAAAAAGAAATGTCATTGAGAGACAGATTGCTATTATAACATTGTATAGCATAGTTGTTTAAGATTTTCCCTTTTGGAATTAGACCTGAATTTGCGTCTTGCACAAGTCTTTCTCTAATCCTCAATTTCCTGGTTAAATAATGAGAAGCTACCTAACTTACTATATGTATAACATTTCAGTGACTGTATATACTGTGTATAAACACACACATAATTATATATGTCTTTATGTAAAGAGAAAAACAGGCAGATATGGGGGCTGGGGAAGGCAGTGACAGATGCACTTAAGACAGTCTTTTTTTTTTTTTTTTTTTAAACTTTACAATATTGTATTGGTTTTGCCAAATATTCGAAATGAATCCGCCACAGGTATACATGTGTTCCCCATCCTGAACCCTCCTCCCTCCCCATACCATCCCTCTGGGTCATCCCAGTGCACCAGCCCCAAGCATCCAGTATTGTGCATCGAACCTGGACTGGCGACTCGTTTCATACATGATAGTATACATGTTTCAATGCCATTCTCCCAAATCTTCCCACCCTCTCCCTCTCCCACAGAGTCCATAAGACTGTTCTATACATCAGTGTCTCTTTTGCTGTCTCGTATACAGGGTTATTGTTACCATCTTTCTAAACTCCATATATATGTGTTAGTATACTGTCTTGGTGTTTTTCTTTCTGGCTTACTTCACTCTGTATAATAGGCTCCAGTTTCATCCATCTCATTAGAACTGATTCATAAGACAGTCTTAAAAATTGTCAAGTCCTTAGTGAATGGTGGTGACCTCTTTTATTAGTAGAAGTAGTAGTAGTAATAGTAAAAATATTTATTTCCATTTGTTATTTTCATTTCAGCTCCCTGAAAGGGCAATATTTCAAATTAAACAGTATAATTCAGCTAGTAGTGGAGTCTCTGAGTGGCAACTGGAGGAAGCACAAGTATTCTGGGCAAAAAAGGAACAGAGTCTTGCCCTGAGTATTCTCAAGCAAATGATCAAGAAGCTGGATGCCAGTTGTACAGAGGTTCACAATTTTTCTATTGGTTGAATTAGTATTTACTGTAATAAGAAAGATTACTGTGCTTTATAATATTTTAAATAAATTTTAATATAATTACTAATTTTATTAAAGATTTGAAATTACTGATCCATGAACAAGAAATTATAAAAAGGAGTCTTGAAAATTAGTATTTGTAAAAGTTTAGGCAGTATTCATTTTTCTTATTTACAACATTTCCATCAGTCCATCTCATCATAGATTAATTTATCCCAATGATAAGCCTTATTTTTTTAAAACTTTCTACAGTATTCAAGGAGGGTGTGTGGGAAACAAAGATGAAATAGCTACTATAGATTTGAAATGACAAAAAAATGCAAGAGGAAATGCATAAGAGAATAAAACTTTTTAAAAGGCAAGTTGAAATAATTGGGTTGTTAATCCAAAGACCTTGAAAACATCACTTCTGATATTTTATCTACCATTACCTATAATGTACATATATATTTTATATTAGTTATTATAAACTTGATTGCTTCTTCAACTCTGTCTCCAGCATATGATGGACAAATTTAGCAGCATTTGTAGGAATCATGAAGTATTTTAAAGGTTTGGACTCAATTATGTCCCTCTGACATACACCTACTAGGTGAATATCAACATTTTGTACTTTTGGATAATGGAAACTTGTATAACATCCTCCGTTATTAGAAAATTTATCATTATACCAAGTCCTGGGAGCTCACATGGTATGATTGTTTAAATATTGCTTAACAGGATGGACCCTGAAAACTAAGATCATGGCATCCAGTCCCATCACTTCATGGCAAATAGATGGGGAAACAGGAGAAACAGTGTCTGGCTTTGTTTTTGGGGGCTCCAAAATCACTGCAGATGGTGATGGCAGCTATGAAATTAAAGACCCTTGCTCCTTGGAAGAAAAGCTCTGACAAACTTAGATAGCATATTAAAAAGCAGAGACGTTACTTTGCCAACAAAGGTCCATCTAGTCAAAGCTGTGGATTTTCCAGTAGTCATGTATGGATGTGAGAGTTGGACTATAAAGAAAGCTGAGGGCCAAAAGTTGATGCTTTTGAACTGTGGTGTTGGAGAAGACTCTTGAGAGTCCCTTGGACTGCAAGGAGATCCAGCCAGTCCATCCTAAAGGAGATCAGTCTGAGTGTTCATTGGAAGGACTGATGTTGAAGCTGAAACTTCAATACTTTGGCCACCTGATATGAGGAACTGACTCACTGGAAAAGACCTTGATGCTGAGAAAGATTGAAGGCAGGAGGAGAAGGGAATGACAGAGGATGAGATGGTTGTTAGATAGTATCACCGACTCAATGGACAGGACGTTGAGTAAACTGTAGGAGTTGGTGATGGACAGGGAGGCCTGGTGTGCTGTGGTGCATGCGGTTGCAAAGAGTCGGACACAACTAAGCGACTGAACTGATGGACCCTGAAGTTACCTACCCTCTTTGTACTTCAGTTGTAGTTTTCTAATTAAGGATAATAATTGTTCTTATATCATAGGATTCTTGTGAGGATTCAATGAATTATTATATATTATTATATATAGTAATAATGCCAAGCATATAAAAGTACTCAATAAATGTGAGTTGTTTCAATAATAGTAATAGTAGTAAAGAATGATTATTTTATAAAAGTAAATATTGGAATTATTAAAATAATCGTAAGTTGAAAGCCAAAGAGGAAAGACATTTTTAACCTGTTGTTTTCCTACATGGAAGATATTTTTGTACAGTCATTATAATGAATTACATTTTAAGACTTTGCTTTCCTTTACAGAATGATCCCAACTTAAAACTTATATACACAGAATGTCTAAGGGTTTGTGGTACCTGGTTAGCAGAAACTTGCTTAGAAAATCCTGCAGTCATCATGCAGACCTATCTAGAAAAGGTAAGGTTTTTGAGGAACCCTAATAGAGTTGCTTAGCATGAATACATTTGATCTTTTCATTGAAGTGAAGTGAAGTGAAAGTTGCTCAGTGGTGTCCAAGTCTTTACAACTCCATGGATTGTAGCCTGCCAGGCTCCTCTGTCCATGGGATTCTCCAGGCAAGAATACTGGAGTGGGTTGCCATGCCCTCCTCCAGGGCATCTTCCCAATCCAGTGCTTCTACCACCTTTGAGCTTCCTGTTTCTCCCTTTTATTCATATAGTTTAATTTTAAAAATAGCTACTTCACTAATAAATGAACATGAAAAGCCTAATATGTTTTTTTAGTTCTACCATTCTTTACATATATTAGCTATTTCAGTTGTTTCTGCTCTGTCAAAATTGTTTTGAAAGTTCAAAGAAATAATGTATTTTGTATAATTTAGCTTATATACATATATATATATGTTAAATTTTACTGTGGATATTTCTTTGATCTGAGTAATTCTTTAGATGCATTTAGTATCTGTAAATATAAATGGATTTTTTTTTTTTTTCTGAAGGCTGTGGAAGTTGCTGGAAATTATGATGGAGAAAGCAATGATGGGCTCAGAAATGGAAAAATGAAGGCATTTCTCTCATTAGCACGGTTCTCAGATACTCAGTACCAAAGAATTGAAAACTACATGAAATCATCAGAATTTGAAAACAAGCAAGCTCTCCTGAAAAGAGCCAAAGAGGAAGTTGGCCTACTTAGGGAACATAAAATCCAGACCAACAGGTAACTGAGGGTCTACAAGTAACAAGATATACAGTATTTATACAGGTATACAGAACCAGATAGGAATTCATGCTGTGGCTCTGTACTAATTGTGGAATATACTGGTGTTAACTTTGTTTTACTTTTTTTAGTTTGTTGGTATCCTAGTTGAAAAAGAGATATGTGTTAAAATTAGAGAGAAGTTACTTAGTTTGATGTAATTAAATCCTTTATTCAAACCTGCTTTTCGTATATATATTTTAGAGTAAGTAGAATATAAAGTTAATGAAACACCTTGGCTAGAGTCCACTTTGGTTGCCTAAAATAGCTTTTAATTTGCAGAAACTTAAAGACAAAAATAAGTTTATTCTGTTTATAATTCTTAGAATTTTGCTTTTTCTCCTAAGATGGACACCTGATTTTTCATTTATATTGTATGTCTTACTTGATTTTGTAGTTCTATAAAATTTAACGGCTTTTGTGTTTTATTTTAATTATCCAATGTAAGATACACAGTAAAGGTTCAGCGAGAGCTGGAGTTGGATGAATGTGCACTCCATGCATTGAAAGAGGATCGTAAACGTTTCTTATGTAAAGCAGTTGAAAATTACATCAATTGCTTATTAAGTGGCGAAGGGCATGATATGTGGATATTTCGTCTTTGTTCTCTCTGGCTTGAAAATTCTGGAGTTTCTGAAGTCAATGGCATGATGAAGGCAAGTTTTCTTTTTCAACCAGGTATTCTAGCCTGTGCTTTAAAAGTTAAGCCATTAGCCCCTCAAATGTCATGCATTTTGTATACTTTGTATCCTTGGCAGTTGGTTTAGGGCTCTACACACAGATACTTAACTAACTCTAATGATGTAGGTTTGTGTGAATATGAGAAAATTAAGTCAGTCTTTTCCCATAGCATTGCAATTACCATCGGAAAGTACCCAGAATGCTAGATAGGAAGATTTGGAAAGCAGTTAAAGATGATGTGATCACAGGTGGTGTTTTTTTTCCCCCTGCTTTATTATTTTCTGTTGATTTTTTTATAAAAATAAATTATTTTTGTAAATGGAAAAAAAAATTTTAAGAAAACATTAAGGCAGTAGAATTTTATAAATTTTTATTTAAAAATCTTGGGTTTTATTAATGACATCTAAATAGTATGCCTATCATTTATTAATGATACTTAAATGATACCTAAATTTATTAATGATACTTAAATGATACCTAAAATTATGTTGTCAATCAGTTTGAAGTTTAAAAGTAAAATAGTTCTGGCTGAAGCGAATGTTAATATTCATAACAGATACAACAAATTTCTGCTACTAGTGTACATTAAATCCTGTTACTTTTAGTATGTACAGAAAAATAGTTATTCCATTTTATTCACACTGACTTCTCAGGAGTCAAGATTACAATAGTCCTTAGATCAACATTTGTCCTCCTTGGATTCACTGGAATATAAGCAGTACCAAGTATTCCACTTCTGAATGCAATCTGATACATGTTCAAACATGATTTACCAGTGAGTCAATCTAGACTTTGAGATAAATAATAAGGAAAAAATATGTCTGCTTGATGATTGCACTAATAGAGGAGCATTTTGTATTTGTTTAGATGTGAGGGCTAGTTGAAATGCATTGCTTTTTAATTTTGTAATTTTTAATGGGCAGAGAGATGGAATGAAGATTCCATCATACAAATTTTTGCCTCTTATGTACCAACTGGCTGCTAGAATGGGGACCAAGATGATGGGAGGCCTAGGATTTCATGAAGTCCTCAATAATGTAAGTAAACGTGAAAATCAAACCACAACTGCTTTTCTTTTATATTATTGTATATTACTGTTCCGCTCCAGAAAGTGGCAACACAAAATTTTCAGTCAGTCATTCAGTTCAGTCACTCAGTCGTCTCCGACTCTTTGCAACCCCATGAATTGCAACACACCCGGCCTCCCTGTCCATCACCAACCCCTGGAGTTTACTCAAACTCATGTCCATCGAGTCAGTGATACCATCCAGCCATCTCATCCTCTGTCGTCCCCTTCTCCTCCTGCCCCCAATTCCTCCCAGCATCAGAGTCTTTTCCAATGACAAAACTCTTCACATGAGGTGGCGAAAGTATTGGAGTTTCAGCTTCAGCATCAGTCCTTCCAGTGAACACCCAGGACTGATCTCCTTTAGGATGGACTAGTTGGACCTCCTTGCAGTCCAAAGGACTCTCAAGAGTCTTCTCCAACACCACAGTTCAAAAGCATCAATTCTTCGGTGCTCAGCTTTCTTCACAGTCCAACTCTCACATCCATACATGACCACTGGATAAACCATAGCCTTGACTAGATGGACCTTTGTTGGCAAAGTAATGTCTTTGCTTTTGAATATGCTATCTAGGTTGGCATAACTTTCCTTCCAAGGAGTAAGTGTCTTTTAATTTCATGGCTGCAGTCACCATCTGCAGTGATTTCGGAGCCCCAGAAAATAAAGTCTGACACTTTCCACTGTTTCCCCATCTATTTCCCATGAAATGATGGGACCAGATGCCGACACTTTCCACTGTTTCCCCATCTATTTCCCATGAAATGATGGGACCGGATGCCATGATCTTCGTTTTCTGAATGTTGAGCTTTAAGCCAACTTTTTCACTGTCCTCTTTCACTTTCATCAACAGGCTTTTGAGTTCCTCTTCACTTTCTGACATAAGGGTGGTGTCATCTGCATATTTGAGGTTATTGATATTTCTCCCAGCAATCTTAATTCCAGCTTGTGCTTCTTCCAGCCCAGCATTTCTCATAATGTACAATTGCATATAAGTTAAATAAGCAGGGTGACAATATACAGCCTTGACGTACTCCTTTTCCTATTTGGAACCAGTCTGTTGTTCCATGTCCAGTTCTAACTGTTGCTTCCTGACCTGCATACAGGTTTTCAAGACCAGGTCAGGTGGTCTGGTATTCCCATGTCTTGAAGAATTTTCCAGTTTATTGTGATCCACACAGTCAAAAGCTTTGGCGTAGTCAATAAAGCAGAAATAGATGTTTTTCTTGAACTCTCTTGCTTTTTTGATGATCCAGCAGATGTTGGCAATTTCATCTCTGGTTCCTCTGCCTTTTCTAAAACCATCTTGAACGTCTGGAAGTTCATGGTTCACGTATTGCTGAATCCTGGCTTGGAGAATTTTGAGCATTACTTTAGTAGCATGTGAGATTTAGTAGCATGTGAGTGCAATTGTGCGGTAGTTTGAGCATTCTTTGGCATTGCCTTTCTTTGGGATTGGAAGGAAAACTGACCTTTTCCAGTCCTGTGGCGCTGCTGAGTTTTCCAAATTTGCTGACATATTGAGTGCAGCACTTTCACCGCATCATCCTTCAGGATTTGAAATGGCTTAACTGGAATTCCATCATCTCCACTAGGTTTGTTCGAAGTGATGCTTCCTAAGGCCCACTTGACTTCACATCCAGGATGTCTGGCTCCTGGTGAGTGATCACACTGTTGTGATTATCTGGGTTTTGAAGATCTTTTTTGTACAGTTCTTCTGTGTATTCCTGCCACCTCTTCTTAATATCTTCTGCTTCTGTTAGGTCCATACCATTTCTGTCCTTTATTGAGCCCATCTTTGCATGAAATGTTCCCTTGGTATCTCTAATTTTCCTAAGAGTTCTCTAGTCTTTCCCATTCTGTTGTTTTCTTGTATATCTTTGCATTGATCGCCGAGGAAGGCTTTCTTGTCTCTCCTTGCTATTCTTTGGAACTCTGCATTCAAATGAGTATATCTTGCCTTTTCTCCTTTGCTTTTCGCTTCTCTTCTTTTCAGAGCTATTTGTAAGGTCTCCTCAGACAGCCATTTTGCTTTTTTTGCATTTATTTTTCATGGGGATGGTCTTGATCCCTGTCTCCTTTACAATCTCACGAACCTCCGTCCATAGTTTATTAGGCACTCTATCAGATCTAGTCCCTTAAATCTATTTCTCACTTCCACTGAATAATCATAAGGGATTTGATTTAGGTCATACCTGAATGGTCTAGTGGTTTTCCCTACTTTCTTCAATTTAAGTCTAAATTTGGCAATAAGGAGTTCGTGATCTGAGCCACAGTCAGCTCCTGGTCTATATATAGTCAGTCTATGCTGACTGTATAGAGCGTCTCCATCTTTGGCTGCAAAGAATATCATCAGTCTGATTTCGGTGTTGACCACCTGGTGATGTCCATGTGTAGAGTGTAGGGTGTTTGTTATGACCAGTGCGTTCTCTTGGCAAAACTCTATTAGCCTTTGCCCTGCTTCATTCTGTATTCCAAGGCAAAATTTGCCTGTTACTCCAGGTGTTTCTTGACTTCCTACTTTTGCATTCCAGTCCCCTATGAGAGTCCCTTGGACTGCAAGGAGATCCAACCAGTCCATTCTGAAGGAGATCAGCCCTGGGATTTCTTTGGAAGAAATGATGCTAAAGCTGAAACTCCAGTACTTTGGCCACCTCATGCCAAGAGTTGACTCATTGGAAAAGACTTTGATGCTGGGAGGGATTGGGGGCAAGAGGAGAAGGGGACGACAGAGGATGAGATGGCTGGATGGCATCACTGACTCGATGGACGTGAGTCTGAGTGAACTCCGAGAGTTGGTGATGGACAGGAAGGCCTGGCGTGCTGCGATTCATGGGGTCGCAAAGGGTCGGACATGACTGAGTGACTGATCTGATCTGATCTGATTATGAAAAGGACATCTTTTTTGGGTGTTAATTCAAAAAAGTTTAGTTGGTCATATTTAGTATGTTATATAAGGGCAAGAATATTCTCTTTTGTCTCCTTTCATACTCCACTTGTTACTCACTTTCTCTTTCTTTTTCCGCATATACTTCTCTCTCCCATACATTCCCGCACCACCACTCCCGCCCCCCACACACAGTCCACCCACTGCTGCATCTAGCACAGTAAAATGTATCTTAATGTTAAGTAAAAGTTAAAAGGTTATGGATTTTTAATTTTTTTCTTTCCATAAAATTAACAGTTCTTAATTTTCTGACAGCTCATCTCTAGAATTTCAATGGATCATCCTCATCACACTTTGTTTATTATATTGGCTTTAGCAAATGCAAACAAGGATGAATTTTTGACCAAACCAGAGGCAGCCAGAAGGAGTAGAATTACTAAAAATGCACCAAAACAAAGCTCTCAGCTTGATGAGGTATTTGAAATGAACTTTTTGAGTTGCAATATTCATTTTTTCCCCAAAATATTCCTTTCTTAAGTCCCAGGAATTCAAAGAATATGTATTGTTGACAATATTCAATTTGTAAATCCTTTGTTATTATGATGCTACCTAAAATTGGTTCAAAATTCCTGAATATTTCTCAAAGCATAAGAGATACCAAAGGTATTTTACTGTTTTTCCTCAAGTAATGAGCTAAGAAAAAAATAGATTTTACAATGTACCCAAGTCATTTACTCTTGAGATTATTATACCTTTGATATGTTTCATTCATAATATAGTGACTGCTTTGTCTCTGAGGGATTATAGTCCTTCCATTGTCTAGATAAGTGCATAGATTCCATTTTTTGTTTTTATAACTGTAAAAAGTTTTAATGTCACATGTTTGCTTTTGTAATATTTTTTGTTTGTATTTTATTAATAGGATCGAACCGAGGCTGCTAACAAAATAATACGTACTATCCGAAGTAGGAGACCTCAGATGGTCAGAAGTGTTGAAGCACTTTGTGATGCTTATATTATACTAGCAAATTTAGATGCCACTCAGTGGAGGACTCAGAGAAGTATGCAGTTTGAAAGAATGAATGTTGCATTCTTGCTGTGTTAATCTCTGTTGTTGTTTTTAGGTGCTAAGTCATGTCTGACTCTTTTGTGACCCCATGGCCTATAGTCTGCCAGGCTCTTCTGTCCATGAGATTTCCCATTTTCCCAGGCAAGAATACTAGAGTAGTTGCCATTTCCTTCTCCAGGAAATCTTCGCAACCCAGGGACTGAATCTGTGTCTCCTCCATTGCAGGCGGATTCTTTACTACTGAGCCACCAGGGAATCACACTTATTCTCTGTAGGGATATTTTAATTACAAAACAGAATGTAAATCTGCTCAACTCACATACATTAATTATAGATACAAAGGTTTTGATGATTACAACTCACACATGATTCAAAACTTAATTTTTATCTAAAAAGCTTCAATACCCCGCCAGTTACTTTTTCACTTAATATCTTGTGGAACTGATAATAGATAACTGCACTCTAGGACTTAAAAATGAAAAGATCTTATCATTTTCTCCTTCACTCTTCTTGCTATGTCTCTTTAAATAATTACAAGCTGCTATATTTGGTTGTGTGTATCTGTCTCCCCATACTTTAATAATTATGTTCTTTTATTCTGTTCAGGATCATATCTTCATATTTAAATTCTTACTATTTTAAAATAAAAATGAGGCTTCTCATAGTGTTCCTCTAAGCAAACAGAATACTGTCATGTTGTTTAGTCGCATTTAGTAGTAATGTGTATACCATTATCTGTGTGCTATTCATACTATTATATAATTATCTTAAGTCGTCCAACTTGGCACCTCAGGTGGAGTCTGGTCTAATTACCAGTGCCAGGTAACCTGCAAATTCATTTGTAAGCCACATTACTCATTGCTCTGCCCTGACCCTGAGCGGCACTGTGTCCCAGGTCTTTGGTCTTCATTTCTAAATCAGAACCACAGATTAGCCATAGTTTGGGTTTATGGTATCTGCTGAATTCTCCTCCTTTACCTTCAGTACTGTTGCTCAATTTGTGGTTGTCACTGAAACTTCTTTATTTTAAATACAGAAGGCATAAATATTCCAGCAGACCAGCCCATTATCAAACTTAAAAATTTAGAAGATGTTGTTGTCCCTACTATGGAAATTAAGGTAATTTACTATTAATTGTTTTGATTTTTTTTGTTTGTTTTTGTTTTAATTTTTTAATTAAATTACTTTTTAGCAAGTTAAACCGTTTGAAATAGCCTTTTACTGTAGGTCAAAAATGGTTAATTATTGGCAGTTTCATTTGTTTCAACCAATAGTTTTTTCTTTATTGGATTCCCTTTGCCCAAGACTTAAAATACTTAAAGATCTGTCCTGCTTTCTTTTCTATTGCCTCCAGTTTTACAAATGTCATCTTTCTTATGAAGAAGTCCGTAGACTGTTATTGATACTTTTACTGACCAAAAGAAAATATTTTGTGTGCTTATGTCAATGTTTTTAACTGAGCAAGAAAGTCCCTAATTGTTTTATATTGATTTTTAAGATTCTGTGTGCGTTAGAATATTGACTGTGATGTATTACAATATTAAATAATATAATATGTATTACAGTATTGACTGTAATATACATGACACTTTCAGCTGTGTCCTAATGGTTTTTTATTGCTGGGAGTACAATGTGGGCAGGGATAAATATAATAATAAAGGTTGTTGTTTGGTCACTAAGTCATGTCCATCTCTTTTGTGACCCCATGGACTGCAGCACTCCAGGTTCCTCTGTCCTTGAAATTTTCCAGGCAAGAATATTGGAGTGGGTTGCCATTTCCTTCTCTAGGGGATCTTCCCGACCTCGGATCTAACCCACATCTCCTGCATTGGCAGGTGGATTCTTTACCACCAAGCCACCAGGGAAACCCATAATAAATAAAGATTACAGTTTAGAAAATCATCATTTTAACTACATTGTAAAATCTCTCCTTTGAGTTTGCCTTTTAGTGTTTAATATGAATGGTTATTTGATGTGAAATGTAGCTTCATCGTGTGGATTAACCTATCAGCAAAGTTACTTATTTAAATATCTTGTGAAACTGCCAGATTTAGCAATTAAAACCTAGAAAACTCCTCTCTGTACTTTTCTAAAATTTGCCTTATTGTTTTTGTGAAGAGATGACTTAATTTATACTGATGACTTAACATTTACAGATCAATGGTAACACCTGAACCAGGGTTATTGAATAGTTTTTTCAGCAACACTAATTGAACTTCTTTTATTAGGAGATATTTAAGGAGGTAAATTGTGTTATCTATATTGCTTTTTGAAGCCTTTCCAATGTCAAATCTCCTTTCTTTCATTTATAAAGTTACCATTTCTGTTCTTAACCAACAGCACATTGTCATTCATTCCTTTGCTCAGTATTAAAATTGTCATTTAAAATTAATTTTTCTTTAAATGCAAATTGAGTACTAAGGTATTGTCATATACTTTATTAGGTGGACCCCACAGGAGAATATGGAAATCTGGTGACTATAAAGTCATTTAAAGAACAATTTCGTTTAGCAGGAGGTTTAAATTTACCAAAAATAATAGATTGTGTGGGCTCTGATGGAAAGGAAAGGAGACAGCTTGTCAAGGTGAGACTTTGCTTTTGTGGTGTGGTTCCTAGTGGATTAATGGAAAACATCAAAGAAAAACTAACAGATATTTTCTTCTTATTTTGGCTCTTTGGTTTTGTTCTCAATAATTACAGGTGAGGAAAACAAAGTAGAAATAAATTGTTTTCTAGAAGCAGAATGCTTTTCCTCATGGTTTTGTGTGTGTGTCTTTAAGACCAGCCTTATTTTAACAGTTGGTTGAAGTGAAAGAATACTTTTTACATGTATAGACATGGTGAGGTTTAACCATCAGCCTACTTGTTATGAAAAAAATTTTTGAGTGTTGCTTACTTTCTTGAATAGTTCAAGTTGAAGGCCCGTGCTTCAATGTCCTGGATCTGACATTGTGCTAAGTGCTATTTTAAACATATCCGAAAAGGATAGCACTCCTCCCTTACTCTGCTTTTACGCTTTGGGCCTTGCTGGGAAGTGGCAGAGAGACAAAAGTGCTCCTCCACCTTGGTGCTTTGCAGTGTGCCCGTAAGTGTAGGCATTCCAGTTATTTTAGTCACAAAAGCAGCTGTGACGGGGAGTGGGGAAGGGTACTTCTTTTTTCTAAATTGGTCTACAGTGATGTACTTTATTCTAATACTTTTCTTTTGTTCGTGTGTTTGTGTTTGTGTGTTTGTGTGTCTTAATTACTTAAGAGACTAAAGGGGAGCACAGATCCTCAGACTGATTTCCAAGTGCCCTTTGGTTGTCCTCAGATGATTTTGTGTGATTTTATAGTAAAGAAAATGAACTGTGCTTAGTTATTTGTGTTTTGATTATTTTGAAGGGCCGTGATGACCTGAGACAAGATGCCGTCATGCAGCAGGTTTTCCAGATGTGTAATACATTACTGCAGAGAAATACTGAAACCAGGAAGAGGAAATTGACTATTTGTACTTATAAGGTAACTTTTATTTCTGCTGCTTCATAAAGGACATATAAAAGACGCCATTATTGAGGTAGGGGTCAGCAAATACTTTCCTGAAGGATAATATTTTAGACTTTGTGGGCCACATACATAGGTCTCTGTTGCATATTCTTTATTTATTTTTTTCCTTGATAGCCCTTTAAACCTGAAAGACCATTCTTAGCTCACAGGCTATACAAAAATAGTTTGGGACTGGGTTTGGTACAGAGGCCATATATTGCTAAAGCTCTGATTTAAACAGTATTTTTCTTTTGTAAAAGTATACATTAATGTTAATTGCAGCATTTTTTTGTTTCAAGAAATCTTGTTCTTATAATCAGCTAAAGTATTTTCCCTTTATGTTTGACCATTTAGCCTATTTCTGATATAAAAGTGCTCTTTAGAAGAGAAATGATGTTAAAAACAAAATACTGATTCAGTGAAAAATATATTATATAATATAGAGTTTTAAAATTCTAAATATGCTAGTTTTTGACTAGGTAATACATTTGCATGGTTCAAAAATCCAATAATAGAAAAAGGTATAAAAAGGGAAGCCTTCTCTCACCTTTTTCCCTTTCGCTGTAAACCTCATGCCCCACCATCTCTTATTCTTATAAGTACCATTTTCATTTGTTTCCAGTGTTATACAAATAGAATATATGAATATAATTCCTTGTTTTCCCCCCTTTCCTAGAGACAACAATATTTTTTTAACTCAGCAATATATTATAGAAATTTTTTGCTTTTTTAACAACTGCTTTCTGCATTAGTACAGAGTTATAAAAGTCCTTATCATATAAAATAGGCATTTGGGTCATTTATAGTCCTTTACTGTAGCAAGCAGTGCTGTGCTGCAATAAATAATATTGAACATATTTCATATATGTACTGGTGAATCTGTGGGATAGATTTCCTAAAGTTGGACTGATGGGTAACAGTAAATGCACCTATAATTTGGTAGATATTGTCAGATTACCCTTAATAGAGGGATGTCCCAAATGCATTTCCTCCAGTATTTTGCCTGAGAAGATAATTCTTAAGTCACATTATTCTATTAATTTAATCATCTTTGACTCTTACATGAATGCTCATCTAGCACATTTGCATTTTTAAAAATTGCAATAAACCTCCATTTTGAAGGATGTGTTTTCTATCAGATCAGATCAGATTAGATAAGTCTCTCAGTCGTGTCGGACTCTTTGCGACCCCATGAATCGCAGCACGCCAGGCCTCCCTGTCCATCACCAACTCCCGGAGTTCACTCAGACTCACGTCCATCGAGTCAGTGATGCCATCCAGCCATCTCATCCTCTGTCGTCCCCTTCTTCTCCTGCCCCAATCCCTCCCAGCATCAGAGTCTTTTCCAATAAGTCAACTCTTCGCATGAGGTGGCCCAAGTACTGGAGTTTCAGCTTTAGCATCATTCCTTCCAAAGAACACCCAGGGCTGATCTCCTTCAGAATGGACTGGTTGGATCTCTTTGCAGTCCAAGGGACTCTCAAGAGTCTTCTCCAACACCACAGTTCAAAAGCATCAATTCTTCAGTGCTCAGCTTTCTTCACAGTCCAACTCACATCCATACATGACCATAGGAAAAACCATAGCCTTGACTAGATGAACCGTTGTTGGCAAAGTAATGTCTCTGCTTTTGAATATGCTATCTAGGTTGGTCATAACTTTCCTTCCAAGGAGTAAGCGTCTTTTTAATTTCATGGCTGCAGTCACCATCTGTAGTGATTTTGGAGCCCAGAAAAATAAAGTCTGACACTGTTTCCACTGTTTCCCCGTCTATTTCCCATGAAGTGGTGAGACCAGATGCCATGATCTTCGTTTTCTGAATGTTGAGCTTTAAGCCAACTTTTTCACTCTCCACTTTCACTTTCATCAAGAGGCTTTTGAGTTCCTCGTCACTTTCTGCCATAAGGGTGGTGTCATCTGCATATCTAAGGTTATTGATATTTCTCCTGGCAATCTTGATTCCAGCTTGTGTTTCTTCCAGTCCAGCGTTTCTCATGATGTACTCTGCATATAAGTTAAATAAACAGGGTGACAATATACAGCCTTGACGAACTCCTTTTCCTATTTGGAATGAGTCTGTTGTTCCATGTCCAGTTCGAACTGTTGCTTCCTGACCTGCATACAGATTTCTCAAGAGACAGATCAGGTGGTCTGGTATTCCCATCTCTTGAAGAATTTTCCACAGTTTATTGTGATCCACACAGTCAAAGGCTTTGGCATAGTCAATAAAGCAGAAATAGATGTTTTTCTGGAACTCTCTTGCTTTTTCCATGATCCAGCAGATGTTGGCAATTTGATCTCTGGTTCCTCTGCCTTTTCTAAAACCAGCTTGAACATCAGGAAGTTCACGGTTCACATATTGCTGAAGCCTGGCTTGGAGAATTTTGAGCAGTTTTCTATAGGTGTTCCTTTCTGGTTTCATTCCTATATGTCCTATTTGCCCTTTATTTTCTGTCACTGCTGTAACAAGGCTTATTTATTTATTCGTTGTTTCTATTTCTGTGAAGATATAAACAAATTACGGTAATTACTGTCTATTAGTAGAAAAGCAGTCTTTCAGAGACACTTAGGATAGCCCCATATCTGTTTCCTAAACCTGCAAAATGGTATATAAACAACAACTGTTTATTTTTTCCAGCAAGTTAACCCTACTTAAACTCGAGGTGTCCCAACCATCAACTAAAATTAGTTTAAAAATATAATTAAAAATACAATAATGTTTATAATGTGAATAAGCTGCTTAGGATTAATGATAATAAGAAAGATGCAAGGCTATATGAAAAAAAATTATACAAATGTAACAAGAAAGAAAAAAGGAAAAAAAAAGTACCACATCATAAATGGGAAGACACTTAAAAATGTCAGCTGATTTCAAATTAGCATAGACAATGAAATTCCAGTAAAAATTTTGTAATGTGGAACCATGATATAAAAGTTTATCTTGAAAAATATATTGGTGAGAATGACTAAAATGTCTTTGATAAAAGCAATACGTGAAAGTGGACATTGTCCAGTCATATGAAACCAAAGTAGCCTTGACAGATGTTTATATATACATGTGTTAGAAATTAGTATATAGCTTTGACATAAAGTTCCTTAAATGCTATTAACTCTGGGTATGATGGGATTATGGGTAGTACCTGTTTTTTAAATATATTTTGAATTGCCCTCAATGAACATTTTTTTAATTATAAAAATTATTGTTAAATTAAAAACACCAAAAAAATAAAAACACCAAATAGGGGAGCAGGGAAAAAGAAATTAGATCTACCCACCAAAATTCTGATTGAGTTAGGCTATTGTAACTGAAAACTGAGGTTGTAACTGAAAACTGAGGGTTTTTTTTTAGAGCTTTTTAACTTCCTACAGAAATAGAAATATAAAACTCACTTATTATTTGGATGAAGTTGAAGAGTGGGAAATCATTTTTAAAAAGCACACTTTTTTCTTACTTGCAAATTTGTGAGAAATTTGTCACATGAAACTTTATTGTTAACTTGATACTTTCTAGTACCAGTTAGCAAAAAGCGAGTTCTCATGGAATGCTAAGAGCAAAAGTTAAAATTAAAGATCTTTGAAATCTGATCTTTGATGTGGTTTAGATCAGTGCTACTCAAATTTAACAGGCATTCTAGTCCCTGGAAGGGTCTGTTAAAATGCAGATTGCTGAGCCCCTAAAATTTCTGATTCTAGGATGGAGCCTGAGAATATGCATTTCTACCAGGTACCAAGTGATGCTGATGCATCTGCAGTTTAGGAAACACACTTTGAGACCCAACAGTCTAGTTAATTTGCTATCTATTGATTTAGCTTCATTGTAGGACAAAGTTGATTAGTTGTTAACTGTCTCCTCTGACTGCTCAGACGTTTTTAGAGGGCAGATATTCAGTAACATGAGTGAAAGGGAAGTTTTGTGCTCTAAGTGCTAGACTTTTAGATGGCAAAAGCGATGAGTAGAGAGCTGGGATCTGATATTGTAGCAGATTTGGGCTGTGAGTGCTCAGTCACTTCAGTCGTGTCTGACTCTTTGCAACCCATGGACCATAGCCCGCTAGGCTCCTCTGTCCATGGGGTTTTCCTGGCAAGAATACTGAAGTGGGGTGTCATGCCGTCCTCCAGAGGATCTTTCTGACCCAGGGATCAAACCTACATCTCCTGCATTGCAGGTGGATTCTTTACCACTGAGCCACCAGGGAAGCCCTTGGGCTATATGATCACCTGGTTTTCTCAGAAAGCAGCTCAGGCTTCCAAGCAAATAACACAGTTTGGCTTCCAGAGTTCATTGCTATAAAGCATGAGAGAAGACCTTGACCTAAAATATTTAGAAGGCAAAAACAACTAAACTCCATCTCTATCTGGTAACTTTTTAAATATCTGATTTTCACAGAGAACTCTTTTACCAATCAAATAGTGGAATTATTTAATGTTATATATTTGAATATTAAAAAATGTCCTCTTGGAAGACTGTGTGCTCCCAAGGCAGGGGGCACGGGTTTAAGCTCTCTCAGGGAACTGGATCCCACAAACCGCAACTAAGAAAGTGTCCACATGTCACAGCTAAGAGTTTTAACATGTTGCAACTAAAGATCCTACCTGCCATAATGAAGATCAAAGACCCCATGTGCTGCAACTAAGACCTGGCACAGCTAAGTAAACTAAAAAATAATAATAATAAAAATTTTAAATGACCCCTAAATATGAGAGTTTGGGTTTGACTTTATTGTTTAGAATTGTATTATTGGGCCAATAGATCTATATTATTTTGAGATTACTCCAAAAATGTGAAAGCTGTGTTGTAGCTTTGTTGCTAGTTGTTCTTGATTTCAGTTAAAGGTTCCTGGAAGTACTGTATTGTATGTAGTGAAGTAGTCTGCCTAATCTTCTTTGGAGTCATTCCCAATCTGTCATTCAGGCTTCTTGTGACCATTGTAACAACAAGCCGGGTCATTGACTGCCTGGAATTAACTCTTGGTACGCAGCTGTGGCTCAGTGGTAAAGAATCTGCCTGCCAGTGCAGATGTGGGTTTGATTCTTGAGTCAGGAAGATCCCCTAGAGAAAGAAATGGCAACCCACTCCAGTATTCTTGCCTGGGAAGTCCCATGGACAGAGGAGGCTGGCAGGCTCTGGTCCACAGGATGGCAAAAGAATCAGACACAACTTAGTGACCGAACAACAACAAAGACAACAACCCAAATGTCAAAGTGCAGCCTCAAAGGAAAGACTTGTATATTGAGGAACACAAGATATCAGAGAGAATCACATGGAGATGCAGGAAGACAAAGTTCATATTGTATTTGCTGGCACTGAGACATGGCCCTGTGATAACCAGGATTCGTGTGACTGGGCTAGTTTATCTCTACCAAAACTACATTTTTTAGAAAGTATGTTGAACAACTAGCCTGAAATCTTAGATATGAGAGGATTCATTTTTTAAAATCAGTGTCTTACAAATAATATTTAAATGCTGAAAGAAGCTTTGTACTTAATTCTTCATTATGCCTTATGAAAAACATTGCCTTTTGCCTTTTGAAACTTGAGTTCAATGTTTTTACGTCACCCAACATCTCTGAAATGAGATAGAAAGAAGCCAGCCTACTCCTTTCTCCATCAGTCTCTTAACAAAAGAAGGGTTTGATTTTTTTTTTTTTTCCCCTCATAACTAGATAGTAATAGACAGTAATTTTAGAAAAGGGATCTTTGATGGAATATATTAGGAGGTAAGGATGTTAATGTGATCAAGCATTAGGGTCACAGCTAGCTCAAAGGCAAAGATAAAGCTGGATTTTCTGGGAGGAAGGTATTTAGAGGTACTTAAGCAGGAAGGAAAATAAGTTGGAAAGACTATGAGATCTGTTCATTCATTTGTTCACTAATTGTTTATTTACATGCCTAGTGGTGTATTAGATACTCTACCAGGTGTTGGGGATATAGAAGTAATACATAGTCTTAGTTCTTAAGAAGTTCATAGTCTACCATGGGAAACAGACAGATGATTACAATACAGAGTGTTAAGTGCATTTTTGCAGAATGAAAAGAGCTGAAGATGGAGAAATCATACTTATCTTTAACATCACTGGGGAAGACCCAGGCTGAGGGCAGGAACAGGCTCCAATGATGCCTGGGGAGAGAAAAGGGAGAGGCTTGGCCAACAACTCCCAGTGGACCCTCAATACAAGGCCATCACCCCCAGGGTCACTGTGACTTACTGGAGCAAGTGCAGTCTTCTGAGCCAGGGTTCTTCTAGCTCCTTTTTCTTGTACCAATTAGGAGACCTTCCCACATTAATAGGCAGCCAAAACCTGTTTAATTGTTGCCTACCAAAATGCCTGTGATCTAGCACTGCTCCCGAGATTATGGCCCTGCCCCTAAAGAGAGGGCCTTGTTTTGGGAGCTTCTTGGCCCTGAGAGTGAGCACAGGCTCAGGAAGGATACACAGCATGGGACTCACAATCATTTACCTCCTCCTACTGCTGGAGACAGTTTAACATCTGAGGGAGGATGGGAAGAAAGGAGGGGCCAGCCCTCTCTGCCCTGCCTCATTTGCTCCTGGTTATGCTCCTATAAGAAAGATGATGAGTAGCCTAAGACCCACGGTACCTGGGCCCTATTCTGTGTCCATGATCCTTGGCAAACCCTTCCACTCACCCCTTTAACCAGGGCGGGTGGGCACAAGGCAAAAGGAAGCCTGAAGCCATGAAAAAGGCTTTAAAACACAAATCTTTTGCAGAGGCTCCTCTTAGGAACCTCAGGGCATGGTTCCTGTTCTGCCAGACTCCAGGGCTTAGGCCTGTGAACATCTTGGGGCTTAGGGTCTTAGGATCTGAGCAGCAGTGTTTTCCTCCACCAGCTAGCTCATCCAGAACTAGCCTCATTTTGGTATCTTTGAGACAGGCCCTGAGCCTACTCATCCAGAGAGGACAATCAGAAAGGGTTCAAGGCCCAGACACTGTAAAAACTGAGCGGGAGCCCACATGGGAGGGGCATGCACCCTGCTGTGGGATCACAGCTGCAGGGGACCACTTCAGGGGAAGGGCAGGGGGGCAGAAGACAGTAGGGGCATGCGCAGGCAAGGGGTGGGGAGTGGTGGCTTAGGACTGAAGCACCTTAAGTGCCAATTTTGTTTCACTGCAGAGCTTTTCACTTCCCTCTGCCTGTAATACTCTTTCTTCAGATCTCTGCATGAACTTTTCCCTTAGGTTATTAGTCTTTCAGGCTTTTCTCCAGTGTCACCTCTTCAGAGATGCCTTCTCTCACCATATAGAAAAGTCTCTGTTACTTTTTTAAATGTCTGTTTTGTTCTATTATACTTGTTATCTGGCATCATTAAATGTCTATTAGTGTATGTGTTCCCACACTAGAATGAAGCTTTATAAGGACATGTTCTTCATCTGCCTCATTGCCGCTCTATTCTCAATGCCCTAGCATCATGTGTAAGACATAATAGACTCCCAAAAAACATAGTTAATAAATTAATGAAATCTCCTCCATGTTAAGACACAGAACATAAAATAATAAAACACTTGAGTATATTAAAATTAAAAATGTATAGAATTAAAGATACTATAAAGACAGGTGGCTGAGAAAACAAATTTTAAAATGTTGATAACAAAAAGGATTGTTATTAATAACAACAGGGATTTATGTACAGAATATGGATATAGCTATTACAGACCAGTAATAAAAAGAGAGCCAGTGAGAAAATGGGTGAAGAATACAACCAGGCAGTTCACAAGAAGAAAACATTTGAATAGCCAATGAGCCTGTCAAGTTTTACTCAGCTTTCCTGGGAATCTGGAAAATACAAATGAAAACCACAATAAGATACTGTTACACACCTCTTGGATTGACAAAATGTGGAAGTCTTGATAAATACTACATGTTGGGAGGCTATACAATAGACTCTGCTAATGGGTATATAAATTGGTACAACTACTTTGGATAGTTATTTGCCAGTATATGTTAACTAAGTTGAAGATGCATATCCTGAATGACCCAGCTCTTCAACTTCCAGGTACATGTACACCCTAGAAAAACTGAAATGTATTCATTATTAAACTAATAGCATTGGGGATAGCAGCATTGGGGAAATCTGGAAACAATGTAAATGTTAATCAGTATTCCAGTCATCCAATAAATTGGATGATTATGGTATATTTATACAATGCAGAGTTGTTAAAATGAATAACTTAGAGTTAAATGTACTAATATAGTTAAAGGTATTAATAAAATAGTGTTGATTGACAAAAAAGCAATTGCAAAACATACATATGGTATAAATTATTTAAAGCTTCAGTTCAGTTCAGTTCAGTCGCTCAGTCGTGTCCGACTCTTTGCGACCCCATGAATCGCAGCACGCCAGGCCTCCCTGTCCATCACCAACTCCCAGAGTTCACTCAGACTCACGTCCATCAAGTCAGTGATGCCACCCAGCCATCTCATCCTCTGTCGTCCCCTTCTCCTCCTGCCCCCAATCCCTCCCAGCATGAGAGTCTTTTCCAATGAGTCAACTCATGAGGTGGCCAAAGTATTGGAGTTTCAGCTTTAGCATCATTCCTTCCAAAGAACACCCAGGGCTGATCTCCTTTAGAATGGACTGGTTGGATCTCCTTGCAGTCCAAGGGACTCTCAAGAGTCTTCTCCAACACCACAGTTCAAAAGCATCAATTCTTTGGCACTCAGCTTTCTTCACAGTCCAACTCTCACATCCATACATGACCACTGGAAAAACCATAGCCTTGACTAGACAGACCTTTGTTGGCAAAGTAACGTCTCTGCTTTTCAATATGCTATCTAGGTTGGTCATAACTTTAAAGTTACATATATATATATATATATATATATACGTGCTATGCTGTGCTAAATTGCTTCAGTTGTTTCTGACTCTGTGCCCCGCTATAGACTACAACCTTCCAGGCTCCTCTGTCCATTGAATTCTCCAGGCAAGAATACTGGAGTGGGTTGCCATGCCCTCCTCCAGGGGGGCCTTCCCTAGCCAGGGATTGAACCCACAGCTCCTGTGCCTCCTGCATTGGAGGCAGATTGTTCACTGCTGAGCCACCAGGGAAGCCATATATATATATAAAGCTTTGAAATACACCAAAATATGTGAACGTGATAAGCAAGGTAGCAGTCATCTTGTTGGTATGGAGGGGCACAGGGTCAGTGAGGAGTAAAAGGGAGTTTTGTCTCTTTCCCAGCAAATATGAAAAATCTTAGATTTCGTAAAGCAGTTTAGTAGGTAAAAGAGTGTTTATATTATTTTCTACTTTTATGTATATTTATAATGTCATAATTTTCAATCATTTTAATCTTTGGTAAAGGTACTCATTTTACAGTATGTTTAGGAACACATTTCCTCTTGAATAGCTAACGAGACTACAAAGCAAGAATACATACACTTTCAATTATTAAAGTAAAAAAAATGTATTAAAGTATACCCAAATTAAGACTACATTTGATGTCTTCCAAAGTGAAATTCTTTAAATTTGATTTCAAAGTCATAAGGAAAGCAAAGTTAATTCCTCTGCTAGATGGAGTAACCTAAGTATGGCTTGGTCAGTCACAAATGATGAGTACAATTAACAGTATTGACCCCTTAGAGAATCCTGAAGAGTGAGAGAAGAGCACGTTCTTAGAAGTCTAAGCATCAGGCTAGAAAATCTTACTGTTTGAGCTCATTTATTTTCAGTTGCTTTCTTCCTATGGACATTCTGTAATGCAACTTGTAGTGCAACTTGAAAAAATGCTTCACACTGACTCTGATAATTAAATAATTTTCATATGCTCTTTAATGCCAGTCCATAAACAAAAGGTATTTAATCTGTAACTTCAGGTGGTTCCCCTTTCTCAGCGAAGTGGCGTTCTTGAATGGTGCACAGGAACTGTCCCTATTGGTGAATTTCTTGTTAACAATGAGAATGGTGCTCATAAAAGATACAGGCCAAAGGATTTCAGTGCCATTCACTGCCAAAAGAAAATGATGGTGAGTAACATTCAAATATATATGTTATTACAAGATTATCTGGTAGCTTATTAAAATTGACAGTTATCAAATATTTTGGAATGTAAAAAATTTTAATTTCATCAGGTAATTGTATAAGACAGTATGCTCACTAGAGTGAAAGTTTGTGTGAATGAAAAAGGACAGTTTTTAAACTACGTTGTGTCAATCCTTGTCCCATGAGAAATGTAACTTTATTCAGTGTTTGCCAGTTTGTTTCCAATTTGGGGTAAGGTAGTTCTTAACAAACAAAATACTAACTAAAACCAAAAGAGAAAAAGTTATGAAAGAGAGAGAGACCTTCTAAGACTTTTGCCACATCACATCACACTGGCCATCTGGTCTGACATTCATTGACCCAATCAGTGACATTTATTGAATGTCTCCTGTTTATCAGGTTCTATGGTAAGACTTCACAAATATGAGTAATCACTATCATACTTATCCCATTTTAAGATGAAAAGAAGTTCTGAGAATTTAGCTTCCCCCAGGTCAGTGAACTAATAAATAATGGAACAAAGATTTAAACCTTGTCTGTCCAACTCTAAAATCTATTTACTTTTTCTTTTGTTGTGCTTTCTGTTATACATTTTAAAAAATGTATGGTAAAGCACTATAGGGATTGTGAGGGAAGGGTTTGTGAAGGGACAGAGGAGGAAGTGATCCATTCTACCTGGGACAGGAAAGAGTGGAGAGAATCAGATTCAGCACTTGGTGGTCCAGTGGTTAAGAACCCGTCGTCCAAAGCAGGGGATGTGGCTTGATCCCTGGTCTGGGATCTTAAATCCCACATGCTGATGGGCAACTAAGCCCATGTGCCACAGCTAGAGAGAAGCCCTCTTGCTACAATGAAAGATCCCATGTACTGCAACTAAGAGCTAACTGCCAAATAAATAATAGACAAATATTTATTTATTAAAAAGAAAAAGACTTCATAGAGGAGATGGTGTTTGAGGTGAGTTTTATAAATGAATTGGTTTTCTAGGAAGGAGGAACAAAGAAGCAAAAGGGAAGGAGGCACGAACAGGCAGGTAAAGATGGCATAGGCTTAGTTTTTGAGGAGGAATAGATGAGACTGAAGCAGTAGTCATTAGTCAAAAAGTGGAGGGTTGCTTCATGAAATGTTAAGAAATTTGCACTTTATCCTGTAAGCAATAGAGAACCCTTGAGAAGTATAGTAATATCAGATTGGCATTTTAGAAAACTAACTCTGACAACACTTATATTTTGAGAAAGCTGACTAGAAGCATGAGATTAAGTCTGAGAGTAATAATAGTAGGAATGGAGAACAGGCAGTTCAGTATCAGTGGTGCCCAGTTTCTAGATGGAGAGGCTATTTACCGTGTTGATGAATAAAGGAAGTAGCTGAGGTTTGCCAAATCTGAGAAGGCGAATTAGTTTGGATTTGGAAGTGATCCAAGTGAAGATATTGAGTGAAAGTTGGAGAGGCACATCAGGCTGGAGCTTAATAAAAATACCTGATCCAAAGACACAGATGTGATTTGCATTTCTTTAATAATGAGGAATGTTAGGCATCTTTTCATGTGTTTCTTGGCCATCTCTATGTCTTCTTTGGAGAAATGTCTGTGTAGGTATTATTGCAGGGCAGCAGTGGTGTCACAGGCTTAGAGAAGACTTGTGGACACAGTAGGGGAAGAAGAGGGTAGGATGAATTGAGAGAATAGCAAGAAAAATAGATAGCCAGTGGGGATTTGCTGTGTGACACAGGGAGCTCAATCCAGTGCTCCCTGCCAAATTAGAGCTATGGGATGGGGTGAGACAGAAGGAAGTTCAAGAGGGAGGGGATGTATGTGTACCTGTGACTGATTCATGTTGATGTATGGCAGAAACCAGCACAATATTGTAAAGCAATTATCCTCCAATAAAAATTTTTTTAAAAGGAGGGGACATATGTATACCTATGGCTGATTCGTGTTGATGTATGGCAGAAATCATCACAATATTAAGTAATTATCCTCAAATTAAAAATAAAATAATTTTTTTTTAAAAGATACAGATTTGGAAGTCATTAGTCCATAGGTGAGAATTGAGCCCTTTGATGTAAATAAGCTTTGCTTCAGAAAGTTATTATATAGGAAGGAAGTGTTGAAGGACAGATCTGAGATGTTTGGCTGCCCTGCTGCCACAGTCAAGAATCAATCAACCCGTGATTGATTCTTCCTTTTTCTTATCACACCCCTAGATCTGTGATATACCTAATAATATATGGAGCTATCTTTGGCATTATTGTGTTTACTTCCACATAGGTTACAGAATCACTCAAATTACAATTGAATTAAAACAAATTACAGTCACTGTTGGTGTGCCTCTTTCCCCTAAAATTAACATGAAAACCCCAAAGGGATTATATTTTGTTATTAATTGCTTCCCTGACCAGACTTGTAGCTTCGTGTGTGTGTGTGCTTAGTCACTCAGTAATGTCCAAGTCTTTGTGACCCCATGGACTGTAGTCTGCCAGTCTTCTCTGTCTATGGAATTTTCCAGACAGACAAGTTTCTTGTAAGCAAAGATAATGTCTAGTTCTTCTTTTTATTACCTTTATACCTACTGTTCCATTTTCTTATTGAAACTCCTAGTACATATTAGTTGAACACAATACTGAGAAAATAATTTTATATTTTATCTATTAAAGGATATGCAGAAAAAGTCTTTTGAAGAGAAATATGAAACTTTCATGGAGATTTGCCAAAATTTTCAACCAGTTTTCCGTTACTTCTGCATGGAAAAATTCTTGGATCCAGCAGTGTGGTTTGAGAAACGATTGGCTTATACTCGGAGTGTGGCTACTTCTTCTATTGGTAATCTTGTTCTACATTTTAGTAGATTCAGCACTTCCTACATTCTGTGTTACAGGGAGATGATGATGGTGATCATGGTTTTTACCAAGCCACCATCATTAGATCATTGTGTTTCTTATTGATCCTGATTCTTAGCTTCTAAATATAGCTCTTCTTATTTTGGCAGGAAAGAATTTCTTTTTTTCCAGGAAGAGAAGTAACACTGATTATTTTTCCTCTTTACTTAATAATGAATATGTCTTATTTTCTCTTCCCTCAATGTATTATTTTCTGGGATTTTCTTTGGAAAATAAAACTCATGGTAATTCCATTTAAGTTATTTCCTTTAATTGTTACTGGTCTTTTGCATACAACCTTTATAACACAATGATATTAACACCCAATGATTGATTCTGTTTAATAGGAATAGGAATAATGATATATATTTAAATATTCTGTGTACAATATATATTTTGACTTTTTAATTTGTAAGAGTTTGGAATTAACAGTTAGTTAACAGTTAACAATATCTTAGAGTAAGGAAACTTAACAGGAATATCAGTGATCTATTGTTTTTAATAAAAGAACACTCTTTTCATCACTTAGGTACAGTATACCAGGAAGGCAGGACATGTATGTTTTGAAAAGTTTCTGGGTAATAATGAAACCCTCTTTTTCTACATTGAGAATCATGAATCTGATTCAACTCGTTTTATGAACAGGAAAGTAGGCCCGGTTAATGACAGAGCTAGCCAGGCATCCTGACACTCTGTTCACTATTTTTTCTGTAACATCTCATGGTGTTTTTCATTAGGTTAAAAGCATTTCAAAGCATGCTATCATCTGTCTTAAAAATAGAAATGTGGTTTTTCCTGGATATATACCTGATTAAATGAATTAATGATTAATTTGTGTTAAATATAATTGATCAAGCAGAAGAAAGTTTCACTGAAGAATGAAGAATTTACCCCATAGGCATCTCAATTTAAAAGTATACTTAATAAATATTTGATTATATATAATGTACTGCTTTGGTAAATAATGGGTCTCAATTTTAACCGCACTTATTTTGAAGTACAAATATTTGAATATATGTACGTATTAGTAAAGGAAAAAAAAATTTAAAAAGTCATCTAGGATTTGTAAAATGCAGTATAAATTAGAATAGCTGGCAAGATTTGACTTAAACTGAGCATGGCCAAAAGGAAATGTACAAAATATACAAAATTTCCTTTAGTAGGCACAAAAGCCTAATAGTCAATAGTATTAGTTCAAATTATGGCTAATTGTGTTATAGAAATAGATGATATCAGTGATTTCAGGGTTTTTTTGTTTTTTTTTTCTAGTTGGTTACATACTTGGACTTGGTGATAGACATGTACAGAATATCTTGATAAATGAGCAGTCAGCAGAACTTGTACATATAGATTTAGGTAAGTAACCAAAGATATATTTCTTTGTTCAGTAAATATTTGGTCATCAAGAAATTTTTGTTGTTGTTTGCCTACCAGGATTGCAAGTATGAAAGAGAGACAGATATATCAAAACAATAAATATTGTGTTTTTTTTTTTTTAAAACTTAAACACAGTGATACTGGAAGGAGTAGCTAATTCTGCCTCAGATAATGAGTGACATTTAAGCCAGGTCGAAAAGAAAGAAAGGATAATCTAGAGAGAAGATAGAGCAGATAATGAGGGGAAGGATATTGAAGATATAGCATGTTGTTGGAATGGGAAATTAAGAGTGGCTGGAGTGAAGTTTGTATGTAGTTGAGTAGCTTGAGATATAGACTGGTACGAGATTATAAAAAGCCAGGCCAAGAAGTTTCAACTTTAATCTTTTAAACAATGGAAAGTGAATGAAGATATATTTGATGAGGACATGATCCTGTTTATTGGAAAGATAATTTGGAGAACAGTATTAGCAGTAGGAATACAAGTTAGGGGAGATTATAAAAGTTTAGACAAGAGATAATTTGGACTAAAGTTGTATGGACCATGAGATTGGATTTAGGGACATTTTTGTAGTAATTTTGCACCAGTGATGTAAGATGTGGAAATGAAGAGAGAGGGGACTCCAAGATAATTGAAGCTTCTAACTAAGGAGAACGGCAGGTTTTGTGGAAAATAAGAAGCTGGTGAGCTTAGTTTTGTGTGTAGTTTTGAGATATTAATGGCATTTCCAGGGGAAGTAGGCATTTTAATATATAGGAAAATAAAGATGTTGAAAATAATAAGAGATGTAGAACCTTAAGCAAATAGAGTACAGTTAGTCACTGGACTAGAGGAGGTTCTAATCTTATACATCATTCTTGATGAAGAAGACTAAGGATAGAATTGTAAGGAATACTAACATTCAAAAGTCTGAGTCTTTGATATTCCCCAGTGGTCCAGTGGTTAGGACTCAGCTCTCTCACTGCCCAGGGCCCAGGTTCATTTCCTGGTTGGGGAACAAAGATCCCACAACGTACACAGCAGGCCCCAAAAGAAAGAAGGGGAAGAAAAAGGCTGAGTCAGAAAAAAAAAATGAGGAATAACCAGCAAGTAATAGAATCATAGAAATTAGAAGTAAGGCTATCTTGGAAGCCAAGAGAGAATAAATTTTCATGGACGAAGAAGCGATGTGCTCAGTAGTATCTGATGCAGAAAGGTCAAATAAGATGAATGCTGAAAATAGGCCTTTGAACTTAATTAATCAATCTTAGTAAACTTTGGATAGAATGGAGGAAGTGAGATTGTGAAAAGGCAAGGATTGAATGGAGGTTTGGAAGTTAAGGACATGTAATAATAATGCGGAACTGTTCTGCAAGAAGTTTAGAAGTAAGAGAAGAATGAAGAGAAATTTGTTACAGAGATGGGAGGTACATATTTGGCCCCCTCTCCCACCCATGTTTGGAATTTTGAGGTGTTTTTATTCTTATTCATTTGCTCTCTTTCTTTTTTTTGGCCACACTGCATGGCTTGTAGGACCTTAATTCTCTGACCAGAGACCAAACCTGGGCCTTTGGCAGTGAGTGTGTGGAGTCCTAACCACTGGACTGCCAGAGAACGTGCTCATTTGCTTTCTTAAGATGGGAGGTACTTATAGGAGAGACAAAAAGATAATTAAAATAGCAAGGGAAATCATAAAGTATGAGTGTGTAGAATCGGCTTAATACTGGAAGCATGTAGAAGAAAGGATGAACACATTATCATTAGGAAAGTTTTTGACCAGAGGGGAATTTGAGAAATTATATTTGCTATTGAGAACTGAAAAACATGTTTATTTGCTAAGAATTGGAGGGATGGTAACTGACCCTAAAAGAACAATAAAAATTTTTAAAGGGGTACCATGAAAATGAGACCACAAGTTGACTAGAAAGGGATATATAAGACTTGCCAAGCATTTTAAGGGATGCTTTCCTAGGATAATAATCCTAAATTTGTAGTATCATCATATGATTTCTTCCAGCAGTCCTCAGTATCCTTAGAGTTAAGTTCTACTTTGAAATGGTAAGCATAGAGGAACAAGGGGCCAGGAAGATTTAAAGTACTAGTAAGAGTAATCAACTTTGCAGGCTATACCCTGAGCTGAGTAGGGAAACAAGAGAGACTAACAGACTAGAAATCTCGATGAGTTTGAAGATTATTTAATAAGAATAAAGGGATAGAAAGAGAAGAGGTTTTGATTAGAATGTAGAATTTAAGATTACTTAGGAAGTACTGTTTTAGGATATGGTAAGTTTTATAGTCCAGATGTTCCAGCTGGATTTAGAAAAGGCAGAGGAACAAGAGATCAAATTGCCAGCATCCATTGGATTGTAGAAAAAGCAAGATAATTCCAGAAAAACATCTACTTCTGCTTCATTGACTATGATAAAACCTTTTACTGTGTGGATTACAACAAATTGGAAAATTTTTAAAGAGATGGGAATACCAGACCACCTTACCTGCCTCCTGAGAAATCTGTATGCAGGTCAAAAAGCAACAGTTAGAACCGGACATGGAACAATGGACTGGTTCCAAATTGGGAAAGGAGTATGTCAAGGCTGTATATTGTCACCCTGCTTATTTAACTTAAAGACAGAGTACATCATGCAAAATGCCAGATTGGATGAAGCACAAACTGGAATCCAAATTGCCGGGAGAAATATCAATAACCTCAGATATCCAGATGACACCACTCTTATGGCAGAAAGTGAAGAGGAACTAAAAAGCCTCTTGAAAGAGAAGAGTGAGAAAACTGGCTTAAAACTCAGCATTCAAAAAATGAAGATCTTGGCATCCGGCCCCATCACTTCATAGTAAATAGATGGGGAAACAATGGAAAAAGTGACAGTATTTTCTTGGGCTCCAAAATCACTGCAGATGGTGACTGCAACCATGAAATTAAAAGATGCTTGCTCCTTGGAAGAAAATCTATGACCAACCTAGCAACAGCATGTTAAAAAAGAGAGACATTATTTTGCCAGCAGAGATCCATCTAGTCAAAGCTATGGTTTTTCCAGGAGTTCTCACATCTCCAGGATGTGAGAGTTGGCCCATAAAGAAAGCTGAGTGCTGAAGAATTGATGTTTTTGAACTGTTGTGTTGGATAAGACTCTTGAAAGTCCCTTAGACTGCAAGGACATCAAACCAGTCAATCCTAAAGGAAATCAACTCTGAATATTCATTGGAAGGACTGATGCTGAAGCTCCAATACTTTGGCCACCTGATGCCAAGAGCTGACTCATTGGAAAATACCTGATGCTGGGAAAGATTGAGGGCAGGAGGAGAAGGGGACAACAGAGGATGAGATGGTTGGATGGCATCACCAACTCGATGGACATGAGTCTGAGCAAGCTCCGGGAGTTGGTGATATACAGGGAAGCCTGGCATGCTGCAAATCCATGGCGTCACAGAGAGTTGGACACGACTGAACTGAACTGAAGTTTTATAGTGTAAGTTTTCACTTCGCGGTTTGCTAAGAGAGAGTAAAACTGAATTTCATTAGAACAGATAAGATCAAGGATATTATATGATTTTCACCAGAACGAATTCCAGAGTTAGGACAGAGAGAGGAAGATCGTGAGCTAGATCCATGTCAACATTCAATGAATTTGAGAGTAATTCTTAGAAGCTGGGGTATAGTAAATACGAAAATGAGTGGAGTTGTTGGAGCCTGAATATGGGAACTCAGTAGAGGAGTGAAATTTTGCATAAGAATGAAAGGACAGTGGTCTGGAAGGGACAAAGTAGAGATAGTAGTATGCCAACCTATGTTCAGGCCATGCTAAATGCATCTATAAGTGAGAAAGGTAAATTGGTATAGCTACTTTGTGATACTGTTTGGGATTATCTGCTAAAGCTGGGAGTTGTGACCCAGCAATTCCACTGCAGTAGAAATACACACCATGTGTATAAGAATGTTCATAGTAGTACTATTCATAATACCCCAAACTGGAAATAGCCCCAATCCCCATCACAAATAGAATGAATGAATAGTTTATAACCACCCTGAATGCGTCCAGTCTTGTCTGATCTTGGAAGCTAAACAGGATTGGGCCTGGTTAGCACTTGGATAGGAAAATGGATGAATGAATTGTATTGTATTCATTGAATGAAATACTATATAACAATGAGATTGGATAAACTATAGCCACACACAACATGGAAAACTCACAAATACAATATTAAGTGAATCTAGATATGAAAAAATATATACTGTATAATACTGATAAAATTAACCTACAGTGTTAGAAGTCAAGATAGTGGTAACCCTTTGAAGAGGTAGTTCATGATAGGGAGATGGGGTGGGGCTTCTGGAATGCTGGCTACATAGATTTGTTTTGTAAAATCTCAATAACCATACACTTGAATGGCTTTGTTAATTGATTCACTTTTCTGTGTATCTCTTTGACTATCCATTGCTGCATAAGAAACCACCCTATACTTAGTAGCTTAAAACTACTATTATTATCTCTCACAGTCTATGGGTTGACTGGACTCAGCTGGACGGTTCTAACTTAGGATCTTTCATACTATTGTAGTCAGAACCTGGGGCTGAATTTGCCTTAGGGTTAAACTGGGCCAGTGTCTAGGATGGCTTCTTACACGTTTGATGCTTCATTGCTCCTCCATGTGACCTTCTTTGTATAGCAGAGTAACCTGAACTTTGTGTGTGTGTGTGATTAAAAGTATATTAGTTTTTTTAAAAGTAGCTCTCCCTAAGATTTGTTCATATTTGCCTGAGGTCTTTTTTTTTTTTTTTTTCAATTGAAGGATAATTACCTTAAAGTATTATGTTGGTTTCTACCAAACATCAACATGAATCAGCCATATAACCTGAATTTCTTATAACACATCTCAGGGCTCCAAGAGGAAGGAAGTGGAAGTTAAGAGCTAGCATGCAACTGGCACAGTGTCACTTCTGCTATATTTTAAGTCATAGTAATGTCATAGTACCCATCCAGATTCTCCCCTCTCTTTCTGGGACTCCAGTAACAATATATTAGACCATCTCACTGTAACATATATTCTGTTTACCTCCTTGTCTATATTTTTCAAACCTTGTTTTTTCTCCAGCTCACCTGTGGTGTCAGTGGAAACCATACAGGAAGCCTGGACTTCCAGTCTCACCCAGCTATAGCAAGGAACCCCCTCTCCCCAGTCTCACCCAGCTATAGCCCGGAACCCCCTCTCCTCTTGGATGTCAGAGGAGGGCAAGTGAGGAATCTGGTCTTCTATCATCACTTAGCAGTTACTTCAGTATGGTTACTTCAAAAGGCAGCAAAAGCAGAAGTATAAATCCAGAGTCTCGTAATATACAGAAAGGTTGATTTCAATTGAAAATCATTTGTCAGGAAAATCATAGTTTGAATGAAAAACAATAAATATCAGCAGTAAGATGACAAAGGATTATCTGAAAAAGATTTTAAAGCAGCCATCATAAAAATGCTTCAAGGAGTAATTGCAAACATGTTTAAAAGAAATGAAAAGGTAATAAGTCTCAACATGGAAGCAGTCTCAGCATAAAAATAGGACATATGAAAGAACCAGGTGAAAATTTTAGAACAGTAAAATGCAATAATTACAATTTTTTAAAACTCAGTGGTTAAGCTCAAGAAGCAGAAGAAAGGATCAGTGAACATGAAGACAGAAGAGTAGAAATCATCCAGTATGACAACAGAGAAAGAAAAGGAGAACATCTTCAGCAACTTGGGCTAGACAAAGAGTCCTTAGACTTGACACCTAAAGCACAGTCCCTAAGAACTCTCAAACTTCACCAGTATAAACAAAACAAAAACAGTTATTAAATGGGTAAAAGGCATGAATAGACATTTCATCAAAGAAGATATACAGTTAGTAAATTCAGCACACAAAAGGATACTTACCTATACCACCAATTATAGCAGATTTCTTCGTAATAGCCCCAAATTGGAAGCAATCCAGATGTCCTTTAAATGGGCAAATGTTTAAGCAAAATGGTACATCCATACTGTGGAATACAACTCAGTATAGATGACAGTTTGGATGATTCTCTTGAGAATTATGTTGAGTGAAAAACTAATCCCCAAAGGTTACATACTGTTTAACTCCATTTATATAACATGCATGAAATTACAAAATTATAAAAATGGAAAACAGATTAGCGATTACTGGAAGAAGAGAGAGTAGAGGTAGGCCTTGGGAGGTAAATAGATGTGCTTAATATAGCATAATCTAATATAGCAGAGCGCAAAGAATTGATGCTTTCAAACTGTGATGCTGGAGAAGACTCTTGAGAGTCCCCTGGACAGCAAGGAGATCAAACCAGTCAATCTTAAAGTTAACCCTGAATATTCATTGGAAAGACAGTTGCTAAAGCTGAAGTTCTGATACTTTGGCCTCCTGATATGAACAACTGACTCATTGAAAAGACCCTGATGTTGGGAAACATTGAAGACAGAAGAAGAAGGGGGCAACAGAGGATGAGATGGTTGGATGTTATCATCAATTCAATGGACATGAACTTGGGCAAACTCTGGGAGATGGTGAGGGACAGGGAAGTCTGGTCTGCTGCAGTCCATAGGGTCATGAAGAGTCAGACAGCTTGGCGACTGAACAACAGTAATATAGCATGAGAGATCCTTATAGTGATGAAAATATTCTATATCTTCATTGTATTAGTGTCAACATCCTGGTTGTAATATTGTACTATAGTTTTTTGCAAGATGTTACCATTGGGGGAAAATGGGTAAAATATATATATATATACATATCTTCTGCATTTTAAATTCTACCCTTCACTACCTCATTCTTAAAAGTCACCCTTTAATATAGGTTTCTCTGATTATATGTTAATAATTTTTAAACTTGTTTTTTAAAATTTGAGGTTGATTTTTCTGGAGCATTTTGAAGATAAAGAAGGCAGACAGAGCATAGAACAAATGACTGTTTGTTCTAATACTGATTGAATATTGGTGACAAGTTATTTGGTGCCTCTGCAAAGTTCACAGGCCAGTTGAGAGGAAAGAAATTAGCTCTGTGACCTCCTAACCTCACTATATTTTTTACTTTAGGAGTTGCTTTTGAACAGGGCAAAATCCTTCCTACTCCTGAAACAGTTCCTTTTAGACTTACCAGAGATATTGTGGATGGAATGGGCATTACTGGTGTTGAAGGTGTCTTCAGAAGGTAAGCCAAATAAGGTAAGGTAGGGTAGATGATTTTTGGTGTAAAAATTATTCAGATTATTGATTTCTATAGATTGTAGAATTCACTGCTAGAATTACATTCCAGTGCTTTACTAGTACTAAGGAAAAGACTATGGGTAAAAACAGTAATTTCCCCTTCCTTCAAACCACCTAGGATGTCACTCAATATAATACACATACTGTTCTCCCTTACTACCTCTGAAAGCAGCCTGCCTTTAGTTTTCACACCTCTGTCCTAGCTAAATCTTTGTTTATTGATCAGAACTTCTATTAGGTACTCATTCTTGGGTGCATAATTTATTCTAAAGAAGTTTATGGTCTGATACCAATTCCTGCTTTCCCAGCATAGGTCTACATACTCAATATTCTTTCTTTAGTCTACACACTCAACTTTTAACTTGGCAGATTCTAGTGAAAGTAAACTATTGATTACCATAATAATCAACTGAAAGAAGTGTTTCATAGTAGTACCTTGTTATTCTTATAAATGCTAAGCTTATATTCACATACCTATTTATATTCTTTTCAGAAACATCTACTGAAAACTCACTCTGCCAAGTACTGTGCTCTTTGAGACATTAGTTTGGGAATTATTAACAAAAATAGTTTCAGCACACTAGACAGGAATATATAGAAGATAAAGATACATTGAAAATGTTCGTGTAAAATTCATATTTACAATGTGTTTGTAGATGCTGTGAGAAAACCATGGAGGTAATGAGAAATTCTAAGGAAACCCTGTTAACCATTGTAGAGGTAAAGTATATTATTAGGAAAATTTTATTTCTCTACCTAATAGACTGCTGTCTTGTTGGGAGGGCACTGATTTGAGGTTCAGTACTTTGTTTTAAAGATGTGGGATGATACTGGCAGCAGGAGAGTTAATAGTGGTTTAGAAATGCCTTCAGTCCCCTCAAGTTTCTTGGAATGTACAGCACTATAAATAACCTCTAGTCTTCAGTACATACATCAGCACTGACATCTTAGTTATCTTGTATGGTATTATTTCCAGAATGGTTTCCTTTGGAGTTTTAAGAGAAATCAGTAAATTATATCTCCTTTCTGCTGCCCAGGTTCATAACCATGTAGTGAGTCAGATGGAGATCAGAGTGTCAGCACTGTTACTGCAGGAACATGACTGAGGAGTGAGGGCCAAGCTGGCTTGCTACTGGTGCCACCTCAGTGCCTCTCTACTTTCTTAATGTGGGGACAGCCCACTGAGTGGGGTTTGGGCCTACAGGGCCTAAACACTCCATCAGAATTACTGCTTCATGTTGATCAGGGCAGAAAAGGAAAGAAGTCCAGCGAATTTCCAGTGCTTATGACATTAATTCTTCCCAAGTGAGAATTGAGTACCCGAGGCAGTCCTTTTCTCTCCTAGTACAGGGTATGGGGGGCAAGAGACCATGAGAGTATCCTCCGCAGAGAAGCATAGAAGTAGAGTTCTGTTAAACAGCATCGATGTTGACCAAATTTGAACTTCTAGGGATGAGGCAAGAACACTTGTATTTTAGAAAAGCTCTCCTACTGGCAGCCAAGGTTGAGAATCTCTGCTAATTCACTGGCATTAACCATTAAACCTGTGATCAACAACGAGTGGAACTATATGCCAAGGAGGGTGAAATTAATAGTCTTTTAGTGTGGTCCTATGTCTGCAACCTTTATAAACCAAAGTCCTCTTCATAGATCTTTCAACTGCTGGTGGCAATATAGGTTTTTGGTACAAAGAGTGTTAAAATAGGTCCCAATACTATGTTGATAAAATTAATTCTAAGGATGTGCTGTTCTCAAGGCTGGAAAAGCTTTCCTTTTTCCCATATTATTTTTATACATGTTATCATTTATTACAGTTTGCCATTGGTTCTGCAGCAAGAATAAATGATAACATGGATGCCTCAATAATGTGGAAATCAAGTTCTAAAATTAAATTATCTTGCTTTTTTGCATTTAAGCCATAAAAAATCTAAACTTTTCAAATTGATTTAAGATCCAAAGAAATTTAATATATTCCCCAGTATTTTACTCTGCTTAGTCTCAATCAAAAAGTTTTTTGTGCCTGGGTAGATTTAGGGGTTCCTGGCTTCCCTTGTGGCTCAGAGGTTAAAGCGTCTGCCTGCAAAGCGGGAGACCTGGGTTTGATCCCTGGATCGGGAAGATCCCCTGGAGAAGGAAATGGCAACCCACTCCAGTATTCTTGCCTGGAGAATCCCATGGACAGAGGAGCCTGGTGGGCTACAGTCCACAGGGTCATAAAGAGTCGTACACAGCTGAACGACTTCACTTTCACTTTCACTTTTGGTATTTGAATCCTGAGCTACCGCTTGGCGGAAGAGGGTAATTCCCTCAATGCCTCAGAAGTTTTACTGGTTGAATGCCAAATTACTCAGGAGCCTCATTGTTCAAAGAGTAGTAGAATATAAAATTAGATAGGTAAGAGTGAACAGATTATCTAGGGATTCCTACATGAATGTGAGTACTTTAGATTTTACTGAGTAAGATGGAAACTGTTGGGGAGTTTCAGACTTGAGAAGTGATCTGCATCTCCACCTGCAATAACTGTGTAACATAAGCTTTATAAGCTTTGTGTATTTTACACTGACCTGCCTACTCTATCCTCTGTAAATCTGTCTGAATTTCCTCAAATTATTTGGTGTGGTTGTCCCAGTCTTCAAGAGTAGTTTCTCAATTGACTTCACTATGGACTTTGTATCTTCAGCTTTATCAGGGTACTTCTCATGAGTTTTACTGGATCCCAGTCCTCTGGAATGTTATTGTAGTCTATTCTCCTGTCATTATGTTTACAAATTATTTTGGTACTCAAATACTACTCCATATATAGATTTCAGAATGCCAGCCATAGCAATAGACCTTTGGTTCTGAGAAGTTTTCAATAAATTATACCTTTTTTCTCTTATCCAAATTTGGAACTAAGTGAAAAAGAAAGAGCCTTAAGAATAATATATAGAAGATGGCGAGGAATAGGACAGGGAGATAGATCACTTTCTCACCCACAAATACATCAAAAGATCATTTGAATGTGGAGCAACTTCCACAAAACAACTGAACACTGGTGGAGGACACCAAACACCCAGAAAGGCAACCCAAAAGGAGATAGAACAAAAGATAAAAGACGAAGAGAGAGACAAAGGACTTAGGGACAGAGACCTGTCCTGGGGAGGGAGTCATGAAAAAGATTCCACACAAGAGGAAACCCTCTCACAGGAGAGATCAGTGGGGAGCTCTGGAATCTCAGAGGGCAACATAACCAGAAAATAAAACACCAAGAATACGCATCTAACCACAATTACTGCAGAGAAACGGCTCAGGTGATTGTGTCTGCCTGCAGCAAATAGGGGCTGGGCGTGGAGGTGTGGGCTGCATCATCGGTCCTTATGATAAGGACTGGGCTTGAATGGCCTGAGGACAATCTAAGGGGGCTAAAGGGACATAGCAACCCTAACCATAGGACTGCCAGATAGACAAAAAAAAAAACTGAACCTTTCCTGCAGGAAGGCTCTAATTGGCACAGTGACACCTGGCATGCTTGCGCCCTAGGGAATACCAAAGGAGAGCAAGCCTTCTACCATTTACAACCCTCCCTTCCTGGAGGCAGAGAGGCAGGAGTGCGGCAACCAGAGGCAGAAAGGCAAGGGGCCACTGCAGTCTCGGCTCCGAGATCACATCTCCCACCAAACTGAGCAGGCTGCCAGTCACAAACCACCTCTTTCTGGGATTCTGGACAGATCACATCTGCCAGGAGTGTCACAACCTGAGACCAGCTTTCCAGAAGAGACACATAGCGCACCTGGGACTGTGCCCTTGTGGCACACCGGGGAAACCAAGCGGCCAGGACTGGGCGGGTGCATGAGATTCATGGCCTACCTGGGACAGTGTGCTTATTGAGCACCCGATCACCTGAGCAGCTTGGACCTGAGAAGTGCACAAAACGCAGTGTCCACCTGGGACAGTGCCCTCTCAGAGCACCTGGGAGCCTGAGCACTGTGGACCCGGGAAGTACATGCCGCTTTGGGCTGCTGCAAACAGTGGTCCATCCACTGTGAGCACTCCCCACACATACCCACATACCAGCCAATTTTGTTTGCAGTGTCCCTTGCTCTCCACAGCACAACTGAGCAACTGAGCATGACTAAGTGGCCACCTTCACCTCCTCGTGCCAGGGCAGAGATTAGACACTGAAAAGACTTGCAAACAGAAGAAGCTAAGATAAGCAAAGAAGCTCTTTGGGTGGAGAAATCTTGAGGCTACTAAGAGGAGAACCAAAACCCAGAGGCAGAAGGCTCAACTCCAGAACTTTAGACCATCATAGAACTCCTGATGCCAGCGAATGTTAATAGACAAAAGCTTACCCAAAAGTCCCCATACCTACACTGAAACCAAGCTCCACCCAAGAGCCAGCAAGTTCCAGTGTGAGACACTTGGCACTAATTCTCTAGCAAAACAGGAACGCAACCCTGAATATTAGGAGTCAGGCTGCCCAAAGCCATACCAAACCCATAAACATCACAAAACTCACTGCTGCTACTACTAAGTTGCTTCAGTCATGTCCGACTCTGTGCGACCCCATAGACGGCAGCCCACCAGGCTCCCCCATCCCTGGGATTCTCCAGGCAAGAACACTGGAGTGGGTTGCCATTTCCTTCTCCAATGCATGAAAGTGAAAAGTAAAAATGAAGTCGCTCAGTCGTATCCAACTCTCAGCAACCCCTTGCACTGCAGCCCACCAGGCTCCTCCGTCCATGGGATTTTCCAGGCAAGAGTACTGGAGTGTACTGGACACTTAATTGCACTCCAGAGAGAAGAGATCCACCTCCATCCACCAGAACACAGACACAAGTTCCCCCAACCAGGAAACCTTGATAAGCCACTGGTCTAATCCCACCCACAGGGAGCAGACAACACAATTAAGAGGAGCCATGACCCTCCAGCCTGCAGAAAGGGGACCCCAATCAGCAATCTAAACAAAATGAAAAGGCGGAGAAATACCCAGCAGGTGGAGGAACATGATAAAAACCTACCAAACCAAACAAAAGAGGAGATAGGGAGTCTGCCTCAAAAATAATTCAGAATAATGATAGCAAAGATGATCCAAAATCTTGAAAACAAAATGTAGTTACAGATAAATAGACTGGAGACAGGGATTGAGAAGATGCAAGGAATGTTTAACAAGAATATAGAAGAAATGAAAGAGTCAATCAGTAATGAACAGTGCAATAACTGAGATTAAAAACACTTTGGAGGGAACCATAGTACAGTAACTGAGACAGAAGAAAGGATAAATGAGGTGTAAGATAGAATGGTGGAAATAAATGAAGCTGAGTGGAAAAAAGAATAAAAGGAAATGAGGACAACCTCAGAGACCTTTGGGACAATGTTAAACACCCAAACATTCAAATCATACGTGTCCCAGAGGAAGAAGACAGAAAGGGCATGAGAAAATACTGAAGGAGATAATAGTCAAAAACTTCCCTAAAATGGGGAAGGAAATAGCCACCCAAGTCCAAGAAACCCAGAGAGTTCCAAACAGGATAAACCCAAGGCAAAAAACCTCAAGACACATGTTAATCAAACTAACAAAAACACAAAGAGCAAATATTAAAAACAGCAAGGGAAAAGCAACAAATAACATACAAGGGGATCCCCATTAGGATAACTGCTGGTCTTTCAATAGAAACTCTTTAGGACAGAAGGACATACTTAAGTGTCCACTCTCACCACCAGTACTGAACATAGTTTTGGAAGTCCTAGCCACAGCAATCAGAAAAGAAAAAGAAATAAAAGGAATCTAGGTTGGAAAAGAAATAAAACTCTTCACAATGTTTGCAGATGACATGATCCTCAACATAGAAACACCTAAAGAGGCCACCAGAAAATTACTAGAGCTAATCAATGAATATAGTAAAGGTTCAGGATATAAAATTAATATACAGAAATCCCTTTCATTCCTATACACTAATAATGAAAAATCAGAAAAAGAAATTAAGGAAACAATCCCATTCACCATTGCAATGAAAAGAGTAAAATACTTAGGAATAAATTTACCTAAAGAAATAAAAGACCTATATATAGAAAACTATAAAACACTGATGAAAGAAATGAAAGATTACACAAATAGGTGGAGAAATATATCATGTTCATGGATTGGAAGAATCAGTATAGTGAAAATGAGTATACTACCAAAAGCAATCTATAGATTCAACACAATCCCCGTCAAATTGCCAACAGTATTATTCACAGAAACAAGACAAATAATTTCACAATTTGTATCGAAATACACAAAACCTCAAATAGCCAAAGCAATCTAGAGAAAGAAGAATGGGAGTGGAGGAATCAACTTTCCTGACTTAAGACTATACTACAAAATCACAGTGATCAAGACAGTATGGCACTGGCTTTGTGTCAGAAATATAGATCAGTGGAACAAAATAGAAAGTCCAGAGTCAAATCCACATACTTATGGACACCTTATCTTTGACAAAGAGGCAAAAATATACAATGGAAAAAAGACAGCCTCTTCAATAAGTGATGCTGGGAACACTGGTCAACCACATTTAAAAGAATGAAACTAGAATATTTATAACACCATACACAGAAATAAACTCAAAAGTGGATTTAAAAGACTTAAATGTACCACCAGAAAATATAAAACTCTTAGAGGAAAACAAGCAAAACACTCTCTGACATAAAATCACCTGAAGATATCTTCTCTGATTACTTCCCAGAATAATGGAAATAAAAACAAAAATAAACAAATGGGACCTAGTTAAGCTTAAAAACTTCTGCACAACGATGGAAACGATAAGCATGGTGAAAAGACAACCTTCAGAATGGGAGAAAATAATAGCAAATGAAGCAACTGACAAAGAATTAATCTCCAAAATATACAAGCAATTCATGAAGCTCAATACCAGAAAAACGAAAAACCCAATCAAAAAATAAGTAAGAAAACTAAACAGACATTTCTCCAAAGAAGACATACAGATGGCTAATAAACACATAAAGAGATGCTCAAGATCACTCATTATTAGGGAAATGTAAATCAAAACCACAATGATGAATTGTCTCATGCTGGTCAAAATGGCTGTCATCAAAAAGTCTACAAATAAATGCTGCAGAGTATGTGGGAAAAAGGTAACCCTCTTACACTCTTGGTGGGAATGTAAACTTATACTACCACTATGGAGACCAGTGTGGAGATTCCTTTAAAAACTGGGAATAGAACTGCCATATGACCCAGCAATTGCACTGCTGGGCAGACACCCCAAGGGAAACAGAATTGAAAGAGAAACATGTACCCTACTCTTGATTGCAGCACTGTTTTCCAATAGCTAGGACATGGAAGCAGCCTAGATGTCCATTGGCAGACAAATGGATAAGGAAGTCGTGGTACATATCCACAATGGAATATTCAGTTCAGTTCAGTTCAGTCGCTCAGTTGTGTCCGACTCTTTACCACCCCATGAATTGCAGCACTCCAGGTCTCCCTGTCCATCACCGACTCCCGGAGTTCACCCAAACCCACGTCCATCAAGTCAGTGATGTGACCCAGCCATCTCATCCTCTGTCGTCCCCTTTTCCTCCTGCCCCCAATCCCTCCCAGCATCAGAGACTTTTCCAACGAGTCAACTCTTCGCATGAAGTGGTCAGGTACTGGAGTTTCAGCTTTAGCATCATTCCTTTCAAAGAATACCCAGGACTGATCTCCTTTAGAATGGACTGGTTGGATCTCCTTGCAGTCCATGGGACTCTCAAGAGTCTTCTCCAACACCACAGTTCAAAGCATCAATTCTTCAGCACTCAGCTTTCTTCTCACATCCATACGTGACCACTGGAAAAACCATAGCCTTGACTAGACGAACGTTTGTTGGCAAAGTAACGTCTCTGCTTTTGAATATGCTATCTAGGTTGGTCATAACTTTCCTTCCAAGAAGTAAGCGTCTTTTAATTTTATGGCTGCAGTCACCATCTGCAGTGATTTTGGAGCCCAAAAAAATAAAGTCTGACACTGTTTGCACTGGTTCCCCATCTATTTCCCATGAAGTGATGGGACCAGATGCCATGATCTTAGTTTTCTGAATGTTGAGCTTTAAGCCAACTTTTTCACTCTCCGCTTTCACTTTCATCAAGTGGCTTTTTAGTTCCTTTTCACTTTCTGCCATAAGGGTGGTGTCATCTGCATATCTGAGGTTATTGATATTTCTCCTGGCAATCTTGATTCCAGCTTGTGCTTCTTCCAGGCCAGCATTTCTCATGATGTACTCTGCATAGAAGTTAAATAAGCAGGGTGACAATATACAGCCTTGACATACTCCTTTTCCTATTTGGAACCAGTCTGTTGTTCCATGGCCAGTTTGAACTCTTGCTTCCTCACCTGCATATAGGTTTCTCAAGAGGCAATGGAATATTACTCAGCTATAAAAAGGAATGCAGTTGAGTTAGTTCTAATGAGACGGATGAAACTGGAGCCTATTATATGAGTGAAGTTAAATCAGAAAAAAAACACCAATACTGTATATTAATATAAATATATGGAATTTAGAAACACAGTAATGATAATCCTACATGCAGGACAACAAAGGAGACCAAATGTAAAGAACAGACTTTTGGACTCTGGGAAAAGGCAAGGGTGGAATGCTCTGAGAGAATAGCATTGAAACATGTATATCACCACATGTAAAACAGATGACCAGTGCAAGTTCGATGCATGAAGCAGGATACCCAAAGTCAGTGCTCTCTCTGGGCCAACCCAGAGGGCTAGGATGTGGAGGGAGGTGGGAAAAGAGTTCATAATAGGGGGACACATGTATACCTCTGGCTGATTCATGTTGATGTATGGCAGAAACCATCACAATATTGTATAAAGTAATTATCCTCCAATTAAATAAATTTTTTTAAAAAAGTATAGTCTGAACTTGAGTAAAGAATAGCTTTAAAGTGTAGAAATATAATACATTAATTAGATTAAATAATACTAAAAAAAGTAAGAGATTGGAATGTCAGGTTTATCACTGATACAACTGTTGGAGAATATGGCTTAGAAGTAAGGTCCAAATAGACTTGCTTCTGCTGTCCACCGCCCACAACCTAATCTGTCCCTTGGTCCAGCTCACCTGGAGAATTGGGGCCTGCAAACAAATGTTCTTAGCCAGGGCCATACTCGTCAAGAGGTGAGAGAGAAGGAAAGAACGTGACTAGTGCTTATGACCTTTTAATTGATCAGTTTCCGTCAGGAACCATGGGTCAGACAATGTCACAGCCCCCAGTTGGGAGGAAGAATGGACTCAGATGGGAGGAGAAGCCCAGAGCATCGTGTTAGTGCAGTTTTCTCCACAAGGAGGCATGAAGCACATGTGATAAATTTGCCCCTCCATCCCAGTCAGCTGCTGTGTGGTTGGTCTCTATTATAATACTGTTCAGAGTGCACATTGTTCTTCTAATGCGTATGTTCTCTATCTAGGTCCTCCTATATGATCCTCTCTTTGACTGGACCATGAATCCTCTAAAAGCTTTATATTTACAACAGAGGCCAGACGATGAAAGTGAGCTCCACTCCACTCTAAATGCAGATGACCAGGAATGCAAACGAAATCTCAGGTGAGCAGGATCTGTTGACAGTTGTTCCGATTCTCCTGTTCCCAAGACCCTTTAAACTGTTCTACCTCATTAAAATCTTTGTTTTTGTCATTAGTGATATTGACCAGAGTTTCAACAAAGTAGCTGAACGTGTCTTGATGAGACTGCAAGAGAAACTAAAAGGAGTAGAGGAAGGAACCGTGCTCAGTGTTGGTGGACAGGTGAATTTGCTCATACAGCAGGCCATGGACCCGAAAAATCTCAGCCGACTTTTCCCAGGATGGAAAGCTTGGGTGTGATATTATGCATGTGATTGCCTTGGATTCAGCCTTTATAAATTGTATTTTGGCCTTCATTGTTAACCCACCCACATACTTTGAATAAGTATTAATATTAGTATTAATATTGAACTAAGTGAATTACTGTGTTTTTTAAAAAATGTTTAATACTTGCTTCAGTTCCCTAAAGCTGCATTACTAGTCTCAAGCCCTTTAGACATAACTGTCAATCATGCTCTGCTGCTGCTGCTGCTAAGTCGCTTCAGTCGTGTCCAACTCTGTGTGACCCCATGTACGGCAGCCCACCAGGCTCCCCCGTCCCTGGGATTCTCCAGGCAAGAACACTGGAGTGGGTTGCCATTTCCTCCTCCAATGCATGAAAGTGAAAAGTCAAAGTGAAGTCGACTCCTAGCAACCCCATGGACTGAAGCCTACCAGGCTCCTCCGTCCATGGGATTTTCCAGGCAAGAGTACTGGAGTGGGGTGCCATTGCCTTCTCCAAATCATGCTCTAATCATGCTAAATATTTGTTTTTTCTTCTCAAGTACATACTTGTATCAGTTTCAGTAGAATCACTGAATCAGTAAAATCACTGTTGTAGTCAGAACAAATAAATATACTGCTAACTTTGATGAGGTTTTAATTAAAACTTGTTTCCCAGATATTATATATGAATGATTAATTATTTAATATTAGTCTATAAAAGGAAGGAAAAACTTTAAAATTGTAACCATCTATATACCATTGTAAGTAAATATGTTGGATTTTCAATAGTAAGGTCACATTCAGTGCTGCTCAATAATGAAGATGTTACAATATGGAGAACAAATTTCACAGATACAGTATGGTTACCTTTTTTTTAGAAATGTTTATTAGACTTTCTCATTCTATTCTCTTTATCTTTTAAGCCCTCTGTGTTTCCAGTACTTTATCTTTCTATAATGCCTTCATATCTGTCTTCTAGTTCATGAATTCTCTTGTCGCTTGCTATGTAATATCCTTTTTAAACTATTCACTAGATTTTTCCTTTTAAAAGTTATTCATTTCTAGGTATGTACCATTCTTCAGATTTTCCTATTATTTGTTTCATGATGTCCAGTTTGTTTTTTTTAACTTTAGGTTCTGTTTGTATCTATTGGTTCTTATCTTTGGTGGACTGTTTATCCATGTATTATGTGATTTTATAAGGTGAGCTTATTTTCAGTAGGACCTTCTCATGGGAATCTTGAGTGACCTGGGTTAAGAATAATTCTTTCCAGAAAAGCTTTATATCTGGTTATGTCATAGTTCCAGGGCTATCACTGACAGAGGACTACTCTTACTTTAATTTCTTGGCTTCAGGGTTTCCTGACCTGAAGAGAACCATACACTTACTGAGGGAAGACTACCAGGCCAAAACAGACATTTTCCCTCATTATGTCCCTGTGCTAGTGGGCTGGTATAAACCTGCGTGTGTCCCAGCTTTACTGTGGACACAAGGGGAGGTGCATTTAGTTATTGCCCACTGCCCTTTTAAAGTCCTCTTAGAGATGTTACAGCTGAATTCATAGATTAGTGAAACTGGCAAGTTTGCTCTGGTTTTTAGTTTCCTTCTGAAACTGAAAATTTCTGACCATAAGAAATTCCTCTTTCTTATAACTTCTGTTATGCATTTAAAAATCATTTCTTGTATCTTATCTAGCATTTCTGTGTGTTTTGTTGGCAGGGAGGGGTTTAGGTATCAAGTTTGATATATAGCTAGAAACAGAACCCTTCTGTCCACATACTGTCATTAGACAAACAAGTAAAACTACTGACTTGTCTGACTGTAATCCTCCATCCTTAGGAAACTGTCCGTATCTGCAGAGATTAAGAAATGGGTGGTAGAGCTTTCTTTTTATCTGTACCTTAGGTGGTTATGTAAGCAGTTTCTTCTGATGACAGGTTCGTATTTGTTTCTTTTGCCAATGTCAGGTTCATTTGATCTCTCCACCTTCTCTTTTCTCCAAAAACAATCTCCAGAACTTTTCATACTATAAATTTCTTAGTTTGGTTTCTGGGATACTGTTTTTAAATTTTCTATTTTGCATTTGAAATTAGAAGCTTATTGTGATATGTATTTTTTTCTTATAAACTTCCTAAATGAATATTTAATATATATTGGTAGGTTTATTACCACAGTGAATCGAGGGAATACAGTAAACTTAGGATGTCTTTAAGAAAGCCTTGAAAAGTAAAAAGGTTTTTAAAAATTAAAAAACCTTGAAATATTGATGCGTGGAATAAGAAATGATCAGCTAGATGATAGTATAGGTAAGTGAATTAATTGCTGATTCTTACTAATTGATATATCCAGATAGTTTTGAGTAACATTATTAATCTACTTTTCAACCTTGAATGATATGCTGTAAAACTCCTATCTTATTCAGGCTATGAAAAGCTTGCCAGATAACAACCAGAGGGAATAGCTAATTCATAGGTGATAGAATTAAGATTCTAAAAATTATGACATCAGGAACACTATTTGGAAATGAATAAGATAGAAATTTACTGGGAACAAATAAGGAGTGGTTGAATTTCTTAAATATTTATGATAGAATATTTATTGTATCCTGAGTACCTGACATACCTTATATGCAGCATCTTTTGCAAGATTAGTGATATTATCTCAGCTTACAGCTGGGGAAATAAAGTAACTTGTCCAAGACCCAAATATAATAAACTGAAGAAGGTACAGGTTTAATACGGACAGTCTTTAACGTGGAAATCTTTCAAGTGAAAAGAATTTAGGCTTCACCAGTCAGTTGCTCATAAGGTCACTGGAAACCAAGGAGAGAAGCTACTAGAAAAGCAAATAAATTATAGACTTAAGAGTTGTGTTCAGATTAAGGGAGATAATATCCCTTCCACTATTCTCTGTGCTGATCATACCACCCCAAAATATTTTCCTAATTAGTAGGTAAAATAAATCCATGGTCATTATAGTATATACTTAAAATATATATGCTTAGAAATGGCTAAAAATTTAAATATGGCTTAAAGCAAATAAACACAAAGAGGAAAAACTTTGGTCTTTTTAAAGATTAAAGTAGGCTAGTCTTTAATTACCTAAAAGCTAGTATACTGCCTTGAAATGTGGACATATATGCCACTTTAAATATTTTAATTGCATCTTAATGAAATTACATATTTTTTTGTAGATTTATTTCAGTACTGTTGAATGTATATCTTTATTATTCTATTCTGTTCAGTTCAGTTCAGTCACTCAGTCATGTGAAACTCTTTGCAACCCCATGGACTGCAATGCATCAGACTTCCCTGTCCATCACCAACTCCCAGAACTTATTCGTATGTCCGTTGAGTCAGTGATGCCATCCAACCATCTCATCCTCTGTCATCCCCTTCTCCTGCCTTCAGTCTTTCCCAGCATCACGGTCATTTCCAATGAGTCAGTTCTTCGCATCAGGTGGCCAAAGTATTGGAGTTTCAGCTTTAGCATCAGTCCTTCCAATGAATATTCAGGACTGATTTCTTTAGGAGGGACTGGTTGGATCTTCTTGCTGTCCAAGGAACTCTCAAGAGTCTTCTCCAACACCACAGTTCAAAAGCATCAATTCTTCGGTGCTCAGTTTTCTTCATGGTCCAACTCTCACATCCATACATGACTACTGGAAAAACCAGAGCTTTGACTCCATGAACCTTTGTTGGCAAAGTAATGTCTCTGCTTTTTAATATGCTGTCTAGGTTGGTCATAACTTTTCTTCCAAGGAGCAAGTGCCTTTTAATTTCATGGCTGCAGTTATTCTGTTACCTGTTTTAAAATAAATCTTAAAAAAAATATATGCTGACTCATTCATTGTATTCAAATATTTTGAGTGTTTTGTGTGCCAAGCATGGTGCTGGTTCATAGGGAGACAACAGTAACCTGCTGCTGCTGCTGCTAAGTCAATTCAGTCGTGTCTGACTCTGTGCGACCCCAGAGACGGAAGCCCACCAGGCTCCCCCGTCCCTGGGATTCTCCAGGCAAGAACACTGGAGTGGGTTGCCATTTCCTTCTCCAATGCATGAAAGGGAAAAGTGAAAGTGAAGTCGCTCAGTCATGTCTGACTCTTAGCAACCCCGTGGCCTGCAGCCTACCAGGCTCCTCTGCCCATGGGACTTTCCAGGCAAGAGTACTGGAGTGGGGTGCCATTGCCTCCTTCACAACAGTAAGGTAGAAGGGCATAACCATCCCTGTAGAACTCCTAGTCTGGGGTATATAGGCAGTTTACAGTGTAGTGTGAACTGGGAAGTCTGCTACACAGGAACAGACCAGTATGATGTATCTCTTTCTAAATAGTTTTTCTTGATTACCTTGTGACAGAAAGCCAAATGAATGCTCTTTTTTGGAAGCAGAGGCCAGAGAGTGATCTAGTTGACATTTCTGCAGTCTATAAGAAATATACTACAATATGACAGACACAAAGATTGTGATACTCTAAATGTGAAGTTTGCATTCTGCGTATTTATCACTTTTAAAAAATCAGTAACTTTGGTCTTCTCTTAGAGTTTCAAGTTCCTTTGTCCAGTTTCTGAAAAAGTGAATTTTGCATAAATATAGTACAAAGTTTTTACAGAGATTAGACTCAATTTGATGAATAAGGCAAAAACCTAATGAAAATTATTCCCTGAAAATCACTTTTCCCATGAGGTACCGCATGTATAATTTTTTTAAACATACAGCAATATGTAAAAGTACATACTTTTACACTAATGTACAATGTGTAATTCTAAAGCAGTAGATCTTAGGAGGTTATTTTACTTTCCCACTGCCCCCATTTAGCAACATCTGAAGACATTTTTTGTTGTCACTAACATGGTGAGAGCATGAAACATTGACACATAGTGTTCAAAGTGTAAGGTTAGTACATATTTCCAAACCAGGAAAGAAATGGTCATGATGTGGCTTATAGATCTTGCGTTGCTTGTGTGTGTTCATAGCTGGTCACCTATTAATGTGATTTGCTATTTTTTAAAATTGTAAAATAGATGTAACATAAAATTTACCATCTTGACCATTTTTAAGTGTACAGTTCAGTAGTGGTATAGTACATTCATACTGTAGTCCAGCCAATCTACAGCATACTTTTCACCTTGTAAAACTGAAGTTCTATACACATGCACAGCTCCCCATGCTCCCCTGTGCCCAGCCCTTGGCAAATACCATTCTATATTCTGTCTGAATTTCACTGCCCTTGCCACCTCCTATAAGCATTTGTCTTTTTGTGACTGAATTATTTCACTGGTTTACTATTTCACCTTATTATTAATGTTCATTCCTGTTGCTGTATATCATAATTTCTTTTTTTAAAGACTGAAAGTATCCCATGGTATGTATAGATCGCATTTTTGTCTATCCATCTATCTGTTTATAAACATTTGAGTTACTTTCCTCTTTTTGCTATTGTAAATAATACTGCTATTGAGCAGGGGTGTACAAATACCTCTTTAAGACTCTGTTTTTAATCCTTTTGGATATGTACCTAGAATTGAAATCACTGGATCATATGGTACTTCTATTTTAGATTTTTTGATGGAAACACCATGCTGTTTTCCATAGTGGTCAAAGTGCTTTGCATTCCTACAAACAGTGCCAAAGGGCTTTGATTTCTCCACATCCTCACAAACACCTGCTATTTTCTGATTTTTTTGTTTCAGTTGTAGCCATCTTAATGCATTTTGTGTCATCCTTGCAAGAAAAAAAATTGTATACTTTTTATAAATCCAATGAGTTATTTCAAGGAACAACCAGTTTTAGGAGGAAAACAATTGTCTGTTGACAGTTCTGAAAACCTGGTTCTGCTTTGCTTAATGTTAAGTTATATGAAAACCACCCCAAAATGTTGCCTAGTATTAGAATATTCACTGTAGATTTATAATTCTTTGTAAATACTTAATATTTCTTACTGCTTAAGCAGTATTTAAAAGTTTTATCCATGATTGTGAAGAGTTGGAAGAATTTTAAGAGAGAAAATGGTAATCACTCAGCTGGTTGCAGATTTTTTTTTGCGGGAGGGTTTGTTTGTTTTGTTTTTACTTTATCTTTTTCAATTGAAATATTGTTTATATACAGTATTATGTTAGCTTCAGGTGTACTCAATGGTGATTTGACATTTGTGTACATTATTAAATCACTTCCATAAATCTGATAACCATCTGTCCCTATATAAGGTTATTACAGTATTATTGACCATATTCTTTATGCTGTATATTATATCCCCCAGGTTTATTTGTTTTATAACTGGAGGTTTGTACCTCTTAATTTCTCTTCACCCATTTTGCCCCCTACACCGTCTGCCCTCTGACAACAGCCTATTCTCTGCATCTGTGAGTCTTCTTTCATTTTGCTGTTTTGTTTTTTAGAATCCACATGTGCGTGACATAATGCACTATTTGTCTTTCTCTGACTTATTTCACTTACTATACTTACTCTACCCTCTAGATTCATCTGTGTTGCTGCAAATGGTGACATTTCATTCTTTTCTTAATGGCTGAGTAGTATGCCATTATATATATGCCACATCTTCTTTATCCATTCATCTATTGCTTGACACTCATGTTGCGCTTATTTCTTAGCTATTGTAATGCTGCTATGAAAATTGCAGTTCGTATATCTTTTTGAATTTTGTTTTTTGTTGGGGGTAGACATCCAGAAGTGAAATTTCTGGGCCATATGTCAGTTCTCATCTTAATTTTTTGAGAACCCTCTAGAACTTTTTCTCATAAAACAGTGCACCATGGTTTCCTTTTCCTCACATCCTTGTCATCAACACTTGTAATTTGTTGTTTTTATGATGATGGCTCTTTTGAGAGGTATGAGGTGATAACTCATTGTGGTTTTGTTTTGCATTTCCTTGATGATCCGTGATGTTGAGCATCTTTTAATATGTCTGTTGGCTATCTGTATGTCTTCTTTGGAAAAAATATCTATTCAAGACTTCTATCTTTTCATTGGGTTGTTTGGTTTTTTGATGTTTAGTTGAGTATATTTTGGATATTAACCTCCTATTGGATTTGTCCTTTGCAAGTGTCTTTTCCTTTGCAATAGACTGCCTTTTCATTTTGCTGATAGCTTTCTTCTTTAATATAATCATGTTAGTTTATTTTTTTGTCTTGCTTTCCCTTGCCTGAGGAGACAGATCAAAAAAAGGTATTACTTTTTTTTTTTAAGATCGATGTCAAAGATCATACTGCCTTTGTTGTCTTCTTGGAATTTTATGACTTCAATTTTTAATTTAGTTTGAATTTAGTATTGTATATGGTATAGAAAAATAATAGTCCACTTTTTTTGTTTTGCATGTAGCTATCTGATTTTCTCAACACCATTTATTGAAGAGGCTATCTTTTCCCATATTTTTGATTCTTTGTTATAGATAAATTTACCAAAAGTGTGGAGGTTTATTTCTAGTCTTTCTATTCTGTTCAATTGATCTGCCTGTTTTTATACCAGTACCATCCTGTTTTGATGACTGTAGCTTTGTAGTGTTGTTTGAAATTGGCAAGCATGATAACCACCAGCTTTGTTCTTCTTTGCCAAGTTTGCTTTGGCTATTCTGGATCTTTTGTGTTTCGATACAATTTATAAAATTATTTGTTTGGGTTCTGTGAAAAATGCCCTTGGTATTTTGATAGGGATTGCATTAAATCTGTAGATTGCCTTGGGTGGTATAGTTATTTTAATAATATTCTTCTAATCTATGAGCACAGTATATCTTTCCATTTGTGTCATCTCAATTTCTTTCAATAATGTATTTTAGTTTTCTAAGTATGTTGGAAAAGTTTTACCTCCTTAGATTTTTTCCCTAGGGATTTTATTCTTTTTGATGTAATTTTAAATGGAATTATTCCCTTAACTTTTCTTTTTCATATCTTGTTTTTAGTGTACAGAAACACAGATTTCTGTATATTAATTTTGTGTCCTGCAACTTCACTGAATTCCTTTATTAATTCTTATAGGTTTTTGGTGGCATCTTTAGTATTTTCTATATATAGTATCAAGTCATCTGCAAACAGTGAGAGTTATTTCTTCCTTTTCAGTTTGGATTCCTTTTATTTCTTTTTCTCATCTTACTGTTATGGCTATGAGTTCCAATACTGTGTTGAATGAAAGTGGCAAGAATGAGCATCCTTGTCCTATTCCTGATCTTAGAGAAAATTCTTTCAGCTTTTCACCATTGAGTATTATGTTGGTAATAGGTTTGTCATATGTGGGCTTTATTATGTTGGACTATGCTCCCTCTATCCCACTGTCTTCGGACTTTTTATCATAAATGGGTGTTGAATTTTGTCAAAAGTTCTGTGTTTATTGAGATAATCATGGGATTTATTCTTCAATTTTTTAATGTGGTATATTTCATTGATTTGTGGGTTTGGAATTGTCCTTTCATCCCTGTATAAATCCCACTTCATGGTATATGATCCCTTTAATATGTGGTTGAATTCCACTTACTAATATTTTGTTGAGGATTTTTGCATCTGTATTTGTCAGTAATTTGGTCCTGTAATTGTGATGTCTCTGGGTTTTACAGAGTGATGCTGGTCTTACAGAGTAATTTTAGAAGCATCCATCCACTTCAGTTTTTTGAAATAGTTTGATAACAGGTGTATATTTTTATTTAAATGTTGAACAGAATTTAGTTGAAGTTATCTATCTGGTCCTGGACTTTTGTTTGTAACTTCTCTTCCTTAATTTCTGGTTTCATTTATTTGGGCCTTTCTTTTTCGTGATGATTCTGATAAAAAGGCTTGTCAATTTTATCTTTCAAAGAACTACCTCTTAGTTTCACTAATCTTTTTTTTTTTTTTTAAATCTCATTTCATTTATCTCTGCTCTGAGTTCTATGATTTCCTTCCTAATAACTCTGGGTTTTGTTTGTTCTTTTTCTGATTCTTTTAGATCTAACTTTAGATTGTTTATTTGAGATAATTCTTATTTCCTGAGGTAAGATTGTATTACTATAAACTTCCCTCTTAGAGCTGCTTTGCTTTTTTTCCATAGATTTTGGATCATTGTGTTTTTATTTTCATTTGTCTTTGGGCAGTTTTTAATTTCCTCATTGATTTATTTAATGACTCATTGGTAGTTTAGTAACATGTTGTTTAGCCTCCCCGTTTTTGTGTTTTTTGTAGTTTTTTTCTTGTAAATTGATTTCCAGTGTCATGCCATGTGATCAGAAAAGATACTTGATACAATTTCAATCTTCTTAAGTTTATTAAGACTTGTTTTCTGGCCTAGCATGTGGTCTTTCCTGGAAGATGTTCCACATGCACTGAAAAGAATGTATATTCAGCTACTTTTGATGGAATGTATTGTATATGTATTGTAATCTATCAAGTTCATCTGGTCTAATGTGTCATTTAAGGCCAGTGTTTTTCCTTACTGGTTTTGTCAGATGATCCATCCATTGATGTAAATGAGGTGTTAAAAGTCCCCTTCTGTGTTATTACCAGTTTCTTCCTTTATGTCTGCTGATGTTTGCTTTATGTATTTAAGTGTTCCTATGTTTGGTGCACCCCGACAGTTTTACCCTTTTGGATGGATCCCTTCATCATGTAATGTCCTTCTTTGTCTCTTGTTAGAGTATGTGTTTTAAAATCTATTTTGTCTGATATAAGTATTGGTATCCTGGTTTTCATTTGATTTCCTTTTGCATGGAATACCTTTTTTTCATCTTATGACTCAGTCTGTGTGTGTCTGTAGATCTGAAATGAGTCTCTGGTTGGCAGCATGTATGGGTCTTGTTTTTCTGTTCTGTGTCTTTCAACAGTCAACATTCAACTGTTCTGAGTCTTTCGGTTGGAACATTTAGTCCATTTACATTTAAAGTGATTAGTGATATACGTGTTTTTATTGTCATTTTGTTAATTGTTTTCTGGTTGATTTTGTAGTTACTTTTTGTTTCTTTTTTCTTTTGTCTTCTTTCCTTGTGAATTGATGGTTTTCTTTAGTTTTGTGTTTAGATTCCTTTATGCTTCTTGTGTGTCTATTATTGGTTTTGGTTTCTGGTTACCACAAAGCTCCCTATAACATATAAATATAGCCAGTTTCATGGTGTTGAACCATTTTAGCTTTTGTTTGTCCTTGAAACTCTTTATCTCTCCTTTAGGTCTGAGGGACAACCTGCCAGGTAGGGTATTCTTGGTTGTAAGTTTTTGCCACTTAATCACGACACTCCCTTTTGGCCTACAAAATTGTTGCTGAAAATTCAGCTGATTCCCTATGGAGGTTTCTTTGTATTTTACTAACTGCTTTTCTCATGCTGCTCCTGAAATTCTCTTTACCTTTCATTTCTGTGATTTTAATTAAAAACTTTTTTTTTTCTTTTGGCTGCACTGGGCATCTTCTGGGATCTCAGTTTCCTGACCAGAGATTGAACCCCAGGCCACAACAGTGAAAGCCTAGAATCCTAACCACTAGGCCACCAGAGAACTCCCTTTGCAGTTTCAATTATGATGTGTCTTTATATGGACTTCTTTGAATCATCTTGTTTGGGATTCTCTGTACTTCGTGAGGAGAAGGCAATGGCACCCCACTCCAGTACTCTTGCCTGGAAAATCCCATGGACGGAGGAGCCTGGTAGGCTGCAGTCCATGGGGTCGCTAAGAGTCGGACATGACTGAGCGACTTCACTTTCACTTTTCCCTTTCATGCATTGGAGAAGGAAATGACAACCAACTCCAGTGTTCTTGCCTGGAGAATCCCAGGGACGGGGGAGCCTGGTGGGCTGTCATCTCTGGGGTCGCACAGAGTCAGACATGACTCAAGCGACTTAGCAGCAGCAGCAGTGCTTCGTGAACTTTGATGTCTTTTTCTTTCCCCGTGTTAGGAAATTTTTCAGTGATTATTTATCAGATAAGTTATCTTCCCTTTTCTCTCTTCTTCTAGGACCCCTATAATGTGAATGCTATTAATAGTATGTTCTATGTTGTCATAGAGGTCTTTTAAACTATACTCATTTTCTAAAATTATTTTCTCATTTCTCTGTTCAATTTGGGAATTTCTACTACTGTGTCTTCTAATCTGATGATCCATTCCTTTGTATTATCTAATCTACTGTTAATTCCTTCTAGTATGTTTTTTATTTCAGTTATTTTATTTGTCAACTGCTTTTGGTTTTTCTTTATATTTTCTAATTCCTTGCTTAAATCGTCATGGTGTTCTCTGTTCTTCTCCAGAGTTCAGTGAGCACATTTACAATCTACCTTGAACTCTTTATCTGATAGATAAATATTTTGTTGTTAGATAGATAGATGTTTAGTTCTTTTCCTGATGTTTTGTCTTATTCCACTATTTGGAACATAAATTTCTATCTCCTCATTTTGCCTAATTCTCTGTGTTTATTTCTATGTACTAGGTAGGTTGGTTAGCTTTTCCAATCTTGGTGAAGTGGCCTTATTTAGAAAACTTCTAGGGCGCCTAGCAGCACACTTTCTCTGATTCAGTTCAGTTCAGTTCAGTCACTGAGTCATGTCCAACTCTGCGACCCCATGAACTGCAGCACGCCAGGCCTCCCTATCCACCACCAACTCCCAGAGTTTACTCAAACTCATGTCCATCAAGTCAGTGATACCATCCAACAATCTCATCCTCTGTCATCCCCTTCTCCTCCCGCCTTCAATCTTTCCCAGCATCAGGGTCTTTTCCAATAAGTCGGTTCTTCGCATCAGGTAGCCAAAGTATTGGAGTTTTAGCTTCAACATCAGTCCTTCCAATGAACACCAGGACTGATTTCCTTTAGGATGGACTGGTTGGATCTCCTTGCAGTGCAAGGGACTCTCAAGAGTCTTCTCTAACACCACAGTTCAAAAGCATCAATTCTTCAGTGCTCAGCCTTCTTTATGGTGCTATTCTCACATTCATATGGGACTACTGTAAAAACCATAGCTTTGACTAGACGGACCTTTGTTGGCAAAGTAATGTCTCTGTTTTTTAATATGCTTTCTAAGTTTTCCATAGCTTTTCTTCCAAGGAACAATACACTAGAAGGAATCAGTAGCAGAGTAACTGAGGCAGAAGAATGGATAAATGACCTGGAGGACAGAATGGTGGAAATCACTGACACAGAACCATATATAGAGAAAAGAATGCAAAAGATGAAGACAGCCTAAGAGACCTCTGGGACAACATTCACATTATAGAGGTTCCAGAAGAAGAAGAGAGAAAGGACCTGAGAAAATATCTGAAGAGATAATAGCTGAAAACTTCCTGAACATAGCAAAGGAAATAGTCAACCAAGTACAGGAAGCACAGAAAATCCCAGGAAGGCTAATCCTAAGGAGGAACACACCAAGACACATAGTAATCCAACCAATAAACATTAAAGGCAGAGATAAAATATTAAAAGCAATAAGGGAATAAAGACAACATACAAGGGAACTCCCATCAGACTATCAGCTAATTTCTCAGTAGAAACTCTACAAGCCAGAATGGAATGGCATGATATATTTAAAGTGATGAAAGGGAAGAACCTACAACCAAGAATACTCTATCCAGCAAGACTGTCCTTCAGATTTGATGGAAATATCAAAGGCTTTCCAGGCAAGCAAAAGTTAAGAGAATTCAGCACCACCAAACCACCTTTACCACAAATGCTAAAGGAACTTCTCTAGGCAGGAAACACAAGTGAAGGGAAAGACCTACATAAAATAAACCTAAAACAATTTTAAAAAATAAAAAAGACAATAGTATCATATATATTGATAATTACCTTGAAATGTAAATGGATTAATGTACCAACCAAAAGACATAGACTGTTTGGGTAGATGAAAACTTATGCATGTATTCACGTTCACATATTACCACATTAGTCTGCTTGACCTCCAAATTATATGTAATTATTTTCTATTGTCATGTTCCCATTATGGCTTGCAATTATAATTATCTTTTATTTTTTGTCTAGCTATTGATTGTGAAAACTGATAAACATCTTTTACTATTGTGGTTATGTAACTATTACTCACTTGATACCATTGTATCATGATTGGTAAGAGAAAAATAATAGTACTCTATATCACCAAAAATTTATAACACCAAATTAGAAAAACCTGTGGTCACTTTTTAAAATCCATATGCATATCAGAATTATCTTGAAAGTTTTAAAAAAATACAAATGCCTAGTTATTGCTTTTTTCCAGATATATTTCTAGTGAGCAGCCATGGTTAAAAACAACTGAGCTATATGATGATCTTTTATTTTTATCTAGTTTGTTTCACTTTTTCTATTTCATATTCAGTGTTCTCATTTCATGTAGTTTATGTTTTCCAATTTCTTCATCTCTTTTTGTTTTTTGATGCTTTTTCTCAAACCTTTATTAAGCATAGTAGAAAAGCTTTTGTACGCATATATAGACTCTTGAGAGTCCCTTGGACTGCAAGGACATCCAACCAGTCCATTCTAAAGGAGATCAGTCCTGGGTATTCTTTGGAAGCAAGGATGCTAAAGCTGAAACTCCAATACTTTGGCCACCTCATGCAAAGAGTTGACTCATTGGAAAAGACTCTGATGCTGGGAGGGATTGGGGCAGGAGGAAAAGGGTACGACAGAGGATGAGATGGCTGGATGGCATCACCGACTTCGATGGATGTGAGTTTGAGTGAACTCTGGGAGTTGGTGATGGACAGGGAGGCCTGGTGTGCTGCAATTCATGGGGTTGCAAAGAGTTGGACACAACTGAGCGACTGAACTTATGACCAAGCTAGATAGCATATTAAAAAGTAGAGACATTACTTTGCCAACAAAGGCCTGTCTAGTCAATACTATGGTTTTTCTGGTAGTCATGCATGGATGTGAGAGTTGGACTGTGAAGAAAGCTGAGCACCAAAGAATTGATGCTTTTGAACTGTGGTGTTGGAGAAGACTCTTGAGAGTCCCTTGGACTACAAGGAGATCCAACCAGTCCATTCGAAAGGAGATCAGTCCTGGGTGTTCATTGGAAGGACTGATGCTGAAGCTGAAACTCCAGTACTTTGGCCACCTGATATGGTGAACTGACTCATTGGAAAAGACCCTGATGCTGGGAAAGATTGAAGGTGGGAGGAGAAAGGGACGACAGAGGATGAGAGGGTTGGATGACATCACTGACACGATGGACATGAGTTTGAGTAAGCTCTGGGAGTTGATGATGGACAGGGAGGCCTGGTGTGCTTCAGTCCATGGGGTCGCACAGAGTTGGCCATGACTGAGCAACTGAACTGAACTAAACTGATATAAATAATATGCATAATATATATAATAGGAAAGTTATGAATTTTTGCCTAACTAAAAACTGTATGACATTTTGATTCCACTTATTTGACTTAGTATAAATAGCATGCTAGATTTCTAATTTTAAGAAATGGATATGCAACAAGCAACAGAGGTTTGCTGTTATCACACAGGGAACTTACAATATCTTGTAATAACTTATAATGGAAAATAATTTCAAATATATGTGTACATGAATACTATTTTGCTGTGCACCTAAAACATTGTAAGTCAGCTATACTTAAATAAAATGTATATATTAAGAAAAAATTATGGATAAAGGTATGTATAAATGAACCATTTGATGTATATCTGAAACAAACACTGTAAATTAACTATACCCCAGCATAAAATAAAAATTGAATTAAAAAAAGAAAAAAATGTTAACTTGAACTCTGTTACATACTTTTTATCCTAAAAGACATCGTAAAAGAAAATGAAAACACCACTCACATTGGCAAAATAGTATCTGATAAAGGGTTTGTTTTTAGAAAATATTTTAAAGTATTTTAACACAATAATGGAAAAAACAATTTAGAATTGGCCAAAGATTTGAAGAGACATTTCACCAAAGAAGATACCAAATGGTGGATAAGCATTTTAAAGTTCTTCACTATCATAAGTTATTTAGAAAATACAAACTAAAATCACAATGAGAGGCTATTCACTCTACATCCCCTAGGATAAACATTTGCTAAAATGACCCTGGAGGAGTAAATTACAACCCACTCCAGTGTTTCTGCCTGGAAAATTCCATGGATAGAGAAGCCTGGCAAGCCTCAGTCCATGGGATTACAAAGCGTCAGACCCAACTTAGACAATGTGCACACATACACAAAATGACCATGCTATTTAAGGCAATATACAGATTCAGTGCAATCCCTTTCAAATTTCCAATGGTGTTTTTCACAGAACTGGGCCAAAAATTTTTTTAATTTATATGAAAACACAAAAGACTCTGAATAGCCAAAATAGCCTTGGGGGGTGGGGGGTGGGGACGGGAAGAATGGAGCTGGAGGAATCACATTCCCTGATTTCATACTATAGGATGAAGCTACAAAGCCACAGTAATCAAAACAGTATAGTACTGGCACAAAGACAGACGTGTAGATCAATGGAACAAGATAGAAAGCCCAGAAATAAAGCCAAGCATTTATGGTCAATTAATCTATGACAAAGGAAACAAGACTATACAATAGTGAACAGTCTCTTCTATAAGTGCTGCTGGAAGTCCTAGACAGCTACACGTAAAAGGAGTGAAATTAGAACAGTCTCTAACACCACATGGAAAAATAAACTAGATTAAAGACCTAAATGTAAGCCCAGATAATATAAAACTCCTAGAGGAAAACAAGGAAGACACTCTTTGCTATAAATTGTGGCAATATTTTTCTGAATCTGTCTCCTAGAGTAATGGAAACAAGCACATAAATGAGACCTAGTTAAAGTTAAGAGCTTTCTCACAGCAAAGGAGATCATAAAGTGAAAAGACAGCCTACAAAACGGGAGAAGATGTTTGCAAACAAATGCAAGTGATAAAGAGTTAATTTCCAAAATATACAATTTATACCATTCAGTATAAAAAAATCAATACATAGAAGACCTACATAAGCATTTCTCCAAAGAAGACATAAAGATGGCCAATAGGCACATGAAAAGATGCTCAACATCACTAATTATTAGAGAAATGCAAATCAAAACTGCAATGAGGTATCACTTCACACTGCTCAGAATGGCCATCATCAATAATCTACAAATAATAAATGTTGGAGAGGGTGTGGAGAAAAGGCAGCCCTCGTACACTGATAGGAATGTACATTGTACAGGCGCTATGGAGAACACTGTGGAGATTCCTTAAAAAACTAAATATAGAACTACCAATGCCACTCCTGGGCATATATCTGAAGGAAAACATGGCCCCTAAAGATACATGCACCCCAGTCTTCACTGCAGCACTGTTTACAATAGCCAAGACATGGAAGCAACCTAAATGTCCATCAACAGAAGAAGATGTGGTACATATATACAATGGAATACAAGCCACAGAAAAGAATGAAATAATGCCATTTGCAGCAATATGGATGGACCTAGAGACTGTCATACTGAGTGTTATAAGTCAGAAAGACAAACACTATGTATCACTTATATGTAGAATTTAAAATGACATGAATGAAATTATCCACAAAACAGAAATAGACTCATTTAAAAAACAAAAAGTCGTTTACCAAAGGGGAAGGGAGGAGGGATAAGTTAGGAATTTTGGATTAACAGATACACACTACTATATATAAAATACACAACGACCTACTGTATAGCACAAGGAACTATATTCAATATCTTGTAATAAGTATAATGGAAAAGAATCTGAACAAATATACACATATTGATATATATCTGAATCACCTTGATATATACCTGAAACATTGTAAAGCAAGTATACATCAATAAATAAATAGATAACTAAACCTATATTTATTACTTGCCCTAGCAATTCCACTCCCCATTATTTCAGTAATGATCCAAAACTGGAAACAACCAAATGTCCATCAATCTTGTGAATGGATAAAGAAATTGTAATATAGCCATGTAATGGAACAGTAGTCAAAAAAGAAAGAAACTACTGAAATATGCAGCAACAAGATTGAATTTCAAGAGCATAATCATAAAGAAACAAGACCAATAATGACTACATATAGTATGATTCCATTTATGTGACAGTTTAGAGAAGGCAGAATAGTAGTGATTGAAAGATCAGTCATGTTCTGTGGCATGACATGGGGTGGTGAATTGACTACAAAGATGTACATTTTAGGGGTGATGAAAATGGATTGTATCTTGATTGTGGTGGAAATTGCATAACTTTATACATTTGTCAAAACTCAAACTGAATACTCAAAATGGGTGAATGTATATGTAAATTATATGAACAAATTTGTTTTCCTTAAATATACATTGGGGCTTCCTGGGTAGCTCAGCTGATAAAGAATCCGCCTGCAATGCAGGAGATCAAAGTTTGATTCCTAGGACAGGAAGTTCCCCTGGAGAAGGGGTAGGCTACCCACTCCACTATTCTTGGGCTTCCTTGGTGGCTCAGACAGTAAAGAATCTGCCTGCAATGCAGGAGACCTGAGCTTGCTCCCTGGGTTGGAAAGATCCTCTGGAGGAGGGCATGGCAACCTACTCTAGTATTCTCGCCTGGAGAATCCCATAGACAGAGGAGCCTGGCAGGCTGCAGTCCATGAGGCTGCAAAGAGTCGGACACACCGGGTGACTAATCATAGCCATTCCCTTCTCCAGGGGATCTTCCTGATCCAGGCATCGAACCTGGGTCTCCTGCATTGCAGGCGGATTCTTTATCATCTGAGCCACCAGGGAAGCTGGCTTTCAGATTTTAATAAAAGGAGAACTTGCTACACTGCCCTTTTTCCTTTTTTAATGAAAAAAGGGCTCTGCTCGATAGAAATGCACAAATAATGAATGCTTTACATGAAGAAGAAAAACAGTCTGACTGAGGGGTTTTTTTTGCACCTAAATATATTTTTATTTAAGTGTAATTGTTAGACTACAGTTTCTCAGGATAACAGGATTAATTTCTACATTTTCCATGACTACTGTATTCAGTCTGGTGTTCTATTTCTGTTTAATCTTCCTTACTTAATTGGGTTAGAGTCTGTGTCAAGAATATAGAAGTCATTCCAGCCAGAATAAACTATCTCTTGACTGTAACTGATGGAATCAGAGCTGAAGGGTTATAGCTCAGAAAGGAAATTATAGTTTATAATTACATACTTTTATATAATTATATTCTATAAGTGGAATCAGGCTTTAGTAAAATGAGGCTCTTCATAAATAGTTTCAAATGAAGGATCTTTTTGTGTTTCCTTTGCCTCTTCCAATGTATCTTCATAGTCATGTATTTTTTCTTGTGCTTTCTCAAACCTGAAACCTAGAGAGGAATGACAAACATTTAGAAAGATGCCAGACGTGAGGATATAGCTCATTCAATATGCTACTGTGTGCCAGGTAAGGTCTATTCCACATTCCTTCTCACCACTCTTAGAGCAGATATCTTTGTATCCTGTATTTCTGAGATCATTCTACATTTCATGACCATGTTTCATTGTCCATCTTTAAAAGTCTCTGTAGGATCTGTGTTTGAGGTTTGATCTACTACTAGATAGCCATATATATATATATATTTTTTTTTTTTTTTTTTTTTTGCTAGCTCTGTAATTTAAAGCAAGTTACTTAACCTCTGTCTCAATGTCCTCATCTATAAGATAGGAATAATAATAGCACATGCCTCGGCTTATCTTTGTGAGAACTAAGTGTGATGGTGAAGGTAAGGCATTTAGTTAGTGCTCCACAATCAACCATTAGCTAACAATTCTTTATTTACAAAGAAAAACCTTTTCGGTCCCTAGAGCTAAAGTTTTTTCAAATTCTGAATTTTGATTTCCTCTTGCTTCTTGCAGAAGTGGCACATGCTCTCTCCCCTTTTTACTGCCAGCATCTGCAATGTATTACCTGCCTTCCATTCTGATGCAGATCTCCATTACTTAAAACTGCTTTCACATGCTCTTATGCTCCTTCCAATTAGTGTTATATCTTTTCTCTTTTTCCCACAATAATCTTTTAGCCCAGTAAATAATATTCTCTGCTTCCATTTTGTACTTGTCACTCTTTTATATTTTTTTATTTGCCTTTGAGACTCTACTGTGTTCTACACACTGGGAATTCAGTAGCAAACAAAACAGATAACTTGCCTTCAAGTAAAGATAGTTGCCTACACCTGTTCTCCAGAAGGCCATCAACTGCATGAAGCCCCTGAAGTGAAGCCACAAAGTGTGCTTGAGGACCAGGCAAGATTGCAGTGATGCTAAGCTGTTGTGAGCGAGGGGGAGAGAGTGGGACGTGTTAAGGATGAAAAGCTAAACCAGAGCCAGAGTGCCATGATAAAGTTAGGGTTTTATTCCAAGTGCAGTGGAAAACTAAATGGCAGCAGGGGTAGTCATCATTAAGACTATGGTGTCTAGAGAGTATGGTTTCTAGAGCTACCCAGTCTCAGTTCAAATCCTGGCCCTCACAGGGACTGTGTGACCTTGAGCAAGTAACTTGGCATCCCATCACTAGTCCCTGGAGGCTACAGAGAAAGACAGTTTTGTTAAATACTGCTCAGGGTCACACACCAAATCTTTCCTGTCAACCTCCAACTAATATTCCACAAATAGATCAGTACCCAATTATCTCTCTCTGAGAGTACATTTCTTTCGTATCTAGAACTCCTCCATCCAGTTCCATCCAGAGATAAAAAAGAATGGCCATTACTCAATACTAATTTGGAGTCTGAACTGAGGAACTGTTGTCCACTTCTTCAAGTATTACCTCTTCTCTGACGTTCATTATAAAAAATAAAAAAATAAAATAAAATAAAATGTGGATAATAGAACCTGTCTCATTGGGTTGTTCTGAAGATCAAATGAATCAATTTTATAAAGCACTTTACGTTATGACCAACCTAGATAGCATATTCAAAAGCAGAGACATTACTCTGCCAACAAAGGTTCGTCTAGTCAAGGCTATGGTTTTTCCTGTGGTCATGTATGGATGTGAGAGTTGGACTGTGAAGAAAGCTGAGCGCTGAAGAATTGATGCTTTTGAACTGTGGTGTTGGAGAAGACTCTTGAGAGTCCCTTGGACTGCAAGGAGATCCAACCAGTCCATTCTGAAGGAGATCAGCCCTGGGATTTCTTTGGAAGGAATGATGCTGAAGCTGAAACTCCAGTACTTTGGCTACCTCATGGGAAGAGTTGACTCATTGGAAAAGACTCTCATGCTGGGAGGGATTGGGGGCAGGAGGAGAAGGGGACGACAGAGGATGAGATAGCTGGATGGCATCACTGACTCAATGGATGTGAGTCTGGGTGAACTCCAGGAGTTGGTGATGGACAGGGAGGCCTGGCGTGCTGCGATTCATGGGGTCGCAAAGAGTCAGACACGACTGAGTGAACTGAACTGAACTGAAGACAGTACTTAAACATGGTAGTTGCTAAAGAAAAGTTCGTTAAATAAGAGTTTTGTTTTAATTATGCTGGTTTAAATTTGTAGATCACTATCTGCTGCATGGGGAATGGATTGGAGGAGAATAAGTTTGGAGACATTGCAGAAGCCCACAGAAAACGATGGCAACTTGGACTGTGGTGGTGCCAGTGAGCTGGAAATAAGTAGATAGGTTAAGGGCCTCCCTAGTGGCTCAGTGGTAAAGAATCCACCTGCAATGCAGGAGACTTGGGATCGATTCCTGGGTCAGGAAGATCCCCTGGAGAAGGCAATGGCAACCCACTCCAATATTCTTGCCTGGGAAATCCCAAGGACAGAGGAACCTGGCGGGCTACAGTCCATGGAGTCACAAGAGCTGGACACGACCTAGCGACTACTCCACCACCACCACCGAGTGCACACTATGCACCAGGCACTATAATAAGCTCTTTACACGTGTTATCTCATGACCTCACAGCAATCCATGAGTTAAGTGCTATTGGTATTTTCATTTTATAGATGAGGAAACTAAGCTAGTAACTTGCCCGAGATTATACAGCCAGGAAACAACAGAGCAAAAAATCAAAACCAGGAAGTCATGAATTCCACAATTAAAGCCTCTTTGTTTTACTGCCAGTCACAGGTGACAGAGGGACAGAACTCATGCACTCAAATTATATAAAAACTATAACTAGGCTTTGGCTATGTTAGAAGTACTCATACTTCGGGAATAGCATGTATTTTGCCAGGTCAAATTTGCTCATTAAAAATTATTACTGAAACATGAGATATGCAACATTTTTAAAAGAGGATTCATTTTTTTAGAAAATAAAAATTTTGTCCAACTCTAAACAAAATGTAAAATTTCCTTCTATTTCCAAATAACAGTTATATATATAAAGGCAAAAATGACTTGGTAAATTTATTTATCTGTATAGTGTGCTGAGTACGGAAGTGTTTGTAAGGTACTTCGAAATATGTACATGTGTGGAATGTATTGTTTTGGTTTATAAGAATTTCCCATTGGAGAAGGAAATGGCAACCCACTTCAGTAGTCTTCCCTGAGAAATCCCATGGACAGAGGAGCCTGATGGGCCTGGGGTCACAAAGATTCATACTTGACAGAGCAACAAAGCACGATACACACACACACACACACACACACACACACACAATTTCCCATTATTGCTAAAAAATCACCTACTTTTGAAGTTAGCTGAAGAGTTGCTTGTAGCAATTTCCTTCCAGTTGGCAATGTACCTAAGCACATTATATAGGCATTCATTAAATTAAGTCAACTTATTAGTAAATAATAAAGTGGTTCATTAGTACATACTTGGACTACTTCTAAAATTCTACTTTCTCTATGAAACCATAGATTAATGATGATAAATTCACTAGTCCAAATGCTTAATTTCTTGACTTCTCATCTCAAAGTAGCTCTCATGCACCTGAGGCAACCCCTAGGACAAGGAGTTGTAAGAGGTATGAAAATGGTGCCCACCATCTACTATATTGGTGCCCTTTGGCCTCCCTCCAGCACACATCTCCTCATGTTATACTGTTCCATTCTGCTAGATCATGTCCTCAATTGAGTGACAGCTAAGATGTTGGTTAACTTCTAAATTCAAAGTATGAAGGGAAAATTTTTGAAAGTCATGGGAAAACTTCAACAACAAAACTTTATCCTTGGTTCTGGATTGCCAGACCTACTGTCTCTGACATGTAAATTTAAATCATTTGGTTTATGATCTTCTTAGAGCAATGATGCTGTCTTTGCTGTGTCCAGTAAACACGAGATCATATTCAAGCAGGGTATGTGCAGCTGCCACTTGAGTTCCTTAAACAGAGACTGACATATGGAGACCAGAGTAGCCTGAGAAGAGGTGGACAGGGAAGGACAAGTATGGTGAGCTGAGGGAAAGCTCCAAGGGCCAGGTTTCCTGTGACTTATTCCATCTCATTTTAGGCTCTGTATCCCCCTTTCCCAAACTTCCTTTCTTATGACTATGCCCAAGAAATCAGGTAGGAAGTTGATCACAGCAGGTGCTAAAAAGAAGTTGTTTGAGAGAGGAGGAGGAGGACTGAAATTGTCATGGAATTCAGAAAAGGCTGATTTTCACTTGAATTACTTTTACTCTTGTTAACATTGTACTCCTGAATTTTTTGTTATGTGAAGGTATAAATTATGCAACAGTGTTTAATTGTAATTAAGTACTGTGTCTAAGGGCTTCCGGGTGGTACTAGTGGTAAATAACCCACCTGCCAATGCAGTAATTGAAAGAGACTCGGGTTTGATCTCTGGGTTGGGAAGATCCCGTGGAGGAGGGCATGGCAACCCACTCCAGCATTCTTGCCTGGAGTATCCCAGGGACAGAGGAGCCTGGTGGGCTACAGTCCACGGCGTCACAAGAGTCAGACATGACTAAAGTGACTCAGCACACATGCAGTGTGTCTAATGTCATCCTCTTCTTGTTACTACTGCCTCTTTTTGCTCCAAGAATTCTATGGTGGCAAGTGGAATACTCTGCTGCTGCTGTTGCTGCTGCTGCTGCTGCTGCTGCTGCTAAGTCGCTTCAGTCGTGTCCGACTCTGTGCGACCCCATAGACGGCAGCCCACCAGGTTCCCCCGTCCCTGGGATTCTCCAGGCAAGAACACTGGAATGGGTTGCCATTTCCTTCTCCAATACTCTGGGTCACTGTTAAATGAAAAGATGCAAGATAATAGCAGGTGGTATAAACCCCTTCCAGGATCTTCAGCAGTATGTGAACTGAGAATTTCCAGATATACAAACTGGATTTAGAAAAGGCAGAGGAACCAGAGATCAAATTGCAAACATTCATTGGATTATGAATGTTTGCAAAAACATTCATAATGTTTTTTCAAAAAAAAAGTAAGGAAATTCCAAAAAACAGCTGCTTCATTGACTACGCTAAAGCCTTTGACTGTGTGGATCACAGCAAACTGTGGAAAATTCTTAAAGAGATGAGAATACTAGACCACTTTACTTGTCTCCTGAGAAACCTCTATGTAGGTCAAGAAGCAATAGTTAGAACTGACAGAACAACAGACTGGTTCAAAATTGGGAAAGGAGTACATATATCAAGGCTGTATATTGTCACTCTGCTTATGCAGTGCACATCATGCAACGTGCCAGGCTAGAATCAAGATTTCCAGGAGAAATATAAGAAACTTCAGATATGTAGATGATACCACCTAACGGTAGAAAGTGAAGAGGAACTAAAGAGCGTCTTGATGAGGGTGAAAGAGGAGAGTGAAAAAGTTGCCTTAAAACTTAAGATTCAAAAACTAAAATCATGGAATCCTTCATAGCAAATAGATGGGGAAAAGTGGAAACAGTGACAGACTTTATTTTCTTGGGCTCCAAAATCACTGCAGATGGTGACTGCAGCCATGAAATTAAAAGATGCTTGCTCTTTGGAAGAAAAACCATGACAAACCTATAACAGCATATTAAAAAGCAGAGGCATCACTTTGCTAATAAAAGTCTGTATTGTCAAAGCTATGGTTTTTTCCGGTAGTCATGTACCAATGTGAGAGTTGGACCGTAAAGAATGCTGAGCGCCAAAGAATTGATGCTTTCAAACGGTGGAGAAGACTCTTGAGAGTCATTTGGACTGCAAGGAGATCAAGTCAGTCAATCCTAAAGGATATCATCTTAAATACTCATTGGAAGGACTGACCCTGAACCTGAAGCTCTAATACTCTGGCCACCTGAAGCAAACAGCCAACTCATTGGAAAAGACCCTCATGCTGGGAAAGACTGAGGGCAGAAGGAGAAGAGGGTGACAGAGGATGAGACAGTTGGATGGCATCAGCAAATTAATAGAAATGAGTCTGAGCAGACTCTGGGAGATGGTGAAGGACAGGAAAGCCTGGTATGCTGCAGTCCATGGGGTTGCAGAGTCAGACACGACTTAGCGACTGAACAGCAACAACAGGATCTCTTAGTTGATGGTTCAATCTGGCTTAACCTTAAATTTAGGCAGACTTTGTGCTTTCAGTGGCTGCTCAGGAGCACTAAGAGAAGGGGGTATCCATCACCATACTTTCTTAGATTTGTATACTGAAAGATCTTTATTTCATCTTCAAGGAGCCAAGATAAAGGACCTTTGATTAACTATATGCTAAACCCTGGCAGTGGAGAAGGCAATGGCACCCCATTCCAGTACTCTTGCCTGGAAAGTCCCATGGACGGAGGAGCCTGGTGGGCTGCCATCTATGGGGTTGCACAGAGTCAGACACGACTGAGCGACTTCACTTTCACTTTTCCCTTTCATGCATTGGAGAAGGAAATGGCAACCCACTCCAGTGTTCTTGCCTGGAGAATCCCAGGGACAGGGGAGCCTGGTGGGCTGCTGTCTATGGGGTTGCACAGAGTCGGACACGACTGAAGCGACTTAGCTTCAGCAGCAGCAGCAAACCCTGGCAGTGTGGGGCACGAACATATGCTATATTTAAGGGTGATTACTGACCCTACTTTACCTGAGATCAAGATATGAATTTATTCAATTCTTTAAAAAGAACTTCTCATAAGGAATATGATAGTAGTAACCAATAAGAAATCAAATCTTTACAAATAGAAGCAACAACTTGATTGTATCATTTTCATGCTGTTTATATCATAAAGTTGATCTCTCTTTCTAAGAAATTTTTGGATTTTTTTTTAAGATATTAGCAAAGTATAGACTGGTTGGATCTCTTTGCTGTCCAAGGGACTCTCAAGAGTCTTCTCCAACACCACAATTCAAAAGCTTCAATTCTTTGGCAATCAGCTTTCTTTATGGTCCAATTCTCACATCTATACATGACTACTGGAAAAACCATAACTTTGACTAGATGGACCTTTGTTGGTAAAGTAATGTCTCTGCTTTTTAATATGCTGTCTAGGTTGGTCATAACTTTTCTACCAAGGAGCAAGCATCTTTAATTTTTTATTTTTTATTTAAATTTATTTATTTTAATTAGAGGCTAATTATTTTACAATATTGTATTGGTTTTGCCATACATTAACATGAATCCGCCACAGGTGTACATGTGTTCCCAATCCTGAACCCCCCTCCCTCCTCCCTCCCTGTACCCTCCCTCTGGGTCATCACAGTGCACCAGCCCCAAGCTTCCTGTATCCTGCATCGAACCTGGACTGGAGATTTGTTTCTTATATGATATTATACATGTTTCAATGCCATTCTCCCAAATCATCCCCACTCTCCCTCTCCCACAGAGTCCAAGAGACGTTCTATACATCTGTGTCTCTTTTGCTGTCTCGCATACAGGGTTATCGTTACCATCTTTCTAAATTCCATATATATGCATTAGTATATTGTATTGGTATTTTTCTTTCTGGCTTACTTCACTCTGTATAATAGGCTCCAGTTTCATCCACCTCATTAGAACTGATTCAAATGTATTCTTTTTAATGGCTGAGTAATACTTCATTGTGTATATGTACTACAGCTTTCTTATCCACTCATCTGCTGATGGACATCTAGGTTGCTTCCATGTCCTGGCTATTATAAACAGTGCTGCGATGAACATTGGGGGTACATGTGTCTCTTTCAATTCTGGTTTCCTTGGTGTGTATGCCCAGCAGTGGGATTGCTGGGTCGTATGGCAGTTGTATTTCCAGTTTTTTAAGGAATCTCCACACTGTTCTCCATAGTGGCTGTACTAGTTTGCATTCCCACCAACAGTGTAAGAGGGTTCCCTTTTCTCCACATCCTCTCCAGAATTTATCGCTTGTAGACTTTTGGATCACAGCCATTCTGACTGGCGTGAAATGGTACCTCATTGTGGTTTTGATTTGCATTTCTCTGATAATGAGTGATGTTGAGCATCTTTTCATGTGTTTGCTAGCCATCTGTATGTCTTCTTTGGAGAAATGTCTATCCTAAAGGAAATCAGTCCTGAATATTCATCAGAAGAACTGATGCTGAAGCTGAAGCTTCAATACTTTGGCCACATGATGCAAAGAACTGACTCATTGGAAAAGACTCTGATGCTGGGAAAGATTGAAGGAGGGAGGAGAAGGCGATGACAGAGGATAAGATGGTTGGATGGCATCACCGACTCAATGGACGTAAGTTTGAGTAAGCTCTGGGAGTTGGTGATGGACAGGGAAGCCTGGCATACTGCAGTCCATGGAGTTGCAAAGAGTCAGATATGACTGAGCAACTGAACTGAACTGAACAAGGGTTGGTGAGACTGTGGAGAAATTTGAACACTCCTATATTGCTGATTACACAGCCACTTTGGAAAGCATTCTGGCACTTCCTCAAAAAGTGCCATGTGACCCAGCAATTCCACTCCTAGATATATATCCAAAAGAATTGAAAACAAGTGTTCAAATACTTGTACACAAACATTCATAACAGCCCCATTCACAAGAGCCAAAAGGTGGGGAAAAAACAAATCTCCATCATCTGATGAATGGATAAACAAAATGTGGTCTTTCCATACAATGTTAACTCTAATAGATACAGTGCTAAATGTTATACAGCCATAAAAAGAATTGAAGTCCTGATACATGCTACAACCTTGAAAACTTTATGCTCAGTGAAAGAAGCCAGACACAAAAGACCACATATTGAATTAATCCATTTATATGAAATGCCCAGAATAGGCAGATTGAGAGAGACAGAAAATCTCTAAAGCAGGGAGGATTGAAGGGAAATAGGCAGTGACAGCTAATGGGTATAGGATGTCTTTCGGCGGTGATGAAAATGTTCTCAAATTGATTGTGGCAACAGTTACACACTCTGTAGATATACTAAAACCATTGAACTGTTTGCTTTGAATGGGTGAACTGGATGCTAGGTGAGTTATATCTCAGTAAGAAAGCTGTTATTAAAAACACACCTAGCTAAATTGCACACTATGACTAGAGAAAAGTACATGCGTAGAGAAAAAAAAATTCAAATTTTAAAATGCTTTGTAATGTGATCATATAATTATAATGACAGAAGTTTTTAATGAACCCAATTAATGGAGAGCAATTAGCACAGGAATTTCCAAGTTAATTTTGTGAGCATTCCATATGGTCTTCAGTAAAGATTCATTTTATCAGTTTCAAGCCAGACTTAGAACATCTGGAGACAAGGACTGAAGAAGTAGGAGACAACGTTCCCTAAAAGTCCAGTGTAGAAAACAGATTAGGAAGGTGACTGGCAAGCACACAGTAGGTCTGCATTCATATTAGCCAAGCAGAGATTTCTCGTGTTACATCTGAGCCCCTTCTCTCTTCTCCCCGGCAGTTTCATTCTCTCCTGTAACTTTGACTTCTTCTGAAGTCATGATCCCAAGGCTGTTTCCAGCATGAAGCTCTTTCCTGGCTTTCAGACTCCTGTAGCTATCTGCCTTTTGTAAATAATAAAGCTTATTAATAAACTGTGTTCGTTGCTATTAAAAAAAAAAAGATATTAGCAAAGTAAAGTGTATGTGGGATCTATCACAGAATTTAACATCTTAATGGCCTGGGGAAAGTCCCTAGCCGAGAGGTAATATAACCACTTGTCTTAGAAGTCAAAGGGGCAAGTTCAGACATAGACATTACCCATTGAGAGCTCTCGCCAAATAGAACATCAGAAAATTATTTAAGAAAGCCTAGCTGCTGATGACTTAATGTGTTATGTTAAACTTCACTTGCAGTTTGAAAACTATGAAGATTCTGGAAGAGAAACATCTATCTCAATAGAAAATATGCCCCTGAAAATCCAGCGGGATGAATGCCATGAGAAGCAGAGTGGCCACTGTGTGATATTGCAGGTGACTCAATAACGGCAGTGCAGGCATTGCTTTTTATTCTAAGTGCCTGCAGCAATGTGCCTCTGGATACTACAGAATTTATGAGGGTACTCGTCACTGTCCTTGATTCCAAGAGTGAAGTTGGCCTTTCCGTTCTTCAAAATTATAACAGTATTTCACTCGATCGCTCTTGTTGCCCCTGCTCGTCTGGAGATGTACACAGTCTCTTTCCAGGAGAGATCCATCTGCCGTAAAAAGGGTCTAGCACAAAAGCCTTTGGGAAGAAACTGGTTTGTATCGCTCAGTATCAGTGTTCAACACATTTATGTCATTCTAAAGGTCCAACTATCAAAAACTGTCTATAGATTTTGAAAGATTCTCTCCAAGGAATTAGTGGCTGCCAATTCAGAGAAAATTCAGTCTTTGAAATTCTCTTCAAATAAGGTTTTATCAAGCCAGTTACAAATATCTAGAGAACTACAAAGATCTAAGAGGAAAGTGGACTGTGGAGACCATAAATACACCGGGAAGAAGGTATTTATACCTAATGTCTGCTCTTGGCTAGGGGAAAGTCTTTGCAAATTTTGATCTTACTTGAGCTAATCAGTAAGTTGTGGTCTGTGAGAGTGTTAATCACCGTCATGTCCAACTCTTAACAACCCCATGGGCTGTAGCTCAACAGGCTCCTTTGTCCAGGGAATTCTCCAGGCAAGAATACTGGAGTGGGTAGCCATTTCCTCCTCCAGGGGTCTTCCCGACCCAGGGATCGAACCCAGGTCTCCTGCACTGCAGACAGTTACCATCTGAGCCATCAGGGAAGCCCCTGTGGTCTGTAATACTACTGAAATATTCCCAAATAATCATGCTGGATTCCATTTGAAATTTCTGTTGTCCGGAGCTCATTAGAAAAACTTGCTTTCTAACAGTTCCAAGTTGGTCCCAAATTATGCTCAAGTCATAGACTGAACTGACAGAAGTATATAATTTGGAAACATGAGTAATCTACATTTTTTACAATGGAAAATTAGAGTAGTGTCACCATATCAAAACTAGATGTGATTGTCCTACTCCATATACAGTACGTGATACCAGAAAACCACTTCAGGTCTTCCTGGTTTGGTCTGTTTTTATTCTTTTCTCCACAATGGGAAGCCATTAGGAAACTTCTTCACCTACCAGTGAAGGGTGTTAAGGGATAACAGTGGGGAAAGTCTTGTGTAGCCTGAGATGTCTCTTTCTTTCTTTTCTTTGAACTCAATGGTTTTATTCTTTTTTTTTTTTTTTTCAAACTTTAAACCTTTTATTTTATATTGGGATATAGCTGATTAACAATGTTGTGGTAGTTTCTGGTGAACGGTGTAGGGACTCAGCCACACATACACATGTATCCGTTCTTTTCAATATAGGATAGTAGATATGGATTATTTGTAATCTTTCACTGAAGCTTGCTGGCTCTTTGCTGAATTAGTCAACTGTATAAAGGAAAAGCAGAACAGGATTTCAAAAGTTTACCTGAGAGAATTCTCTATCCTGCCCTTATAAATTCAATCAAAATGGACCTCTCCTACCTCTCTCTCTACCTTCATAGGAAAGCAAAAAGTACAGCATCACATCTCATTCTTGGATGTCATTTCTTGCCTCATTATTACCACTTGTATTTATTCAGTGCTCCAGAAACCACAAATGTGCTGTCTGTAAGGAATCTCAGTACTATGTCTGGATGAGATAATGGGGTTATTGAGTCATAAAACCTTTGTACTATTTATTAAAAAGTACTTTAACACATCTGTTATGGATAATTAGCTCTTTATTCCTTCTCATGTTTTCTTTTTATTTTTCAAGGTATCTTTCCCATAATTATCATTTTTTCTGTGTTTGCATGTGTGTTAGTTGCTCAGTTGTGTCCGACTCTTTGAGACTCCATGGACTGTACTCTACCAGAGATCCATGGGATTCTCTGCCAAGAATATTGTAGTGGGTTGCCATTTCCTTCTCGTATATTCTTATTTTCTCATTTTCTTTTTTTGTTAGTCTTTCTTCCCCTTTTTTCTTCTTTCCTCTTGGCTTTTCTCATTGTTTTCTTTTCTGCTTCCTCTGGCCTCTTTTTCTCTGGTTTATGTTCAATAGTATGAGTGCATGCTCAGTTGCTCAGTCATGTCTGACTCTTTGCAACCCCATGGACTGTAGTCTGCCAGGCTCCTTTGTCTACAGGATTGATTTTCCAGGCAAGAATACTGGGTTGGGAGCCATTTCCTCCTCCCTCCAGACCCAGGGATAGAATTGGTGTCTCCTGCATCTTCCGCATTGGCAGGTGGATTCTTTACCACTGAGCCACCTGGGAATTCCCTGTTCAATGGCAGTCAACCTAGTTTTTCCTATTTCATGTTTTTATCTCCCTCTTCCGACTTTCTTCCTTTGTCTTACATTTCTTTACTTACACTATCTTTATTTTTTCTGATTCTTCATCCATACAGTATTCACATCATTATTGTAGCTGAGTAAATACTGAATATTTTTAAAGCTTTATTGAGATATAATTCACATACCATAAAATGTGCCCATTTAAAGTGTACAATTCAATGGCTTTTTAGTGTATTCAGAGAGTTGTGCATCCATCACCATGATTGATTTTAGAATATTTCATTACTCCAAAAAGAAACTTCACACGCCTTAGCCACCACTTCCCAATCCCCACAAATCTCTAAGCCCTAGGCAACCACTAATCTACTTTCTATCTCCATAAATTTGCCTGTTCTGAACATTTCAATACAAACGGAGCCATACAATCTGTGTTCCTTTGTGACTGACTTCTTTCACTCAGCAGGCTCATCAAAGTTGTAGCATTTCTTTTTATTGCCAAATAATATTTCATTATTTGGATATGTCACATTTTAATCATCAGTTCATGAACAGATTGTTTCTAATTCTTGGCTATTATGAATAACAATGTTATGAACATTCATGTAAAGTTTTTATGGACATGTGTTTTCATTTCTCTTGTGTATATATTGAGGAGTAGAAATGCTGGATTATATGGCAACTCAAGTTTGAACCATTTGAGGAACTTCCTGATTGTTTTCCAAAATGGCTACACCATTGTACATTCCTACAAAGATATAAGGACTTCAATTTCTCCAAATTCTTGCTAATACTGATTACCATGTCTTTTTAATTATAGTTATAATTTTGATTTGCTTTGCCCTAATGGCTACATGAAGTATTTTTTAATTTCCATCACACAAAAAAATCCTAAAAATGTTTTTCAAGGGCCAAAATATGTCACTAAAAAATAACTCTTTAATGTCCCACACAGGAAGATTAGGGAATACAGATTAAGGAAATTCTTTATATTATTAATTTCATGTTCTTGGCTTGGTTTCTGTATCCCAAAGTAAGACTAAGACAGAGTTAAACTAAGGCATAAGAATAAAGTCTGATAATAAAGAACACCTAAATCTATTTTTCTTTTTTCTATTTTCAGATCATACCTTTTTATATTTCTCTCTCATTTCCTCTTCTTTTCTTTCTATACAGATAATAAATATGCAAGGGGTTTTTAAGAGTATGTTAGTGGCCCCCAAGATCCAAGTGAGAAATATTAGAAAAATATTGACTGCCCCGACACCTGATGTATGCCCTTGCTCCCCAAGAATAGCAACATATATTTACTCATCAAAGTTGAGTGTGTTTGTCCAGTTCAGCACTTCATCCACTTCCCATTCCATCACAGAATCTACTCCACCATCTTCAATAGTTCTTAATAGGCCTTTTGTTGCTGTCTGAATTAAACCTACAGTTTCGTAATTTGTTGACTTAGCCTCCAGGTTTCCTGCGTAGTACCTACATATAGGAAAGGAAGAGTGATGTAAATCCTTTGAATTAGGTGACTGCAAGTGGATGCAATTAATATACATTATTGCTGTCAGACTATTTATATTGTAAACAAAGTTTTCATCCTATTTAATTTAAATACATTTAAGCCAAGTTGTATGTGACGGGATCATCTGGGAAAAAACAAAGCAGCTTAATCAACCACACTAACTAGAGAAGCCTCATGTCAAAATCACCTCTCAGTAAGTATAGAATTACAGAGTCAAAGGATCTTGGAGACCAAATAACTATCCCATTTGTTTCACAGGCAATGCAATAAACCCCGGAAGAGTAACTTTTACAAAGTTACATGGCTAATCTAAAAACTAAAACAAATTAAATATATGTAGTAAAACAAAAACAGACCCACAGATGTAGAGAACAAACTAGCAGGTTACCACTGGTGAGAGAGAAGGAGGAGGGAGTTCATACTACCATGTACAAAATAGATAAGCAACAAGGGTAGTATATTGTACAGCACAAGAAAATATAGCCAGTGTTTTATAATAATATTAAGTGGAGTATAATCTTTAAAAATATTGAATCATTACGTTGTACACTTGAAACTAATACAGTATTGTAAATCAACTATACTTCAAAAAAAACCCCACTACTTCCTCCTATCTTTCTTGAGAGGTTTAGAAGTGTAAATCCCTGTAAAACATTTAGGACAATGACTAGCACATAGTAAGCATTCAATAAAAGAAAGCTTACATAATCCTGTGCCAAGAGATAAGACAATGACAAGACACGCCCCTGCACTCAGGAAGCTTCCACTTTGTCAGCCTTTAAATGGATAATAATTAATGAGAAAGAAAGAAAGGGAAGTCGCTCAGTCATGTCCAACTCTTTGCGGACCCCGTGGACGTAGCCTAGCAGGCTCCTCCGTCCATGGGATTTTCCAGGCAAGAGTCCTGGAATGGGTTGCCATTTCCTTCTCCAGGGGATCTTCCCGACCCAGGAATCAAACCCGGGTCTCCTACACTGCAGGTAGATGATTTACATTCTGAACCACCAGGGAAGCCCCAATAATCCACAAGAACTAATGTATTTTATTTTATTTTTTAAGAACTAATGTATTTTATAGAAGCAGGAACATACCTCTTGATTTATATTGTTTAGTAAGAGTACAAGTTATAATAAACTATGATTTCACAATTTTTCTATAGGTCTTTGTTCAGTTATTCATTTAATATTCATTTAATATTGAGTGCCAACTGTTTGCAAAGCATCATGTACAGAGGTGAAATTCCTTCATAAAATTTGCGATCTTCTACTCTATCCTCTATTCCCTGAACAAATATTTTAAATGAATGAATGAATGATGGTATCCACTGGCCCAGATTTATTAACTAATTCTCATGTCATAACAAAAATACATTTAGAAATTAAAAAATGCTGGAAGACTGGGGGTGAATGTATTTTTTATCAATTACTCCATGTTTTACCTTTCCACATATACAAACATTTAAGATCAGATCTGGAAACTTGGATAATATTCCTTTTTTAAAACATAATAGACAATTCCGATATCTATTTTTGCTCTCATACTTCGTTTTACAGAGAATTAAGAAATTTATTCCAATAATAAAATTCTGTTTTGAACTCTTTAAATATTAGTCACTATTAGGTGGGCTCTAACAATCATAAAAACAAGCTAGCCAGTACAAACAGAATTGCAAATATAATAGTGATCAGAAATAAAGACTGCTTTATAATAATCATAACTTGTTTTATAGGGTGGTGTTTTAAAAGAAAACAAAAAATATAAAATTTGACTTTATAAGTGGTATTGCAATATATTCCCTTAAAATGTCCTCCTTTCTAAACTAAAAAATTTCATGTTTAAATTTTTTAATTAAACTTTGTCTAAATATCATGATGGGAGAAGGCGATGGCACCCCACTCCAGTGCTCTTGCCTGGAGAACCCCATGGATGGAGGAGCCTGATAGGCTGCGGTCCATGTGGTTGCTAGGAGTCAGACACGACGGAGCGACTTCACTTTCACTTTTCTCTTTCATGCATTGGAGAAGGAAATGGCAACCCACTCCAGTGATCTTGCCTGGAGAGTCCCAGGGGCGGGGAGCCTGGTGGGCTGCCGTCTATGGGGTTGCACAGAGTTGGACATGACTGAAGCGACTTAGCAGCAGCAGCAGCAGCAGGGATAAGGAATAGCATGTGGGATGTAAGGGATGCGAAGCCCCAGATAGGTTTCAGGTAAGGAAGTGATTTAATCAGTTTTAGAAATATCACCTCAAGATTTATATAGAGAGGAGCCCAGCGGGCTACAGTCCATGAGGTCGCAAAGAGTTGGACACGACTGAAGTAACTAAACAAATAAACAGAGGAGCTATTAGCAACAAAGGGACCAACTAGAAGGACTTGCCGGGTAGAGTAGAGTTGAGGATGATGAAATGCTCCAGTTGGCAGTGGGAGAAGTGCCAGATTTGGGAGATATTTTGGAAGCACAATTAATAAGACCTAACGATGGGTTACCTACAGGAGTTTATGAAAGGTAAGAAATGTAGGGCAACATCTGCATTTCTGGCTTGGATGACTAAGTAAATGATAGTGTCATAAACTGAGGCCGGGGGGACTACTGAAAAGAATCCCCTTTTATGATGGGAAACATAAGAAACTGAGCTTTGGACTTGTTGAATTTGAGATGGAAACGACATTATAATTAGAAATACAGAGCTCAGTTATGGATGAGGACTGTTTTGAGAATAAATAAACAAAAAAAAGAATAAATAAAATAGGAAATTATTATTCATGTGTATTAGCTTATTACTAGATGGCTCCTAGCTGGTGCTATAGCTGACTGTCAGCAAGTCTTACTGCTATTCTGTCAAAGTCAGCTGTTTCTAGGTAATGATGAGTGTATTTTGTTGTTCTGAGCCCATGACCACAGTTCCTTGGCTGTACATGGGTCGCCTGGTTGTAGATTGTGTTGTATGGAATAAAATGATGATGGATAGGCATAACATAATGAATGGTATGGCTGACAGAGTGATGGAGCAGAGAAATAAAATATAATACATGTTATGTTTATATATACATGAATGTTATACATGAATGTTTATCATTCTGAAGACAGAAGGGTTCCTCCTGTATTATGGGAAGGGCCCAGTATAATTAGCCCACCACTGGGTAGCCAGCATATCCCATTATGGAGGGCAAAGCTATAACTTTTGCTATACAGTCAGCTGTGACTATAGAGCCAGAATGGCCGTAGTGAAGAAAAGATTACTCCTTGGAAGGAAAGTTATGACCAACCTAGATAGCATATTCAAAAGCAGAGACATTACTTTGCCAACAAAGGTTCGTCTAGTCAAGGCTATGGTTCTTCCTGTGGTCATGTATGGATGTGAGAGTTGGACTGTGAAGAAGGCTGAACACTGAAGAATTGATGCTTTTGAACTGTGGTGTTGGAGAAGACTATTGAGAGTCCCTTGGACTGCAAGGAGATCCAACCAGTCCATTCTGAAGGAGATCAGCCCTGGGATTTCTTTGGAAAGAATGATCCTAAAGCTGAAACTCCAGTACTTTGGCCACCTCATGAGAAGAGTTGACTCATTGGAAAAGACTGATGCTGGGAGGGATTGGGGGCAGGAGGAGAAGGGGACGACAGAGGATGAGATGGCTGGATGGCATCACTGACCCGATGGACGTGAGTCTGAGTGAACTCCGGGAGTTGGTGATGGACAGAGAGGCCTGGCGTACTGCAATTCATGGGGTCACAAAGAATCGGACATGACTGAGCGACTGATCTGATCTGATCTGATGAGTCTAAGTATAGCTTCCATCCCTGTAGCCTGAACAATTTGAGCAGTCATTGAGTTGTTTCTGTTGTTCAGTCGCTAAGTTATGTCTGACTCTTTGCAACCCCACAAACAGCAGTATGCCAGATTTCCCTGTCCTTCACTATCTCCCAGAGTTTGATTAGACTCATGTCCATTGAGCAAATGATGCCATCCAACCATCTCATCCTCTTCTGCCCCCTTCTCCTCTTGTCCTCAATCTTTCCCAGCAACAATGTCTTTTCCAACGAGCTGGCTCTTTGCATTATCTGGCCAAGGCATTGGAGCTTCAGCATCAGTTCTTCCAATGAATATTCAGGATTGATTTCCTTTAGGATCGACTGGTTTGATCTCCTTGTAGTCCAAAGGACTCTCAAGAGTCTTCTCCAGCACCACAATTCAGAAGCATCAATTCTTTAGTGCTCAGCCTTCTTTAAGGTCCAACTGTCACATTCATATATGACTACTGGAAAAACCATAGTTTTGGCTATACTGACTTTGTTGGCAAAGTAATGTCTCTGCTTTTTAATATGCTGTCTAGGTTGGTCATAGCTTTTCTTCCAAAGAGCAAGCATTTTTAAATTTCATGGCTGCAGTCACCATCTGCCATGATTTTGGAGCACAAGAAAATAAAATCTGCCACTGTTTCCACTTTTTCCCATTTATTTACCATGAAGTGATGGGACCAGATGCCGTGATCTTAGTTTTTGAATGTTGAGTTTTAAGCCACCTTTTTCATTCTCTTTCACTCTCATCAAGAGGCTGTTTAGTCCCTCTTTGCTTTCTGCCATTAGAGTGATATCATCTGCATATCTGAGATTGCTGATATTTCTCCTGGCAATCTTGATACAACTTGTGATTCATCCAGCCTGGCATTTCACATCATGTACTCTGCACAGAAGTTAAATAAGCAGAGTAACAATATACAGCTTTGACGTACATACTGCTTTTTCCATTTTTAATCGGTACATTGTTCCATGTCAGGTTCTAACTGCTATTTCTTGTTTTGCATACAGGTTTCTCAGGAGACAGGTAAGGTGGTCTGGTATTCCTAGCTCTTTTAAGAATTTTCCACTTTGTTGTGATCCATACAGTAAAAGGCTTTAGTGTAGTCAATGAAGCAGATGTTTTTCTGGAATTCCCTTGTTTTTTCTATAATCCAATAGATGTTGGCAATTTGCTCTCATTTCTCTGCCTTTTGTAAATCTAGCTAGTACACCTGGAAGTTCTTGGTTCATGTACTTCTAAAGCCTAGCTTGAAGGATTTTGAGCACTAGCTTGCTAGCATGTGAAATGAGCACAATTATATGGTACTTTGAACATTCTTTGGCATTGCCTTTCTTTTGGAATGGAATGAAAACTGAACTTTTTCAGTCCTGAGGCCATTGTTGAGTTTTCCAAATTTGCTGGCATATTGAGTGTAGCACTTTAACAGCATCATGTTTTAGGATTTGAAATAGCTCAGCTGGAATTCCATCACCTCCACTAGTTTTGTTTGTAGTTCAGTTCAGTCGCTCAGTCGTGTCCGACTCTTTGCGACTCCATGAACCGCAGCACACCAGGCCTCAATGTCCATCACCAGCTCCTGGAGTCCACCCAAACCCATGCCTCATCTAGGCCCTTTGGAGGACAGTCACAAGGACATGAATATATTCAGTGCCCATTCTTAGCATCTGTCTCTGCAGACCTAATTAGACCTAATCACTGTTTTCCAACTTAATTATTTTCAAGGCCCCAATCAACTGAGAAACTTTTAGTTACTGCTCATAGTCAATAAGATTCTACCCCCTACTCATATATGAAGAGTAGCTTCCTTCAGTTGTGCTCATTGGGTGAATATCCTTTGACCACTTTCTGGGCTAACTGAGGGATTGTAATCTAGTGGCTGTCTATTTTTGGATGTTCCTAACATCCTGTGCAGATTCATGGTGAATTAGACCAAATATACTCTCCCTCTGGTAACACGTCACAACTGACTCCCGGTGAAGCCAAAAGTATGGTGATGAAGAGGAGCCAATGTAGCATAAGTAGGTGTTGAAGAAGTCTGAGCCACCTACTTACATATCTTCCTTTGGGCTTCTGGACCTTTCAGACCCATTCTCATATATACTGGATCTACTTTATACTGAAATGATGCTGTATACTCTGTTTCACAGTTCAGTGGATTAGATAAAATCCACGTCGGTTCTTAAACATAGCATTTGGTATCCTACTGACAAGCTTCCAGTCTCTACTAGGGCCCAGTAGCTAGCCCAGAACAATTTTTCAAGTAGTTTTTGACAGAGAAAGGCACTACCTTACTCCTAAACCCTAGAAGTCTGTGCTATGATCCTCCCATTAGGATGCTTTAGAGACCCCACACAGTCTTTCACAGTCAGAGATATTTCCAACACTGTTGGGACTGCTGGGCTATGAAGCCCAAGGGGTAGGGCAGTTTGCCCCACATTATGAACCCGCTACTGTGTTCTTTCTTACACCATGTCTCACTGGTGCCTGCTAGCCTTATTAGTTATCTAGTATATGCATTGGAGCCGCATGCCCAAATGTGACATATTTTATCTCCCAAATCTAGAGAGTGTTTGTCTTCAAGGTGGATGGTGCAAGGTATAGCATCTTGTCTCTTACTTTAGAAAGGATATCCCAAAATGTCTGTGAGCTTCAGCTACGTGGCAGACCCTTAACTTTTGGCCAAGTTTATCTCCCGCCCTGTAGTGTGTATTTGTCCTATTAAGTCATCCAGGGCAGCGGTCCCCAGACTTTTTGGCACCACCTCAGCTCTTCCTCAGATGATCAGGCATTAGAGTTTCATAAGTAGTGTGCAACCTAGATCCCTTGCGTGTGCAGTTCACAGGAGGGTTCGTGCTCCTCTGAGAATTTAATGCTGCCACTGCTCTGACAGGAGCTCGCCCTCCACTCACCTCCTGCTGTGGGACCTGGTTCCTAACAGGCTGGGGACCACTAGCAATCTATGGCCCGGGGGGGGATGGGGACCCCTAATCTAGGGAGTTGTTAGTTTCTCCTAACCGTGGTCAATTAGTATAAGGTCACCAGTGTAAAGGACAGGCATGATGTTCTTTGAGCACTGAGGTAGCATGCTCCTGGGGATAAGAGCAAGAAAGCGCACAGAGCTCTGAGAGTAAGAGGTAAAGACACACTGTTCTTTCCATTTAAATGCAAACTCCTCTCTTTGCTTACTGATCGGGATGGGAAAGAACACACTTGCTAAGTCAACAGCAGCCTAACATATGCCAGGGACAGTGTTGATTTGTTCCATTAAAGAAACCACATCTGGAGGAAGCTTAGCTGCAATTTATGTCACTTCCACCACTTCAAAGTTCCATTATTCCCAGTGAACTACAGGAACCAATTCCAGGGGAGCTTTCCCCACTGTCACCCACACTCTATAAAGAAATGGCCACCACAAGTTCATTAAGAATTCTGCTGCTCCCCTCATTTCCTAATGATTTGATGAAAAGCATTTCCTCTGGGACCCCCTGGGTTGCAGCTAGTGGGTGGTTGAGCAGATTGCATATAAAAGGAACAAACATATGCTTTACCCAAGCCTCTTTTCGAAGTCCTTTTCTACAGAGTACTCGAGAAGTTCGGGCATTTTCTAACTGTAGAGCTTTGACTGAGTTCAGGCTTTGTTATGCCAATGTAAACACTATTTCTGGTTATTTTTTTTTTATGTGTTTGTTTGTTTTGGCTGCACCGTATGGTTTGTGGGATCTTAGTTCCCCAACCAAGGATCCAACCTGTGCCCCCTGAGGTTAAAGTGTGGAATCCTAACCACTGGACAGCCAGGGAATTTCCTGAACACCATTTCTGGATACTCAAGCCAACACATTAAATCGCTAATCTCAAGTGAGTGTGGTAATATCAATAAGTTCAGCCCAATCAACTCTTGAACACCATAGAATCCGCTTTCACACATCCTTCTGAGCTCCTGTCAACACAGATTGGTAAATCCTCAGAACTCTTTTGGTTAATAAATAAGTTAGCTCCTCTTGGAGTCGACCTTATACCTCTCTGTACTGTCCTGAGATATAAGTCTCATTGTGGGCTGGAGGCAATGAGGAAATGGTTCTGGGGCAATCCTAAGGAGAATCAGCACAAGTGTGTGAGGCAACTGAGCCAGGTACAGTCATTGAAAGGCCTTTATGCAGAAAAGGGCTTGTTCCCTCAAAACACGAAGGAAGAGTTTCCTTCACCAACAGGAGAGTTTGAAGGCTCAAGCTTCTCAAGCCTTATCTATGTCTGCCCAAATAAGAGGAGAGTTAAAAAGTTGGCTTAAAACTCAACATTCAGAAAACTAAGATCATGGCATCTTAGTTTATTCCCATCACTTCATGGGAAATAGACAGGGAAACAGTGGAAACAGTGTCAGACTTTATTTTTCTGGGCTCCAAAATCACTGCAGATGGTGATTGCAGCCATGAAATTAAAAGACGCTTACTCCTTGGAAGGAAAGTTATGACCAACCTAGATAGCATATTCAAAAGCAGAGACATTACTTTGCCAACAAAGGTCCGTCTAGTCAAGGCTATGGTTTTTCCAGTGGTCATGTATGGATGTGAGAGTTGGACTGTGAAGAAGGCTGAGTGCCAAAGAATTGATGCTTTTGAACTATGGTGTTGGAGAAGACTCTTGAGAGTCCCTTGGACTGCAGGGAGATCCAACCAGTCCATTCTAAAGGAGATCAGTCCTGGGTGTTCTTTAAAGGAATGATGCTAAAGCTGAAACTCCAATACTTTGGCCACCTCACATGAAGAGTTGACTCTTTGGAAAAGACTCTAATGCTGGGAGGGATTGGGGGCAGGAGGAGAAGGGGACGACAGAGGATGAGATGACTGGATGGCATCACTGACTCGACGGACATGAGTTGAATGAACTCTGGGAGTTGGTGATGGACAGGAAGGCCTGGCGTGCTGCAATTCATGGGATCACAGAGTCAGACACGGCTGAGCAACTGAACTAAACTGAATTGAGGTCTCATGGTCCCGCTTCTCCAATAATGCCCTTAGCTTAGTGCACAAGACCTGTTTAGTTTTTTCATTACATTGCAAGCACTGTTTGTGACCCTTTCAATCACACCTGGATTGCCTCCAGCTCACCCTGCAACCACAGGAGATGAAGGAGTACTCCATGGAGATCTTCTGATTGCCTGAACATGTTCTTTTAACATTTTTTACAGCTTATTGAGCATAAGTGATAAATAATAAATTGTGTTTAAGCTCTACAATTTGAAGAGTTTTGAAAAGTATGTACTTGTGAATCCATCACTATAATAAAAGAAATGAATATATCCATCACCCCCAAAGTTCTTGAAGTACTTGGTATCCTTCCTGCCCCCTTTCCCCAACCCTCATCTCCAGATAACTACTGATCTGCTTTGTGCCATTCTAGATTTGTTTGTATTTTCTATGCTGCTGCTGCTGCTAAGTTGCTCCAGTCGTGTCCAACTCTGTGCAACCCCATAGACGGAAGCCCACCAGGCTCCCCCATCCCTGGGATTCTCCAGGCAAGAACACTGGAGTGGGTTGCCATTTCCTTCTATAATTTGATATAAATGAAATCATTTATGTACTCTCTCTCAACTGATTGCTTTCATTCAGCATCACCATTTTGAAATTCATCCATGTTTTTATGTATGAATAGTTCATTCCTTGTACTGCCAAGTAGTATTCCTTTGTGTAGATACATCATAATTTGTTTATCCATTGACATTTGGGTTGATGGGTTGTTTCTGGTTTGGGGCTATTACAAATAAAGCTGCTATGAACTTGTATTACCATCTTTCTGTAGACATATGTTTTATTTCTAGTGGGTAAATAACTGAGTAGAATGGTTGGATGAAATGGTAGATGTGTGTTTAACTTGTAAAATTAAAAAAAACAACAACTGTCAAACTGTTATCCAAAGTAGGTGTACTAATTTGCATTTGTTCTGTATCCATGCCAAAAATTGCTAGGACAGAATATTTTAGCCATTCTAGTAGTTGTATAATGTTTTCTCACTACAGCTTTGGTTTGCACTTTCCTAATGACTAATGATGATTGTCATTAGTCACTTGTACTTACTTTCTATCTGCATATTCATTGGTAGTGTTCAGATCATTTGCCCATTTTAAAATTAGGTTGTCTTCTTATCACTAAATTTTGAGTTTTTTTTACATATTCTAGTTACAAGACTTTTATCATGTACATATTTTGCAAATGTTCTCTTCCTGTCTGTGACTTGCATTCGTATTTTTGCAAAAATGTCTTTAGCAGAGCAAAAGCTTTTAACATCGATGAAATGCAATTTAACACTCTTTTCTAATTCATGCCTTCTATGTCCTACTTATGAAATCTTTGCTAGAACCATAGACACTAAGGTTTCCTTGTTTGCTTACTTTTGGATAAGTACTTACTTGGTGTTAACACTCACTTTTTTAAGGTCTCATAAAGTGCTTTTTTTTTTTTTTTCAGAAAAATACATACTTTTCAGATTATTTTGCATTATAGATTATTATAAGATATTGAATATGTTCCCCTATGTTATACAGTAAATTCTTGTTACTTATCTATTTAATATATAATATTGGATGCTGGGGCTGAAACTCCAACACTTTGACCACCTCATGCAGAGTCGACTCATTGGAAAAGACTGATGCTGGGAGGGATTGGGGGCAGGAGGAGAAGGGGACGACAGAGGATGAGATGGCTGGATGGCATCACCGAACTCGATGCACGTGAGTTTGGGTGAACTCCGGGAGTTGGTGATGGACAGGGAGGCCTGGCATGCTGTGATTTATAGGGTCGCAAAGAGTTGGATACGACTGAGCGACTGAACTGAACTGATTGTATCTATATGAATAGTTTGTATCTGTTAATCCCATTATCCTAAGTTATCCCTCCCCACATTTTCTCCTTTGGTAATTGTAAGATTGTTTTCTATGTCTGTGAGTCTGATTCTGTTTTGTATGTAGTTTCATTTGTATTATTATTAGATTCCACATATAAGTGATATCATGTAATATTTGTCTTTTCTTTATCTGACTTACTTCACTCAGTATGATATTCTTCAGGTCTATCCATGTTGCTGCAAATGGCATTATTTTGTTCTTTCTTATGGCTAATATTCCGTTTTATATATATATATATGTATACACACATATATAGTATATATACATATACCATACAAATCAGTGGCACAGTGGTAAAGAATCTGTCAGTGCAGGAGACGCAAGAGACATGGGTTCAATCCTTGGGTTGGGAAGATCCACTGGAGTAGGAAATGGCAACCCACTCCAGTATTCTTGCCTGAAAAATTCCATGGACAGAAGAGCCTGGCAGTCTCCTGTCCATGGGGTCACAAAGTGTAGGACACAACTGAGGGACTGAGCCCACACACACACATATAAATGTATACCACATCTTCTTAAACCAATTATTTACTGATGGGGACTTGGGTTGCTTCCATGTCTTGGCTATTGTAAATAGTGGTGCTATGATCGTTGGGGTACACGTATTCTTTCAAATTAGCATCTCTGTCTTTGCTGCATACATGGCCAGGAATTATGGGATTGCTGGATCATATGGTAGCTCTATTTTTAGTTTTTTAGGGAACCTTTTTACTGTTTACCATAGTAGCAGCACCAATTTACATTCCCACTAACAGTATTAGGAGGATTCCCTTTTCAACACACTCTCTCCAGTATTGACTATTTTTAGACTTTTTGATGATTGCCATCCTGATATGTGTGAAATGATACCTCACTGTGGTTTTGATTTGCATTTCTCTAATAATTAGCAATGTTGAGCATATTTTCATGTGCTCACTGGCCCTCTGTATGGCTTTGGAGAAATGCCTATATAGATCTTCTCATTTTGTGATTGGATTGTTTGTTCTTTAGATATTGAGTTGTATGCACTATAGAGTTCATTCTTATATTTAGATCTATGATATTTTTCAAATTAAGTTATATATGACAAAAGGGCTCCAGGTGGTACAGTAGTAAATAATCCACCTGCCAGGCAGGAGATGCAAGTTCGATCCCTTGGTAGGGAAGATCCCCTGGAGAAGGAAATGGCAACCCACTCCAGCATCCTTGCCTGGGAAATCCCATGGACAGAGGATCCCATATATCCTCTGTCCATGGGGTTGCAAAGAGTTGGACACAATTTAGCGACTAAACAACAATATGAGATAAAGATCAAGATTTATTTCTCTGCATTTGAGTATCCAATTTGTTGAAAAGAATATCCTTTACCAATAAAATTGCCTTGGTATATGTATTGAAACTCAACAACATGTGTTTGGGTCTATTTCTCAACTCTCTATTCTGTTCCATTGATCTGCATGTCTATCTTAAAGCCAGTACCACCACATCTTGATTATAGTAGTTTTATAATAAGTCTTAAAATGAGGTAATGTAAGTTCTCCAATTTTTTTCCAAAATTATTTTGATTATTCTAGTTCCTTTGCATTTACATGAAAGTTTTCAAGTCTACTTGTCAATACACATACACACAACCAGCTGGAATTTTTGATTATGATTACATTGACTATATACATCAATTTGGAGAGACTGATCTTAACAATATTGAGTCTTCTGATCCATGAATATCTTATAGCTCTTTGTTTAAGTCTTTAAGTTTTATGAACAGTGTTTATTACTTTTCAGTGTACAGGTCATATAGATTTTTCCTTCAATTTATGCCTAGGTATTTCATATTTGCTGATGCCACTGTAAATTTTTAATTTTGATTTCTAATTGTTTGCTGCAATACAATTGGTTTCTGTATCTTACAACCTTGATAAATTCACCTGTTAGTTCCAGTAGCTTTTTAATAGATTCCTTCAAATTCTGTATTTAGATGGTCATATCAATTTAGTTAAGGCATTCAGCTGTGTCTCTTTGCAACCCCATGAACAGCAGCACTCCAGGCTTCCCTGTCCACCACCAACTCCCCAAGCTTGCTCAGACTCATGTCCATTGAGTCGGTGATGCCATCCAACCATCTCATCCTCTGTCATCCCCTTCTCCTGCTTTCAATCTTTCCAAGCATCAGGGTCGTTTCCAATAAGTCAGTTCATTGTATCATGTGGCCACATTATTTGGAGCTTCAGCCTCAGCATCAGTCCTTCCAGTGAATATTCAGGGCTGATTTCCTTTAGGATGGACTGGTTGGATCTCCTTGCAGTCCAAGGGGCTCTCAAGAGTCTTCTCCAACACCACAGTTCAAAAAGCATCAATTCTTCTGTGCTCAGGTTTCTTTACCTTCCAACTCTCAAATCCATATACGACTACTAGAAAAACCATAGTGTTGACTAGATGACCTTTGCTGGCAAAGCAGTGCTTCTTCTTTTTAATATGCTGTCTAGGTTGGTCATAGATTTTCTTCCAAGGAGCAAGCATCTTTTAATTTCATGGCTGCAGTCACCACCTGCAGTGATTTTGGAGCCCAAGAAAAATAAAGTCTGTCACTGTTCCCATTGTTTCCCCATCTATTTGCCATGAAGTGAGGAGACCAGATACCATGATCTTAGTTTTCTGAATGTTGAGTTTTAAGCCGGCTTTTTCACTCTCCTCTTTCACTTTCCTCAAGAGGCTCTTTAGTTTTTCTTAACTTTAAGCCACAAGGGTGGTATCATCTGCATATCTGAGGTCATTGATATTTCTCCCAGCAATCTTGATTCCAGCTAGTGCTTCATCCAGCCCAGTATTTCAAATTGCCAACATCCATTGGATCATAGAAAAAGCAAGAAAATTCCAGAAAAACATCTACTTCTGCTTCATTGACTATGCTAAAGCATTTGACTGTGTGGATCACAGTCAAACTGTGGAAAATCCTTAAAGAGTTGAGAATACCAGATCACCTTACCTGCCTCCTGAGAAACCTGTATGCATGTTAGGAAGCAAAAGTTAGAAGTGGACATGGAACAATGGACTGGTTCCAAATTGGGAAAGGAGTACGTCAAGTCCATATATTGTCACTCTGCTTGTTTAAGTTATATGCAGAATACATCATACGAAATGCCAGGCTGGATGAAGCATAAGTTGGAATCAAGACTGCCATGAGAAATATCACTAACCTCAAATGATCATGTCAACTGTAAATAAAGATTATTTTAGTTCTTCTTTTCCAATCTCAGTGTCTCTCCCACCACTTCACCCTGCCACCCTTATTGCACTAACGAGGACATCCAGTGCAATGTTGTGAAGAAGTAGTGAGTGCAGACATCTTTGTTTCTGATCTTAGAGAGAAAGCATTCAGCCACTCACCATTAAGTATCATGTTGGCTGCAGGCTTTTCATAGATGATCTTCATCAAGTTGAGGAGGCTCTCATCTATTCTTAATTTGCCAAGAATTTTAATTACAAATGTTAGCTAGACTTTTGTAAATACTTTTTCTGCATCTTTTTGAGATCATCATATCCAGTTTTCTTTTTTAAGTCTGCAAATTTGGTGAATTGCATTGATTGATTTCCAAATGTCAAACCAATCTTGTATTCCAAGGATAAACTCCATTTGTTTATAATATTACTTATTATCATGTTCATGAGAGAATATTGGTTTGTTATTTTTTGTAGTTTTCCCCCCTCATAAACCTTGAGTAGTTTTTTATCAGATAACACTAGTCTCATAGAAAATGATATAAATTTTCCTGTAAGTACTATTTAGCTGCATTCCCCCAGTTTTAGTATGTTGTCTTTTCATTTTTTGTTAAACCAAAAATATTTTCAAGTTTCTTTTGTGACTTCTTTGACTTATGGATTATTTGAAGATATGCTGTTTAATATCCAAGTATTTGGAGGTTTTCCAGAAATCAAGAAATGTTTCTGTTATTTTACTCTGTTTTAAATAATTTTTAATTTCATCATGATTAGAAAACTTCCTTTGTATGATTTTAATTCTTTTAAATTTGTAGGTATTTATTTCATGGCCCAGATATGGTGTATTTTGGTGAAGGCTTTTCATGTGCACTTGAAAAGAATTTGTTTTCTTTGGTTGAGTTCAGTGCTCTATAAATGCCAATTATGTCAAGTTGGTTGGTCGTGTTACTCCAACCTTCTATGCTGCTGCTGCTGCTAAGTTGCTTCAGTCGTGTCGGACTCTGTGCAACCCCAGAGATGGCAGCCCACCAGGCTTCCCCATCCCTGGGATTCTCCAGGCAAGAACACTGGAGTGGGTTGCCATTTCCTTCTCCAATGCATGAAAGTGAAAAGTGAAAGTGAAGTCGCTCAGTCGTGTCCTACTCTTAGCTACCCCATGGACTGCAGCCTACCAGGCTCCTTGGTCCATGGGATTTACTGTCCACTTTAAGCAAACTTTCTCTGGTTGTGGCCAGCAGGGGCTACTCTTTGTTGCAGTGTGTGGGCTTCTCATTGCTGTGGCTTTGCTTGTTGTGGAGCACAGGTTCTGGGTACACAGGCTTCAGTAGTTGCAGCTCACAGGCTCAACATGTGACCTGCATGCTCTAGAATGCAGACTCAGTAGTTATGGCACATGGGCTTAGTTGCATCATGGCATGTGGAATCTTTCTGGATGAGGGATTGAACTTGTGTCTCTTGCATTGGTAGGCATTTCTTATCCACTACACCACCAGGGAAGTCCAGTAATTATGTAATGTTTGATGAAGTTTTTCAATATAAGAGAAAAGGAGTATAATTGTGGAATCAGATACTTAAGTATAACTTGATTGGCAACATCAATGTTAGCTCATTACTTTGCAGTATAAAAATGTTCAGTTCAGTCGCTCAGTCGTGTCTGACTCTTTGAGACCCCATGAACCACAGCACGCCAGGCCTCCCTGTCCATCACCAACTCCCGGAGTTCACTCAAACTCACATCCATCAAGTCGGTGATGCCATCCAGCCATCTCATCCTCTGTCGTCCCCTTTTCCTCCTGCCCCCAATCCCTCCCAGCATCAGAGTCTTTTCCAATGAGTCAACTCTTCGCATGAGGTGACCAAAGTACTGGAGTTTCAGCTTTAGCATCATTCCTTCCAAAGAACACCCAGGGCTGATCTCCTTCAGAATGGACTGGTTGGATCTCCTTGCAGTCCAAGGGACTCTCAAGAGTCTTCTCCAACACCACAGTTCAAAAGCATCAATTCTTCGGTGCTCAGCTTTCTTCACAGTCCAACTCTCTCATCCATACATGACCACTGGAAAAACCATAGCCTTGACTAGACGGACCTTTGTTGGCAAAGTAACGTCTCTGCTTTTGAATATGCTATCTAGGTTGGTCATAACTTTCCTTCCAAGGAGTAAGCGTCTTTTAATTTCATGGCTGCAGTCACCATCTGCAGTAATTTTGGAGCCCAAAAAGATAAAGTCTGATACTGTTTCCACTGGTTCCCCATCTATTTCCCATGAAGTGATGGGACCAGATGCCATGATCTTTGTTTTCTGAATGTTGAGCTTTAAGCCAACTTTTTCACTCTTCTCTTTCACTTTCATCAAGAGGCTTTTTAGTTCCTCTTCACTTTCTGCCATAAGGATGGTGTCATCTGCATATCTGAGGTTATTGATATTTCTTCTGGCAATCTTGATTCCAGCTTGTGCTTCTTCCAGCCCAATGTTTCTCATGATGTACTCTGCATATAAGTTAAACAAGCAGGGTGACAATATACAGCCTTGACGTACTCCTGTTCCTATTTGGAACCAGTCTGTTGTTCCATGTCCAGTTCTAACTGTTGCTTCTTGACCTGCATTCTCAAGAGGCAGGTCAGGTGGTCTGGTATTCCCATCTCTTTCAGAATTTTCCACAGTTTATTGTGATCCACACAGTCAAAGGCTTTGGCATAGTCAATAAAGCAGAAATAGATGTTTTTCTGGAACTCTCTTGCTTTTTCCATGATCCAGTGGATGTTGGCAATTTGATCTCTGGTTCCTCTGCCTTTTCTAAAACCAGCTTGAACATCTGGAAGTTCACGGTTCACATATTGCTGAAGCCTGGCTTGGAGAATTTTGAGCATAACTTTACTAGTGTGTGAGATGAGTGCAATTGTGCAGTAGTTTGAGCATTCTTTGGCATTGCCTTTCTTTGGGATTGGAATGAAAACTGACCTTTTCCAGTCCTGTGGCCACTGCTGAGTTTTCCAAATTTGCTGGCATATTGAGTGCAGCACTTTCACAGCATCATCTTTCAGGATTTGAAATAGCTCAACTGGAATGCCATCACCTCCACTACCTTTGTTCGTAGTGATGCTTTCTAAGGCCCACTTGACTTCACATTCCAGGATGTCTGGCTCTAGGTGAGTGATCACACCATCATGATCATCTTGGTCGTGAAGATTTTTTTTGTACAGTTCTTCTGTGTATTCTTGCCATCTCTTCTTAATATCTTCTGTTTCTGTTAGGTCCATACCATTTCTGTCCTTTATCGAGCCCATCTTTGCATGAAATGTTCCCTTGGTAGCTCTAATTTTTTTTGAAAAGATCTCTAGTCTTTCCCATTCTGTTGTTTTCCTCTATTTCTTTGCCTTGATCGCTGAGGATGGCTTTCTTATCTCTTCTTGCTATTCTTTGGAACTCTGCATTCAGATGCTTATATCTTTCCCTTTCTCCTTTGCTTTTTGCTTCTCTTCTTTTCACAGCTATTCGTAAGGCCTCCCCAGACAGCCATTTTGCTTTTTTGCATTTCTTTTCCATGGAGATGGTCTTGATCCCTGTCTCCTGTACAATGTCATGAACCTCAGTCCATAGTTCATCAGGCACTCTATCTATCAGATCTAGTCACTTAAATCTATTTCTCACTTTCACTGTATAATCAAAAGGGATTTGATTTAGGTCATACCTGAATGGTCTAGTGGTTTTCCCTACTTTCTTCAATTTTAGTCTGAATAAAAATGTAATACCTATCATTTAAAAAATTGTGGTACAACCATCATAAACTTTATCATCTTAACTATTTATCTTGACTATTTTCAAGTGTGTAGTTCATTAGTTGGTTAATTACTTTTTAAAGAGGTTTAAGTAGTAAGAAGAAAATTCTGTACATTTACTTAACACAGTTACCATTTTTGGTGTTCTTCATTCCTGTATGTATCTAGATTTTTACTTAGAATCACTTTTCTTCTTCAGCTTTTATCTATCTGAAAAGGTTTCCTACCTTTTTGTTTTATTTTTTTAAATTAATTAATTTATTTTATTTGAAGACTAGTTACTTTACAATATTGTAGTGGTTTTTGCCCTACATTTGACATGAATCAGCCATGGGTGTTTTGCTGAGTTGGCTGATATTATTTTTTCTTCTCAGGGGTCTGTTTTCCTGCTTCTTTGAATGTGTGGCAATTGATTACTACATGGTAGACATTGTTAATTTATATGATTTTGAGTACTAAAGTTTTTTTTTATTCCTTTAAATATCTGGGGAGTTTGTTCTTGTATGTATGTGGTGTGTGCTCAGTTGCTCAGTCATGTTTGACTCTCTGCATCTCCCCGGACTGTAGCCCACCAAGCTCCTCTGTCTGTGGGATGTCCCAGGCAAGAATACTGGAGTGGGTTGCCATTCCCTTTTCCACTGTTCTTATATACTGTCAAGTAAACTTGGATATGATTTGATTCCTTTGAGACTTGCTTTTAATATTTGTTAGATAGGTCCAGAATGCCTTTTAGTGTAATCCTTACATGTCAGTTTCTTTAGGGGACAAAAAAAGGTTGAGAATGGTATAGAGTAAGTCTAGAAGGTACCAAAGTCACTTCAGTCGTGTCCAACTATTTATGACCCCAAGGACTGTAGTCTGCCAGGCTCTTCCGTCCAAGGATTTTCTGGAAGAATACTGGAGTGGGTTGCCATTTGCTTTTCTAGGGGATCTTCCTAACCCAGGGACTGAATCTGGTTCTCCCTCATTGCAGGCAGACTCTTTACCATCTGAGCCACCAGGGAATGCCTATGCCTGGTGAATAGGTCATATTAATCTCACATATAAAAGTAAATGCTGATTTTCATCTCATGTGGCAAAAGATTGTGATTTCCTTGAGGTCAAAGAAAATTTGTCTTTTTCCACTTATATCTTAGATATTAACAGTCTCTAGCAAGCATTTATTAAATATTTGCTTTCATTGTATTTTTAAAAAATAACTGTAATCTTTCATCTTATTTTTAAAATAACGTGATTATTTTTACTAGTGATAGCAATTTTTGAAAATATATACTTCTTTAATAATTCTAAGTATAGGGAGAATGGCATTGAAACATGTATAATATCATGTATGAAACGAGTCGCCAGTCCAGGTTCGTTGCACGATACTGGATGCTTGGAGCTGGTGCACTGGGACGAGGGAGGGTATGGGGAGGGAGGAGGGAGGAGGGTTCAGGATGGGGAACACAGGTATACCTGTGGTGGATTCATTTCGATATTTCGCAAAACTAATACAATATTGTAAAGTTTAAAAATAAAATAAAATTAAAAAATAAAAAATAAATTTCCAGGAAAAAAATAAATCAAGAGAATAATTAAAAAAATAATTCTAAGTATTTCATCAACCTACATTTGCTGCATCCATTGTATTTTTCTAATTTTTCTTTTCTTTTCCATATCTTGCCTTCTCTTCAGTTTGGAGAAATGGAATTCACTTTCCTTTTTGTTTCCCACCATCACATTTTCAGTAGGCCTCCAAAACTATTGAGAAATGAAAAATGAATACACAAAATATTAAATTACTGATTGTGAGGTTATCTGACTATAAACAAGAACTATATTCTACCTTGGAACATACCAAGGTAGAAATAGAGGAGAGGATAGACCCTTTTAAGATATTTCTAATTAAGTGAATAGCACATTGAGCCTTAAGAGACACATGCCATAGAAAAACTAAAGAGAATTAGTGTACTGAGGTAGTATTTAATAAGTATTTGTTGAATGAATAAGTGAATAGACATATTCTAGGAGTGTTTTAGTTTCTCATAAGAACAGAGCTGACCAGTAGGTGCTACTGACTTTTGAAGACTCTAATCTTCAGTACTTTGGCCACCTAATGGGAAGAGCCAACTCACTGGAAAAGAAAAGACGCTGATGCTGGGAAAGATTGAGGGCTAGAGGAGAAGAGAATGACAGAGGATGAGATGGTCAGGTGGCATCACTGACTCAATGGACATGAGTTTGAGCAAACTCAGGGAGACAGTGAAGGACAGGGAAGCCTAGTGTGCTGCAGTTCATGGGGTCACAAAGAGTCAGACACAACTTAGCAACTGAACAGTAACAACAAATCCTCAAGGAATATGGGCACCCTCCAAGAATACAGAAGTCTCACCATTGTATCTTAAGACTTCGTGATTTCCCCATATGATGCTTATACTAGCTGGTTGCTTGTTTTCTTATTTCCAGTTCATTCCTCCTCCCTCACCACATACACATTAAATAACAAAGAGGACAGTTTATCCCCCACAACACTCTGAATTTGCCTATTAAAGCACTGTACTGAAATGTCCTGTTTACTTGACTCTTTCCTTAATTAAAAGGCAAACTACTTCAGTGGAGGAATATTTTTATTTACCATTGCTTATTAAGCATCTAGTAAAATGCCATATATCTGACTGGTATGCAATAAAATTTGTTGACTGAATGAATGAATTCACACTTTGATCATTTTTCATACTTAGTATATCCAATATACCACATTCTACAATTTGTATATCAGAGATTGAGGGATTTGAATGAAGATACTTGAGCCATATAAACAAACATCCAGAACTATACAACCAGATAATGTTAACTTTTAAAATATAAGTTAACAAATATCCTTGGATAAAAAATATTTCCACAAAAAGGAGATTAAACAAACATGTCTATAGAAAAATTCTCAAATCATATATATGCATTAGAAACCATGTATATTTTAAATCATTCTGTTTAGTTCATATAAATACATGTTATATTTTTCAACACCATGAAAACCCAAGTGATTTCCCACTAGGGTCTGCTGTTACAAGCTCTGTACAAAAAATGGGATATTACTCTCAAGAACACCCACTTCTTGTCCAGGGATTAATTACAGTCAGTAACATCTTCAGATTTGCTTTATTATAAAGATGGGTAATTTCTGAGTGCCAGAGAGTATCTAAAGATGGTCTAGACTCAAAGCTGATTATTAAAAGCAGAAGTAGATGTTAAAAAAAAAAAGATATACTAAAAAAAAGATATATTGCTGAATCTTGAAGTATACTAGTTGCCCCAGAGTAGTTAAGCAAATTTTATCAGTTAAATTAGTAGAATTTATTATTTTAAAAAAATCTGAAAATTAACTTTCAGAAAGACAGATAGGTTTCTAAGCATATAACATAAAAAATTATTAATATTTATCTGTTCTTACTGTTTCACAAACAGGCCTCCAGCCATTGTTCTCTATACGACGATACCAGCCACTGTAATCCTCTTCCTGAAGATCATCACTTTTAATATGAGATGTATGTTTTGCTGGAAGTTTTGTGTAGTCTCTAGGGCTATTAGCACACAGATCTTCAATATGTCTGTGAGTGAAAATTTTATAGTATATTTCAGGTGGAAATTTAACCTGTAGATGGAAAAGTTAAAAGAACCATATCAATTTAATTAGGAAAATGGCCTATGTTTTTTAAAATTACATCTTTTAAATTTCATATAAATGTGCTTTAATACTACTAAATAAGAATGTATTCATACTTACACCACCTAATCTGAATCGTACATTAATACCAGCAGCAGCATCTAGAAGTTCTGCCTGTAAAAAAAAATTAGTCTTCAACATTCTATATATATCTGTTCATAATTTCTCACTCTATTATATTAAATAGCTACTGAATATTGATTACTTATGAAATAGATGAAGTGAATAAACCTCAAATAGTTAATTTTAAATGAGAAAGTATCAGAATTTATTTTTTTATAGATACTCAATAAGTAAAACAATTTACATGATAACTGGGAAAATGATACCAAACTATGTTTCCTTTCTATGTAATGTAAAAGTTTAAGTGCCAGGTGATTTATAGTCATAAAACACAAGAGTTTTTTTTCACACGCCTCAAATATATTTTCATATTAAATATTATCTTCTAGGTTGGGAAGATCCCCTGGAGAAGGAAAAGGCTACCATTCCAGTATTCTGGCCTGGAGAATTCCATGGACGGTACAAGCCATGGGGTCACAAAGAGTCAGACTCAACTGAGCGACTTTCACTTTCACTCTAGGTAGATTCAGAGAAAAAAATGTGACTAGTGAATCTGAGTTTAATACCAGCTGACCTTTCCTAGCTAGCTTTTGATTTTAAATCAAAAATCCATGTTTAAATTTTGTAAGAATTGTATATAATTGGTCTTCTAAAATTTAGTGCCCCACATCAAATGGAAAATAGAGAAAAAAAATCTTGGTCCCCAACCTGTCTCCTGATTATATTAAGTTAGATGAGAAAACAGATGTTATCTTAAATTGTTCAACCTGAAATACAACATTAGTTTTGCATAATTTTCTAACTAAAAAATTAAATACATGCACACACACATGTTCCCTGATTTATGACTGGTTTGACTTACAATTTTTCATCTTTATGATGGGTGTAAAAGTGATACACATGCAGTAGAAACCATACTACTAATTTTGAATTTTGATCTTTTTCCAGGTTAGTGATACACTGTATGATACTCACTCTGTCCTGTGATGCTGGACAGCAGCAGTGAGAGAGATAGAGTATACAAAATACTAACATCAGAAATGAAAGATGGGCCATTACTACTGATTCCATGGACACTAAAAGGATAATGAACAAATATGAACAACTCTATGCCCCAAAATTTGATAACCTAAACTAAATGGATTGATTCCTTGAAAGACACAACCTATCAAAACTCACATAAGGAGAAATAGACAATCTGAATAGATCAATATCTATTAAAGATATTGAATCAATAATTAACCTTTCAAAGTAGAAAACACCATGCCTATATGAGTTCATGGGTGAATTCAACCAAACATTTAAGGAAGACAGGGTGGTGGAAATCACCCAAGCTGAACAGAGAAAACAGAAAAAAAATTTAAATAAGGATAGCTTAGAGACCTCTGGGACAACATGAAGCATACTCACATTTGCATTATAGGGATCCCAGAAGGAGATGAAGGAGAGAAATTGGCAGAGAATTTATTTAAAGTAATAGGTAAAAAATTTCCCTAACCTGGGGAAAGAAATAGACATCAAGTTTCAGGAAGCATGGACAGTCCAAAATAAGATAAACTCTAAGAGGTCCACTACAAGACACATTTTAATTAAAATAGCAAAAATTTAGGATAAAAGGGAACCTTAAAAGCAGAAAGGGAAAAATAACTAGTTACACGAAAGGGATTGCCCATAAAACTACCAGCTGACTGTTCAGCAGAAACTCTGTAGGCCAGAAGGGTGTGGCACAATATATTCAAAGTGATAAAAGGAAAAAATCTATAACCAAGATTACTCCACCTGGCAATGCTATCATTCAAATTTGAAGTAGATACAGAGGTTTACAGGCAAGCAAAAGCTAAAGGGGTTTGGCATCATGAAACCAACTTTACAATAAACGTTAGAAAGACTCCTCTAAGGAAAAACTAGAAACATAAAAACTATGAAAGAAATATAAAAATTATGAAAGGAAAAATCTAATTCTTAAAGACAAATGCATAGTAAAGGTAGTAGATCAACTACTACTAGGTAGTAGGGAGGATAAAAGGCAAAAGTGGCAAAATATCTAAATTAACAATAAGGAGTTAAGGGATGTAAAAAAAAAAAAAAGCTGTAAAATATATCAAAAACATTAAACATAAGGGAGTAACAAGTACAAATTCAGGGTTGTTAAAATGCTTTCAAACTTAAGAGATCTTTAAATTTATGTGTGTGTGTGTGTGTGTGTGTGTAGACACACATGCACATCTCATGGTAATCACAAGCCAAAAACTTGTAATAGATACACAAACAAAAAAGGAGAAAGGAACCCAAAATAACATAAAGATAGCCATTAAATCACAAGGGATTAGAGCAAAAGAAGAAAGGAACAAAAAAGAACTATAAAAACAATCAGAAAATAATTAACAAATGGTAATAACAACATGCTGCTGCTGCTACTAAGTCGCTTCAGTCGTGTCTGACTCTGTACGACCCCATAGACGGCAGCCCACCAGGCTCCCCCGTCCCTGGGATTCTCCAGGCAAGAACACTGGAGTGGGTTGCCATTTCCTTCTCCAATGCATGAAAGGGAAAAGTGAAAGTGAAGTCGCTCAGTCGTGTCCAACTCTTCACGACCCCATGGTCTGCAGCCTACCAGGCTCCTCTGTCCATGGGATTTTCCAGGCAAGAGTACTGGAGTGGGGTGCCATTGCCTTCTCCAATTAACAACATACTTATGAGTAATTACTTTAAATGCAAATAGACTAAATGCTTCAATCAAAAGACATAGGATGGCAGATACAAAATGGATACAAAACAGGACTCTACAATAGATCTACTTAAGATCTAGAGACACATCCAGACTGAAAGAGAGGGGATGGAAAAAGGTATTCTGTGCAATGGAAATCAAAAGAAAGTCAGGTAGGAATACTTATATCAGACTCAGTTCAGTTCAGTTCAGTCGCTCAGTCATGTCCGACTCTTTACTAAATAGACCTTAAAACAAAGACTGCATCAAGAGACAAAGAAGGACAATGCATAAGGATAAAAAGGATCCATTCAAAAAGAACATAAAACAATTTTAAATATAAATGCACTCAAAACAGGAACACCTAAGTATATAAAGCAAACATTAATGGATATAAAGAGAGCCATGGACTTTAACACTCCATTTTCAAGAATGGACAGATCATTCAGACAGAAGATCAGTTAAAAAACACTGACCTTAAAGAGCTCTCTTTTTCTCTCGATGTGTCTGGATAATGTGTCATCAGTTTAGTGTTTTTCAAAGTACCACCTCTTAGTTTCATTAATCTTTCCTGTTTTTATTTTTGGTTTCTATTTCACTAATTTCTGCTCTGATCTTCATGATTTCATTCCTTCTATTAATTTTGGGTTTTTTTCTTTTTCTAGCTCTTTTAGATGTAAAAGAAAAGGTTCTCAACATTGCTAATCATTAGAGAAATGCAAGTCAAATCCACAGTGAGATATCCCACACTATCAGAATGGTAGTTCTTCTTCTTCAAAAAAAAAAAAAAAAAAAAAAAGGGACAAGGCTCAAACAACAAAATTAGAAATGAAAAAGGAGAAACTACAAGTGAATCCTTTGCAGAAATACAAAGGATCATAAGAGACTACTACAACTATATGCCAATAAAATTGACAGCCTGGAAGAAATGAACAAATTCTTGGAAAGGTACAATTTTCAAAGACTGAACCAGGAAGAATTAGAAAAGATTAACAGACCAATCACAAGTAATGAAATTAAAACTATAATTAAAACTCTTCCAACAAACAAAAGTCTAGGACCAAATAGCTTCACAGGAAAATTCTATCAAACATTTAGAGAAAAGCTAACACCTATCCTTCTCAAAGTCTTCCAAAAAACAACAGAGGGAGAAAAACTCCCAAACTCATTCCATAAGGCTGTTATCACTATCACCCTCATAACAAAAGCAGACAAACATATCACAAAAAAGGAAAATTATAGGCCAATAATACTAACTAATATAGATGCAAAACCCCCCAACATAATACTAGTAAACAGAATCCCACAGCATATTAAAAGCATAGTATACCAAGATCAAGTGGGATTTATCCAAGGGATGTAAAGATTCTTCAATATATGCAAATCAATCAATGTGATATACCATATTAAAAAGTAAAGATTAAAAACAATATGATCATCTCAAGAGATGCAGATGATACTTTTGACAAAATTTAACACCTAAGACTTCCCTGGTGGCTCAGACGGTAAAGCGTCTGTCTACAATGTGGAAGACCCGGGTTCAATCCCTGGGTTGGGAAGATCCCCTGGAGAAGGAAATGGCAATCCACTCCAGTACTATTGCCTGGTAAATCCCGTGGACAGAGAAGCCTGGTAGGATACAGTCCATGGGGTCGCAAAGAGTTGGACACGACTGAGCGACTTCACTTTCACTTTCACTTTCAACACCTATTTATCATAAAAATTCTCCAGAAAATGGGCATAGAGGGAAACTACCTCAATATAATAAAGGCCATATACAACAAACCCACAACTAACAACATTCTAACTGGTGAAAACTGAAAGCATTTCCTTTAGGATCAGGAACGAGAAAAGGATATAGACCTTTGAACTTTTTTTTGAAATAATTTTAGAAGTCCTAACCATGGCAATTGGAGAAGAAAAGAAATAAAAGTAATCCAAATTGGAGAAGAAGTAATTGTCGCTGTTGCAGATGACATGATGTGACACCTGGAAAATCCTAAAGATACCACCAGAAAACTACTCAGCTCAGTTCAGTTCAGTTGCTCAGTCACGTCCAAATCTTTACGACCCCAGGGACAGCAGCACATCAGGCTTCCCTGTCCATCACCAAGTCCCGGAGTTTGCTCAGACTCATGTCCATCCAGTTGGTGATGCCATCCAACCATCTCATCCTCTGTCGTCCCCTTCTCCTTCTGCCTTCCATCTTTCCCAGCATCAGGGTCTTTTCCAATGAGTCAGTCTTCACATCAGGTGGCCAAAGTATTGTAGCTTCAGCTTCAGCATCAGTCCTTCCAATGAATATTCAGGACTGATTTCCTTTGGCATTGACTGGTTGGATCTCCTTGCAATCCAAGGAACTCTCAAGAGTTCTCTCCAACATCGCAGCTCAAAAGCATCAATTCTTGAGTGCTCAGCTTTCTTCATGGTCCAACTCTCACATCCATACAAGACTACTGGAAACAATAGCTTTGACTAGATGAACCTTTCTTGGCAAAATAATGTCTCTGCTTTTTAATATGCTGTCTAGGTTAGTCATAGCTTTTCTTCCAAGGAGCAAGTGTCTTTTAATTTCATGGTCTCACTAACTATCTGCAGTGATTTTGGAGCCAAGAAAAATAAAGTCTGTCACTGCTTCCATTGTTTCCCCCATCTATTTGCCATGAAGTGATGGGACCAGATGCCATGATCTTAGTTTTTGGAATATTGAGTTTAGAGCCAGCTTTTTCACTCTCCTCTTTCACTTGGCTCTTTAGTTCCTCTTCACTTTCTGCCATAAGGGTGGTGTCATCTGCATATCTGCAGTTATTGATATTTCTCCCAGCAATCTTGATTCCAGCATGTGCTTCATCCAGCCTGGCATTTTGCATGATGTACTCTGCATATAAGTTAAATAAGCAGGGCGACAATATACAGCCTTGACATACTCCTTTCACAATTTGGATCAAGTCCTGGTTCTAACTGTTGTTTCTTGACCTGCATACAGATTTTTCAGGAGGCAGGTAAGGTGGTCTGGTATTCCCATCTCTTGAAGTATTTTCCACAGATTGTTGTGATTCATACAGTCAAAGTCTTTAGCATAGTCAATAAAACAGAAATAGATGTTTTTCTGGAACTCTCTTGCTTTTTCTATGATTCAATGGATGTTGACAATTTGATCACTGGTTCCTCTGCCTCTTCTAAATCCAGCTTGAACATCTGGAAGTTCTCAGTTCACATACTGTTGAAGCCTAGCTTGGAGAATTTTGAGCATTATTTTGTTAGTGTGTGAGATGAGTGCAATTGTGCAGTAGTTTGAATACTCTTTGGCATTGCCTTTCTTTGGGATTGAAATGAAAACTGACTTTTCCAGTCCTGTGACCACGGATGAGTTTTCCAAATTTGCTGGCATATTGAGTGCAGCACTTTCACAGCATCATCTTCTAGGATTTGAATAGCCCAACTAGAATTCCATCACCTCCACTAGCTTTGTTTGTAGTGATGCTTCCTAAGGCCCACTTGACTTCACACTCTAGGACATCTGGCTCTAGGTGGGTATTCACACCATCGTGGTTATCTGGAAATATCATGAAGATATTTTTTGCATAGTTCTTCTATGTATTCTTGCCACCTCTTCTTAATATCTTCTGCTTCTGTTAGGTCTGTACCATTTCTGTCCTTTATTGTGTCCATCTTTGCATAAAATATTCCCTTGGTATCTTTAATTTTCATGAAAAGAACTCTAGTCTTTTCCATTCTATTGTTTTCCTCTATTTCTTTTTATTGATTACTGAAGAAGGCTTTCCTATCTCTCCTTGCTGTTCTTTGGAACTCTGCATTCAAATGGATTTATCTTTCCTTTTATCCTTTACCTTTAGCTTCTCTTCTTTTTTAGCTATTTGTAAGACCTCCTCAGAAAACCATTTTGCCTTTTTGCATTTCTTTTTCTTGGGGATGGTTTTGATCACTGCCTCCTATACAATGTCATGAACCTCTGCCCATAGATCTTCAGGCATCTGTCTATAATATCTAATCCCTTGAATCTATTTGTCACTTCCACTGTATAATCGTATGGGATTTGATTGAGGTCATACCTGAATAGTCTATTGGTTTTCCCTACTTTCTGCAATTTAAGCCTGAATTTGGCAATAAGGAGTTCATGATCTGAGCCACAGTAAGCTCCTGGTCTTGTTTTTGCTGACTGTATAGAGTTTCTCCATCTCTGACTGCAAAGAATATAATCAATCTGACTTCAGTATTGACCATCTGGTGATGTCCATGTGTAGAGTGTTCTCTTGTGTTGTTGGAAGAGGGTGTTTGCTATGACCAGTGCAGTCTCTTAGCAAAACTCTTGTTAGCCTTTGCCCTGCTTCATTTTTACTCCAAGGCCAAACTTGTCTGTTACTCCAGGTATCTCTTGACTTCCTACTTTTGCATTCCAGTCCCCTAAGATGAAAGGACGTTTTTTTTTTGGTGTTAGTTCTAGAAGGTCTTGTAGGTCATTATAGAACCATTCAACTTCAGCTTCTTCAGCATTCGTGGTTGCTGAATCCAAGTGGCATAGACTTGGATTACTGTGATACTGAATGGTTTGCTGTGGAAATTAACAGAGATCATTCTGTCTTTTTGGAGATTGCAACAAAGTACTGCAATTCGGACTCTTTTGTTGACTATGAGGGTTATTCCATTTCTTCTAAGGCATTCTTGACCACAGTAGTAGATGTAATGGTCATCTGAATTAAATTCATCCATTCCAGTCGATTTTAGTTCACTAATTCCTAAAATGTCAATGTTTACTCTTGCCATCTCCTATTTGACCACTTCCAATTTGCCTTGATTCATGGACCTAATATTCCAGCTTCCTATGCAATATTCTTCTTTACAGCATCGGACTTTACTTCCATCACCAGTCACATCCACAACTGGGTGTTGTTTTCTCTTTGGTCCTGTCTCTTCATTCTTTCCGGAGTTATTTCTCCACTCTTCTCCAGTAGCATATTGGGCACCTACCAACCTGGGTAGTTCATCTTTCAGTGTTCTATCTTTTTGCCTTTTCATACTATTAATGGGGTTCTCAAGGCAAGAATACTGAAGTGGTTTGCTATTCCCATTCTCCTTCCAGTGGACCACATTTTGTCAAAATTCTCCATCATGACCCATCCGTCTTGGGTGGCCCTACATGGCATGGCTCATGATTTCATTGAGTTAGACAAGGCTGTGGTCCATGTAATCAGTTTGGTTAATTTTATGTGACTGTGGTTTTCTTTCTGTCTGCCCTCTCCTGAATAATGGTAAGAGGCTTATGGAAGCTTCCTGATGGGAGAGACTGTGGGTAAAACTGGGATTTGTTCTGATGGGACCATGCTCAGTAAATCTTTAATCTAATTTTCTACTGATTTTTCTCTTGATGGGTGGGGCTGTTTTCCCTCCCTGTTGTTTGGCCTGAGGCCAAACTGTTGACCAAGCCTCCACTGGAAACTCCTAGACACCCACAGGCAAGTATGACTCAGTCTCTTGTGTGGACACTGCTCCTTTCTCCTGGTGCACACTAGGTTTTGTTTGTGCCCTCCAAGAGTAGGTTCCCCCAGTTCTGTGGAAGTTCTGTAATCAAATCCCACTGGCCTCTGAAGTCAAATTCCCTGGGGGTTCTCAGTCCCTTTGCCAGATCTCCAGGTTGGGAAATCTGTTGTGGGTCCTACAGCTTTCTTAAAAGTGTGAAATTTTCTTTGGTATAATAGTTCTGCAGATTGTGGATCATCTTCTCAGAGGCTCCATGGTGGGTAACACTGCATGACCCAGGTCTTCCACAGCCAGTGACTCTGTCCCTGAGGCAGGCCACTGCTCACCTGTTCCTCCACAGGAGACACTCAAAGACTCAAAGGTAGATCTGACTCAGTCTTTATGGGACCTCTGGGTCCTGGTGCACATAAAGTTTTGTTTGAGCCCTCCAAGCGTTTCTGGCGGGTATGGGGTTTGATTCTAAATGGGATTTCACCCCTCCTACCGTCTTGTTGGGGCTTCTCCTTTGCCCTTGCACATGGAGTATCCTTTTATGGTGGTGTCCTACATTTTTCTGTCAATGGTTGTTCAGTAGCGAGTTGTAATTTTGGAGTTCTTGCAGAAGATGAGTGCATGTCCTTCTATTCTGTCATCTTTCTGCTGGAAAACTACTCAGTTCAGGTCAGTTCAGTTCAGTTGCTCAGTCGTGTCCGACTCTTTGCAACCCCATGAACTGCAGGACACCAGGCCTCCCTGTCCATCACCAACTCCCGGAGTTCACTCAAACTCACATCCATCAAGTCGGTGATGCCATCCAGCCATCTCATCCTCTGTCGTCCCCTTTTCCTCCTGCCCCCAATCCCTCCCAGCATCAGAGTCTTTTCCAGTGAGTCAACTCTTCACATGAGGTGGCCAAAGTACTGGAGTTTCAGCTTTAGCATCATTCCTTCCAAAGAACACTCAGGGCTGATCTCCTTCAGAATGGACTGGTTGGATCTCCTTGCAGTCCAAGGGACTCTCAAGAGTCTTCTCCAACATCACAGTTCAAAGGCATTAATTCTTCGGTCCTCAGCTTTCTTCACAGTCCAACTCTCACATCCATACATGACCACTGGAAAAACAATAGCCTTGACTAGACGGACTTTGTTGGCAAAGTAATGTCTCTGCTTTTGAATATGCTATCTAGGTTGGTGATAACTTTTCTTCCAAGGAGTAAGTGTCTTTTAATTTCATGGCTGCGTCACCATCTGCAGTGATTTTGGAGCCCAAAAAGATAAAGTCTGACACTGTTTTCCCATCTATTTCCCATGAAGTGATGGGACCAGATGCCATGATCTTAGTTTTCTGAATGTTGAGCTTTAAGCCAACTTTTTCACTCTTCTCTTTCACTTTCATCAAGAGGCTTTTTAGTTCCTCTTCACTTTCTGCCATAAGGGTAGTGTCATCTGCATATCTGGGGTTATTGATATTTCTCCCGGCAATCTTGATTCCAGCTTGTGCTTCTTCCAGCCTAGCGTTTCTCATGATGTACTCTGCATATAAGTTAAATAAGCAGGGTGACAATATACAGCCTTGACGTACTCCTTTTCCTATTTGGAACCAGTATGTTGTTCCATGTCCAGGCTGCAACGGTGCATAAGCATGGCCAAGAGAAGCTACCCCACGTCCGAGGTCAGGGGCAGTGGTCTAGAGTGCCAGGCTGCGACAGTGCAGGAATGGCCGAGAGGAGCTACCCCACGTCCGAGTTCAGGGGTGGTGGCCGGAAGGAGCTATCCCACTTCCGAGGTCAGGGGCGGTGGCCAGGAGGAGCTATCCCACTTCTGAGGTCAGGGGCAGCGGCTGAGAGTAGCTACCCCGTGTCTGAGGTCAGGGGCAGTGGCCCAGAGTGCCAGGGTGCAACGGTGCAGGAACGGCCGAGAGGAGCTACCCCACGTCCGTGGTCAGGGGTGGCGGTGGGGAGGAGCTACCCCACGCCCGAGGAAAACTACTAGAGCTCATCAATGAATTCAGTAAAGTTGCAAGCTACAAAATTAATACACAGAAATCTCTTGCATTCCTATATACTAACAACAAAAGATCATAAAGAGAAATTAACGAAACAATTCCATTTACCATTGCAACGAAAAGCATAAAATAGCTAGGTTTGCCGACAAAGGTCTAGTCAAAGCTATGGTTTTCTGGTAGTCATATACAGATATCAGTTGGACCATAAAGAAAGCTGAGCTCCCAAGAATTGATGCTTTTAACTGTGGTGTTGGAGAAGACTCTTGAGAGTCCCCTGGACTGGAAGGAGATCCAACCAGTCCATTCTAAAGGAAATCAGTCCTGAATATTCATTGAAAGGAGTGATGCTGAAACTCCAATATTTTGGCCATCTGATGCGAAGAACTGACTCACTGGAAAAGACCCTGATGCTGGAAAAGATTAAAGGCAGGAGGAGAAGGGAGCAACAGAGGATGAGATGGTTGGATGGCATCACTGACTCGATAGACATGAATTTCAGCAAGCTTTGGGAGTTGATGATGGACAGGGAAGCGGGGCATGCTGCAGTCCACGGGGTCACAAAGAGTTGGACAAAACTGAGTGACTGAACTGAAATGAACTGATACCTACCGAAAGAGGCAAAAGGCCTGTGCTCAGAAAACTATAAAACACAAGTGAAAGAAATCAAAGATACACAAACAGATGAAGAGACATACTATGTTCTTGGTTTGGTAAAATCAATATTGTGAAAATGACTATACTACCCAAAGCAAGCTACAGATTCAATGCATTCCCTATCAAATTACCAATGGCATTCTTCACAGAGTTGGAAGAAAAATTTTTACATTTTATATGGTAACACAAAAGATCCTGAAAGTCAAATCAATCTTGAGAAAGAAATATGGAACTTGAGGAATCAGGATCCCTGACTTCAGACTATATTACAAAGCTACAGTAATCAAGACTGTATAGTATAGGCACAAAAACAGAAATATAGATCAGTTGCCCAAAATAGAAAGCCCAGAGATAAACCTGCACATATATGGTCACATAATCTACAACAAAGGAAGCAATGATATACAATGAAGAAAATACAGCCTCTTCAATACATGGTGTTGGAAAAACTGGACAGCAACATTTAAAAGGATGAAAGTAGAACACTACCTAACACCATACACAAAAATAAACTCAAAATGGATTAAAGACCTAAATGTAAGACTAGATACTATAAAACTCTTAAGAGGAAAATAGGAAAACTACTCTGTGACATAAACCACAGCAAGGTCTTTTTTTTTTTTTTTAATATATATATATTTAACCTTTTAATTTATTTATTTTTAATTGAAGGATAATGATTATTACTTTAAAATATTTTGTTGATTTCTGCCATTTATCAACATGAATCAGCCATAGGTATACCTATGTTCCCTCCCTCTTGAACTTCCCTCCCACTTCCCACCCCATCTGACCCACCCTCTAGGTTTTCAGAGGCCTGATTTGAGTCCCTCTGTTATACAGCAAATTCCCACTGGCTATCTATTTTATAGATGGTAGTGCATGTTTCCATGTTACTCTCTCCATTTGTCCCACCCTCTCTTTCCCTCTTCTGTGTCTACAAGTCTGTTCTCAATGTCTGTGCTGCCATTAGTTCAGTTCAGTTCAGTCACTCAGTCGTGTCTGACTCTTTGTGACCCCATGAATCACAGCACGCCAGGCCTCCCTGTCCATCACCATCTCCTGGAGTTCACTCAAACTCATGTCCATTGAGTCCATGATGCCATCCAGCCATCTATCTCATCCTCTGTCATCCCCTTTTCCTCCTGCCCCCAATCCCTCCCAGCATCAGAGTCTTTTCCAATGAGTCAACTCTTCGCATGAGGTGGCCAAAGTACTGGAGTTTCAGCTTTAGCATCATTCCTTCCAAAGAACACCCAGGGCTGATCTCCTTCAGAATGGACTGGTTGGATCTCCTTGTAGTCCAAGGGACTCTCAAGAGTCTTCTCCAACACCACAGTTCAAAAGCATCAATTCTTCAGTGCTCAGCTTTCTTCACAGTCCAACTCTCGCATCCATACATGACCAGTGGAAAAACCATAGCCTTGACTAGACTGACTTCTGTTGGCAAAGTAATGTCTCTGCTTTTGAATATGCTATCTAGGTTGGCCATAACTTTTCTTCCAAGGAGTAAGCATCTTTTAATTTCATGGCTGCGTCACCATCTGCAGTGATTTTGGAGCCCAAAAAGATAAAGTCTGACACTGTTTCCCCATCTATTTCCCATGAAGTGATGGGACCAGATGCCATGATCTTCATTTTCTGAATGTTGAGCTTTAAGCCAACTTTTTCACTCTCCTCTTTCACTTTCATCAAGAGGCTTTTTAGTTCCTCTTCACTTTCTGCCATAAGGGTGGTGTCATCTGCATATCTGAGGTTACTGATATTTCTCCCGGCCATTGCTGCCCTACAAATAGGTTCATCAGTACCATCTTTCTAAATTCCATATATATGTGTCCATATACTATATTTGTTTTTCTCTTTCTGACTTACTTCACTCTGTATAATAGGCTCTAGGTTCATCTACCTCATTAGAACTGACTCAAATGCATTCCTTTTTATGGCTGAGTAATATTCCATTGTATGTATATACCACAGCTTCTTTATCTATTTATCTGTCCATGGACATCCAGGCTGCTTCCCTGTTGTAGCTATTGTAATAATGCTGCAATTAACATTGGGGTACATGCATCATTTTCAATTATGCTTTTCTCAGGGTATATGCCCAGTAGTGGGATTGTTGGGTCATATGATACTATTAAGGGCTTCCCAGGTGGCACAAGTGGTAAACAAACTGTCTGCAAATGCAGGAGACATAAGAGATGTGGGTTTGATTCCTGGGTCAGAAAGATCCCCTGGAAGGGGAAATGGCAAACCACTCCAGTATTCTTGCCTGGAGAATCCCCATGAACAGAGGAGGCCAGAGGGCTACAGTCCACAGGGTCACAAAGAGTTGGACAAGACTGAAGGACTGAGCACTCAAACACCCATGGTAGTTTTATTCTTAGTTTTTTAAGGAATCTCCATACTATTCTCCTGAAACTCCAATATTTTGGTCACCTGATGCGAAGAGCTGACTCATTTGAAAATACCCTGATGCCAGGAAAGATTGAACGCAGGAGGAGAAGGGGACGACAGAGGATGAGATGGTTGGATGGCATCACCAACTCAATGGACATGAGTTTGGGTAAACTCTGGGAGTTGGTGATGGACAGGGAGGCCTGGCATGCTGAGGTTCATGGGGATGCAAAGTCAGACAAGACTGCGCGACTGAACTGATACTGTTCTCCATAGTGGCTGTATCAATTTCAGTTCACTTCAGTCGCTCAGTCGTGTCCAACTCTTTGCAACCCCATGGACTGCAGCACACCAACTTTCCTGTCTATCACCAACTCCCAGAGCATGCTCAAACTCATGTCCTTTGAGTCGGTGATGCCATCCAACCATCTCACACTTTGTTGTCCCATTCTCCTCCTGCCTTTAATCCTTCCCAGCAACAAGGTCTTTTCCAATGAGTCAGTTCTTCACATCAGGAGGCCAAAGTATTACATTCCCCCCAACAGTGCAAAGGCAGGATTTTTTTGACCCACCTCCTTGAGTTAGGAAAAAAAATTTTTTTTAATGGGACTTAAAAGCTTTTTAACACAAAGAAAACCATAAATGAGATGAAAAGACAATCCTCAGAATGTGAGAAAATATTTGCAAACAAAGTGATGAATGAAGGATAAATCTTCAAAATATACAAACAGCTGATGGAACCCAATATAAAAAAAAAAACCCAATCAAAAAAATGGGTGGAAAACTTAAACAGACATGTCTCCAAAGATGAGAAACTAATGACAAAAGGCACATAGAAAGATGCTCAACACTGATAATTATTAGAGAAATGCAAATCAAAAGTAAAATGAACTATCATTTTATACTGGTCAGAATGGCCATCATCAAAAAAATCTACAAACAATAAATGCCGGAGAGGATGTGGAGAAAAGGGAGCTGTTGATGGGAATGTAAATTGATATAGCCACTGTGGAGAACAGTGTGGAAACTTAAAAAGCTCCACTTTAAAGAGCTAAAAAAGAACAATCACATGACCCAACAATCCCACTACAGGGCATATACCCAGAGAAAACTATAATTCAAAATGACACATGTGCTCCAATGTTCACTGCAGCACTATTTACAATAGCCAGGATATGGAAACCTAAATGTCCAATGATAGATGAATAGATAAAGAAGATATGCTACATATAAACAGTGGAATATTACTCGGTCATAAAAAGAAACAGAATTGAGTCATTTGTAGAGATGTGAATGAACTAGAGTCTGTCGTACAGAGTGAAGTAAGTCAGAAAGAGTAAAACAAATATATTAACGCATATATGTGGAATCTAGAAATGTACAGATTAACCCAGTTCCAGGGCAAAGGTAGAGATGCAAATGCAGAGAACAGATATGTGGACACAGGAGGAATGTGAGGGTGGGATGAATTAAGAGATTAGGATTGATGTATATACACTATCTTGTGTAAAATTGATAGTTAGTGGGAACCTGCTGTACTCCACAAGGAGCTCAGCTCAGTGCTCTGTGATGACCTAGATGGGTGGGGTTGGGGGATGGGGCGGGAGGAAGGTCTAAGATGGAGTGGATATATGTACACTGCTGCTGCTGCTGCTAAGTCGCTTCAGTCGTGTCTGACTCTGTGCGACCCCATAGACGGCAGCCCACCAGGCTCCCCGTCCCTGGGATTCTCCAGGCAAGAACACTGGAGTGGGTTGCCATTTCCTTCTCCAATGGATGAAAGTGAAAAGTGACAGTGAAGTCGCTCAGTCGTGTTCGACTCCTAGCAACCCCATGGACTGCAGCCCACGAGGCTCCTCCGTCCATGGGATTCTCCAGGCAAGAGTACTGGAGCGGGGTGCCATCGCCTTCTCCAGGATATATGTATAGGCAATGGCACCCCACTCCAGTACTTTTGCCTAGAAAATCCCATGGACGGAGGAGCCTGGTAGGCTGCAGTCCATGGGGTCCCTAGAGTCGGACACGACTGAGCGACTTCACTGTCACTTTTCACTTTCATGCACTGGAGAAGGAAATGGCAACCCACTCCAGTGTTCTTGCCTGGAGAATCCCAGGGATGGGAGGCCTGGTGGGCTGCCCTCTATGGGGTCGCACAGAGTCGGACACGACTGAAGCGACATAGCAGCAGCAGCAGCAGCAAAGCTTATTCACTTCGTTGTATAACAGAAACTAATACAACATTGTAAAGCAATTATACTTCACTTGAAAAGAATAAAAAATAAAGGTATTTATATATCATGAAAAAAATATAATGTCCTTACCTCTTTAGGATTAATATATCTCACTATCTGACGTGGCTCCCCTTGTCTTCTTATGTTAATCAGACGTTTAAAGTGTTGGAATACAGCGACATTCTAAAGGTTCAAACAATAGGATTTTACTGTTAAAACTGGGTTTCCTACCTCTAATTAGCTTTTTGCCTAATTAGGGAAAAATGAGTGAAAATCATGAGATAGATTTTACTGTTGTGAAATAGATTTTAGAAATATTATCCAATCACAGTTTGCTTTCACAAGCCAGGTAATATTGGTATTATTCTCATAGGGGTTTACCCTTAAATTGGTAATTCTATTGCAAGGAAGTGTAAATAAAATGTCCAAAACTTTAGTTGTATCACTTTTGTATAGTCCAGAGTAATGTAGGAGAAAGACAAAACACAGCCTAGAGGTTAAGCACACTAAGTATGGCATGATATTGTCTGGGCTCAAGTGTTAGTACTTACTAGTTGTGTAAGTACTTGATCCTGAACAAGCTGCTTAACCTCCATGCTCAGTTTCTCATCTAAAATATGGGAATGACAGTACTGTTTCATACAGCTACATTTAGGAATAAATGAGTTAACATTTGTAAAGCATTTAGAATAGCTTCTGGCACAGAAGAGCATTCAACAAATATTATCTATTATTATCATTACAAAAGCCTCCTTATTCCTGTAGTAATTCCACTGATTTACCAACCTTGTCTTCTTCTCATGTTAGTGCAAATTTAGTCAAACTACTCCAAGCAATTCTTGTATCCTGGAAAGCTATCTTTGGTAACTTTCCTCTCATACCTTATTCCTCCCCAAACCCTTAATAACTCTTAAAATGTTCCCCATCCGCTCCTTTGCTTATATTAAATCAAATCAAATAAAGCCAAGTTGAAGTAATCCTTAAAACCAGTATCACAATATGAAGTCCCACCACAATTGCTTGTGGGAGATGGTGCAGCCCATATCAACACAAATACTATTCTTTCTGAAAGGAAGATGTAATATTCTTAAGTAAAACCCCAAATTGAGTATCAAGAAAAATTTATGATGGTTTGAAATCTGAACAGTATTTTCTAAATTTGTATATTACTGTATCAAACCACTCTCAAATTTAATGACTTAAAGCAAAAACCATTTTTCTGTGGGTTGAAAGAGAACTTCTATTTTTGTGTGGAGTCATGTATTTGGGCCTAGTCATTTGCTAGATCAGATTGGAGTTAGGTGATTTAATATGGTCTCACACACTATCTGGGTCTTCAGCTTGGATTGTTGGAACATCTGTCGTGGCCTGGCTTCTCTCTCCACATACACTTTCAGTTAGAGTTTCTCTGCAGTGTGTGGGTTTCAAAGTATGAGAGATATAGACAGAGAGAGAGAAATTGCAAGGCCTTGTCGTGGAAGTCACACAGCATCACTTAGTTAGAATTCTATTGGTAAATTCAGGACCTAGCAGGTCTCAGGAGGTCTAGTGCAAAGTGTGACCCATAGAAAGTTCCATATATGTATGGAACCTCGTCCAGGAGTGGCTCAGAAGAGAAATACTTATAGGGGACAGAACTTCAAGCATCATACCCATTGTATACTATGCCTGGAAGGAAAGATGGCCAGTGATACAGATCTAAAGATGGAGAATAACTGATGGTTTGGCTGGATCATCAGGGATTTGGAAAGAAAATTGTTTTTTGGTTAGAAAAATTGTTGGGGAAGAGGGAAGACCCCTCACACTTGAGCACCAACTGTGAAGATATTCGTATCCCATATCAATTCTCAACAAAAAGCAATCTCAGCAGAGAAGAATATTAATAATCAAGTGTGCAAGTTGACCCATTCCTGCTGTTCTTGTCCAATGGGCTCATGAACAAAATGGCCATGCCAACAGGAATGGAGGTTATTCGTGGGATAAACAACATGAATTTTTACTCACTATATCTGGCTAGTACGACTGCTGAGTGTCCACTTTGTCAACACTGAGAGCAGCACTGATCCCCTGATACAGTCTCATTCCTTGAAGAAATTAACCAGGTTTCTTGTGGGATATCAGTTAGTTGGAACACTTGCATTACAGAAGGGCTAACACTTGATTCTCACTGGAATTGATACTTTATACTCCTGGATAGCTCTACATAGTCAGCAAAAACAAGACTAGGAGCTGACTGGGGCTCAGATCATGAACTCCTGATTGCAAAATTCAGATTGAAATTGAAGAAAGCTAGGAAATCCACTAGACTATTCAGGTATGACCTAAATCAAATCCTTTACGATTATGCAGTAGAAGTGACAAATATTTTCAAGGGATTAGATCTGACAGACTAAATGCCTGAGGAACTATGGGCAGAGGTTGGTGACACTGTATAAGAGGCAGTATTCTAAACCATCGCCAAGAAAAAGAAAGGCAAAAAGGCAAAATGGTTGTCTGAGGAGGCCTTACACATTGCTAAGAAAAGAAGAGAAGCAAAAGGCAAAGGAGAAAAGGAAGATATACCCATCTAAATGCAGAGTTTCAAAGAACAGCAAGGAGAGATAAGAAAGCCTTCCTAAATAATCAGTGCAAAGAAATAGAGGAAAACAATAGGATGGGAAAGGTTAGAGATCTTCTCATGAAAACTAGAGATACCAAGGGAACATTTCATACAAAGATGGGCACAATAAGGACAGAAATGGTATGGACCTAACAGAAGCAGAAGATATTAAGAACAGGTAGCAAGAATATACAGAAGAAGTATACAAAAAAGATCTTAATGACCCAGATAACCATGATGGTGTTATCACTCACCTAGAGCAAGACATCCTGGAATGTGAAGTCAAGTGGGCCTTAGAAAGCATCACTATGAACAAAGCTAGTGGAGGTGATGGAATTCCAGTTGAGCTATTTCAAATCCTAAAAGATGATGCTGTGAAAGCGCTGCACTCAATACACCAGCAAATTTGGAAAACTCATCCGTGGTCACAGGACTGGAAAAGGTCAGTTTTCATTTCAATCCCTAAGAAAGGCAATGTCAAAGACTGTTCAAACTACCACACAGTTGTACTCATCTCTCACACTAACAAAATAATGCTCAAAATTCTCCAAGCTAGGATTCAACAGTACGTGAATTGAGAACTTCCAGATGTTCAAGCTGGATTTAGAAAAGGCAGAGGACCCAGCAATCAAATTGTCAACATCCACTGGATCATAGAAAAAGCAAAAGAGTTCCAGAAAAACATCTATTTCTGCTTTATTGACTACGCCAAAGACTTTGACTGTGTGGATCACAACAAACTGTGGAAAATTCTTCAAGAGATGGGAATACCAGACCACCTTACCTGCCTCCTGAAAAATCTGTATGCAGGTCAAGAAACAACAGTTAGAACTGGGCATGGAACAATGGACTTGTTCCAAATTGTGAAATGAGTATGTCAAGGCTACTCACCCTACTTATTTAACTTATATGCAGAGTAAATCATGTGAAATGCTGGGCTGGATAAAGAAGAAGCTGGAATCAAGATTGCTGGGAGAAATATCAATAACCTCAGATATGCAGATGACACCACCCTTATGGCAAAAAGCAAAGAAAAAACAAAGAGCCTCGTGATGAAAGTGAAAGTGGAGAGTAAAAAAAGTTAGCTCTAAACTCAACATTCAAAAAACTAACATCATGGCATCTGGTCCCATCACTTCATGGGAAATAGATGGGGAAACAACAGTGAGAGACTTTATTTGGGGGGCTCCAAAATCACTGCACATGGTGACGGCAGCCATGAAATTAAAAGACGCTTGCTTCTTGGAAGAAAAGCTATGACCAACCTAGACAGCATATTAAAAAGCAGAGACGTTACTTTGCCAACAAAGGTCCATCTGGTCACAGCTATGTTTTTTACAGTAGTCTTATATGGATGTGAGAGTTGGACTGTGAAGAAGGCTGAGTGCTGACGAATTGATGCTTTTGAACAGTGGTGTTGGAGAAGACTCCTGAGAGTTCCTTGGACTGAAAGGAGATCAAACCAGTCAATCCTAAAGGAACTCAGTCCTAAATATTCATTGGAAGGACTGATGCTGAAGCTGAAGCTTCAATACTTTGACCACCTGATGTGAAGACTGACTCATTGGAAAAGACTCTGATGCTGGGAAAGATTGAAGGCAGGAGGAGAAGGGGATGACAGATGATGAGATGGTTGGATGGCATCACCAACTGGATGGACATGAGTTTGAGCAAATTCCAGGAGTTGGTGATGGACAGGTAAGCCATGGCATTGCAAAGAGTCAGACATGACTGAGTGACTGAACTGTCTGATTGACCTTGTTCCCCATTACTCTAAAACACCTAGCCTGATAGAATGTTGGTCTGGCATTTTGGATACTCAGTTGCAGTTATAGTTTCAGTGACAACACTTTTCAGACTCCAGTGATGTCCTTCATGTTATAGAATATGTTCTGAATTAATAGCCAACCAGAGTTTATGAGTTTGAAATTTAAAGGGTGTAAATGAAAGTAGCTCCCTTTCAATACTGTCTCTAATAATCCACTAGTGAAGATTTTACTTCTCATCCTTGTGCCTTTGTTTTCTGTGGATATAGAGGTCTTTGCACCCACAGGAGGCTTCCCAGGTGGCACGGTGGTAAAGAAGCTGCCTGACAATTCAGGAGGCACAACAGATGTGAGTTCAATCCCTGAGTTGGGAAGATCCCCTAAAGGAGGAAATGGCAACCTGCTCTAGTATTCTTTCCTGAAAAGTTCCCTGGACAGCAGAGCCTGGCAGGCTACAGTCCATGGGGTTGCAGAGTCGGACATGACTGAGCAACTGAGTACACACACCCACCACAGAGGAATGCTTCCACCAAAGCACACAACAAAAAGTTCCGTTAAAATGGAAACTGATACTGTCACCTGGTCATTTTGAGTTCCTCATGTCAGTGAATCATCACACCAAAAAAGTAGAGGGGGGCTTAAGTGGAAAAAGTGGCTGTATAAATGAAAAAGGGAACAGCAGAGTAAGCATTAAAGTGATGTAATGTGAGACATATTTAGTAAGTTCTTGTTGACTTTGAAGATGGAAGGAGGCCATGAGTCAAGGAATGTGGGCAGTCTCTAAAGCCTGGAAAGGGAAAGAAAACAAATTCTTCCCTAGAGTCTACAGAAAGAACACAGTATTGCTAATATCTTTAAATTTTTGTTGTTTAAAGCTACTGAGATTTTGGCAATTGTTTTAGCAGCAGTAGGAAATAAATATAAGTGCTTAATCTTTTACCTAGTGTTTATATTAAAGATATCTTGGGCAGAGTATGACTCAGCAGGAAGAAGAATAAAAATCATTAAAAGATAAAACTCTTTGATGTACTCTGCGTCATACGAAATGCCGGGCTGGATAAACCTCAAGCTGGAATCAAGACTGCCAGGAGAAATATCAATAACCTCAGATACGCAGATGGAAACTTGAAAACATTATACTAAATGAAATAGCCAGAGACAAAAGGACACATATAGAAATTACCTAGAATAGACAAATTCATAGACAGAGAAAGTAAAATAGAGGTTACCATGGCCTAGTGGGCAGGGAGGATGGAGAGTTATTGTTCAGTAGCTACAGGAGGTTCTGTTTGAGGTGATGTAAAAGTTCTAGAAACAAATAGTGGTAACGGCTACGTAACATTGTAAATGTAATTCATGTCACTAAATTGTACACCTAAAAATGGTTATGGTAAATTTTATGCTATGTATATTTACAATAAAAAGTGAATACTAATTGTTTAAAGCAATAAAAATAATGTCTTCTTATATTTAAAACAAAAACGTAAGTGAAAAATATTTGACAACAAAAAGCACAAAAGGGGAAGATGATAAAGGGAGCTAACCTGTTTTAATATTCTTGCCTGTTCTGGAAAGGGTAAAATTACTAACTTAATGTAGGTAGAAATTAGTCAAGGATACATATTGTAAACTCTAAGTCACCCCATTAAAATAATATGTAACTTTCATGATAATCTATTGCTACATAGCAAACTACCCCCAAACTTTCTGATGTTGAAGAACCACCATTTTATTATGCTCAAAATTAAGGGTGGCAAATTGTGGTAGGCCATAGTAAGGACGGAGAAAACAATGGCACCCCACTCCAGTACTCTTGCCTGGAAAATCCCATGGACGGAGGAGCCTGGTGGGCTGCAGTCCATGGGGTCGCGAAGAGTCAGACATGACTGAGCGACTTCACTTTCACTTTTCACTTTCATACATTGGAGAAGGAAATGGCAACCCACTCCAGTGTTCTTGCCTGGAGAATCCCAGGGACGGGGGAGCCTGGTGGGCTTCCGTCTATGGGGTCGCACAGAGTCGGACATGACTGAAGCGACTTAGCAGCAGCAGCAGCAGCAACATAGGAAGGATGTCTGGTTCTCACTTCCAGAATGATTGAGACTTCATTTGAGATGGATTGCAAAGCTGGGATTGGCTGATATGACTCAAGTTGGGTCTTATGTCAGAGGCCTCAATTCTAGCTATCAGTCATGTTTCTTGGTTCTTTTTATGTTACATCTGCTGGGGATGGAACATTGAAAATGGCTTTTTCATTTATGTATCTTGTAAGTGGAAAGAAATAGGTGATAAATCTCGGATGGCCCATCACTATTCTCTATAGGTAGCCTTTCCATTAGGCTAGTCTGGCATGGCAGTTTCAGGACTGTGGTATCCTGAAACTGTCATGAGCAGTTTCAATCAGAATGAGCATTCTATGACACAGACATGGAAACCACAATGCTTCATCTTCTTCTTCTTCTTTTTTGACTGCCTCATGTAGCTTGCAAGACCTTAGTTCCCTGGGCAAGGAACAAATCTGGGCCCCCTGCAGTGGAAACTAGGAGTCAACCACAGGACCACTGGAAAATTTCCTTTTTTTTTTTCTTTCTTTCTTTCTTTTTTTTTTTTACTGTAATGCTTCTTGTTACCTAGACTCAAAGGCCCCAGAATGTCACATTCTATTTCATTTGTTTTAGTGGTAAAGCCTAAAATAGCCTAAATTGAAGAAGAATAAAGAATGTCACTTACCTCTAAATAGAAAGAATAGGAAATAATTTATGATCATTTTTAATCAATCAAACTAACCAAAAAGTTAATAGAAAAGAAAAAAGGTATTAAAATGCAAGGAGATCTAACCAGTTTATCCTAAAGGAGAGCAGTCCTGGGTGTTCATTGGAAGGACTGATGTTGAAACTCCAATACTTTGGCCACCTGATGCGAAGAGCTGACTCATTTGAAAAGACCCTGATGCTAGGAAAGATTGAGGGCAGGAGGAGAAGGGGACGACAGAGGATGAGATGGTTGGATGGCATCACCGACTCAATGGACATGGGTTTGGGTGGACTCTGGGAGTTGGTGATGGACAGGGAGGCCTGGCATGCTGTGGTTGACGGGGTCACAAAGAGTCGGACACAACTGAGGACTGAACTGAACTGAACTTTCTATATAAACATTTTTTAAATGGACACACAGCACTAATCATAAATAACAAGTGATAAACTGGATTTTGGCTTCTGATTTAAGGTGGCAAAGAAGAAGGATGTGTGCTTATCTTCTTCAGTGAGAAAACCAAAGCTGTTGAACAACCATTGACAGAAGGATGATGGAACACACCAAAAAAAAAAAAAAAAACCCCACACCCAAAGACAAAAAAGTCACAGAGAGACAATAGGAGGGGTGCAATCACGATAAAATCAAATACCATACCTGCCAGGTGGGTGACCCACAAACAGGAGAACAATAATACTAAAGAAGTTCTTGCACTATTGTGAAGGTTCTGAACCCCACGTCAGGCTTCCCAGCCTGGAGAATCTGACAAAGGGGATTGGGGAATCCCCAGGGAATCTGGCTTTGAGAGCTAGTGGCATTTGATTATAGGTCTTCCAGAAGACTGAGGGAAACAGAGACTACAATCCTGGAGGGCACAAACAAAATTTTGTGCACACCAAGACCTAGAGGCGAGGAGCAGTGACCCCACAGGAGACTGAACCAAACTATTTGCTTGTGTTGAAGGGCCTCCTGTGGAGGCATGGGTTGGTAGGGGCTCCCCACAGGGATGGGGGCATTGGAAGGTCTCCCGTGGTGTAAACCCTCTTGGAGTTCACCATTAGCCTTACCATAGAGCCTACAGACCCTAGGGCTGGTTTTCCTCAGTTCAAACAACTATCAGGAAGGGAGTGCAACCCCACCCATCAGCAGATAATTGGGTTAAAGCTTTACTGAGCAAGGTCCTGCCAACCAGAGCAGACTATTTTTCCGAACACCAATCCCTCCCATCAAGAAGCTGACACAAGCCTCAGCTTCACCCATCAGGGGTCAGACAGAATAAGCACAGTCTCACAGCAGCTAAAACAAAAACCATATTAAGGAAAGTTAATCACAATGAAAAAACAGAAAGTTATGTCCCAGACACACGGACAAGATAAAATCCCAGAGAAACAACTAAATGAAGTGGAGATATGCAACCTTCCAGAAAAAGAATTCTGAATAATGATAGTGAAGATGATCCAGGACCTCAGGAAAAGAATGGAGGCAAAAATTGAGAAGCTGCAAGAAATGTTGACCAAAGACCTAGAAGAAATAAAGAACAAATAAACAGAGATGAATAACACACTAGAAGGAATCAATATCAAGACTAACAGACAGAAGAAGGATGGATAAATGACCTGGAGGACAGAATGGTGGAAATCACTGCCACAGAACAGAACATAGAAAAAAGAATAAAAAGAAATGAAGACAGCCTAAGAGACTCCCTGGACAACATTAAATGCAACAACATTTGCATTACAGTGGTCCTAGGAGAAGAAGAGAGAGAGAAAGGAGGTGAGAAAATATTTGAAGAGGTAATAGCTAAAAACTTCCTGAACATAGCAAAGGAAATAGTCAACCAAGTCCTGGAAGCACACAGAGTCCCAAAAAGGATAAACCCAAGGAGGAACACACCAGGACACATAATAATCAAACTAACAAAAATTAAAGACAGAGATAAAATATTAAAAGCAACAAGGGAAAAACAATGAATAACATAAAAGGGAACTCCCATCAGGCCATCAGCTGATTTCTCAACAGGAGCTCTACAAGCCAGAATGGAATGGCATGATATATTTAAAGTGATGAAAGGGAAGAACCAACAACCAGGAATGCTCTACCCAGCAAGACTGTCCTTCAGATTTGATGGAGAAATCAAAAGCTTTCCAGACAAGCAAAAGTTAAGAGAATTCAGCACCACCAAACCAGCTTTATCACAAATGCTAAAGGAACTTCTCTAGGCCAGAAACACAAGACAAGGAAAAAATCTACACAAAGTAAAACGAAAACAAATTTTAAAAAATGTTAATAGGATCATATGTATTGATAATTACCTCCAATATAAATGGTTTAATGCACCAACCAAAAGACACAGACTGGCTGAGCATATGCAGCATATGACTGAAAACATATGCATATACGCACCACTTACCACATCACTCTGCTTGACCCCCTCAAATTGTATGTAATTATTTTACATTGTTAAGTTAATCATGTTTCCATTATGGCTTACAATTGTAATTATCTTTTTTGTCTGGCTATTGATTGTGAAAATTAATAAACATCTTTTATTCTTGTGATTATGTAATTATTAGTCATTTAATACCATTGTATCATGCTTGGTCAACAGAAAAATAATATAATTGTGTATCACCAAAAGTGGGATCTAAATAGAAAAACCTGTAATCACTTTTTAAAATCCAGATGCATGTCAGAATTATCTTGAAATTTTTTGAAAATACAAATGTTCAGGTATTGCTTTTTTCTCCAGAGCTCCAGATATGTTTCTAATCAGCAGCCATGTTTAAAAACAACTGGACTATATGATGACCTTTTACTTTTATCTAGTTAGTTTCACTTTTTCTATTTCATATTCAGTACTCCCATTTCTTTTAGTTTACATTCTCCAATTTCTGCATCTCTTTTTTTTTTTTTATGTTCTTTCTCAAGCCTTCATCAAGTGTAGTAGAAAAAATTTTCTATACATATGTATAAGTATGTATAATATATATATTTTAGAAAACTTATAAATTCTTGCCTAATTAAAAAAAATTATGACATCTTGATTCCACTTATTTGACTTAATATGAATAGAAGGCTAGATTTCTAAGTAAAAATAGATATGCAACAAGCAACAAAGACTTACTGTAAAGCTTAGGCAACTATAGTCAATATCTTGTAATAACCTATGATGGAAAATAATTTCAAAAATAATATGTGTATTTGTATAACTGAATCACCTTGCTGTGCACCTGAAACATTGTAAGTCAACTATACTTCATATATATACTTCAACTATATATATAAAATATATAGAGAGAGAAAAAATGGATTTTACTAAAATTAAAATCTTATCAAAAACACCTTTACAAGAGAAATGAGGTACCCTGGAAAATATTTTATATCAATAAAGGATTTGTATTCAGGAAATTTGAAAAACTCCTCCAAGTGAATAATGACAAATAGAGGTGATGTAACTTGAGGATTAGAATATTGGAAGAAATGTGAAGAAAAATTTAGGGATATTTATATCCTCATCATATATAATGAGGAGTCAAGTGATCCTGTGTACCATGATGGAACAAGAAACAAAAGTCTTTAAAGAAACAAGGTAAGAAATAGAGGGTTTTAAGTAATGACTTATGATACTGAGAGGGGAGGTAAGCAGGGGTTTGGAGGATAAGTAAGATAAATTCTTGATTGTCTTTGCAGAAAGTCAACAGTTCGCTTCTAAAGCTGATAAGTAAAAGGTAATAGGCACATTATTTAGAAACATAAAACTAGTGACTAAAATATCTAAAACAAAACATAATTAAAACTGGTTGCTTTTAGGTAAGATGGTGGAAAGAAGTGAGATGGGGCAAAGACTTGCTTTTTAGTGTAAGTTCTACATTATTTTGCTTATTGTAAAGAATTACACATATTACTTTTGATAAAGATATTTAAAATTACAGAAAAATTCTGTACTCACATTACTATGATTGGGCAAATTATTCAATTATAGGGCCACATAATATGCTAAATTATGCAATCCTTATTAAGAAGTCACCTTCTGGAGCACAAGAAATATCTAGAATCAAGATCAAGTGTATTCTCCTTACATAGAGAATTCAGTTCAGTTCAGTTCAGTCGCTCAGTCGTGTCCGACTCTTTGCAACCCCATGAATTGCAGCACACCAGGCCTCCCTGTCCATCACCAACTCCAGGAGTCCACTCAAACCCACGTCCATCGAGTCGGTGATGCCATCCAGCCATCTCATCCTCTGTTGTCCCCTTCTCTTCCTGCACCCAATCCCTCCCAGCATCAGAGTCTTTTCCAATGAGTCAACTCTTCGCATGAGGTGGCCAAAGTATTGGAGTTTCAGCTTCAGCATCAGTCCTTACAATGAACACCCAGGACTGATCTACTTTAGGATGGACTGGTTGGATCTCCTTGCAGTCCAAGGGACTCTCAAGAGTCTTCTCCAACACCATAGTTCAAAAGCATCAATTCTTCGGTGCTCAGCTTTCTTCACCATCCAACTCTCACATCCATACATGACCACTGGAAAAACCATAACCTTGACTAGATGGACCTTTGTTGACAAAGTAATGTTTCTGCTTTTTAATATGCTTTCTAGGCTGGTTATAAAATTCCTTCCAAGAAGTAAGCGTCTTTTAATTACATGGCCGCAATTAGCATCTGCAGTGATTTTGGAGCCCAAAAAAATAAAGTCTGACACTGTTTCCACTTTTTCCCCATCTATTTCACATGAAGTGATGGGACCAGATGCCATGATCTTAGTTTTCTGAATGTTGAGCTTTAAGTCAATTTTTTCACTCTCCTCTTTCACTTTCATCAAGAGGCTTTTTAGTCCCTCTTCACTTTCTACCATAAGGGTGGTGTCATCTGCATATCTGAGGTTATTGATATTACTCCCGGCAATCTTGATTCCAGCTTGTGCTTCTTCCAGCCCAGTGTTTCTCATGATGTACTCTGCATAGAAGTTAAATAAGTAGGGTGACAATATACAGCCTTGATGTACTCCTTTTCCTGTTTGGAACCAGTCTGTTGTTCCATGTCCAGTTCTAACTGTTGCTTCCTGACCTGCATACAGGTTTCTCAAGAGGCAGGTCAGGGGGTCTGGTATTCCCATCTCTTTCAGAATTTCCCACAGTTTATTGTGATCCACACAGTCAAAGGCTTTGGCATAGTCAATAAAGCAGTAATAGATGTTTTCCTGGAACTCTCTTGCTTTTTCCATGATCCAGCAGATGTTGGCAATTTGATCTCAGGTTCCTCTCCCTTTTTTAAAACCAGCTTGAACATCTGGAAGTTCACGGTTCACATATTGCTGAAGCTTGGCTTGGAGAATATTGAGCGTTACTTTACTAGTATGTGCTGCTGCTGCTGCTAAGTCACTTCAGTCGTGTCCAACTCTGTGCGACCCCAGAGACGGCAGCCCACCAGGCTCCCTCGTCCCTGGGATTCTCCAGGCAAGAACACTGGAGTGGGTTGCCATTTCCTTCTCCAATGCATGACAGTGAAAAGTGAAAGTGAAAGTGAAGTCGCTCAGTCGTGTCCAAATCTTAGCGACCCCATGGACTGCAGCCTACCAGGCTCCTCTGTCCATGGGATTTTCCAGGCAAGAGTACTGGAGTGGATTGCCATTCATGAGTGCAATTATGTGGTAGTTTGAGCATTCTTTGGCATTGCCTTTCTTTGGCACTGGAATGAAAACTGACTTTTTCCAGTCCTGTGGCCACTGATGAGTTTTCCAAATTTGCTGGCATATTGAGTGCAGCACTTTCACAGCATCATCTTTCAGGATTTGAAATAGCTCAACTGGAATGCCATAACCTCCACTAGCTTTGTTCATAGTGATGCTTTCTAAGGCCCACTTGACTTCACATTCCAGGATGTCTAGCTCTAGGTGAGGATCACACTATCATGATCATCGGGGTCATGAAGATCCTTTTTGTACAGTTCTTCTGTGTATTTTTGCCACCTCTTCTTAATATCTTCTGCTTCTGTTAGGTCCATACCATTTCTGTCCTTTATCGAGCCCATCTTTGCATGAAATATTCCCTTATTATCTCTAATTTTCTTGAAGAGGTCTCTATGCTATGCTATGCTAAGTCACTTCAGTCGTGCCTGACTCTGTGGGACAACATAGATGGCAGTCCACCAGGCTCCCCTGTCCCTGGGATTCTCCAAGCCAAGAACACTGGAGTGGGCTGCCATTTCCTTCTCCAATGCATGAAAGTGAAAAGTGAAAGTGAAGTCACTCTGTCGTGTCCGACTCTTAGCGACCCCATGCAGCCTAACAGGCTCCTCCGTCCATGGGATTTTCCAAGCAAGAGTACTGGAGTGGGGTGCCACTGCCTTCTCTCCCATTCTGTTGTTTTCCTCTATTTCTTTGCATTGATCGCTGAGGAAGGCTTTCTTATCTCTCCTTGCTATTCTTTGGAACTCTGCATTCAGATGCTTATATCTTTCCTTTTCTCCTTTGCTTTTCACTTCTCTTCATTTCACAGCTATTTGTAAGGCCTCCTCAGACAGCCATTTGTATTTCTTTTCTATGGGGATGGTCTTAATCCTTGCCTCCTGTACAATGTCACGAATCTGCACCCATAGTTCATCAGGCACTCTATCAAATCTAGTCGCTTAAATCTATTTCTCACTTCCACTGAATAATCATAAGGGATTTGATTTAGGTCATACCTGAATGGTCTAGTGGTTTTCCCTACTTTCTTCAATTTCAGTCTGAATTTGGCAATAAGGAGTTCATGATCTGAGCCACAGTCAGCTCCCGGTGTTGTTTTTGCTGACTGTATAGAGTTTCTCCATCTTTGGCTGCAAAGAATATAATCAATCTGATTTCGGTGTTGACCATCTGGTGATGTCCATGTGTAGAGTCTTCTCTTGTGTTGTTGGAAGACAGTGTTTTCTATGACCAGTGCATTCTCTTGACAAAACTCTATTAGCTTTTGCCCTGCTTCATTCTGTACTCCAAGGCCAAATTTGCCTGTTACTCCAGGTGTTTCCTGACTACCTATTTTTGCATTCCAGTCCCCTATAATGAAAAGGACATTTTTTGGGGTATTAGTTCTAAAAGGTCTTGAGGTCTTCATAGAACTGTTCAACTTCAGCTTCTTAAGAGTTACTGGTTGGGGCATAGGCTTGGATTACCATGATATTGAATGGTTTGCCTTGGAAACGAACAGAGATCATTCTGTCATTTTTGAGATTGCATCCAAGTACTGCATTTTGGACTCTTTTGTTGACCATGATGGCTACTCCATTTCTTTGAAGGGATTCCTGCCCAGAGTAGTAGATATAATGGTCATTTGAGTTAAATTCACCCATTCCAGTCCATCTTAGTTCGCTGAATCCTAGAATGTCGATGTTCACTCTTGACATCTCCTGTTTGACCACTTTCAATTTGCCTATGCCAAAGCCTTTGACTGTGTGGATCACAATAAACTGTGGAAAATTTTGAAAGATATGGGAATACCAGACCACCTGACCTGCCTCTTGAGAAACCTGTATGCAGGTCAGGAAGCAACAGTTAGAACTGGACATGGAACAACAGACTGGTTCCAAACAGGAAAAGGAGTACGTCAAGGCTGTACATTGTCACCCTGCTTATTTAACTTCTATGCAGAGTACATCATGAGAAACGCTGGGCTGGAAGAAGCACAAGCTGGAATCAAGATTGCCAGAAGAAATATCAGTAATCTCAGATATGCAGATGACACCACCCTTATGGCAGAAAGCGAAGATGAAATAAAGAGCCTCTTGATGAAAGTGAAAGAGGAGATTAAAACAGTTAGCTCTAAACTCAACATTCAGAAAACTAAGATCATGGCATCTGGTCCCATCACTTCATGGGAAATAGATGGGAAAACACTGGAAACAGTGTCAGACTTTATTTTTGGGGGCTGAAAAATCACTGCAGATGGTGATTGCAGCCATGAAATTAAAAGACCCTTACTCCTTGGAAGGAAAGTTATGACCAACCTAGATAGCATATTCAAAAGCAGAAACATTACTTTGTCAACAAAAGTCCATCTAGTCCAGGCTATGGTTTTTCCAGTGGTCATGTATGGATGTGAGAGTTTGTAAAGAAAGCTGAGCACCGAAGAATTGATGCTTTTGAACTGTGGTGTTGGAGAAGACTCTTGAGAGTCCCTTGGACTGCAAGGAGATCCAACCAGTCCATCCTAAAGGAGATCAGTCCTGGGTGTTCATTGGAAGGACTGATGCAGAAGCAGAAACTCCAATACTTTGGCTACCTCATACGAAGAATTGACTCATTGGAAAAGACCCTGATGCTGGGAGGGATTGGGTGCAGGAAGAGAAGGGGACGACAGAGGATGAGATGGCTGGGTGGCATCATCGACTTGATGGACATGAGTTTGGGTAAACTCCTGGAGTTGGTAATGGACAGGGAGGCCTGGCGTGCTGCGATTCACGGAGTCACAAAGAGAAGACACAACTGAGCAACCGAACTGAACTGAACTGAACTGAATTTGCCTTGATTCATGGACCTAAGATTCCAGGTTCCTATGCAATATTGCTCTTTACAGCATCAGACCTTGCTTCTATCACCAGTCACATCCACAACTGGGTATTTTTTTTTTTTTTTTTTTGCTTTTTTTATGTAGCCATAGCAAAATCGTAGAGAATTAGGACTATATTAATTTGCTTTATATTTGCAGCATCACTTTCTTAGTTCTTTTTTCAGAGTTTCTAATCTTTTTTTAAATTCAGCTTCTCAAACTATCGCATGGGATGCCATTTCATCTCCAGATACAGTCCTCTGAAAGCCATTCAACATGTTGATCCAAGCTAAATTGATTACCATTTTTATTTCCTTCAGATTCTGTTATTTCTTTGTCTGTTTCTATATCACTGGTTTTCCTTAAACATCATTCTACATCACTGGTTTTCCTTGAATGCCAGGTGATTGCCCATTAGTAGTGAAGGATGAAGGTATGTGTCAATTTTTCTAGGGAGGTAGTATAAATAGTCTGTGCTTTTATGTAAGTCTACTGTTTTCCCACTGTTCATACTCATGAATGAGAAGAGTGCCTTGGAGATTTGTGAAGTGGGTGGAATAAGTTAATCACCAGACTTTCTCAAAGAAAGTACAGTCAGGTAGTCAGTTATTAAGCCAGGCATCTCTCAAATACTAGAATTCAGAGGGTTTTTACTACAGAGTACCAAATTCATGCTAGAACTAGCTTTCCCAGATGGTTCATGTAAATTTTTTAAAGAGATAAGCTTTCAGCATTTGTTTCTTTTGACTATGCCTTGTGGCATGTGGCATCTTAGTTCCTCAACCAGGGATCACACACACAACCTCTGCATTGGAAGTGGGGAGTCTTAACCACTGGCCTGCCAGGGAAATCCCCCCCTTTTTTTTTTTAATTTTATTTTATATTGGGGTGTATTTGATTTACAATGTTGTGTTAGTTTCAGGTATAAAGCAAAGTAGTTCAGTTATACATATACATGTATACATTCTTTTTCAGATTCTGATTTGGGTTTTAAGAAGAGGACTGATCACCAGGGAAACTGGAAAATTCCATCTCAAACCCCAGAAGAGATAAGTATTGGGCATTTCCCAGTCATACATGGCATAGTGAAAAGTGAAGTGAAAGTTGCTCAGTCATTTATGACTCTTTGCAATCCAATGGGCCACATAATCCATGGAATTCTCCAAGTCAGAATACTGGAGTGGGTAGTCTTTCCCTTCTCCAGGGGATCTTCCTAACCCAGGGATCAAACCCAGGTCTCCCATATTGCAGGCAGGTTCTTTACCAGCTGAGCCACCAGGGAAGCCCAAGAATACTGGAATGGGTAGTCTATCCCTTTTCCAGCAGATCTTCCTGACCCAGGAATTGAACCATGGTCTCCTGCATTGCAGACAAATTCTTTATGGCTGAGCCACTGGGAAAGCATAGGACTACCACCATGTTCTTAACAGGAAATACCCCATTTGGCTTGAAGGGAAGACAGCCATTTTGGTAACCTTTGGTCTTCCACAGCGCATGGAGCCAGAGGAAACTGTCATGGTCAGAGTCTGGGTAAGTGGCAAGTAAGAGACTGGGAAGGTCAGAGTCTGAGAGTGCAAGGCTTCTTCACATAAGATGCCTGGGTCCCTGAGAAGGATCTACAAATACCCTAAACTTCCAAGAAAAAACTGGAGTATATGCATGTTTTCCTAGGGAAAAGGTCCATCCCTTCTCATAGAGCCAAGAGTAGGTTAAAATTCTGAGATCTAGAACAGCACTAAGCCAGTTGGAGACAAGAATGAGGAAGCCACCAGATACACCACCTAGAGCCAGCCATATCTGAGAGCTTGCCAAGCTGTCACTGAAGTTAGAACATGGACTCACAGCAGAGACAGTCAAGCATTGTTTTTCTGCACTTCTTTCTAACTGTACATCAAGTTCTTTCAAAAACAAGGCCCTGGGCTTGGTCCACTGCTATCTTGTATTCATTCTTGGGTATTAATTCACCAACATTAAACCCCAGGATAGAAGATGTGATAAGACAAGACTCCCTCCCCTATAGAGTCTTTTGCTGGTTTCAGTGGTGGACAGTGGTCATCACAGAAAACACACAGGAACTTTTCCCTGGAACTGAGGTGGGATGAAAAGTGCCTGCTGTGAATATTATCATCTTTTTCCTTGACCCGTGACCTCCAGTTTCTGAAGATATAGCAGAAAATAATCTTCCTTGAAGATAAAGGGTAACAAATTCATAAAACAAAAACACAGTCTTCCAAAGCCCTGTGCTTTCAGATATTCTGGGTTTAGTTCAGCTGCCAGATAAAGTGATTGATGCATTCATCGCGATAGCCAGGTAAGCCCACTTCATATTGTGATAGGCCACTGAGAGCTGGTAAGGGCACTGGAACCCTGATATCACCTGAAAATCCTTTCCTGGGAAGACAGTTTCATGAATGAGGTCTTCCAAGCAAATGACACCAAACTTCCCCAGGTGCTCCTCAATCTCTGTGTCAGAGAGATGACTTTATTCGTGACCTTGGCTTGTCTGTGTTTCAGGATGAGCTCCTGAACAGGCTTCAGATCTGGAAATCCCTAGGTCACCTGGGCTTCCCTGGTGGCTCAGATGGTAGAGTCCACCTACAATGTGGTAGACCTGGGTTTGATCCCTGGGTTGGGAAGATCCCCTGGAGGAGGGCATGGCAACTCACTCCACTATTCTTGCCTGGAGAATCTCCATGGACAGAGGAGCCAGGTGGGCTACAGTCCATGGGGTCACAAAGTTGGGCACAACTGAGTGACTAAGCACACAGCACAGGTCACGTAAGTTTCCACTACACAAAGTTTTTTCATGGTTTAAGGGGTTACTTTCATAAAGATACCACTGAAAATGTTCTTCAGATGAAGTCTTGCAATGGTCCTCTGCACCAGTAAATTCACCCCATTATTCCTTTGGGTGCATACAACAAAGACCATGGAATGTTTATCTGGCGCTTCCAAGCTGTGAGGTTTCACTTCTAGTCTTTAGAACCACACTCTGTCATGCAGTTGATGCCAGGAATTATGTAGGAACCATTCTAGTTGCTTACATTTGAGCTCTTTTTCTTTTCTTTGCTCTTTCCTTTGCAAAAGCTCCTCCTTTGCCTGGGTGACTCTGAGGGCCTGATAAGCCTTCCTCTTTTTCAGGACATTTTCTGGAACCAAAGAGATCTTTCTTTCTTTGCTCTTGCTACACCATCTTCCCAACACTTCAGGCTGCTCAGGGTTTGTTTCTTCTTATCCCCAACAGTTAATATCCATCTACCAGCAGATAGTTGACTAATAAGACATATCCACCAGCCTGCAGCTTTTAGTCTTGAAGTGACATTGGAGACAACTGGCATAACTGTTACATGTACAGACTTTCAATTAGCCTCATTGTCTATAGCCATTTTCCTTTTAGCCCTTTAGAATTACTAAATCCTAGGGTTCCAATGACAAACAGGCTATCTCATTAGTGCCTCTTTAAGTATGTCTAGGTAAATATTCTACATAGATATGTCCAATAAGATACTACCATTTATTTTTGGTTTTCCAGACTAAGATAAAATTTATTTACTCAGGAACTCCCTTCTCTCTGTTATGGGTGAACTTTCAATATATTGTCACTTCATTTGGATTCTAAAGGGATAGAAAGTGAAAATGTGTGCTCAGTCTACCATTTTATTAAAACACACACACACACTTGTTTACATACAAGGCTTTTCTACTGAAGCTCTTTAAATTCAAGGATGTATTTTAAAGAGCCTAGCAGTGTGTCAGGAATGTAATGAGTGTTCAAAGGTATGTGGCTGATTGGATTTGAATGTGGAAGAGAACAAATTAGAAAATGACAGAAAAACTTAGGCCTGGACAACAAGCATGCTGTTAGATACCAACAAAGGAATAATAAATTTTAAAGAAAAAAAAATTTTTTAGTGTTGGAAATCTATTGTTATGCCCTAGCATAAGAAGCAACAGTTAGAACTGGACATGGAACAACAGACTGGTTCCAAATAGGAAAAGGAGTACGTCAAGGCTATATATTATCACCCTGCTTATTTAACTTATATGCAGAGTACATCATGAGAAACGCTAGGCTGGAAGAAACAGAAGCTGGAATCCAGATTGCCGGGAGAAATATCAATAACCTGAGATATGCAGATGACACCACCCTTATGGCAGAAAGTGAAGAGGAACTAAAATGCCTCTTGATGAAAGTGAAGTGGAGAGTGAAAAAGTTGGCTTAAAGCTCAACATTCAGAAAACAAAGATCATGGCATCCGGTCCCATCACTTTATGGGAAATAGATGGGGAAACAATGGAAACAGTGTCAGACTTTATTTTTTTGGGTTCCAAAATCAGTACAGATGGTGACTGCAGCCATGAAATTAAAAGACGCTTTCCTTGGAAGGAAAGTTATGACCAACCTAGATAGCATATTCAAAAACAGAGACATTACTTTGCCAACAAAGGTCCGGCTAGTCAAGGCTATGGTTTTTCCTGTGGTCATGTATGTATGTGAGAACTGGACTGTGAAGAAGGTTGAGCACCGAAGAATTGATGCTTTTGAACTGTGGTGTTGGAGAAGACTCTTGAGAGTCCCTTGGACTGCAAGGAGATCCAACCAGTCCATTCTGAAGGAGATCAGCCCTGGGTGTTCTTTGGAAGGAATGATGCTGAAGCTGAAACTCCAGTACTTTGGCCACCTCATGCGAAGAGTTGACTCATTGGAAAAGACTCTGATTCTGGGAGGGATTGGGGGCAGGAGGAGAAGGGGACGACAGAGGATGCTGGATGACATCACTGACTCGATGGATGTGAGTCTGAGTGAACTCCGGGAGTTGGTGATGGACAGGGAGGCCTGGCGTGCTGTGATTCATGGGGTCGCAAAGAGTCGGACACGACTGAGCGACTGAACTGAACTGAAGCATAGGCAAATAATGGAAACTATTTTTCAAGACATCATTAACTGTTATGAAATTATTTTTGTGTGCCAGAAACAGACACACCACTTTTACAGAGTGTTGATACTATCCTAGTGAGAAAAGAATTCATTTTACCTCTTGGCTCTCACCTAATCCAGTAAATCAACTTGGAATAGTCCTTATTGGATAAGAAAACCACAGAGCATAGTGTAACACAGCAAGAAACTACTACATTAATCCAGATATACATTATGTCCTCAAGAGTAGGTACTCAATAAATATTTAATGAGTAAATGTATCCCTAACACTTGCTTGCAAACCTGATTCCAGAGTCAAGAAATAAAGTTTTCAGAGGTGAAAACCAAATAAGTGATGATTTCATTATAGTGGCCATTATTAAAGTACCTGACCTAGATCAGAAACTCAGTAAATATTTGTGAGGCTAATAAGATAATTAGTTAACTTTTTCAAACTTTAAAAAAGTCTACTTATCAAGCAAATGCTGGTGTATAACTCTTTAATATAGTAATACTGAAAGCCATTGAATTTTATAAACAGTTGAACTATATATCAATTATATCTCAATAAAGCCACAAAAAAAGAAAGAAACTCACAAGAAAACATTTCCAGGCCTTCTGAATGACTCTGGCAGCTCTGTCTTTCCTTTCAAATTCTGATTCTTGTTTCAAAGCCATGTGAAAGTCCTAAAATAAAATAAACAAAGGAGTATAATTTTAAATTATATACTCCATCATGAAACTGTCACTAGAACTACATGAAATTCAAATAGAAAGTACAAAGGATATACTGAAAATGATATTTGGCATCAAAATAACTAAAATAAACATTAAAATTGACACCTTTAACTGATAGCCTCTGTTCCATTTTGCTTTTTATTGAAGTATAGTTGATTTACAATATTATATTTTTTTAATTATTTTTAAAGATTATACTCTATTTAATGTTACAAAATAATGGCTATATTTCCCTGTGTGTAAATTATATCCTTGTTGCTTTTCTACCTTATGCATAGTAATTTGTATGTCTTAACCCCCTACCCCTATTTTGTTCCTTCCCTTTTCCCACTCTTCACTGGTAACCATTAGCTTGTTCTCTGTACCTGTAAGTGTGTTTCTGTTTTGTTATATAGATCATTTGTTTTAGTTTGTAGATTCAGCATATAAGTGATAATATAGAGTATTTGTCTTTGTCTGACTTTTTCACTAAGCATAATAATCTCTAGGTCCATTCACATTGCAAATGGCAGAATTTGTCCTTTTTGATAGCCAAGTAATATTCCATATATATATATACATACCACATTTTCTTTATCCATTTATCTGTTGATGGACATGTAGGTTGATTAACTATCATGGTAATTATAAATAATGCTTCTAAAAATAGCAGGGTGCATACATCTTTTTGAATTATTGTTTTCATTTTCTTTGAAAATGAAACTCAACAGTGGAATTGTTGGATCATATAATAGTTCTATTTTTAGTTTTTTGAGGAACCTCCATACTGTTTTTCGCATTAGCTGCACCAATTTACATTCCCACCAACAGTGTATGAGGGTTCCCTTTTCTTCACATCCTCACAAACATTTGTTACTTGTAGACTTTTTGATGATATCTGGCATCTGGTCTCATCATTTCATGGGAAATAGATGGGGAAACAAAGGAAACAGTATCAGACTTTAATTTTTGGGCTCCAAAATCACTGCAGATGGTGATTGCAGCCATGAAATTAAAAGACGCTTACTCCTTGGAAGGAAAGTTATGACCAACCTAGATGGAATATTGAAAAGCAGAGACATTACTTTGCCAACAAAGGTCCGTCTAGTCAAGGCTATGGTTTTTCCAGTGGTCATGTATGGATGTGAATTGAACTGTGAAGAAAGCTGAGCACCAAAGAATTGATGCTTTTGAACTGTGATGTTGGAGAAGACTCTTGAGAGTCCCTTAGACTGCAAGGAGATCCAACCATCCTAAAGACCAGTCCTGGGTGTTCATTGGAAGGACTGATGCTGAAGCTGAAACTCCAATACTTTGGCCACCTCATGCAAAGAGTCGAATCATTGGAAAAGACCCTGATGCTGGGAGGGATTGGGGGCAGGAGGAGAAGGGGACAACAGAGGATGAGATGGCTGGATGGCATCACCAACTCGATGCACTGGAGTTTTGGGTGAACTCCGGGAGTTGGTGATGGACAGGGAGACTTGATGTGCTGTGATTCATGGGGTTGCAAAGAGTCGGACACGACTGAGTGACTGAACTGAACTGATCCTGACAGATGTGAGATAATATCTCATAATTTTGATTTGCATCTCTCTGATGATTACCAATGTTGATCATCTTTTCATGTGCCTGTTAGCCACCTGTCTGTCTTCTAAATGTCTATTCAGGTCTTCTGCCCATATTTTAAATTGGATTATTTGTTTTTTGATATTGAGTTGTATGAGTTATTTACCTATTTTGAATATTACTGCTATTGTTTATACCATTTGCAAATATTTTCTCCCATTCTGCACGTTGTCTTTTAGTTTTGTTGATGGATTTTTTTTGCTGTGCAAAAGCTTTTAACTTTAATTATGGCCTATTTGGGTTTTGGGTTTTTTTTTTGCTTTTATTTCTTTTGCCTTAGAAGAATGATCCAAGAAAATATTGTTATAATTTTTATCTAAGCATGTTCTGCCTATCTTATCTTCTAGGAAATTTATGATTTTAAGTTTTACATCTAGTTTTTAACCATTTTGAGTTTTTGTATACAGTGTGAGGAAATGTCCTAATGTCATTGTTTTACATGTGACTGTTCAGTTTTCCCAAAATAACTTGTTGAAGAGACTGTCTTTTCTTCATGGTGTATTCTTGCCTCCTTTGTTGTAAATTAATTGATGGTAGATGTGTGGGTTTAATTCTGGGCTCTCTATTCTTTTCCATTGATCCATATGTCTGTTTTTGTTCCATTACCAAACTGTTACAATGACTGTATGGTGTATCTAAGGTCTGGAGGTTATGCCTTCAGCTTTATTCTTTTTTTCAGGATTGTTTTCAGAATTCAGGCTCTTTTGTGGTTCCATTTAAAATTTATTTTAACTTTTTATTTTATCTTGAAGTATAGTTGATTAATGATGTTGTGTTAGTTCTAGGTGTACAACAATGTGATTGAATAATCAGATCAGATCAGTCGCTCAGTTGTGTCCGACCCTTTGTGACCCCATGAATCGCAGCATGCCAGGCCTCCCTATCCATCACCAACTCCCGGAGTTCACTCAGACTCATGTCCATCGAGTCAGTGATGCCATCCAGCCATCTCATCCTCTGTCGTCCCCTTCTCCTCCTGCCCCCAATCCCTCCCAGCATCAGAGTCTTTTCCAATGAGTCAACTCTTCGCGTGAGGTGGCCAAAGTACTGGAGTTTCAGCTTTAGCATCATTCCTTCCAAAGAACACCCAGGGCTAATCTTCTTCAGAATGGACTGGTTGGATCTCCTTGCAGTCCAAGGGACTCTCAAGAGTCTTCTCCAACACCACAATTCAAAAGCATCAATTCTTCTGCGCTTAGCTTTCTTCACAGTCCAACCCTCACATCCATACATGACCACTGGAAAAACCATAGCCTTGACTAGACGAACCTTTGTTGGCAAAGTAATGTCTCTGCTTTTCAATATGCTATCTAGGTTGGTCATAACTTTCCTTCCAAGGAGTAAGCGTCTTTTAATTTCATGGCTGCAGTCACCATCTGTAGTGATTCTGGAGCCCAGAAAAATAAAGTCTGACACTGTTTCCACTGTTTCCCCATCTATTTCCCATGAAGTGGTGGGACCGGATGCCATGATCTTTGTTTTCTGAATGTTGAGCTTAAACCAACTTTTTCACTCTCTTCTTTCGCTTTCATCAAGAGGCTCTTTAGTTCTTCTTCACTTTCTGCCATAAGGGTGGTGTCATCTGCATATCTGAGGTTATTGATATTTCTCCCGGCAATCTTGATTCCAGCTTGTGTTTCTTCCAGTCCAGGGTTTCTCATGGTGTACTCTGCATATAAGTTAAATAAGCAGGGTGACAATATACAGCCTTGACGAACTCCTTTTCCTATTTGGAACCAGTCTATTGTTCCATGTCCAGTTCGAACTGTTGCTTCCTCACCTGCATACAAATTTCTCAAGAGGCAGGTCAGGTGGTCTGGTATTCCCATCTCTTTCAGAATTTTCCACAGTTTATTGTGATCCACACAGTCAAAGGCTTTGGCATAGTCAATAAAGCAGAAATAGATGTTTTTCTGGAACTCTCTTGCTTTTTCCATGATCCAGCGGATGTTGGCAATTTGATCTCTGGTTCCTCTGCCTTTTCTAAAACCAGCTTGAACATCAGGAAGTTCACGGTTCACATATTGCTGAAGCCTGGCTTGGAGAATTTTGAGCATTACTTTACATATACATATATCTATTCTTTTTCAAATATTTTTCCCATTTAGATTGTTATAAAATATTGAGCACAGTTCTTGATGCTATACAATAGGTCCTTGTTGGTTATCCATTTAAAATATAGTAATGTGTACATGTCAATAAACTCCCTAACCCTCCTCCACCATCCTTCCCCTCTGGTAACCATAAGTTCATTCTCTAAGTTTATGGATCTGTTTCTGTTTTGTGAATAAGTTCATTTGTATCATTTTTTTTTTTTTTTGGATTCCACATATAAGCAAAATCATCCAATATTTGTCTTTCTCTGTCTGACCTACTTCACTCAGTACGACCTACTTCACTCTAGGTCCATCCATATTGCTTGCAAATGGCATTATTTCATTCTTTTTCAGTTCAGTTCAGTTGCTCAGTCATGTCTGACTCTTTGTGACCCCATGAATGACTGAGTAATAGTCCATTGTATATATGTACCACATTTTCTTTATCCATTCACCTGTTGAGGGAACATTTCTGTTGCTTTCATGTCTTTGATATTGTAAAGAGTGCTGCTATAAACACTGGGGTGCATTAATCCTTTTGGATATATGTTTTTATCTGGATGTATGCCCAGGAATGGGATTGCAGGATCATGTTGGCTCTATTTTCAGGTTTTGAAGAAACTTCCATACATTCCCACCAACAGTATAAGAGGGTTCCCTTCTATCCACACCTTCTCCCACATTTATTGTTTTTGTTTTTTAATGATAGCAATTCTGACTGGTGTGAGGTGATATATCATTGTAGTTTTGATGTGCATTTCTCTAAATTAGTAATGTTGAACATCTTTTCATGTGCTTCATGGTTATAGGTATGTATTCTTTGGAGAAATGTCTACTTAGGTCTTCTGCCCATTTTTTTGCTTGGATTGTTTGTTTTTTGATATTAAGCTCCATGAACTATTTGTAAATTTTGAGACTAATCCCTTGTTGGTCACATCATTAGCAAATATTTTTTTCCCATTCTACAGGTTGCCTTTTTGTTTTGTTTATCATTTCCTTTGATGTACAACAGCTTCTGAGTTTAATTAGTCCTATTTATTTTTGGTTTTATTTCCATTACACTGGGAGACAGAAAAAAATTCTGCTGCAATTTATCTCAGAGTATTCTGTTTAGGTTTTCCTCTAAGACTTTTATAGTGTTTGGTCTTACATTTACATTTTTAATCCATTTTGACTTTAGTGTATGGTGTTAGAACATGTTCTAATTTCTTTTTTTTTTTTTTTTTTTACATGTAACTGTCTGATTTCCCCAGGGCCGTTTATTGCAGAGACTATCTTTCCTTCATTGCATAGTCTTGCCTCCTTTGTTGAAGATTAAATGATCATAGGTATGTGGGCTTATTTCTAGACTTTCTATCCTGTTCCATTAATCTCTATTTCTATTTTTGGCCAGTATCATAATGATTGGATGACTACAGCATTGTAGAGTCTGGAGTCAAGGAGCCTTATTCCTCCAGCTCTGTTTTTCTTTCTCAATATTGCTTTCACTATTCAGGGTCTTTTGTGTCTTCATATAAATGTTAAGATTTTTTTTTTTGTTCTAGTTCTGTGAAAAATGTCATTGATAATTTTATATGGATTCCCTGAATCATTAAATTTCCTTGGGCAGTATAGTCACTTGGACAATATTGACACTTCCAATCCAAGAGGATGGTGTATCTTTCCAACTATTTTGTCATCTTTGATTTCTTTCTTCGGTGTCACAGTTTTTGGAGTAAGGGGCTGTTGTCTCCTTAGGTAGGTTTATTCTTAGGCATTTTATTCTTTTTGTTGCAATGGTAAATGGGATTGTTTGCTTCATTTCTCTAGTGTATAGCAATGCAACATATTTTTTGTATTAATTTTGTAACCTGTAACTTTACCAAATTCACTGATGAGCTCTCATAGTTTTTGATAGTGTCTTTAGGATTTTCTATATATCGTATCATGTCATATGCAAAGTGTGACAGTTTAACTTTTTCTTTTCCAATCTGCATTTCCTTTATTTCTTTTTCTTCTATGATTTCCATAACTAGGACTTCCAAAGCTATGCTGAATAAAGGGGCAAGAGTGGACTGTTCCTGACCTTAGAGGAAACTCTTCCAGCTTTTCATCATTAACTATGATGCTAGCTGTAGGTTTATTGTATATGACCTTCACTGTACTGAGGTAGGTTTCCTCATTGCCAACTTTCTCAGTTCAATTCAGTTGCTCAGTCCTGTCCAACTCTTTATGATGCCATAGACTGCAGCACACCAATCTTCCCTGTCCATCACCAACTCCCAGAGCTTGCTCAAATTCATGTCCATCGAGTTGGTGATGCCATCCAATCATCTCATCATCTGTCGACCCTTCTCCTCTTGCCTTCAATCTTTTTCAGCATCAGGATCTTTTCCAGTGAGTCAGTTCTTCCCCTCAGGTGGCCAAAATATTGGAGTTTCAGCTTCAGCATCAGTCCTTCCAATGAATATTCAGTACTGGTTTCCTTTAGGATTGACTGGTTGGATCTCCTTGCAGTCCAAGGGACTTTCAGGAGTCTTCTCCAACACCAAGTTCAAAAGCATCAATTCTTCAATGCTAAGCCTTTTTTATGGTCCATACATGAAACTGGAAAAACCATAGCTTTGACTATATGGACCTTCATCAGCAAAGTAATGTCTCTGCTTTTTAATATGCTGCCTAGGTTGGTTATGGCCTTTCTTCCAAGGATCAAGAGTCTTTTAATTTCATGGCTTTCTGCCATAAGGGTGGCATCATCTGCATATCTCATGAATTTTGAAAAAGTCCATGACTCTCAACAGTCTACTCCAACACCAAAGTTCAAAAGCATCAATCCTTCGGTGCTCAGCCTTCTTCAGAGTCCAATTCTCACATCCATACACGACTGTTGGAAAAACCATAGTTTTGACTAGATGGACCTTTGTTGGCAAAGTAATGTCTCTGCTTTTTAATATACTGCCTAGGTTGATCATTGCTTTTCTTCCAAGGAGCAAGCATTTTTAATTTCATGGCTGCAGTCACCATCTGCAGTGATTTGGAACCCAAGAAAATAAAGTCTGTCACTGTTTCCATTGTTTCCCCATCTATTTGCCATGAAGTGATGAGACCAGATGCCATGATCTTGGTTTTCTGAATGTTGAATTTTAAGTCAGCTTTTTCACTCTCTTCTTTCTCTTTCTTCAAGAGGCTCTTTAGTTCTTCTTTGCTTTCTTCCATAGGTGGTGTCATCTGCATATAGAGTTTACTGATATTTCTCCTGGCAATCTTGATTCCAGCTTGTGCTTCATCCAGCCTGGCATTTCACATAATGTACTCTGTATATAAGTTAAATAAGCAGGATGACAATATACAGCCTTGATGTACTCCTTTCCCAATTTGGAAATAGTCCGTTGTTCCATGTCTGGTTCTAACTATTGCTTCTTACCGATTTCTTATGAGGCAAGTAAGTGGTCTGGTATTCCTGTCTCTTGAAGAATTTTCCACAATTTATTGTGATCCACACAGTCAAAGGCTTTGGTGTAGTCAATAAGGCAGAAGTAGATGTTTTTCTGGAACTTTCTTGATTTTTTGATGATCCAATGGATGTTGGCAATATGATCTCTGGTTCCTCTGCCTTTTCTAAATCCAGTTTGAACATCTGGAAGTTCATGGTTCATGTACTGTTGAAGCCTGGCTTGGAGAAGTTTGAGCATCACTTTGCTAGCGTGTGAGATGAGTACAACTGTGTGGTAGTTTGAGCATTCTTTGGCATTGCCTTTCTTTGGGATTGGAAGGAAAACTGACCTTGTCCAGTCCTGTGGCCACTGCTGAGTTTTCCAAATTTGCTGGCATATTGAGTGCAGCACTTTCACAGCGTCAAGTTTCAGGATTTGAAATAGCTCAACTCGAATCCCATCACCTCTACTAGCTTTGTTCATAGTGATGCTTCCTAAGGCCCACTTGACTTCACATTCCAGGATGTCTGGCTCTAGATGGGTGATCACACCATCATGGTTATCTGGGTCATAATCTTTTTTGTACAGTTCTTCTATGTATTCTTGCCACCTCTTCTTAATATCTGCTTCTGTTAGGTCCATACTGTTTCTGTCCTTTATTGTGCCCATCTTTACATGAAATGTTCCCTTGGTATCTCTAATTTTCTTGAAGAGATCTCTAGTTTTTCCCATTCTATTGTTTTCCTCCATTTCTTCACATTTATCACTGAGGAAGGCTTTCTTATCTCTCCTTGCTATTCTTTGGAACTTTGCATTCAACTGGGTATATCTTTCCTTTTATCCTTTGCCTTTACCTTCTCTTTTCAACTATTTGTAAGGCTTCCTGAGACAACCATTTTGCACTTTCACATGTCTTTTTCATGGGGATGATCTTGATCACTGCCTCCTGTACAATGTCATGGACCTCTGCCCATAGTTCTTCATGCATTCTATCAGATCTAATCCCTTGAATCTATTTGTCACTTCCACTGTATAACTGTCAGGTATTTGATTTAGGTCATACCTGAATGGTCTAGTGGTTTCCCCTACTTCAATGTAAGTCTGAATTTGGCAATAAGGAGTTCATGATCTTAGCCATGGTCAGCTTCTGGTCTTGTCTTTGCTGATGGTACAGAGCTTCTCCATCTTTAGCTTCAAAGAATATAATCAATCTGATTTCAGTATTGATCATCTGGTGAAGTCCATGTGTAAAGTCATCTCTTGTGTTGTTGGAAGAGGGTGTTTGCTATGGCCCATGCATTCTCTTGGCCAAACTCTGTTAGCCTTTTGTACACCAAGGCCAAACTTGCCTGTTATTCCAGGTTTCTTTCGACTTTCTGCTTTTGCATTCCAATCCCCCATGATGAAAAGGACTTTTTTTTTTTTTTTGGTGTTAGTTCTAGAAGGTCTTGTATGTCTTCATAGAATTGTTCAACTTCAGCTTCTTCAGCATTAGTGGTTGGGGCATAGACTTGGATTACTGTGTTATTGAATGGTTTGCCTTGGAAACGAACAGAGATCATTCTGTCGTTTTTGAGATTGCACCCAAATACTGCATTTTGGACTCTTGTTGACTGAGGGCTACTCCATTTCTTCTAAGGGATTCTTGCTCACAGTAGTAGATATAAAGGTCATCTGAGTTAAATTCACCAATTCCAGTCAATTTCAGTTCACTAATTCCTAAAATGTCGATGTTCACTCTTGCCATCTCCTGTTTGCTACTTCCAATTTACCTTGATTCATGGACCTAACATTCCAGGTTGCTTTGCAATGTTCTTTTTTACAGCATCGGACTTTACTTCCATCACCAGTCCCATCCACAACTGGGCGTTTTTTTTGCTTTGGCTCTGTCTCTTCATTCTTTCTGGAGTTACTTCTCCACTCTTCTCCAGTAGCATATTGGGCACCTACCGACCAGGGAATTTCATCTTTCAGTGTCATATCTTTTTGTCTTTTTATACTGTTAATGGGGCCTCAAGGCAAGAATACTGAAGTGGTTTGCCATTCCTTTCTCCGGTGGACCAGTTTTGTCAGAACTCTCCACCATGACCTGTCCATCTTGGGTGGCCCTACATGGCATGGCTCATATTTTCATTGAGTTAGACAAAGCTGTGGTCCATGTGATCAGTTTTCTGTGATTGTGGTTTTCATTCTGTCTGCCCTCTGATGGATAAGGATAAGAGGCTATGAAAGCTCCCTGAAGGGAGAGACTGACTGTGGGGGAAACGGTCTGGTTCTGTTGGCAGGGCCATGCTCAGTAAATATTTAATCCAATTTTCTGTTCATGGGCTAGGCTGTGTTCTCTCCCTGTTGTTTGACCTGAGGCCAAACTATGGTGGAGGTAATGAAGATAATGGTGACCTCCTTCAAAAGGTCCCAAGCACGCACTGCCACACTCAGTGCCCCTGACCCTACAGCAGGCCACCTGCAACCCACGCCTCTTCCGGAGACTCCTGGATACTCACAGGCAAGTGTGGGTCAGTCTCTTGTGGGGTCACTGCTCCTTTCTTTTAGTTCTTCTAGGCCTTTGTTAAACATTTCTTGCATCTTCTTGATCCTTGCCTCTATTCTTTCCCTAATATCTTGGATCATCCTCACTATTATTATTCTGAATTCTTTTTCTGATAGATTGGCTATCTCCACTTGACTTAGTTGTTCTTCTGGAGTTTCATCTTATTTATTCATCTGGGACATATTCCTCTGCTGTCTTACTTTGACTAACTTTCTGTGATTGTTATTTCTGTTCCACAGTCTATAGGTTTGTAGTTCTTGCTTCTACTGTCTGCCTCTGTTGGATAAGGTTGTCTAAGAGGTTTGTGCAGGTTTCCTGATTAGATGGGCTGATTCCTGCTCAGTGATGGGTGCAATTGGGTCTTGTCTCTTTGGTTGGCAGGGCCATGCTCAGGAAGAGTTTAAGCCACTTGTCTGCTGATAGGCAGGACTGTGTTCCTGCTCTATTGGTTGTTTGGCTTTAGGTGACCCAGCACTGCAGCCTACAGGCTGTTTGGTGGGGCAAATGGCACATTCCAGGAGGGCTCATGGTAATGGGTACTTCTGAAAACTGCTACTGCCAGTGTCTTTGTCCCTGCAGTGAGCTGCAGCTACCCCCCACCTCTGCAGAAGGTAGGTCAATATTCTTAGGTCAATCTTAGCAGGTAGGTCAATATTCTTATGGGTCACTTTCCCCCCTGTATTTCAGTGCACATGAGACTTTGTGTGTATCCTCTAAGTGTGGAATTTCTTTTCCCAGAAGTTCTGTGGAAGTCCTATTATCTAACCCCACCAGCCTTCAAAGTCAGATTCTCTGGGGATTCCTCCCATTGCTGGATCCCCAGGCTGGGAAGCCAGACATGGGGCTCAGCACTTTCACTCCTGTGGGATAACTTCTCTGGTACAATTGTTTTCCAACTTGTGAGTAGTCCACCAATGGGTATGGGATTTGATTTTATTGTGATTGTGCCTGTCCTACCATCATGTTGTGGCTTATTTATTTATTTTTTTTAAATGTAGAGTATCTTTTTTAGTAGGTTCCAGTAGTTTTTTCCCACCTGATGGTTATTTAGCAGTTAGTTGTGATTTTAGTGTTTTCATAAGAAGGGAGTGGCTCATGTCCTACTCTATCATCTTGAGCTCTCAACATCTGTATATAAATTTTAGGATTATTATAGTTCTATGAAAAATGTCATGGGTATATTGATAGGGATTGAATTAAATCTGTATATTGCTTTGGGTAGTACGGCCACTTTAACAATATTAATTCTTCCAATCTAATACCATGGTATATCTTTCCATTTCTTTGAATCATCTTCAGTTTCCTTCATCAGTGTTGTATAGTTTTCAGAGTATAGGTCTTTCTGTGGAGACTGTCAGAGTATAGGTCTCCTTGGTTTAAGTTTATTCTTACATATTTTTTTTTTAGATGCGATTTTAAATGGATTTTTTCCTTTCAGTTTCTGATATTTCAGAAATAACAGATTTCTGTGTACTTCTCTTATATCCTGCAACCTTGCTAAATTTGTTTATTATTCTAGTAGTTTTTGGGTGGAGATTTTAGGATTCTCTATGTCATTTGCAAATAGTGACAGTTTTACCTCTTCTCTACATTTTATTTCATTTTCTTATCTGATTTCTGTGAATAAGACCCACCAGGGAAGCCCCAAGGACTTTCAACACTATGTTAAATATAAGTGGTAAGAGTGGGCATCCTTTTCTGGTTCCTGGATTTAGTGGGAAGTCTTGTAGATTTTAACCATTGAGTCTGACGCCAGCTGTGGGTTTGCTGCAAATATTAATGTTCTTTATGTTGAGATAGTTTCCCTCTATCCCCACTTTGGAGAGAGCTTTTATCCTGAATGGATGGTGAATTCTGTCAAATGCTTTTTTTGCATCTAGTAATCTTTTTACTAGGTAATTAAAAATCGCCTGACAAGTAATAGCCCTGGACCTGACGGCTTCACCAGTGAATTCTATGAAACATTTAAAGAAGAACCAATTCTTCTCAAGGTTTTCCAAAATATTGAAAAGGAGGCCTAACTCATTCTGGGAGACCAGCTTTATCTTGACACTACAAAACCAGATAAAGACACTACAGGAAAAGAAAACTATAGACCAGTATCCCTATGAATATTGATGCAAAAATACTAGCAAAGAGAGTATAGCAGCACATTAAAAGTATGACTATTGTCACAATGAACAAACTGGATCTATTCCTGGAATGCAAAGATAGTTCACAATAGAAATATCAATCAATGTTCTCAACAAAGCCAGTATCAGTTCAGTTCAGTCACTCAGTCGTGTCCGACTCTTTGCAACCCCATGGACTGCAGCATGCCAGGCCTCCACGTCCATCACCAACTCCTGGAGTTTACCCAAACTCATGTCCATTGAGTTGGTGATGCCATCTAACCATCTCATCCTCTGTCATCTCCTTCTTCTCCCATTTTCAATCTTTCCCAGCATCAGGGTCTTTTCAAATGAGTCAGTTCTTCACATCAGGTGGCCAAAGTACTGGAGTTTAGGTTTAGCATCAATCCTTCCAATGAATATTCAGGACTGATTGCCTTTAGGGTGGACTGGTTGGACCTCCTTGCAGTCCAAGGAACTCTCAAGAGTCTTCTCCATCACTACAGTTCAAAAGCATCAATTCTTCAGCACTCAGCTTTCTTTATATTCCAACTCTCACATCCATATGTGACTACTGGAAAAACCATAGCTTTGACTAGACAGACCTTTGTTGGCAAAGTAATGTCTCTGATTTTAAAAGCCAGTATAGAGAGGAACATATTTCAACATTATAAAGGTCACACATGACAATATCACAGCTAACATCATACACAATAGTTAAATACTGCAAGCATTTTATTAAAGATCAGGAATAAAACAAGGATGCCCATAATCCTTAAGGATGCCCATAAAAGATGAATAATCAGTGCTGATTATTCAACATAGTATTAGAAGTCCTAACCAGAACATTTAGCTAAGAAAAAAAATAAAAGTTATCCAAATTGGAGGGGAAGAAGTAAAACTGTCACTTCACACAGATGACATGATACTATATGGTATTATACAAAGAAAACCCTAAGATTTCACAAAAAGACTGTTCAGATCAGTTCAGTTCAGTCACTTAGCCATTTCTGACTCTTTGCAACCCCACGGAGCGCAGCATGCCAGGCCTCCCTGTCTATCACCAACTCCTGGAGTTTGCCCAAGCTCATATCCATTGAGTCGGTGATGCCATCCAACCATCTCATTCTCTGTCATCACCTTCTCCTCCTGCCCTCAATCTTTCCCAGCATCACGGTCTTTTCAAATGAGTCAGCTCTTCACATCAGGTGGGAAAAAGATTGGAGTTTCAGCTTCAACATCAGTCCTTCCAATAAACACTCAGGACTGATCATTAGGATGAACTGGTGGGATATCCTTGCAGTCCAAGGGACTCTCAAGAGTCTTCTCCAACACCACAGTTCAAACGCATCAATTCTTTAGTGCTCAGCTTTCTTTATAGTCCAACTCTCACATCCATACATGACTACTGGAAAAACTATAGCCTTGACTAGATGGACCTTTGTTGGCAAAGTAATGTCTCTGCTTTTTAATATGCTGTCTAGGTTGGTCATAACATTCCTTCCAAGGAGTAAGCGTCTTTTAATTTCATGGCTGCAGTCACCATCTGCTGTGATTTTAGAGCCCAAAAAGTAGCCCAAAAGCCACTGTTTCCACTATTTCTCCATCTATTTGCCATGAGTGATGGGACGGGATGCCATGATCTTAGTTTTCTGAATGTTGAGCTTTAAGCCAACTTTTTCAGTCTCCACTTTCACTTTCATCAAGAGGCTCTTTAGTTCTTCTTCACTTTCTGCCATAAGGGTGGTGTCATCTGCATATCTGAGGTGATTGATATTTCTCCCGGCAATCTGGATTCCAGCTTGTGCTTCTTCCAGCCCAGCATTTCTCATGATGTACTCTGCATATAAGCTAAATAGGCAGGGTGACAATATACAACCTTGACGTACTCCTTTTCCTATTTGGAACCAGTCTGTTGTTTCACGTCCAGTTCTAACTGACCTATATACAGATTTCTGCATACCTGCATACAGATTTCTCAAGAGGCAGGTCAGGTGGTCTGGTATCCCCATTTCTTTTGGAATTTTCCACAGTTTATTGTGATCTGTATATAAACATATATATAAATATATATATAATATATATACTTTAGAAAACTGATCAATATTTGTTAAACATTCATGACTTTGATTCCACTTGTTTGACTTAGTATGGATAGAATGCTAGATTTCTAATTAAAAATAGATATGCAACAAGCAACAAAGGTTTATTATATAGTATAGAGACCTATAGTCAATATAATAACCTATAATGAAAAGTAATATAAAAATAATATATGTGTATATGTAAAACTGCATCACCTTGCTGTGCACCTAAAACATTACAAGTCAATGATACTTCGATGAAAGATATATATTAAAAAGAAAACCAAACAAAATGGATTAAAAGTTTGAACATAAGATCTGAAACCATAAAACTCTGGAAGGAAACACAGGTGGTAAGATCCTTGACATAGGTTTTGGGAACGATTTTTGAATATGACACCAAAAGCAACAAAAAAGCAAAAATAAACAAGTGGGACTATATTAAACTAAAAGCTTCTGAGCAAAGGAACCATCAACAAAATGAAAAGGTAAACTACTGAATGGGAGAAAATATTTGTAAATCATATATCTGATAAGGGGCTAATATCCAAAATATGTTTAAAAACTCATATAACTCAATAACAAACAAACGATCCAATTTACCAGTGGGCAGAAGGTCTGAAAAGACATTCTCCCAGAAGAATACAGATGGCCAACAGGTACATAAAAAGATGCTCTACATACTTCATCGTCAGGGAAATGTAAATCAAAATAGCAATGAGATATCACCTTACACCTGTTAGAATGGCTATTATAAAAAAGACTAGAGATAGTAAGTGTTGGTGAGGATGTAGAGAAAAGGGAACCTTTGTGCACTATTGGCAGAATGTAAATTTGTACAGGCACTATAGAAAACAGTATGAAGTTTCCTCAAAAAAATAAAAATATAACTACCATATGATCCAGCATTTCTACTTCTAAGCATTTGCCTGAAGAAAATGAAAACACTAACTCAAAAAGATATATACACCTCATGTTCATTGCAGCATTATTTACAATAGCCAACATGTGGAAACAACCTAAGTATTCCATGGTTGGATAAATGGATAAAGAAGATGTGGATATATACACAATGGAATGTAACTCAGCCATAAGACAATAAGAACATTTTGCTATTTGTGACAAGATGAACAGACCTCAAGAGCATTATGGTAAGTGAAATAAGTCAGACAGAGAAGGACAAATACTATATGATCTCTCTTATATATGAAATCTAAAATAGTAATAAGTAAATAATAAAACCAAGCTTATAGATACAGAGAACAGGGAGAGGAGCTAAGATGGCGGAGGAGTAGGACGGGGAGAACACTTTCTCCCCCACAAATTCATCAAAAGAACATTTAAACGCTGAGTAAATTCCACAAAACAACTTCTGAAAGCCGGCAGAGGACATCAGGCACCCAGAAAAGCAACCCAAGTCTTCGAAAGGAGAGAGAAGAAATACAGCTCCAGTCACCAGAACACCGACACAAAGCTTCCCTAACCAAGAAACCTTGACAACCCACCTGTACAAACCCACACAGAGCGAGGAAACGCCACAATAAGGAGAACTCCACAAACTGCCAGAATACAGATAGGACACCCCAAACTCAGCAATTTAAACAAGATGAAGAGACAGAGGAATACCCAGCAGATAAAGGAACAGGATAAAAGCCCACCAAACCAAACTAAAGAGGAAGAGATAGGGAATCTACCTGATAAAGAATTCCAAATAATGATAGTGAAATTGATCCAAAATCTTGAAATCAAAATGGAATCACAGATAAATAGCTTGGAGACTAAGATCGAGAAGATGCAAGAAAGGTTTAACAAGGACCTAGAAGAAATAAAAGAGAGTCAATATAAAATGAATAATGCAATAAATGAAATTAAAAACACTCTGGAGGCAACAAATAGTAGAATAACAGAGGCAGAAGATAGGATTAGTGAATTAGAAGATAGAATGGTAGAAATAAATAGATACAGAGAACAGACTGGTAACTTCCAGAGGTGGAGAGACAGTGGAGTGTGGGAGAAACAGGTTAAATCACTTTTTGGCATTTTTTTCTTTAGTTTATATAAAGTGAATTGTAAAAAAATGTATGCATTTTCACTTAGAACAATGGATTATCCCATCTGATAGTTGTCATATGACAAGATGTAATCTCTGAGTCCTCAATTAGTAGAGTGTGTGTGTGTGTGTGTGTGTGTGTGAAAGTCGCTTAGTTGTGTCTGACATTTTGCGAACCCATGGACTATAAAGTCCATGAAATTCTCCAGGCAGGAATACTGGAGTGGGTAGACTTTCCCTTCTCCAGGGGATCTTTCCAACCCAGGGAGCCAATTAGTAGAAAAATATACAAATCAGAAAGCCCAGAAGGTCATGTAATGGAAGTTTTAAGATGAAGTCCTATAACATCTACCTCAATCTGGATCGGAATTAACATTAGGGATGTAGGGACTGTGTCTACCTCTAAGCATAATCTTAGGATCTCAACTAGTATTGATCTAACCACACCTCAGATGGTAAGTATTGTATTTCCTGTAGGCTACCATTGAAATTTTATTGATTTCATTTATTTATCTATTTTTCCTATTAGACTGTGTTAAAAATCAATCAATATAGAACATTAACAGAATGAAGGAAAAAACCTACATAATTATCTCAATTGATATAAGAAAAGCATTTGATAAAATTCAACATCCTTTCACGATAATAATACTCAATAAATTTGGAATAGAAGAAAACCAGCTCAACATATTAAAATCATAAATTAAAATTCCACAGTGTACATTATACAGAGTGTACATTAGACTCAGTGGTGAAAGGCTGCAACTACTGTGAAACCAGGAATAAAGCAAGGATATCCAATTTTGCCACTTTTTTTCAACATAATACTCATAGTTCTAGCCAGAGTAATTTGGCAAGATAGAGAAATACAGGCATCAAATTGGAAAGGAAGAAGTAAAATTATATCTGTTCACAGAAAACATCTTATATGTATAAAACCTTAAAGATTCCACAAAAAAATGCTTCTGGTTCTACTAAATAAATTCATCAAAGTAGTAGGATACAAATTCAGCACACAAAAGTCAGTTGCATTTCTATTAATATACACTAACAATGAACAGTCTGGAAAGGAAATTATAAAAATAGTTATTTACAATTGCATCAAAGAGAATAAAATATTATACTGAGGAATTAACTCTACCAAGGAAGTTAAAGACTTGTTTATTGAAAACTACAAAACATTGCTGAATGAAATAAAAGAAGACATAAATAAATGGAAACACTGACAAATTTTATTTTCTTGGGTTCCAAAATCACTGTGGACAGTGACTACAGCTACGAAATTAAAGACACTTAAACCGACTCGATGGACATGAGTTTGGGTAAACTCCAGGAGTTGGTGATGGACAGGGAGGCCTGGCGTGCTGCGATTCATGGGGTCGCAAAGAGTTGGACACAACTGAGTGACTGAACTGAACTGAACTGAAACCTTGGAATAAAAGCTATGACAAACCTAGATAGCATATTAAAGAGCAGAGACATCACTTTGCCAACAAAAGTCCATATGGTCAAAGCTATAGTTTTTCCAGTAGTCATGTGAGAGTTTGACCATAAAGGATGCTGAACACTGAAAAACTGATGCTTTCAAACTGTGGTGCTGGAGAAGACTTTTGAAAAGCCCTTGGACAGCAAGATCAAACCAGTCAATCCTAAAGGAAATAAACCCTGAATATTCATTGGAAAGACTGATGCTGAAGCTGAAGCTCCAATACTTTGGCCATCTGATGCTAAGAGTTGACTCATTGGAAAAGACCCTGACACTGGGAAAGACTGAAGGCAGGAGAAGAGGATGAATTGAGGATGAATTGGTTGGATGGCATCACTGATTCAGTGGACATGAGTTTCAACAAACTCCAGGAGACAGTGAAAGACAGGGAAGTCTGGCTTCCTGTGTTAATTCACGCAAAATGGATAATTTCCCTCAAAACATTCTCAACTGTAGCCAAAGAATAGCTGATCAATAAATAATATTCTGGTTAACAGAATAGGAAGTTGGTTAAACAAATTATGATGCTGTCATAACAATAGAATTCTATGAGAATATTCAAAATGATGCTGTAAATGCACACATTGACATGGAAAATGTTTCATATTATGGTGTCAATTTTCAAAAAGCAGTTTATTAAACAGCTGTAAAAGTTATGCATGCCAGCTTCTCCCTGCCCTATTTAAATAGATAACTGTAGGTGGTACAGTGGTAAAGAATCCACCTGCCAATGCAGGAGATTCAAGTGTCATGGGTTCAATTCCTGGGTTGGGAAGATTCTCTGGAATAGGAGATGGCAACCCACTCCAGTTTTATTGCCTGGCAAACTTTGGGGACAAAGGAGCCTGGAGGGCTATAGTCCATGGGGTTGCAAAGAGTTGGACAGGAATGTGCAACTGAGCATAAACACATGTATATGTACAGCTATGTACATGTGAATATGAATGTTGACAGTGGTGACAGAATTAAGGAGGAATTTAAAATATGTTTATTTTCATTTACTTCTGTAATGAACATGTACTACTTGAATAATAAAAATTTTAAAAAATTAGTTCATCACCAGCAGGAGAGCAATTCACTGCAGGCTTAACTTGAACAGTTAGCAGAAATAGGATGGGGGAGGGAGAGGGCATGAGGGATTTGAGTGAATCTCCTGTAGGTAGATCCCTAAAAGCTATGATATTTTGAATGTGATCCATAAACCTATGCCAGTCTCTGAGCTATATGTTACCAGAAGAAACAAAGACAGAAATCAAGTACTTTGAAGATTTTATAGCAATTTGACATTATTGTGGTGTGTGTGCACATGCGTGGGCGCGCACACACACACACATACACAATCAATACGTTTGTAGATCCTTGTTATGTTTTTCTTTTTTGAGTAATTCATTTTTATTTTATTTTCAAAACCAATAGTCTGCAACACATTGGAAATAAAATTTTCAAAAGTTTCTTTACCACTGAAAATTGATCTTGGAGTCAAGGTCAGGAGTTTGGTCTTGGAATCAGGTTCAGGTGCTAGTTTAGTTACATATATTTCGTGTAATGTCAATAGCATTTGCTTAACATTCTAGAAACTGGAGTATATAAACTGGAATCTACCAATCTAGAGGCATCTACAGATGCCTCTGTACATATATCAGACACCACTCATAAGGATCTTAACCTTTTGAATAATCTTGTTCTTAGTGCTGCTTTACTATTCTTGTCTAGACTGAGCTTAGTAGGATGGATGTTGGGGATTAGAGGCAGATTTTAACTTTTCATTAATATCATGTACCGGTTAAAAATAGTTTTAAGTAAATACCTATTGGTGGGAATAATATAATAAATGACAAAGGAGGCTAAAAACTCTACATGTGTGTGTGCATGCTAAGTTACTTAAGTCGTCTCCGACTTTATGCAGCCCTATGGACCATAGCCTGCCAGGCTCCTCTGTCTATGGAATTCTCCAGGCAAGAATACTGGAGTGGGTTGCCATGCCTTCCTCCAGGGGATCTTCCTGACCCAGGGATTGAACCCACATCTCTTACATCTCCTGCTTTGGCAGGCAGGTTCTTTACCACTAGCACCAACTGAGAAACCCCCCAAATTCTGTATTAATTCATTGTTGTTTAAAGCAGAAACTTGAATGAAGTGGAGTGAACTATTTATATACACAGAGTGTTTTAGGAAGATAGAACAGCAAGTGTGAAGGCAATGAAATAGGGCGTTGGAACAGGAAGAATGACAGTGTGACTGTAGCCAACTGTAGAGAAAAAAGAGTAGTAGGTAATAAAGCAGAGAGGTAATGGGATTACATAGTACATGCTAAATGTTATAATTTTATTGCAACTGTGAAGGGAAGATACTGAAGGGTTAGACTAGAGGAGTAACATGATCTGACTTAAATTTTTTGAATGTCACCCTGAAAGGGAGTAAAAGAAAACAAAAAAACTAAGCTATCTCTATGACTCAACATGAATAATTATGAATAAATCTATTACTATGTGAATATTAATCCTCCAAAAATATATGATACAACAGTAATACTCCATAATTATATACGCTATGATAATGCCAACCACCCACAATAATATGAATTTGGAGGTAACATGATTGGTTATTGGCTTCTGACTCCAAAGAAGGCTTATTCTGGACATTTAATTATAGTTGACCCTTGAACAATATGGTTTGTACTGTGTGGGTCCATATATATGCAGACTTTTTTTCAACAAATATATTGGGAAAAGTTTTGGAGATTTACAACAATTTGAAAAAACTTACAGGTATGTTTACATGGCCTAGAAATATAAGAAAACAAAGAAAAGGGTATTGTCATGACAGCATTAAATATATGTAGATACCAGTTTATCTTATCAATTTGCTAATATAAAATACACATGAATCTATTATAAAAAGTTAAAATTTATGAAAAGTTATGCACGCATAGACTGAACATGGTATCATTTGCAGTTGAGAGAATTGTAAACAATTGTAAAGATGCAATATTACACATACCTGCATATCATTTGCAGTTGAGAGAATTGTAAACAATTGTAAAGATGCAATATTACACATACCTGCATATTGTAGAACATACTTTACCATGGTAATCGATTTATAGTCACCTACTATTGCTACTGCAGAGAGCTCAAGTGTTGTGAGTATCTGCTTAATATGCTGTGGTGCTAATTATCGCCATGTGAGTAATTCATCTCTTCAGCAAATTGCATATCACAATGAAAAGTGATCTCTCATGGGTCTCATGTATTTTTCATCATGCTTAGTGTAAACCCTAAATAACACCCATACAAAATGCTGCTAGTGATAATGAAAGTGTGTGTTCCCAAGAAGCAGCATTCATGACATTACAAGAAAAGTTGAATAGCTTAATATATACTGTACAGTGAGGTCTGCAGCTGCAGTTGCCAGCCATTTTAAGATAAATTAATCCAGTATAAGGACAACTGTCTATGCCCCAACCACTAATGCCAAAGAAGTTGAAGTCAAATGGTTCTATGAAGACCTACAAGACCTTCTAGAACTAGCACACACAAAAAAGATGTCCTTTTCATCATAGGCGATTAAAATGCAAAAGTAGGAAGTCAGAAGATAACTGGAGTAACAGGCAAGTTTGGCCTTGGAGCAAAAAATGAAGCAGGGCAAAGGCTAACAGAGTTTTGCAAAGAGAACACACTAGTCATAACAAACACCCTCTTCCAACAACACAAGAGATGACTTTACACATAGACATCACCAAGTGCTCAATACCAAAATCCGATTGATTACATTATTTGCAGCTGAAGATGAAGAAGCTCTATACAGTCGGCAAAAACAAGACCAGGAGGTGACTGTGGCTCAGATCATGAGCTCCTTATTGCAAAATTCAGACTTAAATTGAAGAAAGTGGGGAAAACCACTATGTCATTCAGGTATGCATGCATGCCAAGTTGCTTCAATTGGTCTGACTCTGTGTGATACTATGGACTGTAGCCGCCAGGCTCCTCTGTCCATGGGATTTTCCAGGCAAGAATATTGAAGTTGGTTGCCATGCCCTTCTCCAGGGGATCTTCCTGACTCAAAGATTGAATCCAAATCTCTTACATCTCCTACGTTGGGAGGTGGGTCCTTTACCTCTGCTGCTGCTGCTGCTGCTAAGTTGCTTCAGTTGTGTCCAACTCTGTGTCACCCCATAGATGGCAGCCCACCAGGCTCCCCCATCCCTGGGATTCTCCAGGCAAGAACACTGGAGTGGGTTGCCATTTCCTTCTCCAATGCATGAAAGTGAAAGTGAAGTCACTCAGTCGTGTCCGACTCTTAGCGACCCCATGGACTGCAGCCTACCAGGCTCCTTCGCCCATGGGATTCTCCAGGCAAGAGTACTGGAGTGGGTTGCCATTGCCTTCTCCGCTAGCACCACTCAAATCCTTTATGATTATACAGTGGAAGTGACAAATAGGTTCAAGGGATTAGATATGATAGAGTACTTGAAGAACTATTGATGGAGTTTCATAACACTGGAAATACAGGAGGCAGTGATCAAAACCATCCCAACGAAAAAGGAATGCAAGAAGGCAAAATGGTTATCTGAGGAGGCCTTACAAAAAGCTGAGAACAGAAGTGAATGGCAAAAGAGAAAGGGAAACATATACCCATCTGATTACAGAGTTCCAAAGAATAGCAAGGAGAGATAAGAACCCCTTCTTACAGGTACAATGCAAAGAAATAGAGGAAAGCAATAGAATGAGAAAGACTAGAGATCGCTCCAAGAAAATCAGAGATATTAAGGGAACATTTCATCCAAAGATTGGCACAATGAAAGACAGAAATGGCAAGGACATAACAGAAGCAGAAGAGATTAAGAACAGGTGGCAAGAATACACAGAAGAACTGTACAAAAAAAGGTCTTAATGACCCAGAAAACCACAATAGTGTGGTCACTCACCTAGAGCCAGACATCCTGGAGTATGAAGTCAAGTGGGCCTTTGGATTCATTACTACAAACAAAGCTAGCAGAGGTGATGGAATTCCAGCTGTCCTATTTGAAATCCTAAAAGATGATGGTGTTAAAATGCTGCACTCTCCAAACATGCCAGCAAATTTGGAAAACTCAGCAGTGGCCACAGGATGAAAACAGGTCAGTTTTCATTCCAATACCAAAGAAAGGCAACACTAAAGAATGTTCAAACTACTGCACAATTGTGCTCATTTCTCATGCTAGCAAGGTAGTGCTAAAAATCCTTCAAGCTAGGCACAACAGTACATGAACCAAAATATTCCAGATGTACAAGCTGGATTTAGAAAAGGCAAAGGAACCAGAGATCAAATTGCTAACATCCATTGTGTCATAAATAAAGCAAGAGAATTACAGCAAAACTTCTACTTCTGCTTTATTGAGTATGCTAAAAGCCTTTGCCTGTGTGGATCACAAATTGTGGAGAATTCTTAAAGAGATGAGAATACCAGACCACCTTACCTGCCTCCTGAGAAACCTGTATGCAGGTCTAGAAGCAAAGTCAGAACAGGAAATGGAAAACTGGACCGGTTCTAAATTGAGATGTCAAGGCTGTATATTGTCATCCTGCTTATTTAACTTATATGCAGAGTACGCCATGTGAAATGCCAAGCTGTATGAACCACAAACTGGAATCAAGATTGCCAGGAAAAATATTATCAACTTCAGATATGCAGCTGATACCACCTTAATGTCTGAAAGTGAAGAGGAACTAAAGAGCTTCTTGATGAAGGTGAAAGAGGAGAGTGAAAAAGCTGGCTTGAAACCAACATTCAAAAAACTAAGATCATGGCATCTATGTCATCACTTCAAGGCAAATAGAAGGGAAAAAATGGAAATAGTGGCAGATTTTACTTTCTTGGGCTCCAAAATCACCGTGGACAGTGACTGCAGCCATGACATTAAAATACACTTGCTCCTTGGGAGGAAAGCCATACAAACGTAGACAGTGTATTAAAAAGCAGAGAAATTACTTTGCTGACAAAAATCCATATGGTCAAATCTATGGTTTTTCCAGTACTCATGTATGGATGTGAGAATTGGGCCATAAAGAAGGCTGAGCACCAAAAATTGATGCTTTCAAACTGTAGTGCTGGAAAAGACTCTTGAGAATCCCTTGAACAGCCAGGAGATCAAACCAGTCAATCCTAAAGGAAATTAACCCTGAATATTCATTAGAAGGACTGAGGCTGAAGCTCTAATACTTTGGCCACCTGATGCAAAGAGCTGACTTATTGAAAAAGACCTTGATGCTGGGAAAGATTGAGGGCAACAGAGGATGAGATGGTTGGATGGCATTACCGATTCACTGGACATTAGTTTGAGCAAATTCTGGGAGATAGTGAAGGACAGGGAAACCTGGTATGCTGCAGTCCATGGGGTCACAGAGTTGGAAGTGAGTTAGCTACTGAACTACAACAAGGACCATTGTAAAAACAAAAGGTGGAGGGGGGAAGAAATTTGTGAAGCTCCCACTCCAGCTTTAACATCAGGTGTGAAAACCTTGCACTTTGTGCAAAATACCTTCTTGTCATAAATTGAAAATGCAGCTTTTCTGTGGGGGCAGGATTGCTATAAGAAGTCATACCTAAAGACTCTAATGTGATTCAAGGAAAAGTGAAGTCATTACATGAAAACATAAAGCAAAAGAATCTAAAGCTGAAAAACTTTAATTCCAGCAAAGGATGGTTTGATAAGTTTAGAAAAAGGTTTGGCTTTAAAAAATGTTAAGATAATAGAAGCAGCAGCTTCTGCCAACTAAGAGGTGATAGACAGGTTCAGATGCCCACTGAAGAAAACAGAAAGGCTATCTGCCTCAACTGGTTCTCAGGGCAGAGAAGAGTCCCCTATTCTGGTAGGGAAATGCCACAAAGGATACTTATTAGTAATGAAGAAGAGAAGTAAGCACCAGGACATAGGGTAAGAAGGGATAGGCTAACTCTACGGTTTGTACAAATGCAGCTGAATTTATGATCAGGACTGCCCTTAACTATAAAGCTGTTAACCCCTAAGTCTTAGAGAAAAAAGATAAATACTAGCTGTCAGTCTTTTAGTTGTACAAGAAGAAGACCTGGACAACCAGGACACTTTTACTGAATTGATTCCATCGATGCTTTGCCACTGAAGTCAGGAAGTACCTTGCCAGTAAAGGACTGTCTTTTAAAATTATTTTTATATTGGACAATGTCCCTGGTTACTCAGAACTCTATGAGTTCATCACTGAATGCATAAAAGTGGTCTACCTGATGTGAAAACACAACATCTCTAATTCAGTCTCCAGATCAGGGTGTCAATAAGGACATTTAAATCTCATTGCACATGGTACTCTATGAAAAGGACTGTCAATATTCTAGCAGAGAACCAAATAGAACATCATGGAAGTCTGGAAAAATTACACCATAAGAGTTGTCATCATGGTTATAGAAAAAGCAATGAAAAAGCCATCAGGCCTGAAACAATAAATTCCTGCTGGAGAAAACAGTTTCCAGATACTGTCCATGACTTCATAGAACTCATTACAGAGACAATCAAGGAGATCATGAATGGGATTGTGGATGTGGCAAAAAGGTAGGAGGTGAAAGGTTTCAAGATATGGAACCTGGAGACATTCAAGGGCTAACAGACACCACATCAGAGGAATTAGAAGGCAACTTGATGGAGGTGAGTGCTTCTGAACTAGTTCCAGATGATAAGAAAGAAAATATAGAAGAAGCAGTGCCAGAAAATAAATTGACATTAGACAATCTATTGCAGCAGAAGAGTTCTTACTATTCAAGACTGCTTTCAACTTCTTTTACAACATGGAATCTTCCATGCTACAGGAACTGAAACTAAACAGTGGAAGGACTGGAGCCATGTAGAAACACTTTTAGAGAAATGAAAAAGTAAAAAGTCAAGCAGAAACTATGACATCTTTCATAAAATTGCACTGGGCATGCCTGCCTCTCCTGCCTCCCCCTTTACTTCCTATACCTCTTTCACCCCTGCCAATCTGGGAAAGGAAATAACAATCCCTCCCCTTCCTCAGTCTATTCAATGTGAAGATGATGAGGATAAAGATTTTTATGATCGATTTCCACTTAATGAATAGCAAACAATCATGCTGTATACTTAATAAACTTATCTGCTGTGTGTGTGGTTGTCTTTGTGTGAAAATCTAGTAACCACAATGGTGTGCCTCACTCTTCTGTAATTGGAGAAACTGAATATGAGTGTATCACCATCAGTTCAGTTCAGTTCAGTCGTTCAGTCATGTCCGACTCTTTGTGAACCCGTGGACTGCAGAACACCAGACCTCCCTGTCCATCACCAACTCCTGGAGCTTGCTCAAACTCATTTCCATCCAGTTGGTGATGCCATCCAACCATCTCATCCTCTATCATACCCTCTCCTCCTGCCTTCCGTCTTTCCCAGCATCAGGGTCTTTGCCAATGAGTTAGTTCTTCCCATTAGGTGGCCAAAGTATTGGAGCTTCAGCTTTAGCATCAGTCCTTCCAGTGAATATTCAGGACTGATCTGCTTTAGGAGGGACTGGTTGGATTTCCTTGCAGTCCAAGGGACTCTCAAGAGTCTTCTCCAACACCACAGTTTAAAAGCATCAATCCTTCAGTGCTCAGCTTTCTTTATAGTCCAACTTACATCCATACATGACTACTAGAAAAACCATAGTGGATTTAATTCAGAAAACCAGTATATCTACTACTGTGGGCAAGAATCCCTTAGAAGAAATGGAGTAGCCCTCATAGTTAACAAAGAGTCCAAAATGCAGTACTTGTGTGCAATCTCAAAAATGACAGAATGATCTCTGTTCGTTTCCAAGGCAAAAAATAAAGCACAGTACTGTAAATGTATTTTCTCTTCCTTGTGATTTTAACAACATTCTTTTCTCTAGCTTACTTTATTATAATAATATAGTATATAAGACATATAATATACAAAATATGTGTTAATCATCTGTTTATGTTACAGTAAGGCTGCTGTAGTTAAGTTTTGAGAGTCAAAAGTTATATTTGGATGTTCAAGTGCATGAGGAGTCAGCACCCTTAATCTCACATTGTTCAAGGTTAAGTGTACTTTGTAATAACTCCTCCTTATATTGAATGGATTAAAATCTTGACATCTACTTAGTGTTATGACATGGTTTTTTTTTTTAATTAGGAAGATGAGCATAGAAGACCAGTGTGTATATGTACATATGGTTGGTGTAAGAGAGCTAATTTCTCATTTTATATTGTAAGAAGCTATCAGAAAACAGCCACATCTAAAAGAAATCAAGATTGACATATACACACTACTATATATAAAATACATAACTAATAAGAACTATTAAAATATAGCACAGGGAACTCTAGTCATTACTTTGTGACCTATAAGATAAAAGAATCTAAAAGAGTGGATATATGTATAACTGACTCACTTTGCTGTACAGCAGAAACTAAGGTAACGTTGTAAATCCACCATATTCTAATAAAAATTAATTTTAAAAGTGGAAAAAAGAAAATAAAGATTTATTTTAATAAATATACATTAAAGTAATATACAAAAAGTAGAATAACATGCTATTTAAAATATGGAGGTAAAAACCAAAACAAGTGCATGTGTAACAACGATGAAACAGAGTAGGGATAAAGAATGACCAAGGGATATTTTAATACAAACAGCCAAGGACAGCCTCTCTAATTAGGAAACTCTACTTTTTTATTATGCAAAGAGGGAACCATGGGAAAATGGTAGAAGAGGGTTCCAGACACAGGGAACAAAAGATAAAAATGTCTTTAGATAAGGAGCTTGGTGTGTTCAAGTGGTAGAAAAAGAGAAAACAGTGCCCTTGGAGTTCAGAGAAGAGGCAGAAGAGCGGGAGGTAAAAGAAATAGGCAGGAGCCACACTATCATTATATGGAAAATTGGCTGGCATGGTTTGGCAATGTACTAGAGCTGACTTGTTTCAGTAGAGTCAAATTTTAAATTTTTGAGAATTTTGTGAGCTACTTTTTATACACAGTCATTATTTTAAAATTAAATTACTAAATTAAAAACTTACAATCAAATAAAATAAAGGTAATATACACTCAAAACTCATCACTTAACTATTTATCTTCCTATTGAAGGGGATTAGAATATATCACCCCCAAATATGCTACTGTCAACTACAAATTGGCATTTGCCATTGGCACTTGCCATTGACCTCTACAAGGATTAAATCATGTGCTGCTACAGCTACTGACCTTCAACACCCCTTGAAGGGAGTTCAGGGTAGAGAGCAGAAATGAGGCACTCTCTGCTCTGGAAAAATGGCAGAATAGGTCTTCAGATAGTTAGATATTTTCAGGAGCTGATTTTATGAGCCCAATTCTTGCATCTTCTCATATCTAGAAAAGCATTAAATTCCTTCATGGTGACTTCTGCTCCTCCTGATTAGCAGAAATCTTCTGCAAAAATATGCACTTGATTGCATGCACTCCCTCTTCACAAAAATGATATATATATATATATATACTGACTACTCCCCTACCTATTTGGAGCAGTTCCTCAGAGCTATCTGAAATGCTGTCTTCTGGGTTATAGTCTTCATTTTGCCCCAAATAAAACTTAACTCGCACCTTTCATACTGTACACTTTTTCGGTCAGCAGTTATGGTGACTATGAAGGGACCCAGAGTGGATTTCTCTGTTTCACCTGAACTCTACAAAAAACCAGAGCCTTGCTTCCAGGAAAGGGCCCTTTCACCTATCTGCCTCCTTGGAGAGTCCAGGTAAATTTAATTAAGTGTCTCCTGGTTCTTGGATCTCCCATATTGGGTCTCCTGAGCTTTATTTGGCTGTGAATAGCATGTACCTGCCCCCTGCCACCCCTTCAGCTGAAAGATACTCAGGTGGCCTGGTTGAAAGATACCAGGGAAACAGCCACTCAGGTGAAAGATACTGGGAGAGGTGATTAAAAGATACCAGGGTTTGCAATTATAGGAGACAGTGGTCTGTGTTGAGTGGTTAGGTAAGAGGCTGATCTGACACAATTCCTCAATTCAGTTGCTTTAATAGAATTGGCAGGATAAAAGTGAAGATACTACATAAGAGTTTTGCTCTGAAGAAAAGGGACAAGTCTCCTCCCGGTCAGTTATGGATTTCTCGGGCTACTGAGAAATTTACAGGAGTGGTGGGTGCAGAGTTTTCACACCACGGAGTGGTCCCACAGGGAAACCCACTCACTAATTAAAACACTTGTTCATCCAGGGGTCATGAATAAAAATTGGCCATTCAGTGATCTGAGCACCTGCCGTGGTCTTAGACCACCAAAGGGAGAAACTGGAACTTGTAAGAGGGCTGAGACAACTCTAGGCTGACATCAAGAGAGTTAAGCTCACAAGCAGCACACTGGCCCACTACATGACTTCACTAGTAAATTGTACCCCTGACATATTTAAGATGGGAAATAGAGCCTCTCAAACACTGAAACAAGGGGCATCAGAAAGCCAGTCTCTAACATACCAGCCAGGTTTATGCACAAAACAAAGCTCACACTTGCCAAGTGTCTACTTAATTGGGGAAATTAAAGGAGATCTCAACCTAAAATGACCACATTGGAGTTTTTCTGATATTCCAGAATTTATATTTTGCACACACAGTTAGAAAAAAGGCCAGCTCTAAGATCAAACAACTGAATGGAATGATTACTTTGAGTGGTATCTAGAAGCTTCTAAAAGAGATCTAGAAGCTTCTACAAGAGGAAATGATAGCATAACTTCTTTGCAGGAAACCAACAATTAATTGTTTGAAACTGTATCAGAACTAAAAAAAAATCTGCTATAGTACTCTGACTCTGTCTGTCTCTCTCCCTCTCCCTCTGCTTTTCCCATGTGTCCTCTTCTATCTGGGTTGCCTGGCACAGATGCTCTCTCTTTCTCTTCCAACTCCTCTGCCTCCTACTTCTCCCTCTTCCCCAATAAGGGGAAAAGAAATCAGAAGTGATTATAGCTCCCTTTAAGGAGAAATGTATTACAGGGAGAGGTGAACCATCCTTGGTGGTTATGTACACATCCCGGACTCAAACAGAACTTAGATTCTTAGCTAAGGAATTTCCAAATCTAAGTCATGATCCATTGTTGTTGTTTTTTTCCCCCATTGGGTTTTGCTAAGGAATCTGAGTTAACCATCTGAACCAAAAGCCCAGGTTTTCAAATCTATATTAATAATACAGCTGTTAGTTTCTGAAAGCAAAGCAAGGGAATGAATAAAGCAGAATGAAAACATCATTTCTTGGATTCTGAACCATAGGCTTACAATGAATGCAAGGCATTAGCTCAGAAATTGTTTGAACTTATGCCAGAGCATTTTCCAAAAATCATACACTGGACAGAGATTCAACAGTTGCAAGCAAAGATAGAATGAATCAATTATGGACTATCATGAAAAGTTTGAAAGAAACTTTCAAGCAACATTCTGACTTGACACCTGAATTATTCCTAACCTCCAAAATAATCCTTTGCTTAACTTTGCCTTTTTAGAATGTTTAGATGAGGATTTGGCTACTGTAGTCAAAAGCCACAAGCCAGGTTGGTCCAAGTTACACACAAATGCACTTGCTATACTGGCTGACCAACTTTTCAAAACCATTGTTGTTCAGTCGCTCAGTCATGTCTGACTCTTTGCAACCCCACAGACTGCAGCATGCCAGGCCTCCCTGTCCTTCACTACCTCCCAGAGTTTGCTCAAACTCTGTCCATTGAATCGGTGATATCATCCATCATCCTCAATTCATCCCCTTCTCCTCCTGCCTTCAATCTTTCCCAGCACAGGGTCTTTTCCAATGAGTTAGTTCTTCACATCAGGTGGCCTAAGTACTGGAGCTTCAGCTTCAGCATCAGTCATTCCAAAGAATATTTCAGGGTTGATTTCCTATAGGATTGACTGGTTTGATCTCCTTGCTGTCCAAGGGGCTCTCAAGAATCTTCTCCAGCACCATAGCTCGAAAGCATCCATTCTTTGGCTCTCAGCCTTCTTTATGGTCCAACTCTCACATCCATACATGACTAATGGAAAAACCATAGCTTTGACTATACGGACCTTTGCTTTTTAATACACTGTCTAGGTTTATCATAGCTTTTCTTCCAAGGAACAAGAGTTTTTTAACTTCATGGCTGCAGTCACTGTCTCCAGTGATTTTGGAGCCCAAGAAAATAGTCTGTCACTGTTTCCATTTTCCCCCCATCTATTTGCCATGAAGTGATGGAACAAGATGCCATGATCTTAGTTTTTTAAATGTTGAGTTTTAAGCAGGTTTTTCACTCTCCTCTTTCACTTTCATCAAGAGGCTCTTTAGTTCCTCTTTGCCTTCTGTCGCTAGAGTAGTATCATCTACATATCTGAAGTTGTGGATTTTTCTCCCAGCAATCTTGATTCCAGCTTGAGATTCATCCAGCCCAGCATTTTGCATGATGTACTCTGAATATATGTTAAATAAGCTGGGTGACGATATACAGCCTTGATGCACTCCCTTCCCAATTTTGAGCCAGTCTGTTGTTCCATGTCTGGTTCTAACTGTTGCTTCTTAACCTGCATTCAGGTTTCTCAGAAGGCAAGTAAGGTCATATTCCCATCTCTTTTAAAGTTTTCTACAGTTTGTTGTGATCCATGCAGTCAAAGACTTTAGCATAGTCAATGAAGTAGATTTTTTCTGTAATTCTCTTGCTTTTTCTATGATCCAGTGGATGTTGGCAATTTGATCTCTGGTTCCCCTGCCTTTTCTAAATTTGGCTTATACATCTGGAAGTTCTCAGTTCATGTACTGTTGAAGCCTAGCTTGAAGGATTTTGAGCATTACCTTGCTAGATGTGAAGGAGATATCTATGAAAATTATGAACCTTCAATTGTGCCAATTAAGTATACAGCACCAGTCAAAGGTTAACCAATCTCTGTTTAATCCCCAACAAGCAGAGAAAGCTAGCTTGAAGGAAACAATACATCTCTTCAGAATTCTGATCCTGAGGGAATAAATACTATGAGGAGAACCTGATTTTCTCTACCTGTGCCTTGAGACCAGAGCTCTCAGGATCACTCATTTAGCTCATCTCTGATTCCTAAGACTAAAAAAAGGAGTGGAAAAAACTCTTTTTAAAATTTAACTTATTCCAACTGTTTTTACAACTAGTAAGTTTTATATTGTGATATCTGATTCATGACTAAGTTTAGAAAATGAAGCTATGAGATCTTCCATTCTCTCTGATAGTACGTTTGCTGCTGCTAAGTCGCTTCAGTTGTGTCCAACTCTGTGTGACCCCATAGACAGCAGCCCACCAGGGTCCTCCGTCCATGGGATTTTCCAGGCAAGAGTACTGGAGTGGGGTGCCATTGCCTTCTCCGGATAGTACGTTTATGCATGCACTATTTTTGTTCTTACTTTGCATGGTTATAATCAAATTTAACTTGTAAGTAAGCTCTACTTAATTGGATTAAAAGAAATTAAACACTTATGTGAAAGTGTTAGTTGCTCAGTCATGTCCAACTTTTTGTGATCCCATGGACTCTAGCCTACCAGGCTCCTGTGTCCATGGAATTCTCCAGGCAAGAATACTGGAAAGGGTTGCCATTTCCTTCTCCAAGGAGTCTTCCTGATCCAGGGATTGAACCTGAATCTCTGACATTTCAGGCAGATTCTTTACCATCTGCGCCACCAGGGAAGCTGTACTTATAAAAATTTTTTAAAAAATAAAAATACAGAAGGTAACTGGCTAGAATTAACTTCAAGTTTGTGTGAACTGTAAGGTATTCAAAATTCAATTAATACCTGGTATTAATGTTTAAGTTTGTTGATCTAATTAATATAGACCTGTGTTTAGAATCATCAACATTAAGTACAATACTTCCATTGTGTCTATATTTAATATAAGCTAAATAAAATCTTGTATCTTTTAGAAATCTGTTAGCAAGGAAAGTGACTTGATGTGAAGAAATGTTTAAGGAAAGAAAATGTAAAGGGGATAAGAGCTTTTAGATAAACTGTATTAAGAATAATTATGCTTCAGGAATGTCTATCTAAAATATTCTCTCTAGATTCTGATAACATGAAATTCTAGAGTTGTGCTAAATTAAGTGATTTATTGAGGTTTATTGAATAGCTAGGTCATTCACAAACAAGATACTGAAACATTAATTGTCAAATGGTTTCCTTTTACAGAGAAACAAAAGGTTTAGAACTATTAATAAATGTTTGGTGCCACATTGAGACATTTTATATAAGAAAGCACATTTTTCAAGAAATTATTTGGATTTATGTTTCATGGATGCTTAAGAAAAGTAGCGTGTATGATTTTAGTAAAGGAGGTATGAGGAAAGGAATTGCATTTTATTAAGGGAAAAGGACGTAGGGCTGACTTACAGGCGGCTATTTCTGGATGGAATAAAATAAAGTGATGGTACAGAAAGCGGTGAAAGATTTATGGAAAGTTGACCCCAAGAAAAGAGTTTTATGCATGGTCAGGATTGACTAAGTTTATTTTTTTATTTTTATTTTTTGATTAAGTTAAAAATAAATTTGAGTAAATGAATTTAAAAGTAGGCTGGTGCAAAATTTGAATTGGGCTTTTCTCTCTGACAAGTTTTCTTAAGATGTTGAACTTCCTTTGATAATAAATTTTAAGTTCTTTACCTTTTAAGTGATCTGTTCTGTATTTGCCTTTGAAATATTTTATTATTACTTTGGCTAAGTGAATAACTATTATATCACAGTGACTATTGTATCCTATGAGTGTTCTAAGCCCTTTTGGTATTTTCTGACAAAATTTTCTAAATCAAATTCTAATGAGGTACTTTTGACCTTTAGCTAACCTTGGGATATTTAAAGGGCCCCTGAAGCATCCCAAAGAGAGATATTAAACTGCTGCTGCTGCTGCTAAGTCGCTTCAGTCGTGTCTGACTCTGTGTGACCCCATAGATGGCAGCCCACCAGGCTACCCCGTCTCTGGGATTCTCCAGGCAAGAACATCAGAGTGGGTTGCCATTTCCTTCTCCAGTGCATGAAAGTGAAAAGGGAAAGTGAAGTTGCTCAGTCGTGTCCGACTCTAAGCGACCCCATGGACTGCAGCCCACCAGGCTCCTCTGTCCATGGGATTTTCCAGGCAATTGGTGTGTAAATTGAATGAGAAATTTTGTCAAGTGAATGATAAATCTTCTCAGGTTATAAATGCTTACTAGAAGGCAATGGCACCCCACTCCAGTACTCTTGCCTGGAAAATCCCATGGACGGAGGAGCCTGGTGGGCTGCAGTCCATGGGGTTGCTAAGAGTTGGACCTGACTGAGCGACTTCACTTTCATTTTTCACTTTCATGCATTGGAGAAGGAAATGGCAACCCATTCCAGTGTTCTTGCCTGGAGAATCCCAGGGATGGCGGAGCCTGGTGGGCTGCCGTCTATGGGGTCACACAGAGTCGGACACGACTGAAGTGACTTAGCAGCAGCAGCAGCATTAGTAATACAGATATACCAGAAATTATATAGAATTCCTAAAGATATGACATGTTCTTATAAAATGTTATCAGTAATAATTCTAGTTATTATCCCAAACTGTTGTGCGTCACAGCAGTAACAAAGTTTCTTTGTCAACTGCATTGTAATCAGATTTTAAACATGCCTACTTAAGTCTTTTGTCATTATAGACAGTTATGGTTTTATTCTTATGCCTTTGGGAAATGCTTCCTCTTCAAGATTTATAGGAAGAAATTTTGGATAAATGTAAGTTTCTGACCTTCAGACTATAATGTTGAACTGGGTAAGAAATTAAAGAATTCTAATGGGAAACCCAATAGCTTCATAAAACTCTTAACAAAAAGGATTAGTTACATGAGACTGAATGAACTGGTGAATATTGTTATAAAATTTATGGCTTTTTATCTGAAAAATTACTAGTTTAAATCCGTGTTTTCCATGTATAAGGAAACCTTCCCCTCCAACTAATTATGACTTACAGTAATTTTGGTAAATTGTAACTTTATAAGAAGAATTAAGAGATGGGAATACCAGACTACCTGACTTGCCTCTGGAGAAATCTGTATGCAGGTCAGGAAGCAACAGTTAGAAGTGGACATGGAACAACAGGCTGGTTCCAAACAGGAAAAAGGAGTACATCAAGGCTGCATATTGTCACCCTACTTATTTAACTTATATGCAAAGTACATCATGAGAAATGCTGGGCTGGATGAAGCACAAGCTGGAATCAAGACTGTCAGGAGAAATATCAATCACCTCAGATATGCAGATGACACCACCCTTATGGCAGAAAGAGGAGAGTGAAAAAGCTGGCTTAAAGCTCAACATTCAGAAAACTAAGATCATGGCATCTGGTCCCATCACTTCACAGCAAATATATGGGGAAACAGTGGAAACACTGGCAGACTTTATTTGGGGGGGCTCCAAAATCACTGCAGATGGTGACTACAGCCATGAAATTAAAAGATGCTTACTCCTGGAAGGAAAGTTATGACCAACCTAGACAGCATATTAAAAAGCAAAGACATTAATTTGCCAACAAAAGTCCATCTAGTCAAGACTATGGTTTTTCCAGTAGTCATGTATGAACGTGAGAGTTGGACTATAAAGAAAGCTGAGTGCCGAAGAATTGATGCTTGTGAACTGTGGTGTTAGAGAGACCCTTGGACTGCAAGGAGATCCAACCAGTCCATCCTAAAGGAGATCAGTCCTGAAAATTAATTGGAAGGACTGATGTTGAAGGTGAAACTCCAATCTTTGGCCACCCGATGCAAAGAGCTGACTCATTTGAAAAGACCCTGGTGCTGGGAAAGATTGAAGGTGGGAGGAGAAGAGGACGAAAGAAGATGAGATGGTTGGATGGCATCACCAACTCAATGGATATGAGTTTGGGTAAACTCCAGGAGTTCGTAATGGACAGGGAGGCCTGGCATGCTGTGGTCCATGGGGTTGCAAAGAGTCGGACACGACTGAGCTGAACTGAAATTTGTTTTGAAGGTATCTCATTAATCTATCTTTGGATGAAAATCAGATGCCCCAAGCCTGCAACCAGGGAATTATTTATATTGGAAAAAACATCATTTAAAGGACTCTCTACAACCCAGATGGAAAGGCCCTCACCAAGTATACTTAACTAGCTCATGTGCAGCAAAACTAAAGGGAATTGGATTCATATTTCCCACTTAAAAAGGACCCTTGCACTGGACTGTATGGAGAGGTCTGCTGACCTCAAACTCACCTAAAATTATGCTCAAAGAGAGGAGAAACTACACTCACATCAGGAAGAGAAGAAGGCAACATCAGAGATAGGTTATCTAAGATGCTGGGCATGATTTATATGATCATTTATAATGTTTTCATGACTTCTTGGACCTTTGTATATAAATCAAATGTTTTTCTATCATTGACACCATCCTATAGCAGTTTTAAAAATCAATCCAATTATTGGTTATGTGGCTAATTACCTGTGTCTAAGTACTTCTGGATTACCTTGGTGAAGATTTCTCCACTCCAAGGCCCTGACTGGATGGCTTTCAGGAAATTTATTTTAGAAGAAAGAAAGTTCAGTTGTATTCAGGCTACTCTGGGATCCTCTCATCTGGCCAATTAATAATACCTGCTCTGACCCTGGCCATACATACAAATTTTCTTTTAGGGTCACTCAAGCTCAATCAGAACAATAAGCTAAGTCTCAATCAAAAATTGTAACCTCCTGTTGAGGCTTCTGGTTCAGATGACAGAATAGAAGGACGTGCACTTATCTCCTCCTGTGAGACCACCAAAACTGCAGCTAGCTGAAGAAAAACCACTGACAGGAGGATGCTGGATGCTACCAAAAAAAGATACCCACATCTGAAGATGAAGAAGAAGCCACAGTGAGACAGTAGGATGGGCACAATCACAATAAAATCAAATCCCATAGCCACCAGGTGGGTGAATAATAACCCACGAACTGGAGAATAATAATATCAAATAAGTTCTTGCACTATTGTGAAGGTTCTGAAGCCCACATCAGGTTTCCCTGCCTGGAGATCTGACAAAGGGACTGGGAATCCCCAAGGAATCTGGCCATGAGGGCCAGTGGGATTTGATTATAAGACTGCCAGAGGTCTGGGGGAAATAGAGACTCAAGCCTTGGAGATCACAAACAAAATTCGGCATGCACCAAGACCCAGAAGAGAGCAGTGACCCCACGGGAGACCGAACCAAAACTACCTTCTAGTGTTGGAGAGCCTCCTGTGAAGGCATGGTCTGCAGGGGCTCAGTGCAGGGACAGGGGCACTGGAAGGGCCCCCTTGGTGTAAACCCTCTTGGAGTTCACCACTAATCCCATCATAGAGCCCACAGACCCCAGGGCTGGGTCACCTCTGGCCAAACAACTATAAGGGAGGGAGTGCAACCCCACCCCTCAGCAGATAATTGGATTAAAGCTTTACTGAGCAAGGCCCTGCCCACCAGAACAAGACCCAGTTTTTCCCATCACCAGTCCCTCCCATCAAGAAGCTTGCTGCTAGGTCGCTTCAGTAGTGTCTGACTGTGCAACCCCATAGACGGCAGCCCACCAGGCTCCCTCGTCCCTGGGATTCTCCAGGCAAGAACACTGGAGTGGGTTGCCATTTCCTTCTCCAATGCATGAAAGTGGAAAGTGAAAAGTGAAAGTGAAGTCGCTCAGTCGTATCCGACTCTTCCCGACCCCATGGATTGCAGCCTGCCAGGCTCCTCCATCCATGGGATTTTCCAGGCAAGAGTACTGGAGTGGGTTGCCATTGCCTAAGGCTTTTAGCTTTATCCATCAGAGGGCAGACAGAACAAATAAGAAGCACAGTCTTATAGCAGCTAAAACAAAAATCATATTACAGAAAGTTAATCATGATGAAAAAGCAGACAGTTATGTCCCAGATGAAGGAACAAGATAAAATCCCAGAAAAACAACTAAATGGAGATAGGTAACCTTCCAGAAAAAGAATTCGAAATAATGATAGTGAACATGATCCACAATCTCAGGAAAAGAATGGAGGCAAAGATTGAGAAGATGCAAGAAATGTTTACCAAAGACCTAGAAGAAATAAAGAACAAACAGAGATGAATAATACACTAGAAGGAAGCAACAGCAGAATAACTGAGACAGAAGAATGGATAAAATGACCTGGAGGACAGAATGGTGGAAATCAATGCCACAGAACAGAATATAGAAAAAAGAGTGAAAAGAAATGAAGATAGCCTAAGAGACCTCTGGGACAACATCAACATTCACATTATAAGGGTCCAAGAAGAAGAAGAGAGAAAGGACCTGAGAAAACATTTGAAGAGATAATAGCTGAAAACTTCCTGAACATGGCAAAGGAAATAGTCAACCAAGTTCAGGAAGCACAGAGTCCCAGGAAGGATAAATCGAAGGAGGAACACACCAAGACAGATAGTAATCAAACTGACAAAAACTAAAGACAAGAGATAAAATATTAAAAGCAACAAGGGAAAAATGACAACATACAAGGGAACTCCCATCAGGCTATCAGCTGATTTCTCAAAAGGAACTCTACAAGCCAGAAGGGCATGGCATGATCTATTTAAAGTGATGAAAGGGAAGAACCTACAACCAAGTCTTGCTACCCAGCAAGACTCTCCTTCAGATTTGATGAAGAAATCAAAAGCTTTCCAGACAAGCAAAAGTTGAAAAGAATTCAGCACTACCACACCAGCTTTACAACAAATGCTACAGGAACTTCTCTAGGCATGAAACAGAAGAGAGAAGGAAAAGACCTACACAAAATAAACCCAAAATAATTAAGAAAATATTGACAATTATCATAATATAAATTAATTCAATGTACCAACCAAAAGACATAGACTGGCTGGGCAGATGAAAACGTGCATATATGCACTTCCACTTACCACATCACTCTGCTTGCTCCCCTTAAATTGTATGCAATTATTTTATATTGTTAGGTTAATCATGTTCCCAATATGGCTTGCAATTGTAATTATCTGTCTGGCTATTGATTGTGAAAACCGATAAACATCTCATACTCGTGATTATGTAACTATTACTTACTTAATACCATTGTATCATGATTGGTCAATGGAAAAATAATGGAACTCTATATCACCAAATTAAGATCGAATAGAAAAACGTGTAATCACTTCTTGAAATCCAGATGCATATCAGAATTATCTTGAAACTTTTTGAAAAATACAAATGCTCAGGTATTGCCTTTTTTCTCCAGAGCTCCAGATGTTTTTAATGAGTAGTCATATTTAGAAACAACTGGACTATAGGATCTTTTACTTTTATCTAGTTAGTTTCACTCTTTCTATTTCATATTCAGTACTCCCATTTCATTTAGTTTATGTTCTCCAACTTCTCTATCTCTTCTTTTTTAATGTTCTTTCTCAAGAATTTATCAAGCACAGTAGAAAAGCTTTTGTATACATACGTATGCTGCCGCTGCTAAGTCGCTGCAGTCGTGTCTGACTCTGTGCGACCCCATAGACGGCAGCCTACCAGGCTGCCCCGTCCCTGGGATTCTCCAGGCAAGAACACTGGAGTGGGTTGCCATTTCCTTCTCCAAAGCATGAAAGTGAAAAGTGAAAGTGAAGTCGTTCAGTCATGTCTGACTCTTAGCGATCCCATGGACCGCAGCCTACCAGGCTCCTCTGTCCTTGGGATTTTCCAGGCAAGAGTACTGGAGTGGGGTGCCATTGCCTTCTCCGATACATATGTATAATACATATATTTTAGAAAACTTATGAATTTTTGCCTAACTAAAAAAAAAATGACAGTTTGATTCCATTTGTTTGACTTAATATGAATAAAATGCTAGATTTCTTATTAAAATATATATATGCAATAAGCAACAAGGGTTTACTGTATAGCATAGTGAACTATAGTCAATATCTTATAATAACCTACGATGGAAAATAATTTCAAAAATAATGTATGTGTATTTGTATATCTGAATCACCATGCTGTGAACCTGCAACATTGTAAGTCAACTATACTTCAATAATATATATATATATATGTATTTTTTTTAAAGATGATAAACCTGTGACATCAGGAAATTAGACAATACCTATATATTATTACCCTTAGAGACAGTGATTGGTATGGACCTAACTGGGTCAGATGACCAGAGGTTCACTGGGCTGCACTTAATGGAACTCAGTGAATTTGTGGTACTAATTTATGATCTTGGCTTCCACCAGGATGGATAGGAAGATGCATCCTGGGATTCCCATGGACTCAAGGTCATATGTAACAGATATCTATCATTTGTATGAGTCTGATGGGCCAAGAGATCTGTCTTCCACTAGAATGACCATCTAGCAGCTATTTTTGTGCCTTCAAAAGGACTGGGGAATGTAATGGGCCATATCAAAGCCTTAAGATTCACTCCACAGGCTTTAAATGATAGTAACCAGGCTATTAGCCTATTGAATTCTGAGGTGTCTATGACGAGAAAAGTGGTGCTACAAAACCACATTGCCCTTTAGATCCTTACTGCATCTCAGGGAGGGGACCTGTGCCATAATTGAGACTGAATGCTGTGTTTTCATACCTGACGATTATAATGCTTCAGTATATAATTAGTGAACCATATGAAAAACCTGATTTCTGCCTTAAGTGACCAACTCCCTAATCTTGATAACCTCTTCAAAAACTGGTTTGGTGTGGGAAGTTCTTGGCTTAAATATTTACTATAACTCTATTAATGCTATTAGCTATAGTTTGTAATTTGCTTATTTTACAAGATTATCATTTCTTGTATTACCAAATGTGACTGAGCCTCTGACAAAAATAATGACGACTAGGTGACTTGAAGCAGTTGGTCAAATACATAATTTTGTATCCAATCAATGATTTTAATAGTGTACTCTAGATATGGGAAGATGCAGTAAGAGGGAATTTTTTCCTGGACCATAATAGATTAGAAGATAGGTGGTCCAAAGATCTTTAATTATTGTTAATAAGACCTAATCCAATAAAAGCACATGAGTGGCCTATTAGTAAAGTCTTCACCAGACCTAGGAATGAGCACCTTGGGAAGAAATGGTTATGAAATGCCTCCCAAAGCATGGTCAAATTTATGACCACGATGGGCCCCTGTCAACTTCATAAATTTGAAGTGGCAAACTGGCACTTGCCATCTACCTCTACAAGGATTAAATCATGTGCTGCTGCAGCTACTGACCTTCAACACCCGCCTGTAGGGAGTTCAGGGTCAGGAAAGGAGACACTCTGCTCTGGAAATGATGGGCAGAATAGGTGTTCAGATAGTTAGATATTTTCAGGAGTTGATTTTTTGAGCCCAATTCTTACATCTCATATCTAGAAAAACACTAAATTCCTTCCTGGTGACTTCTACTCCTCCTGACTAGCAGAAATCTTCAGCAAAAATAAGTGCTTAACTGCATGAATTCCTCCTTCATCAAAATCATATATATACTGACCTCCTACCTCTTTGGAGCAGTTTCTCAGAGATATCTGAAATGCTGTCCCCTGGGCTATAGCCTAGTCCTCATTTTGTCCCAAATAAAACTTAACTTGCAACTCTCAAGTTGTGCTTTTTAGTCAGCACTACTTTGGCATAAAGCATTATTTTAAACTTATGGCAGCTGAGAAATAGCCGATGTAGGACAAGCTCTCTATTCTCCCCATATGTACCTAAAAGGAGGATATGTATTTCCCCGTGGGAAGGTGCTCCCCATCTTCTTTCCCATATCATTATCACTGGAGGAAAATAACCATTATCCCTGGATCCAAAATAATCATTATCACTGGCACTGAGATGCATCTGTACAAACAAATCTTACTTAAGTAACCCTTAACCTCCATGAGCTTTCCCATGTACTAACCTTACAATATATAAGGTAATTTATCACCTATAGAAGCCCAAATTTCTTTGGCTTTATTTTGTCACTTCACAAGTTTATTACCTTTTGTTAAAATAGTATACAAGCTCCCAAGGCTAAGCACCTCTTTGGGTTTCACTTCTTTTCCATGTATGTAAAATTAAAATATTAACATCAAGTAAATTTGTATCACTTTCTCCTGTTAATCTGCCTTTTGTCAGTTTAATTTGCAGGCTCCAAGCACCAAAACCTAAGAGAGTACAGAAAAAAATTTTTCCTCTCTTACACTATATTTTACTAGTATTTGTTTCCTTGTGGTTATTATTTTTATTTCACAGTTCCTCAACAGTGACCCAGAGATGCTCTGGGCTGGGCTTTTTGTTGTAAGGATTGTTCTGTGCCTGTAGGCTGTTTAGCAGAATCCCTGCCTTCTACTCATCAGATGCAGTAGCACAGATGTGACAAGCGAAAATATCTCCAGACATTGCCAAATTTCCCCTGGGAAGCAAAATCATCCAAGGTTGAGACCTACAGGTCTCTGCAGATTATCTACTAGCACCTCCATGGTGGAAACTATATTATGGTGCACTGCAGGACATATCTTTCCAATTCCTGAGGCATGTTGGTAGCTTGAAACTGACCAGTGTGGGAGTATTTACATTATAGGCGATGACAAACACTACAAATTAGGGGTTGATTTTTGTTGTTGTTGTTGGTTGTCTTGAGTAAAGCTGAAAATGTTAATGTAGACTAATTCCGTATGTCACCATTACACTATGAATACCACAGAACAGTGATGAAATATCTTACAGTATTTACAATTATTATCTGATTCAGACATCAGTTGCATTATTGAGGAATAATAAAGTTACATTTCAAGAACAAAAAGTGCTCAACTGGGGAGGGTCAAATAAATTGAGAATAAAGAATTAGATATGGTCAAATAAAGTTGCTTATTGGAATAGCAAGTAAGAAAGCTTGAGATGTGTTAAGGAAGTGGGAAAGTTGAGAAATGACTATTCAAACAATTCTTTGAGTGCTGAAAGGGAACAGAGATAGGAGTATTTAGCTGGAAGGCAGGAAAGGCTGAATTCATGAGTTTTTTTTTAATATATGGGAGATAATAAGGCACATTAAGATATTGTTTTGTATGAAAGGTAAAGTCTTTTGTATGTTTAAAAGGACAAGGTCCAGAGAAGAAAAGGAGTAGGGACAATTGCTGGCCTCAGATAAAAAACAATATATATGTTTATTATGAAGTGCCAAATAAATTAATCAATGTGAAAATACCTCAGAAATATATAGTACTAACAAGTTGTTATATACTAACAAGTACTATCAAGCCACTGTTCAGGTCATGATGGTTTTGCTATATCCAAGTTCCACTTGCAAATTCAGAGTGAAGAAGATCAGCCCTGGGATTTCTTTGGAAGGAATGATGCTAAAGCTGAAACTCCAGTACTTTGGCCACCTCATGCTTAGAGTTGACTGATTGGAAAAGACTCTGATGCTGGAGGGATTGGGGGCAGGAGGAGAAGGGGACGACAGAGGATGAGATGGCTGGATGGCATCACTGACTGGATGGACACGAGTCTGAGTGAACTCCGGGAGTTGGTGATAGACAGGAAGGCCTGGAGTGCTGCGATTCATAGGGTCGCAAAGTCGGACACGACTGAGCGACTGAACTGAACTGAACTGAACTGAATCACAAATTTCTATTATAGTAGATCATGGTTCCGCTGATCTATTTAGGCTCAAGACAAAAACCTTACAAAGTAAATCTTTGAAGTCTCAGTTCCATTTACTCATTTAAAAGTTTGAAAACAGTATTCAAATTAACTTGCTGAGATCACAACCTATACTTCCCGTTTTGTTTTCCTACTGTTTCATTGAATAAACAAATGTGCTTTGTGATCCTTATCAGTTTTGTAATTTCGCTTTTCCTTTTTTCCTGTGGACCTTTATACAAAGAGCAGAAGAGTTAACCGATAGCCTCGTCGTTAAAAACGATTTAAAGACGGAAAAGCATTTCACGGATCGAACAGGAAAAAATTCTAGGAAACAACGTGAGGTAGGTTAACAAGTACTTCCCGCCAGGCCTGAAGGTGGATGAGAGTATCTCTGCGCAAGGAGGGGGGCCCAGAGAGCACGAGAAATAGGCAGTGAGCTCTTGTCAACCACAGCGACGCCAGTTCACCACGGGCGGGTAGAGGGAACGCAGGGCAAAGGGTTAATCCTGGGCAAGATAGTACGTGAAAGGCTGCACGCCCAATGGGTCTCGGGGAAAGGAACCGTCATTAAGGGGGCTGGATGGGGCGCGGACCGCAAGAACATGGGGCGTTCAGCACACTGAACGAGAGGAGCCTCAGACCCAGTCGTCACACACGCAAGCCGAAGGGGAGCAGTATCGGCTGTGGCGGACGGAATACCCTTCTCCCTTCACCTGCCTATCGCCGCCCGGTGGGGCTCCGCAGGTGCCTTCCCTAACGCCGCAGACGGAAATGACGTGACCCAGTTCCGCTTTGTTCGTCTTGGCCTGGCCCTGTTAGTCCCGCCTCCCGGCCCCGCCTCTCCGCTCCCGGCTATTGTGCCTAAGTTTTGGCTACCTGAGTGTGAAAGAGCTTGGACTGTCAGAGCTCTCCGGCGATTGTCAAATGCGCAGAAGCAGAGGGTTTGGGACAGCAGGCAAGCCGAAGGGACATTCTGAGAGTTGGGCTCAACATTTTATAACACCCGGTTACTTCAACCAAGGACTTGAAATATTGGAGAAATGTGGTGAAAGCCTTTCTACTGACTGAATTACAGTTCAGTCGCTCATAAGCGACTCTGCGACCCCATAGACTGCAGAACGCCAGGCCTCTTTTCCATCACCAAAGCCCAGAGTTTACTCAAACTCATATTCATTGAGTCGATGATGCCATCCAACCATCTCATCCTCTGTCGTTCCTTTCTCCTCCTGCCTTCAATCTTTTCCAGCATCAGGGTCTTTTCCACTGAGTCAGTTCTTCGCATCAGGTGGTCAAAGTATTGGGAGTTTCTGCTTTAGCATCAGTCCTTCCAATGAATATTCAGGACTGATTTACTTTAGGATGGACTGTTTGGATCTTCTTGCTTTCAAAGGGACTCTCAAGATTCTTCTCCAACACCACAGTTCAAAAGGATCATTTTTTCTGTGCTCAGCTTTCTTCAGAGTCCAACTCTCACATCCATACATGACTACTGGAAAAACCACAGCTTTGGCTAGACAGACCTTTGTTGGCAAAGTAATGTCTCTGCTTTTTTGGAGGGAGGGGGCTCTTTTTAAAAAAAATTATTTTTTTACTTTACAATATTGTATTGGTTTTGCCATATATTGACATGAATCTGCCACAGGTGTACATGTATTCCCCATCTTGAACCACCCCTCCCACCTCCCTTCCCATCCCATCCCTCTGGGTCATCCCAGTGCACCAGCCCCAAGCACCCTGTATCATGCATTGAAACTGGATTGGCGATCAGTTTCACATATGATAATATACATGTTTCAATGCCATTCTCCCAAACATTCAACCCACGCCCTCTCCCAGAGAGTCCAAAGATCAGTTCAGTTCAGTCGCTCAGTCGTGTCTGACTCTGCGACCCCATGAATCACAGCACGCCAGGCCTCCCTGTCCATCACCAACTCCCGGAGTTCACTCAGACTCACGTCCATCAAGTCAGTGATGCCATCCAGCCATCTCATCCTCTGTTGTCCCCTTCTCCTCCTGCCCCAATCCCTCCCAGCATCAGTCTTTTTCCAATGAGTCAACTCTTTGCATGAGGTGGCCAAAGTACTGGAGTTTCAGCTTCAGCATCATTCCCTCCAAAGAAATCCCAGGGCTGATCCCCTTCAGAATGGACTGGTTGGATCTCTTTGCAGTCCAAGGGACTCTCAAGATTCTCCTCCAACACCACAGTTCAAAAGCATCAATTCTTCAGCGCTCAGCTTTCTTCACAGTCCAACTCTCACATCCATACATGACCACTGGAAAAACCATAGCCGTGACTAGCTGGACCTTTGTTGGCAAAGTAACGTCTCTGCTTTTGAATATGCTATCTAGGTTGGTCATAACTTTCCTCACAAGGAGTAAGCGTCTTTTAATTTCATGGCTGCAGTCACCATCTGCAGTGATTTTGGAGCCCCAAAAAATAAAGTCTGACACTGTTTCTACTGTTTCCCCATCTATTTGCCATGAAGTGATGGGACCAGGTGCCATGATCTTCGTTTTCTGAATGTTGAGCTTTAAGCCAACTTTTTCATTCTCCTCTTTCACTTTCATCAAGAGGCTTTTTAGTTCTTTTCTTCACTTTCTGCCATAAGGGTGGTGTCATCTGCATATCTGAGGTTATTAATATTTTTCCCAGAAATCTTGATTCCAGCTTGTGCTTCATCAGCAGCTTTTCTCATGATGTACTCTGCATATAAGTTAAATAAGCAGGGCGACAACATACAGCCTTGACGTACTCCTTTTCCTATTTGGAACCAGTCTGTTGGTCCATGTCCAGTTCTAACTTGCTTCCTGACCTGCAAATAGGTTTCTCAAGAGGCAGGTCAGGTGGTCTGGTATTCCCATTTGTTTCAGAATTTTCCACACAATAAACTTTTATTAAAGTCAAATAAAATATGACTTTATTTGGCATAGTCAATAAAGCAGAAATAGATGTTTTTCTGGAACTCTCTTGCTTCTTCCATGATCCAGCAGATGTTGGCAGTTTGATCTCTGGTTCCTCTGCCTTTTCTAAAACCAGCTTGAACATCTGGAAGTTCACAGTTCACGTATTGCTGAAGCCTGGCTTGGAGAATTTTGAGCATTACTTTACTAGCATTTGAGATGAGTGCAATTGTGTGGTAGTTTGAGCATTCTTTGGCATTGCCTTACTTTGGGATTGGAATGGAAACTGACCTTTTCCAGTCCCGTGGCCACTGCTAGTTTTCCAATATGCTGGCATATTGAGTACAGCACTTTCACAGCATCATCTTTCAGGATTTGAAATAGCTCCACTGGAATTCCATCATCTCCACTAGCTTTGTTCGTAGTGATACTTTCTAAGGCCCACTTGACTTCACATTCCAGGATGTCTGGCTCTAGGTCAGTGATCACACCATTGTGATTATCCGGGTCGTGAAGATCTTTTTTGTACAGTTCTTCTGTGTATTCTTGTCACCTCTTCTTAATATCTTCTGCTTCTGTTAGGTCCATACTATTTCTGTCCTTTATCGAGCCCATCTTTGCATGAAATGTTCTCATGGTATCTCTAATTTTCTTGAAGAGATCTCTAGTCTTTCCCATTCTGTTGTTTTCCTTTATTTCTTTGCATTGATGGCTGAAGGCTTTCTTATCTCTTCTTGCTATTCTTTGGAACTCTGCATTCAGAAGCTTATATCTTTCCTTTTCTCCTTTGCTTTTCGCTTCTCTTCACAGCTATTTGTAAGGCCTCCTCAGACAGCCATTTTGCTTTTTTGCATTTCTTTTCCATGGGGATGGTCTTGATCCCTGTCTCCTGTACAATATCACGAACCTCTGTCCATAGTTCATCAGGCACTCTATCTATCAGTTCTAGGCCCTTAAATCTATTTCTCATGTCCAATGTATAATCATAAGGGATTTGATTTAGGTCATACCTGAATGGTCTAGTGGTTTTCCCTACTTTCTCCAATTTAAGTCTGAATTTGGCAATAAGGAGTTCATGATCTGAGCCACAGTCAGCTCCCGGTCTTGTTTTTGCTGACTGTATAGAGCTTCTCCATCTTTGGCTGCAAAGAATATAATCAATCTGATTTTGGTGTTGACCGTCTGGTGATGTCCATGTGTAGAGTCTTCTCTTGTGTTGTTGGAAGAGGGTGTTTGCTATGACCAGTGCGTTCTCTTGGCAGAACTCTATTAGCCTTTGCCCTGCTTCATTCTGTACTCCAAGGCCAAATTTGCCTGTTACTCCAGGTGTTTCTTGACTTCCTACTTTTGCATTCCAGTCCTCTATAATGAAAAGGACATCTTTTTTGGGTGTTAGTTCTAAAAGGTCTTGTAGATCTTCATAGAGCCGTTCAACTTCAGCTTCTTCAGCGTTACTGGTCAGGGCCTAGACTTGGATTACTGTGATATTGAATGGTTTGCCTTGGAAACGAACAGAGATCATTCTGTCATTTTGAGATTGCATCCAAGTACTGCATTTCGGACTCTTTTGTTGACCATGATGGCTACTCCATTTTTTCTAAGGGATTCCTGCCCACAGTAGTAGATATAATGGTCATCTGAGTTAAATTCACCCATTCCAGCCCATTTTAGTTCGCTGATTCCTAGAATGTCGATGTTCACTCTTGCCATCTCCTGTTTGACCACTTCCAATTTGCCTTGATTCATGGACCTGACATTCCAGGTTCCTATGCAATATTGCTCTTTACAGCATTGGACCTTGCTTCTATTACCAGTCACATCCACAACTGGGTATTGTTTTTGCTTTGGCTCCATCCCTTCATTCTGTCTGGAGTTATTTCTCCACTGATCTCCAGTAGCATATTGGGCACCTACAGACCTGGGGAGTTCCTCTTTCAGTTTCCTATCATTTTGCCTTTCCATACTGCTCATGGGGTTCTCAAGGTAAGAATACTGAAGTGGTTTGCCATTCCCTTCTCCAGTGGACCACATTCTGTCAGACCTCTCCACCATGCTTGCCCGTCTTGTGTGGCCCCACAGGGCATGACTTAGTTTCGTTGAGTTAGACAAGGCTGTGGTCCATGTGATTAGATTGACTAGTTTTCTGTGACTGTGGTTTCAATGTGTCTGCCCTCTGATGCCCTCTTGCAACACCTACCATCTTACTTGGGTTTTTCTTACCTTGGACATGGGATATCTCTTCACGCCTGCTCAAGCAAACACAGCCGCTGCTCCTTACCTTGGACGAGGGGTATCTCCTCACCGCCATCCCTCCTGACCTTGAATGTGGAGTAGCTCCTCTCAGCCCTCCTGCACCCATGCAGCCACCGCTCCTTGGACATGGGGTTGCACGTGGCGGTGTCTTAGGTTAGGGCTTTTCATGGGATAGCTATCCCACAGTCTAGGTTGTTATCTCAAGCTAGGTCCTTCAGATTGCCCTCAGGGCATTCAGGCCCAGTCCTTACCCTAGGCAACGCAGCCCCGCCTCCCTGTCCAGCCCTGGCTTTCTAGTGGTAGATGCAAGTGTCTGAGCTGCTACTCTGCTGGGAGTTGCTATTAGGCATGTAATCTGTGGGTTTTAATTATTTATTTATTTTTCCTCCTGAGTATTTTGCCCTCTGAGATTCCAAGGCTCACCACAGATCCACCAGAGAGAGTGTTTCCTGGTGTTTGGAAACTTCTGTCTTTAACACTCCCTTCCAGGGACAGATCTCCATCCCTACCTCTTTTTGTCTCTCTTTTTATCTTTTATATTTTGTCCTACCTCCTTTTGAAGACAATGGGCTGCCTTTCTGGGTGCCTGATGTCCTCTACCAGCATTCAGAAGTTGTTTTGTGGAACTTGCTCAGTGTTCAAATGTTCTTTCGATGAATTTGTGGGGGAGAAAGTGGTCTCCCTGTCCTGTTCTTCCGCCATCTTAGCCCCTGGCTGTCTCTGCTTTTTAGTGTGCTGTCTAGGTTGGTCATAACTTTTCTTCCAAGGAGGAAGCATCTTTTAATTTCATGACTGCAGTCACCATCTGCAGTGATTTTGGAGCCCCCAAAATAAATGACTGAATTTATTCTTCTGTAAATAAAAGAACTGACTCTTCTAGCATCTTGACAGATCGATCCTCCGCAGGATCAAAGAGTAAGTGACACGTGACTGCAGTCCAATGCTATTTCTAAGTTTAAGCTCTTTAGCTAAACCGATTTTTAAGTGAAAAGAGACGATCTCCTAAATGAATTCCTAGGTAAATTTAAATTATACAAATGCTGCAGATCTAAGCCATGTTTGTTTTTCTTGAGTTTCAAATGTTTCACTCTTGGCAATGTTTTAGTTTGTCATTTATTGCAATGTCAGGTATCTTGTTTGGAAACTGCCCAGTTCTGCCATTTTCCTCTTGTGCTCATGCACACAATACCATTACTTTGTAATTAATTGTTGGAAAGTTAACGTCCAGGGGAATAAACAGCTGAAGAAAATCTTCCCTATATAATATGGAATTATACAGAAGAAATTCCCTATAGGCTAATTCATTGACTCACTGACTTTCCAGAGTTCTTTAAAATCATTATTGCAAATCAGAATAAACAGATGTGAGCTTTAGTTCCCTTTTATGTAGTTACCTGATGCATTAATACACAGTAGCTATGAATAATAAACTGTAAGGATACAGTCATGGAAACATTAGGTATAATTGTGCTTTTTATTTCACTTTAAAAATAAGTCCCACATATTTTTAGTAAAGTGCCAGTCAACTATGATGACTATTTGAGCATGTATTATTTTACCATTAACCTGATCTAGAAAAATTCAATAATTCCTTAGTAGTAGGCTCAGATCTTTTTCTATTGCTCTAATATACGTAAAGGGCTTCCTACCAGGGTCCAGCCCCGGTGGATCCAGGGAATTGGAAGCGGGGACGGTGTCGGCGAAGATCAGGAAACAATTGCTTAATTAAACGTTAATTAAGGATATAAAGAGTGGTTAAATAAGGATAGCTCAGTGAGGAAATTCAGTGGAGAAAAGAGGCTGAAATAAGGATACCTCAGTGAGGAAATTCAGTGGAGAAAAGAGGCTGAATAATTCAGCCAGAAGGTGAGAGAAAGAACGACATGGGGAGACCAAGTTTCTGTGAACAAAGCCTGCACTTTATTTTCCAAAGTAGTTTTTATACCTTAAGTTATGCATAGAGGATAATGGGGGAAGGGGTAGAGTCATGCAGTAAGCCAGGCTTTCTTCCTGCAAACTTATGCAAAAGTTTAGGTGATTTGCATCATCTTCTGGCCCAGAGGCCTGTTAACATTTTAAGACTCTTTCTTCAGAAAACTTATTTTTCTCTAAAGGTAATTAGTCAGGCGCCACCTGGCAACCCACTCCAGTATTCTTGCCTGGAAAATCCCATGGACGGAGGGTCCTGGGGGGCTGCAGTCCATGGGGTCTCTAGGAGTCAGACACTACTGAGTGACTTCACTTTCACTTTTCACTTTCATGCATTGGAGACGGAAATGGCAACCCACTCCAGTGTTCTTGCCTGGAGAATCCCAGGGATGGGGAAGCCTGGTGGGCTGCCATATATGGGGTCGCACAGAGTCGGACATGATTGAAGTGACTTAGCAGCAGCAGCAGCAACCCTCCAAAAGCATTAGATAAAGTTGCATTCCTATAGGGCAAAGGTGTGGTGGGCTATAACACGAAAAAGAATTAACTCAAGGGTCCAAGGTTACAAACATTAAAGCTACTACTTACACCAATTATATTAATTAATACACTGCCAGGGACACAGCAGGTAAGGGATATGGAGACTTAGCCGCAAACATTGGCCCAACAAGTGAAAAACCCTTCACCAATACAATTTCTAATCAATCTTTTAACTGCTCAAAGGAATCTGTATTTAGACAGTTTAGAACATCTCATGCCTCTCACAGTTGGGAGGCTCTGAGCAATCACATGTGGCCAGAAAAACCTATTCAGGCAGGCTAGAGGACTTCCAAAGAAGTTTGTAGGTTGAAACACTATCACACCCAGGAACTTTATTAACTGGAGCTGTAAGTTAACTCTTTTTTTCAGAGAGAAGTAGTGGGGGACAGCCCCCTGTAAAGTCAGAGGTGTAGGTGAGAGTACAAAGCAGAAAGTAGGCAGACTCTGGTTTTGGGGGTAGATGCTTGAGAATTTCCAGGGGGACTCCTGAGGCTCGATCCCAACTTTGCGTATGCCGAGCCTTCTTCCTCATGACCTTTGCCATGGGCAGAGCTCCTCACGCCGGCTCCTGGCAGCTTCCCAAATGGCACTAGTGGAAAGGAACCCACATGCCAATGCAGAACACGTAAGAGACCAGAGTTCAGTCCCTGGTTGTGCAAGATCCCCTGGGAGATGGCATGACAATCCACTCCAGTATTCTTGCCTGGAGAATCACACGGACAGAGGAGCTTGGCAGGGCTACAGTCCATGGGGTCACAAAGATTCAGAAACGACTGAAGTGATTTAGCACACATGCAATATATGTAAAAATATTTGAAATTTTTTTAAAGAAAAAGTTTCTTTAGTCACAAAGGATTACTAAGACTTAAAACCATCAGTTTTTCTGTTGATTTATTTATAGGCACCTGCTTAAATCTAGGAACAATTAATTAGGAAACAGAACTCAGAGGAACTTCTGGGTGGTTTTACAAACTTTCCTTCCTTCTCTCTGTTCCCCATATCCCTCCTTATTCTCCTCTTTCCCCCCACCTCTTCTTTTTATTATTATACAGCAGTTATTATTATACTAATAAAATTAATATTTTTGCTTTCTAGTTAGAAGGCAAAGATTTATAAGCCAAGTAAAGACAAGAGATAAGGAAAAAAACGGAATTAATCTAAGAGAAGAATATTTTGTGCAGAGGTAGAGGAGTCACAATTACATGCTTTTTCTTTCCTCTACAACTTAGACACTGGAACAAACCTCAACAGTGGATAAGCCTGCCCCCCATGTTAGCATGGGGTCTTTCAAAAATACCTAATATAGTAGAAAAACCACAATGTCACACATGAGGAGTGCATGTGGATCAAAGGCACAGTCTTGCAGTGGCCTAAAAGAAGCCAGAGGGGGTTAGCCGGTGAAAAATGATATCAAGATATCTAAATTAAATAGAATTAGGAGACCAGTAGTGGGAGCCCTCACACCCATCCCAGTAGTAGAGCCCAACTGGAAGAAGGGGCTTCTTTTCTGGCAAGGACTCAGCCAATGAAAGGCCATGGACTCTTGGTTTACTGTGCCCCTCCCAACTACATTTTCCTCTTTATTAAAGCATTCTCCTTTCCTTGCCCTTTGGGGACTTGCATGTGTCTCACCTAGGTTGCATGCCTAGTTTGCAGATCTCTCCTCAGTTCAGTTCAGTTCAGTTCAGTCGCTCAGTCATGTCTGACTCTTTGCAATACCATAAACCACAACATGCCAGGTCTCCCTGTCCATCACCAACTCCTGGAGTCCACCCAAACCCATGTCCATTGAGTCGGTGATGCCGTCCAACCATCTCATCCTCTGTTGTCCCCTTCTCCTCCTGCTCTCAATCTTTTCCAGCATCCAGGTCTTTTCCAATGAGTCAGCTCTTTGCATCATGTGGCCAAAGTATTGGAGTTTCAGCTTCAACATCAGTCGTTCCAGTGAACACCCAGGACTGATCTCCTTTAGAATGGACTGGCTGGATCTTCTTGCAGCCCAAGGGACTCTCAAGAGTCTTCTCCAACACCACAGTTCAAAAGCATCACTTCTTCAGCACTCAGCTTTCTTTATAGTTCAACTATGGCACCCCACTCCAGTACTCTTGCCCGGAAAATCCCATTGATGGAGGAGCCTGGTAGGCTGCAGTTCACAGGGTCCCTGACAGTCAGATACGACTAAGCAACTTCACTTTCACTTTTCACTTTCATGCATTGGAGATGGAAATGGCAACCCACTCCAGTGTTCTTGCCTGGAGAATCCCAGGGACGGAGGAGCCTGGTGGGCTGCCGTCTATGGGGTTTCACAGAGTCGGACACAACTGAAGCGACTAGCAGCAGCAGCAGCAGCAGCTCATATCCATAAATGACCACTGGAAAAATCATAGCTTTGACTAGACAGACTTTTGTTGGCAAAGTAATGTCTCTGCTTTTTAATATGCTATCTAGGTTGGTCATAACTTCCCTTACAAGGAGTAAGCGTTTTTTACTTCATGGCTGCAATCAACATTTGCAGTGATTATGGAGCCCAGAAAAATAAAGTCAGCCACTGTTTCCACTGTTTCCCCATCTATTTGCCATGAAGTGGTGGGACCAGATGCCATGATCTTAGTTTTCTGAATGTTGAGTTTTAAGCCAACTTTTGACTCTCCTCTTTCACTTTCATCAAGAGGCTCTTTAGTTCTTCTTCACTTTCTGCCATAAGGGTGGTGTCGTCTGAATATCTGAGGTTATTGATATTTCTCCCGGAAATCTTGATTCCAGCTTGTGCTTCCTTCAGCCCAGCATTTCTCATGATGTACTCTGCATATAAGTTAAATAAGCAGGGCGACAATATACAGCCTTGATGTACTCCTTTTCCTATTTGGAACCAGTCTGTTGTTCCATGTCCAGTTCTAACTTGTTTCCTGACCTGAAAACAGATTTCTCAAGAGGCAGGTCAGGTGGTCTGGTATTCCCATTTGTTTCAGAATTTTCCACAGTTTATTGTGATCCACACAGTCAAAGGCTTTGGCATAGTCAATAAAGCAAAAATAGATGTTTTTCTGGAACTCTCTTGCTTTTTCCATGATCCAGCAGATGTTGGCAATTTGATCTCTGGTTCCTCTGCTTTTTCTAAAACCAGCTTGAACATCTGGAAGTTCACAGTTCACGTATTGCTGAAGCCTGGCTTGAAGAATTTTGAGCATTACTTTACTAGCATGTGAGATGAGTGCAATTGTGTGGTAGTCTGAGCATTCTCTAGCATTGCCTTTCTTTGGGATTGGAATGAAAACTGACCTTTTCCAGTCCTGTGGCCACTGCTGAGTTTTCCAAATTTGCTGGCATATTGAGTGCATCACTTTCACAGCATCATCTTTCAGGATTTGAAATAGCTCCACTGGAATTCCATCACCTCCACTAGCTTTGTTCATAGTGATATTTCATAAGGCCCACTTGACTTCACATTCCAGGATGTCTGGCTCTAGGTCAGTGATCACACCATTGTGATTATCCGGGTCATGAAGATCTTTTTTGTACAGTTCTTCTGTGTATTCTTGTCACCTCTTCTTAATATCTTCTGCTTCTGTTAGGTCCATACCATTTCTGTCCTTTATTGAGCCCATCTTTGCATGAAATGTTCTCATGGTATCTCTAATTTTCTTGAAGAGATCTCTAGTCTTTCCCATTCTGTTGTTTTCCTCTATTTCTTTTCGTTGATCACTGAGGAAGGCTTTCTTATCTCTTCTTGCTATTCTTTGGAACTCTGCATTCAGATAGGTATATCCTTCCTTTTCTCCTTTGCTTTTCGCTTCCCTTCTTTCACAGCTATTTGTAAGGCCTGCTCAGACAGACATTTTGCTTTTTTTGCATTTCTTTTTCTTGGGGATGGTCTTGATCCCTGTCTCCTGTACAATGTCATGAACCTCTGTCCATAGTTTATCAGGCACTCTGTCTTACCGATCTAGTCCCTTAGTCTATTTCTCACTTCCACTCTATAATCATAAGGGATTTGATTTAGGTCATACCTGAATGGTCTAGTGGTTTTCCCTACTTTCTCCAATTTAAGTCTGAATTTGGCAATAAGGAGTTTATGATCTGAGCCACAGTCAGCTCCTGGTCTTGTTTTTGCTGACTGTATAGAGCTTCTCCATCTTTGGCTGCAAAGAATATAATCAATCTGATTTCGGTGTTGACCATCTGGTGATGTCCATGTGTAGAGTCTTCTCTTGTGTTGTTGGAAGAGGGTGTTTGCTATGACCAGTGCGTTCTCTTGGCAGAACTCTATTAGCCTTTGCCCTGCTTCATTCTGTACTCCAAGGCCAAATTTGCCTGTTACTCCAGGTGTTTCTTGACTTCCTACTTTTGCATTCCAGTCCTCTATAATGAAAAGGACATCTTTTTTGGGTGTTAGTTCTAGAAGGTCTTGTAGGTCTTCATGCTGCTGCTGCTGCTGCTGCTGCTGCTAAGTCGCTTCAGTCATGTCTGACTCTGTGCGACCCCATGGACTGCAGCCTACCAGGCTTCTCCATCCATGGGATTCTCCAGGCAAGAACACTGGAGTGGGTTGCCATTTCCTTCTCCAATGCATGAAAGTGAAAAGTGAAAGTGAAGCCACTCAGTCGTGTCTGACTTTTAGCAACCCCATGGACTGCAGCCTACCAGGCTCCTCCATCCATGGGATTTTCCAGGCAAGAGTACTGGAGTGGGGTGCCATTGCCTTCTCCATGTAGGTCTTCATAGAACTGTTCAATTTCAGCTCTTCAGCATTACTGGTCGGGGCATAGACTTGGATTACCGTGATATTGAATGGTTTGCCTTGGAAACAAACAGAGATCATTCTGTCGTTTTTGAGATTGCATCCAAGTACTTCAGATATGCAGGTGACACCACCGTTATGGCAGAAAGTGAAGAGGAACTAAAAAGCCTCCTGATGAGAGTGAAAAAGTTTGCTTAAAGCTCAACATTCAGAAAACTAAGATAATGGCAACTTGTCCCATGGCAAATAGATGGGGAAACAGTGGAAACAGTGTCAGACTTTATTTTTCTGGGCTCCAAAATCACTGCAGATGGTGATTGCAGCCATGTAATTAAAAGACGCTTACTCCTTGGAAGGAAAGTTATGACCAACCTAGACAGCATATTGCAAAGCAGAGATATTACTTGGCCAACAAAGGTCCATCTAGTCAAGGCCATGGTTTTCCCAGTGGTCATGTATGGATGTGAGAGTTGGACTGTGAAGAAAGCTGAGCACCGAAGCACTGATGTTTTTGAACTGTGGTGTTGGGGAAGACTCTTGAGAGTCCCTTGGACTGCAAGGAGATCCAACCAGTCTATCCTAAAGGAGACCAGTTCTGGGTGTTCATTAGAAGGACTGATGCTGAGGCTGAAACCACAATACTTTGGCCACCTCATGCAAAGAGTTGACTCATTGGAAAAGATCCTTATGCTGGGAGGGATTGGGGGCAGGAAGAGAAGGGGACTACAGAGGATGACATGGTTGGATGGCATCACCGACTCGATAAACATGAGTCCGGGTGAACTCCGCGAGTTGGTGATGGATAGGGAAGCCTGGCGTGCTGTGATTCATGGGGTTGCAGAGAGTTGGACACAACTGAGCAACTGAACTGAACTGAACTGCATTTTGGACTCTTTTGTTGACTATGATGGGTACTCCATTTCTTCTAAGGGATTCCTGCCCACAATAGTAGATATAATGGTTGTCTGAGTTATATTCATCCATTCCAGTCCATCTTAGTTGGCTGATTCCTAGAATGTCTATGTTCACTGTTGTCATCTCCTGTTTGACCACTTCCAATTTGCTTTGATTCAAGGACCTAACATTACATGTTCCTATGCACTATTGCTCTTTACAGCATCGAACATTGCTTCTATCACCCGTCACATTACAACTGGGTATGGTTTTGCTTTGGCTCCATCCCTTCATTCTTTCTGGAGTTATTTCTCCACTGATCTCCAGTAGCATAATGGGCACCTACCGACCTGGGGAGTTCATCTTTCAGTGTCATATCTTTTTGCCTTTTCTTGCTGTTCATGTGGTTCTCAAGGCAAGAATACTGAAGTCATTTGCCATTCCCTTCTCCAGTGGACCACATTCTGTCAGACCTCTCCACCATGACCCATCTGTCTTGGGTGGCCCCACATGGCATGGCTTAGTTTCATTGAGTTAGACAAGGCTCTGGTCCATGTGCAAATCTCTCCTGATGCTGAATAAACCCATCCTTGCTGGAGAAATATCTGGGAGTCTATTGTGTAAGGGCATTAGCAGTTTGAAGAGGCTGGGAGATAGGAATGGGCACTGTTAGCTGATTCTTTGGACAGAAATCTGTCTTCCTTATCCCCAGGACTTGTTGAGAATTGCCCTGTTGCTTTGTTTTTTCTTTTAAAAATTCAGTTAATTTATCCAGGGCTTGCCCTATGGGTATCCTTTAAAATGAAGTGGTAGTCATTAAATATAGCATTTTCCTGAGTTCTATGAGTTGTTTTAGAGAATTATTGAACCTGAGGGCTATCATGGGCACCTCTGATTTAGCGGCCAGTTGATCAGAAGTGTGGGTAGCCTGGGAACCTAACTTGTGCCTGGTGTCTATAAAGACAGTCTTGTGGAACAAGGAGCCCTAAACCTGTAGGATCTGATGCTAAATCTGGGTGGTTAGCATCAAACTGTATTGAAGTGTACATCCAGTTGGGGGTGAAACAAAACAAGTAGCTCATAAAAATATTTCTTCTTTTCTAACTCTCTTTCCTCACTTCTGGCAGTCATAACTCCCTGTACATACGTTGCCCCTACCCTTCCTGTGCACACTTCCAGGATTTGCAATTCCTTTCCATAGAATAAACAAACTCCAGTTGTGGTTTTTTCCCTGTGTTTAAGAAATGTTGCAGTGTTGCTTATCAGAGTTTAGTGTGGCTTCCTCTTCCATATAGCTCTATAGAGAGAACTTGGCTTAAAAAAGAGAACTTTGACCTCAGTAACTGGAATGGTTCCATGAGAGGTTGGCATAGTTAGGGGCAGCACTGGTTGGGATAGGATAAACTCTGGTTCTGTGCATAGAAGATCTGATTCTGTTCATAGAAGAGGGATTTTTACTGTCTAGTTTTTTCTCAACTAATGGAAGTCAAACATAACTCACCACCACAAGGATGATTTCGTACCCCTCTAAATAATAAACTTATATTTCTTCTTACCGTGGCCTTATGTCAGGAGAGAATGTTTCCTCTCTCTGCCCGCTATGGACTGAAAGTTTGCCTGTACCCGACCCCCCAAATTAATATGTTGAAACCCTCATCCCTAATGTGATGGTATTTGGAGAAAGAGCCTTTGAGAGGTAATTAGGTGATGAGGGTGGAGTCCTTGTGATGCAATTAGTGCTCTTATAAGAGAGACAGGAGAGACTTGCTTCCTCTCTGCTTTGTACCATGTGAGGATACAATGAGAAGGTATCAGTCTGCAAACCAGGAAATGGGCTCTCACCAGACTTCAGTCTGCTGGCAGTTTGATTTTGGACTGACTGCCTCCAAAACTGTGAGAAATAAATATTTTCTGTCAAAGCCACCCAGCCTATGGTAAATTTTTTATAATGGTAGCATGAACTAAGACACTGCACTTACTATATTTTCACCTGAAATAACAGAAAATAATAGTGTCAAGCCCAAATATCTTTTCCTTCAATATTAATTTCTACTCACTAGGGATTCAGTGTTGGTGATAGAAGTTTTAATTCATTCATTCATGAAGACATAATAGAATTAAAACTAGACCAACCCAGTTACAGAAATACCAAAACTATAGGTGGTTCAATCCTCTTTCTTAAAAAACAAAATTTATCTTTTTCAAATTTCTTTAGAAAGTGTACTTTATTTAAAAAGTGTGAATAATATATCCCATGATACAAAATTCTAGACATAGTAAATTTTAAAATAGCACAAAGGAAATATAAATATTCATTTTATCTTCTTAATGTATCTTTTATGCATTTATTTTCTTTTCCTAGGTTTGTATTTTTCATTGTTGTCCAATCTGACTCATACTTACAGTAAAAACATTTTAAATACCATAGACAAGTTTAAGGCAAAAGTAAAAATTCCCTTCTCTCCATTCCCTCCTCAGATATTGGTGAATATCCTTTCAACCATATGGATACATTTTGGTTTTTTACATATATGGTGTCACACTATACATGTTCTTCTGTAACTTTTTTCACTGAACACTGTCATGAAACGCTTTCATGATGGTGCATTTAGAGGTAATTCATTCTGCAGTGGCACCCTACTCCAGTGCTCTTGCCTGGGGAATCCCATGGATGGAGGAGCCTGGTGGGCTGCAGTCCATGGGGTCGCTAGGAGTCAGACACGACTGAGCGACTTCACTTTCATTTTTCACTTTTCACTTTCATGCCTTGGAGAAGGAAATGGCAACCCACTCCAGTGTTCTTGCCTGGAGAATCCCAGGGACAGAGGAGCCTGGTGGGCTGCCATCTATGGGGTCACACAGAGTCGGGCACAACTGAAGTGACTTAGCATAGCATTCTGTTTAATGGTTAAACTGTATTCCTTGATGTATAGATATCTATTTAGCCAGCTCCCTCATGATGACTGACATGTTTCCAACATTTTATTGGGGTTTTTCTGGTGGTTCAAATGGTAAAGAATCCACCTGTAATGCAGGAGACCTGGGTTTGATCCCTGGGCTGGGAAGATCCCCTGGAGAAGGGAATGGCTACCCACTCCAGTATTCTTGCCTGTAACAAAATGATGATAGCTTATTTTTGATAAATGTAGTTACTATATTAATTTACATACAGTCCATGGGGTCGCAAAGAGTTGGACACAACTGAGCAACTAACACTCTCACATATCCTCACAGCCATCTCCTCCACAGGATCCAGTCACTGCACAGCTTGCCCTTTATTTTACACTCATGCACTGGTGCTTTGAGCAGCTGGTGTGTAGTAGTGTTTTCCATGGACAGATGCTGTAGGTGCTCGGTTGTATCCAACTCTTTGTGACCCCATGGACTGTAGCCCGCCAGGCTCCTCTGTCCATGGGATTTTCCAGGCAAGAGTACTGGAGTGGGTCACCATTTCATCCTCCAGGGGATCTTCCTGAACCAGGGATAAAACCCACATCTCCTGCATCTTCTGTACTGCAGGCAGATTCTTTATACTGGTGAACACCAGGGAGGCCTTGGTTTTGATTACACTGTTATAAAACGTGGTTTTGCTTTCATCTAGTTTAAAAAAAATTCTGTGTCCCTATTGATGTTCAGTAAAGAATAGATATGGCTAATTTAAAGTGGTCACACTGTTTTCCAGGTTAGGTAAATATTTCAATTAGAAGAGTAAATATTTTTAAATTGGGAGTGTGGATATTTCCTGTTTGGGGAGTGTGTTCCTTAATGAACTGAGTTTCAGATTGGTGATATTACAAAGAGTGTGTAATGAATTTCTGGGCTGTAAGTCTTAATACTACACCCTGTCCTAAAAGGTAAAGTAAATTTCCAAAGTTGTTATCTTAGTAATATAGCACAGTGAGATACAGAAGGGGTACAGTGAAGAATAGATGCTTGCTTTTGTCATTAGCTTGTTAGTGAATCTTAAGATATCAGGCTTCCTGGAGCTTGTTGGAGAGGTATTCAAGCATCCCTTTTAAAGATTAAAAAGAATTAAAGATCCCTACATGGCTACAGTTATCATTTATCTATTCAAATATATAGATAATGAAGGTACCCATAGGATTCTCTCATCTATTTTAAAAAATTGGGTGGTCCTTGATGGGTGTCCAATTCAGATCGACTGGGAATTATTAGCTTAAGGCACTATCTCTGCTTAATTTTGTCTTGGACCTTGAGTAAAGCTTAGTTAAAAGGATATGAATGAGCTTTAAAATAATTTCCCTCCACAGTATCCAAGCTACCTTTAATAACGGAGTCATTCTCATCTTCCTTAATTATTCATATCAGATCTTCCAAGAGGAAACTTGCTATTACTGAATACCAAAAGCAGCTTGTAGCGCCCTGCAAAAATATATTTTCTTCATAACTGGAAGGGGAAGAGGGAAAGTGAAGAAGGGATGGAAAGAAACCAATAAATACAGTGTAAATAGTTTCATAGAAAGTTATTTATATTTTGGCAAGCCTATCTACTATGATCCCCAAGTTTTCTTCTTAGAGAAACTATGATGATGATGATGATAATAGCAGTTTTTACTGAAAAGATATTGATATACTAAGATATTTGGTAATACTTACTCTAATATTGCCCTGTCCATCCACATAGCATGAAACCATAAAGAGAAGCAGTCCCCTGCATCCAGCCTTCCAGGGTGTCTTCACAGTCTTCACAGCTGAGATTCCATGTGTATGCTGCCATGAAAGTTGCTGCTGGCACACACAGGAGCGTGAATCTGGACTAACTTAGAGCTCTTGTCTTAAAGGCCTTCTCCTGTGGCACTGGCACAAAGATGCACTGTCATCTGGCTGAGGAACAAGTTCCATTCCATCACGTACTTCAGGTTTGCTCAACTGGCGTTCAGCGTATTTCTGGAATGTGGGAAGATTAGTCCAAACTTCATTCCACTGAATCATCCCCACTCATGCTATTGTTTCTAGTTGCTGTGTATCTTCAGACTAAAACCAAAGGTCTGATTTATTTCCCTCCTAAAGTGGGATTTTAACTTTAGTTATGATAAGCACGTGTGTGCTACTTCATAATCTTACAAGGAGCCCCAGTCCACTATTGTATGCATAGGTAAGAATCCTCTTGGAAAGGGACATCAAACAAAGTGTCCCTACTTGAACAAGAGCACTTCTTGAATTCATCCTCCACATGTTAATAAATAATTAACATTGTTGAATATTCAAATCAGTGAACAAAGATGATAAGCATCTCAAAGTAAAGTCTGTGGTTTTTATACATCCTTCCCTTTAGGCCTGTAGTCATGTGCGTTTTGCAAATGGTGATGGGACTGAAATGTCCCTCCATTTTGGCCACTGACTGAAATATTCCTTTACATTGGATTTTTCAGTTCTGTGGTTCCTCAGTACACATGGTTCCATGTCCTCAGATCGTGCAGTGCTGTAGTGTGCCTGTACGTGCTCAGTTGTGTCTGACTCTTGTGACCCCATGTAGCCCACCAAGCTCCTCTGTCCATGGGATTCTCCAGCAAGAATACTGGAGCAGGTTGCCATTTTCTTCTCCAGGGGATCTTTCTGATCCAGGGATCAAACCCACGTCTCTTACATCTCCTACATTGGCAGACAGGTTCTTTATCACTGAGATACAAGGGAAGCCTCAATACTGTAATATTTACTACTAAAAAAAAAAATCCACCTATAAATGGACCTGCATGGTTCAAACCCATTTTGTTCAAGGGTCAACTTTTCATGTTTGTTCTATACAACAAATTAAATATTTGCTTTCCACCCTATACTGACAGCAAAAGCACGAATCCTAATTAATAAGGAGAATGAAGAGGTGGATATTTTGAGAAGAAAGAGATGTTAATGATCTCGAGTCTAACCCTCCTGTTTTCCATATGAGGAAAGATATTCTCTGAGGTTCAGAGCTTTTAATCTATATTTGTAAGGTCTCTATAAGCATTGTTCTTCTAAAAACTGAACGGAGATAAAAATATGGTGGCCACAAAGGGACTTAGCACTATCTTTCTATAGGTTGGTGCCTCAGTGTAGCCAGAGTTCCACAGGCTGACTCTTGACCCCCTTCAGGAAGCAAGGACTCAGGACATTTTTTGGCCTGAGGACATTCAACCAAGCAGGATGGATCCTCTGAACTGACCTGTAGTACTGTGTAATAGTAGCAGTAAAGCCGGTGTGGCTGTAGCAGATCCCTAGCAGTCAACTGTCCTTCTTTTGCAATCTTCTTGGCTTCTTCGTCATTTTCCTGAAAAGTTTAAAAAGAAACAATGAATGAAAATTACTCCTGCAACCCACAAAGAAAGCTAAGTGGGAGGTAGGACAGATGTAGGGTTGAACGTGAACATCATGGGAGAGATGAAATGTGATGAAAATATAACTTCAGAATGAGGCTATGGAAACAGACAAAGTACTTTCCTGGACATCTCTGCTATATATGCAAATAATCGTGCATGGTTGGGATCCCCCTAGTGCAACAATCTACATACAGCCCCTATTGTGACTGTCTTGGTACTTTCCAAGCTACTCAGGGAATCTGGGGCTCATCATCTGTTCCCTCAGTCTAACTCTGCTTGATATTAAAATACAAACTAGAATAGAATTAATTGGTTTTTATGCTATAACATCTTATTTAAATATTTAGCTTGAACCAAAAAGTTGTTCTAAAAGGGTACTCATGAAAGACTATGTTATTGTTGTAATCAAAAATTCAGTTATTAGTACTCACCAGCTATTCCTTCAATACAGGAATAGTCAATATTCCTAATTATACTTTTATAAAATATCTAATATTATATGATGCTGCTCCCAGGAAAAGCCATTTGCAAGCAATTCTGAGTCTTTATGAAGGGTCACAAAAATATTCTGTGTCAGATATCCAGTTGTTTCCATAGCCACATTGCTTCTCAGAAACAGAATAAAGACTTACAATGGAAGGGTAAATTTTATAATTTCACAATAAAATACAAGAGCTTTTTAGTATTCTTCCTTTAAAAGAAAGAATTCTTATTTTATGGAAAGCTTGTGATTATTGGGATGTTGTACAGCATGCATTCGTTAAGAACTTATTATCCCAAGAAAATCATACATGCATCCCAATGTTCATTGCAGCACTATTTTTAACAGCCAAAATAGGGAAGCAACCTAAGCGTCCACTGACAGATAAATGGATGAAGAAGATGTGGTACATATACACAATGAAATATTACTCAGCCATGCTGCTGCTGCTAAGTCGCTTCAGTCGTGTCTGACTCTGTATGACCCCATAGACGGCAGCCCACCAGGCTCCCCCGTCCCTGGGATTCTCCAGGCAAGAACACTGGAGTGGGTTGCCACTTCCTTCTCCAATATTCCTCAGCCATAAAAAGCAGGAAATAATGCCACTTGCAGCAACATGGATGGACACAGAGAGTGTCAATACTGAGTGAAGTAAGACAGAGAAAGACAAGCATATGATAGCATTTATGTGTGGAATCTAAAAAAAAATGATACAAATGAATCTATTTGCAAAACAAAAATAGAGTCACAGATATAGAAAACAAATTATGGTTTCCAAGAGGGAAAGGGGAGGGATAAATTGGGATATTAGGATTGACATATATGCAGTATAAAATAGATAACTAACAAGAACCTACTGTCTAGCACAGGGGACTCTACTTAGTTCTCTGTTATGACCTATATGGGAATAGAATCTAAAAAAGAATGGATACATGTGTATATATAACTGATTCACTTTGCTGTTCAGCAGAAACTAACAACACTGTAAATCAACTTTACTTCAATAAAAATTAATTAAAAAACTTGTGCCCTTTTTTCTGACTGGGGAAAACAAAGGGGTACCATAATTGCTTTAAATATTTTCTTGCGCATAAAGCACTTTAACCCTGGTCTTTTTAATCTGTAATTTGCATTTGGTGTATGTTATTTGTATTTGGTGTGTGTGCGTGAATAGTGATCCTTTAGAAAAACCTATATTGTATGTAACACTGTACTTCAAATCTTCTAAAAATCCTCAAACATACTGATGCTGCTAAGTAACTTCAGTCGTGTCTGACTCTGTGCGACCCCAGAGATGGCAGCCCACTAGGCTCCCCCATCCCTGGGATTCTCCAGGCAAGAACACTGGAGTGGGTTGCCATTTCTTTCTCCAATGCATGAAAGTGAAAAGGGAAAATGGTTACTCAGTTGTGTCCGACTCCTAGCGACCCCATGGACTGCAGCCTACCAGGCTCATCCATCCATGGGATTTTCCAGGCAAGAGTACTGGAGTGGGGTACCATTGCCTTCTTCGCAAACATATTGATAGGGGGCATTCAAAACGGTCCTGATGTTGATTCTTCCTGATGTTGATTTCAGGGAAACAAAAATTTCACAAAATGACATTTAATTTACCTAAATTATGTCAAATTGTGTTATGATGAAACTTGTGTAACTAAATAATACTGGTGAACTTGTTATTGCCTAAAGAAATTAAAATTATGGAAAGCATACCTTGGCCCATTCAACTTTCTCTAGTAGATCACTAAGATTTCTTTTAATTGGAATATAATGTTTCCACGGCTTCAGTGCCATATAGAAATGTTCATAATATGGTGAATCCTGCTTCAGAACCAAACTGTCACCAAGCATGAGATATGGATATCTATAAGCAGCCACGGTCCCATCCACATTCACTTGATACTTGTACTAAAAGATTAAAACAAACACAAAAGTTTTAGCAGTCATTTGCTTCACTTCTGTGTCCAGTCAACATTGTAATATTAAATATAAAGAAATTATTTTCCAAGTTAATATTTAGAAGCTTTACATTTTATTTTGTAACACACATCTTCTCTTTGTGTTAAAATCATAAGCAGCATTCATCAGGTCAATTTTAAGAAATACAACATATTTAAAGATAAGGTGATAAAGAATTTTAGGAAATAGGAATGGCTATTTTAACTATGTCTATGTAATGGGGAATTCAGATTTCTGTAACCAGGTAAGAAAACTACTTCCAAAGCTCTATATTTATTCAAGCTTAATATTGATAATAATTTACACTTTACTTATACATTATTTCAGTTTTTCCTTACACCCACGTAAGTATGAAAAGGGAAGGCATTATCTCAAAGCTCTGTTTTAGAGCTGAGGAAAGAGAAACCTGGAGAAGATAAGGACTAGTGTGATGCTGGTGACACAGTACATATACTGTTGACATGTTTGTTGGATTAATAAACAAATTACATTTGTTTTTTAAATGATTTTGATTTATATTTCAAAATCATTTTTCATTCAAGTATAATAATGTGAAGCAGATATTATCATCCCCTTCTTTTTATAAATGATAACACTCATTTCAGAGATCTTTATAAACCTCTATTGTATGAGGCCAAATCCCATGCTCTCTTCATTATACCACATTGAGAGGAAGAGGACATACAGATTTGGTAATTAATATTTTTTTTTTTTTTTTCCAGGAAATTTTTTAAAATTTTATTTTATTTTTATTTTATTTTTATTTTATTTAACTTTACAATATTGTATTGGTTTTGCCATATATCAAAATGAATATTTTCTTTTCTTTAACTTTACAATATTGTATTGGTTTTGCCATATATCAAAATGAATATTTTCTTAAATAATTGGTACCAAGGGCTTTAGATTTTGTCACAGCCAGTTAGTTTTTGTCATGTTATTCACATCTCTATCTCCGTGAGCCTCATATACGGTGCTTTGAAGGAGCTAGGCAGGCTCACATATGTTAGAGGCGAGAGGTGCTAAACAGATGATAGCCCCAAAGTTAGTAGTAGAGGCAGGACTAGAGGTGGGACTTGAACATCATTTTACTAGCATGAAATTCAAACTCTTTTTATTTACAAGATCATTTTATGTGAGACATTTATATTCCCAGTTTATTAAAAAAATACAAAAAAGAGAAAAACATGGAAATATACCAAAATCCTAAACTAATACTTGTACTATATTTTGAGTACTAAATACAGTTCTGAGCTATTTGTAGACAAAGTTAACAACAAACAAAAAAGAAATTGCATGAGTTTTGTAATTCTCTGTGTCTGAAAAGAACGTGTATGCTGGGTCATAAAATCTGGGTAGAAATCTGCCCAACCCCAGCTATTTGTTTGACTTTTAACACAAGTTCATCACTTTATATCTATCCAGGAAGACCTAATCACATACCTTAAAGAAGTCAAAGAAACCTATCAATTTAGCTTTTCCAAGCTCCTTTTCTTTCTCTTGGAAGAAGAAGTATCCTGTGATTCCTGCATCTAGTAGCTGTGGATTTTCCTTGGACAGCTGCACCAACTGGAGCCTCTCCTCTCGGCTATCTCTACCTCTGAAGAAAGCTTTCTCTGTTTTGTTGATCCAGGAAGGTCCTAGATGTTTGAGACCATAAAAAAAATACTAATATGAATTTGACATTTTTGTATTATGGTAAGTATAGTCATCTTTAATCTACCTTTGTTATTTAAGATGCTAAAGCTCTTTTATCATCAATACATCCTCTAAAGTAAGTGTAACTTCTGAAAAATATGCTCTAATTTTTATCCTTTTGTGTACTAATGATAACTCCCTCAAAAGGTTGAGTTCCTGTGGTATGACTTCAGGAATTATCCAAAACAATGCTGGATCAAGTTAAAAGCAAAAAGAGACTCCATGACTTGGTTCACATTAGTTTCTTCACATTAGTTAACACTTCTTTTGTGCTTCACACACACACACACACACACACACACACACACACACAGACTAGACTTTCATTCTTAGAGTGACTATAACAAACTATACAATTAAGTAACACCCACACAACTTTAATTCTTAGGTCACTCAGAATTTTGAGCACATCAATTTGAATACACTGAAGAATTTTTCTAATAAGCTGTTAAATGAAAATACATATGTATAACTCAACTATATATATATATATTTATATTCTCTCTTTCCTGGGAGGGAAATAATCAGGAAGAATTAATTTAGATCTCTTTCTATCATTCTAAAAAGAAGTCATTAGTTAACACTTCTCAGTGTTCTAAGGGATAAATCATAAATCACAGAAACTAGGGGGTGGTCAACCGCTTTACTATTTTAGCACACTTTTCAGGAATTTACCGATATCAAATAAAAAGTAGGTCAGTTTTCATTTCGCATTATCTTTAGAGACTTTACAAGGAGTCTCTAGTCTTGTCTATAAAATAAGTCCACTTGACCTGATCTAAATAGAAATGAACGCTTGTAAAGACAGGTAGTGTTTTTTTCTACTCAGGGAGTTCAGTTTAATAAAATGGTGTGTATTACCATAAACCTAAGGCCATTAAATAGGAGGGAAGGAATTCAGATTATAAAGGATCAAGAAAGACAGAAACAGGGAAGAGAATTTCTTACTGGAGGCTGTAATATCCAAATTATATCATAGTTCTCTTACATATGAATAAACTTTATATTTTTCAGAATTCTCCCTTATTTCATCCAGCAATATAAAGGCACTGGAGTCAGCATTAAGTGAAAGTTTTACCAAATGCGTATTTTTACGGGACTTCTCTGGTGGTCCAGTGGTTAAGGATCCACCTTGCAATGCAGGGGAGGCAGATTTGATCCTTGGTTGGGGAACTAAGGTCTCATGTGCCACGGAGCAACTTAGGCCACGCAGGATAACTACTGAGCCTGTACACCACAACTAGAGAGCCTGAGTGGCAGCAAAAAATCCTACATGATGCAGTGAAGATCCCCCATGTTGCAACTAAGACCCAATGCAGCCAAATAAATAAATAATACAATTTTAAAAAGAAAACGAACAAAAATTTTTTTAAATATATTTTCAAATGGTATTTACATGTGACCAACTCAAAGGAGACTCAGTTACAGTAGATTTTGGACATTACTAGCCCAGCTCATGTATCTTTGATTTTTGAATTAGAAGAATCCTAAACAAAAACCACTTTAGAGTTCAGACTGCTGTTTTTCTCTTTTCCTGGTTAGAAAAGAAGAACAATGGTTATTTAAATATATAGACGTACTCTCTCTGAGTGAACATTCCTTTCACCTTTTTAACTTTTAAGCTTTTTCTTAGCGAATGACTTTTACCTGTATTTCCCTGAATAGATAGGAGATCATTTGTAACACCCCTCAAAGCTTCAAGTGTGGAGTGGGTGATGTCATATGTTGGAAGGATAACATCTTGTGAATCCAGAGAGCCACACCATGAAATGATAGGTAAAGGGCCAGGGGTTTCATTGACTTTTCGATGCTCCAAAGGCCAGTCTCCAAGATTAACATAAAATTCTAAATCTGGGAGAAGGACCTAAATAAACAAAAGAATGTTTATCAGTGTCGGGAAGACCTCAGTCTTTGATACTAAATGCTTTGGTTCTTCGACTTTTAAAATTTTCTGATAAATTTGAAAATGGAAGAGAGAAGGATGCTTCTCAGTCATCAGTAGTATCAGATAATCAAGGGGCTTCCCCGGTGGCTCAGTGGTAAAGAATCTGACTACCAATGCAGGAGACACAGGTTCAATGTCTGGGTAGGGAAGATCCCACATGCTGCAGGGCGACTAAGCCCATGGGCCACAACTACTGAGCCCACGTGCTGCAACTACTGAAGCCTGCATGCCCTATGGCCCGTGTTCGGCAACAGGAGAACCCACAGCCATGAGAAGCCTGCACACCACAGTTAGAGAGTAGTCCCCGCTCACCACAACTAGAGAAAAGCCTGTGCAGCAACAAAGACCCAGCACAGCCAAAAATAAACAAATAAATCATTTTTTTTTTTAAGAAAGAAGAAAATCCAGAGTGAGGATGATGCACGACAATTCACTTAAGCAGGAAGTAGCCACCTCTCTTCAGAGCTGGCATTTAAAACTTGTGTGTATGTAACTATAGTTATGGAAACTTTGCAGAAAGGCGTGAATGAATGGCTTCAAGCACCCTTTCTGCCAGCAGCCTAAGTGAGAATCTATAAAGTTAGACCCAAGCCCTTGTTTTCCTTCACTATCAAAACTCTTTATAACAACCGTGTTTGTTTTTGGAATCTGCCATCCATTTCCATCTTCATGCTCAATGCCGTAGTTTAGGCCTTTATCATCTCTTCCCTAGACTGTTCCAATACTTGTCCCTTACTAGATGTTCTGATTCTAGCCTCTCCTGCTGTCCACATTGTTGTTCAAATTTTCTAAAACCCAAATTAATGTTACTACTAAGCTTAAGAGTACCTTAATCCTATAGGACAAGGTCTAAACCCCCTGGCTGGAATTCAGGCCCTCACTATCTTGTTCCCGCTTAGCTTTGAATCTCATCTTCCATCTGCCCAAGGACCAGAAAACTTTACTCTCTAAAAACGCCACACACCTTAACATGTAATTCTCTTTACTTGGAATGCCCTTCTCCTACTTATTCACTTGGCAATCTCTTTTCATCCTCCACACCCAGAGCAAATATTACCTCCTCTATGACTTGCCTTCCTCGGACATTTTAACTCTGGGTTATCTACTTTTCTTATGTGCCTATCATGTTGTGGTATAATGTTGCTTGTGTTCATATCCCATCCTCACTTCCAAATAACAAAAACAAGTTCCCCTAGAGTGAGCTGTTCAATAACCAGAGGTGAGTCTCATTTATCTTAAATCCCTTTTTAGTCACTGGGCAAAGAACCTGGAACAAAAGGGAAGGGCAAAGGGATATGATTCTTCACCCTAGTGCTCCCCTACTATCATTTAGTAGCTTATTTAATAAGGGATTCCCTGGTGGCTCAAACCGTAAAGAGCCTGCCTGCAATGCAGGAGACCTGGGTTCCATCCCTGGGTTGGGGAGATCCCCTGGAGAAGGAAATGGCAACCCACTCCAGGATTCTTGCCTGGAAAATCCCATGGACAGAGGAGCCAGATGGGCTGTACAGGCCATAAGCTCCACATCAGAAGTTTTCACTGTAGAGGAGGATTTCTCAATCTTGGCACCACTGACATTTTGGTCTGGGTAATTCTATCCTGAGGGCGTTGTCCTGCACATTGTAGAATTAGCAGAATCCCTGGCCTCTAGCCACCAGGTGCAGTAGCAAGTCCCCAGTTGCAACATTGCCAAATTCCTCTCAGAGGCAAATCATTCCTAGTTGAAAACCACATAAGCACAGAGATACAGAAACACAGGGCAGAGTAGACTGGTGGTAGTCCAGGAAGAAGGAACCGCCTTTAGGATCAGATGCCCATAATATGCTCATATGACGGGCTCATGGGGAGGCAGGAGGCAGCTGCTATTTAAAATAAGAATTGATCGCAGTCCCATATTTCATATGCTTGGGAATATATAACTCATATCAGGAAAGGTGGCTTTTGGGTAAGAAAACTACCTTCATGGCCTTTCTAGATGAGAAAGGTAAAAAAAAAATGCCCATTCTTCCTCCTTTATTCTGCACGATTGGGAATAAAGAATAACAAAAGGTAGTTTGAATTGCTCTGCTTCAGAGGATTTATAGGAGTTTTGTAAATATGGAAAGAAGGGCTGAATAGAGGGATAGAAGGAGGAGGTGCTGGGGATATGAAATCTTTTGGAAGACAGAAGCTCCAATCATGTTTCATAAGAAGCCTAGACATGAAGATCAGGGTCAGCCAGTGAGAAATTCCCAGAGGTAAGGATGACTGAGAGTCTTATTTTACACAGGGATGTCTATTTTTACATGTTAGGATTTTTGTTTTGCTTATTCTGCATTGGCACAAAATAACCTCTCTCTGGTACCTCAACAACAAAGTGTACCATGCACACGATCTTTTAGAAGCACTTAGGATTAAAACAACGAAAATGTGTCCTAAGTTCAACTTATTTTGAAGTGACAAGAAGAAAACTGCTGCAGGAAGTGAAATCTGAATGGAAGGAGTATTCAGCAGGAACAGGGAAGCTCAAGAAGTCACCTTGCAACTATAAATGTCTGGGAGTTCACAGAGGACTTGGGAGAGTGCTATACTGTCTACCTACCTGAGATGAGGGCTCAAACTATTTAACTTAAATATTAAAGGAAAGAGAAATCCAACTGATCCATATTTAGGTGGTAGACAGATGTACATTTGCAAGCCTGGAATCCATTTTCATTCTTTACCATTATTATTCTAAGAATTAAATGTTACAAATAAATACTTAAACTATTTTGGTTTTGGAATCAATGAATTCATTCTCATACCTTTCTTGCTAGTGACAGCAAAATCTCATCTGAGAACATTTTGAAGTCTGTGTATTTCCCTAAAGATCTTCGGTAGATGTTGTTATTGAGAATCGTGTAATGAACAATAGCACCCCTCTCATCCCCAAACCTTTTTGGAACTTCAATTAGCATCTGCTGGAGATTAATGCTGGGGAAAGAAGCAAAATCTTTTTCAATCTGTGGTTCCTTGTCTGGACAAGACAGAGTTTTCTGCCAGGCCTGAGGATCCTCTTCTGGACACTCACAGTACTCATGGTACACTGGTCCTAAGGAAAGCAAAACATGTGGAATGCCAAGCTCCATTAACAAGCAATGCAACACAGGGAGTTGTTTCTGCCACTGCTGTGAGCATGGGATGACTTCTTGGTAAACTCTAAGATTATCCAGACAGGGATAATCTACTGTAAACAAATCAGTGGTAAAAGTAATGTCAGAGTCTTGTGCTCTTACCTTCTGTCCCGTTTTCACCCCACCCTAGATAACCTAGTATAGCATATACTCTCTCAATGTAACATATAGCATATTATCTCCCAGTGTAACCTACTCATTCAATTCATTGATAAATTTATTTCCAATGAGCTATAAATGGCTGATGAGCATAAAACTTACCTTTCAACAAGGAAAAAGAGAATGTATTCCTTTTTAGGCATGATTATGTAGTAAGGCTGGTGATTTTTAAATACAAGATAAGGTCTCTTCCTCTGAATTCCTAAAATTACCTCCATCAGCACATCTCAAAAAGGAAATATGAAACTCAGGGACATCTTGAAGTATAAGCTTAAAGTGGTCAGACATAAGTATGAAACTATTCTGAAGACTCATTTAAAAAAGAATTTGTTTAAAATTTATCTTATTTCACAATATATCCATATTTAATATAAAAATAATTTTAAAAGCTATTTAATTTTCTTGAGGATTTGTACTTCAGACCAGCATAAGAAATAGGGATCAATTTAAGCGTCCTACCGAAAACTACAAAAATATGGATAAAATATATGAAACAATAGTTTTTTAAGACATTGGCCATCAGGCAATGGATAGAGTTTGAGAGATGACAAACAAATGAGGTAAACTCTATAGTTCTTCAAGTTTACTGCCCAAGGGAGTTTCTAGGTTGTGCAACAGGCAGGAACAATCTGGGCAGAGCCCAGAAGTCTCACTGAGTTGAGACAGAGCTGAAAGTCCAAGGCAGCTAGAAGTTGTAGAATATACTGCACAGAGACAGAACTCCATAGATCTGTACAAGGTTCCTCTCAAATATTTAAGGCATACTGATCAATATGTATGTTTGAATAAACTGTCCAAAACAAAGAAAGAACTATCCATAAGGCCATAAGGATTAGAGGCAACAATACCCATGGTTCATACAGGGCTGGAAAAAGTGCCTATTCATACAAACCAAACTGGAAAGCATCCTAATTCATAGAGGTTGGACAGAATATGCAGAGATGTATTGCCTGAGTAATAAGGAATAATTAGCCCTAGACTAAACATGGCTCTGGGCCTGCCTAATAAATTGTAAAAGAAAATTTGAAGGATCAAGTTACTTCCAAACAACTTAATTGCATCCTAGAGAAAATCTCAAGAAGATGAGAAAGCATTGAGCAATGAGAAATACACTGGATAGAATTAATGACAAATTGAACATAATAGAAAGATTGTAAACTTAAACATATAGAAACTATATAAAATGAAATGGAGAAAAATATAATTTTAAGTGAAAAGAGCTTAATCGAGTCATGGGGTAATTTCAAGCCTAATGTATGAGTAATTAGAATTCTTGGAAGACAGCTGAGATAGAACAGAAAAAATATTTGAAGAATTTATGGCCACTTTTATGCTGGATTTGATGAAAGCTATAAAATGAAAGATCCACAAATCTCAAGCATAAGAAATATGAAGAAACCTACACCAAAGCACATAATAATCAAATTGCTCAAAACAACTGATAAAGAGAAAAATATTTAGCAGGGGATCAAAGATATAGAAAATGGCAGATTTATAACTGGAAATAATGCAAGTGAGAAGATATAGAAGATAACAGAACAATATATTTCAAGTACTCAAAGGGGGGAAAAAAAAAGTCAATCGAAAGCAAAGGAGAAAAGGAAAGAATAATCCATTTGAATGCAGAGTTCCAAAGAATAGCAAGGAGAGATAAGAAAGACTTCCTCAGTGATCAGTGCAAGAAAACAGAGGAAAACAATAGAATGAGAAAGACTAGAGATCTCTTCAAGAAAATTAGAGATACCAAGGGAACATTTCATGCCAAGATGGGCACAATAAAGGACAGAAACAGTATGGGCCTAACAGAAGAAGAAGGTATTAAGAAGAGGTGGCAGGAATACACAGAAGAACTATAAAAAAAAGATCTTCATGACGCAGATAACCATGATGGTGTGATCACTCACCTACAGCTAGACATCCTGGAATGCAAAGTCAAGTGAGCCTTAGGAAGCATCACTGCAAAAAAAGCTAGTGGAGGTGATGGAATTCCAGTTAAGCAGTTTCACATCCTAAAAGATGATGCTATGAAAGTGCTGCACTCAACATGCCAGGTAATCTGGAAAACTCAGCAGTGGTCACAGGACTGGAAAAGGTCAGTTTTCATTCCAATCCCAAAGAAAGGCAGTGCCAAAGAATGTTCAAGCTATTGCACATTTGCACTCATCTCACATGCTAGCAAAGTAATGCTCAAAATTCTCCAAGCCAGGCTTCAACAGTACATGAACTGAGAACTTCCAGATGTTCATGCTGGATTTACAAAAGGCAGAGGAATCAGAGATCAAATTGCCAACCTACATTGGATCATAGAAAAAGCAATAGAGTTCCAGAAAAACATCTACTTTTGCTTCATTGACTACACTAAAGCCTTTGAATGTGTGGATCACAACAAACTGAGGAAAATTCAAGAGATGGAAATACCAGACCACTTTACCTGCCTCCTCAGAAATCTGTATGCAGGTCAAGAAGAAACAGTTAGAACCATACATGGAACAATGCACTGGTTCCATATTAGGAAATGAGTATGTCAAGGCTGTATATTGTCCTCCTGCTTATTTAACTTATATGCAAAGTACATCATGTGAAATGCAGGGCAGGATGAAGCACAAGCTGGAATCAAGATTGCTGGGAGAAATATCAATAACCTCAGATATGCAGATGACACCACCCTTATGGCAGAAAGTGAAGAGGAACTAAAGAGCCTCTTGATGAAAGTGAAAGAGGAGAGTGAAAAGCTGGTTTAAAACTCAACATTCAAAAAACAAAGATCATGACTTCCAGTCCCATCACTTCATGGCAAATAGATGGTGAAACAATGGAAACAGTGACAGACTTTATTTTCTTGGGCTCCAATATCACTGCAGATGGTGACTGCAGCCATGAAATTGAAAGTTGCTTGCTCCTTGGGAGAAAAGCTATGGCCAACCTAAACAGCACATTAAAAAGCAGAAACATTACTTTGCCAACAAAGGTCCATCTGGTCAAAACTATGGTTTTTCAAGTAGTCATGTATGGATGTGATAGTTGAACCATAAAGAAAGCTGAGCGCTGAAGAATTGATGCTTTTGAACTGTGGTGTTGGAGAAGACTCTTGGGAGTCCCTTGGACAGCCAGGAGATCCAACCAGTCAATCCTAAAGGAAATCAGTCCTGAATATTCATTGGAAGGACTGATGTTGAAGCTGAAACTCTCATACTTTGGCCACCTGATGTGAAGAACTGACTCTTTAGAAAAGACCCTGATGCTGGGAAAGATTGAAGGCATGAGGAGAAAGGAATGACAGAGGATGAGATGGTTGGATGGCATCACTGGCTTGATGGACATGAGTTTGAGCAAGCTCCAGGAGATGGTGATGGACAGGGAAGCCTGGCATGCTGCAGTCCACGGGGCTGCAAACAGTCAGACATGACTGAGCAACTGAACTGAACTAATAATTCTACCGGGCACAATATCTCTCAAAATAAAGACAACATAAAGATATTTTCAGATAGCTAAAAGCTGGAAGAACTAATCACCATCATCCTCACATTAAATGAAAAGTTAATAGGAATTCTTTAGGTAGAAGGCAAATAGTACTAAATGAAAACATGTACCTATGCAAAAGAATGAAGAGTACTAAATATGGTAACTACCTGGGTAAATACACAAGAATGTTTTTGCTTGTCATTTAAATCTCTTTAAATTACTTAATTTTTCTCTCCCCTAAGATATTAAGAGAATTGAATTCCAGGAGGTACATATATCACATTTATCCTTTTGCACATGTCTTTAACATCATCATAATGCAATCTGAAAGCCATGGGTTCTACACATAAGGTTGGCTCTGGTTTATGTAATAATTACTTACCTTTCAAAATATAGGGAGACTGAGCAACATGTTCATCACCATAAAGGACTTCTATTTTCAGCCCTTTACTGACAGTTTCATACATCCTATATCGCATCAAAAATGTTCCATCATTCCTGTCCAAAGGTTTAGGGACATGAATCCGAACTAACTCTTTAGGTGATAGAGATTTGATTACTACTCTGAATAGTGTTTGACCTGGAAAAAAAAAAAAAAAAGTATAAGTATTTCTATTTCATGGTTCTGTTTCACAGAAGTTTATTTTTTCTTCTATTTAACTTTCACAGAAGTTTATTATTTTTACCATTTCATCAATGGTAAACAAAATTATTTTAGCTTTGAAGATCTTTGACACCAGTAACTATATTTGGTTTAGGTCTTCTAAACCAAGCAATTGAGGCCTGCAGCTCAAGAGAGCAGAATAGAAGGATGTGTGCTCATCTCCTGTGAGAGCACCAGAATTGCAACTAGTTATTGAAGGAGTACATCAAGGCTGTATATTGTCACCCTGTTTATAACTTCTATGCAGAGTACATCATGAGAAACGCTGGACTGGAAGAAACACAAGCTGGAATCAAGATTGCTGGGAGAAATATCAATAACCTCAGATATGCAGATGACACCACCCTTATGGCAGAAAGTGAAGAGGAACTAAAAAGCCTCTTGATGAAAGTGAAAGTGGAGAGTGAAAAAGTTGGCTTAAAGCTCAACATTCAGAAAACTAAGATCATGGCATCTGGTCCCATCACTTCATGGGAAATAGATGGGGAAAAATGGAAACAGTGTCAGACTTTATTTTTCTGAGCTCCAAAATCACTGCAGATGGTGACTGCAGCCATGAAATTAAAAGACACTTACTCCTTGGAAGGAAAGTTATGACCAACCTAGACAGCATATTCAAAAGCAGAGACATTACTTTGCCAACAAAGGTCCGTCTAGTCAAGGCTATGGTTTTTCCTGTGATCATGTATGGATGTGAGAGTTGGACTGTGAAGAAGGCTGAGCGCCGAAGAATTGATGCTTTTGAACTGTGGTGTTGGAGAAGACTCTTGCAAGTCCCTTGGTCTGCAAGGAGATCCAACCAGTCCATTCTGAAGGAGATCAGCCCTGGGATTTCTTTGGAAGGAATGATGCTAAAGCTGAAACTCCAGTACTTTGGCCACCTCATGAGAAGAGTTGACTCATTGGAAAAGACCCTGATGCTGGGAGGGATTGGGGGCAGGAGGAGAAGGGGGCAACAGAGGATGAGGTGGCTGGATGGCATCACTGACTAGATGGACGTGAGTCTGAGTGAACTCCGGGAGTTGCTGATGGACAGGGAGGCCTGGTGTGCTGCGATTCATGGGGTCGCAAAGAGTCGGACATGACTGAGCAACTGATCTGATCTCTGATTGAAGAATCACTAACAGAATGCTGGTACCCAATAAAATAAGATACCCCACACCAAAAGACAAAGAAGCAGCTGGAGTAAGATCATAGGAGAGGTACAATCACAAAAAAATCAAATCCCATACTGACCAGATGGGTGACCGACAAACTGGAGAAAAATAATACCAAAGAAGTTCTCCCACATTGTGAAGGTTCTGAATCCCATGTCAGTTTTCCCAGCCTGGATATCTGACAAGGCAACTGGGAATCCCCAGGGAATCTGACCTTGAAAGCCAGCAGGACTTGGTTATAGGACTTCCACAGGACTGAGGGAAAAGACTCCAGTCTTGCAGGGCACAAACAAAATCCAGTGCGCACAAAGACCCTGAGGAAAGGAGCACTGACCCCACAGGAGACCGAACAAAACTACCTGCCAGTGTTTGAGGGTCTCCTATAGAGGTGTGGGCTGGCAGAGGCTCACCACAGGGATGGGGGAACTGGCGGCAGCAGTCCCAGAAGGTTCCTCTTGGCATAAGCCCTCTTGGAGGTTTCCATTAACCCAACCATAGACCCCAGGGTTGGGTCGCCTCAGGCCAGACAACTAATAGGGACGGAGCACAATCCTACCCATCAGCAGATAATTGGGTTAAAGCTTTACTGAGCAAGGCCTTGCCCACCAGAGCAAGACCCAATTTCTCCCACCACCAGTGACTCCCATCAGGAAGTTTACACAAGCCTCAGGCTCCTCCAATGGCATCCCACTCCAGTACTCTTGCCTGGAAAATCCCATGGACAGAGGAGCCTGGTAGGCTGTAGTCCATGGGGTCGCTAGAGTTGGACACGACTGAGAGACTTCACTTTTCACTTTCCACTTTCATGCATTGGAGAAGGAAATGGCAACCTACTCCAGTGTTCTTGCCTGGAGAATCCCAGGGATGGGGGAGCCTGGTGGGCTGCCGTCTATGGGGTCACACAGAGTCGGACACGACTGAAGCGACTTAGCAGCAGGCTCCTCCACCAGAGGGCAGACAGAAGAAGCAAGAAGTACCACAATCCCACAGATGTGAGAAAAAACCATATCACAGAAAGTTAATCAGGATGAAAAAGCAGAAAGCTATCTGTCAAATGAAGGGACAAGATAAAACCCCTGAGAAAACAACTAAATGAACTGGAGATAGGCAACCTTCCAGAAAAAGAATTCAGAATAATGATAATGAACATGATCCAGGATCTTGGGAAAACAATGGAAGAGATGCAAGAAATGCATACCAAAGACCTAGAAGAACTAAAGAACAAAAAACAGAGATTGAATAATACACTAGAAGGAATCAAGAGAATAACTGAGGCAAAGAACAGCTAAATGACCTTGAGGGCACAATGGTATAAATCAATGCCACAGAACAGAATATAGAAAAAAGAATAAAAAAAAAAAAAAAAAGGAAGACAGCCTAAGAGACCTGTGACAGAACATTAAATGCATCAACATTCACATTATAGGGGTCCCATAAGGAGCATAAAGAGAGAAAGGACCTGAGAAAATATCTGAAGAGATAACAGCTAAAAATTTTCCTAACATGGGAAAGGAAATAGTCAACAAAGTTCAGGAAGCACAGAGAGTCCCAAGGAGGAACACACCAAGACACATAGTAATCAAACTGACAAAAATTAAAGACAGAGATAAAACATTAAAAGCAACAAGGAAAAAATGACACATAACATACAAGGGAACTCCTTTCAGGTTGTCAGCTGATTTCTCAACAGAAACTCAAGCCAGAAGGGAATGGCATGATATATTCCAAGTGATGAAAGGGAAGAGCCGACAACCAAAAATACTCTACCCAGCAAGTCTGTCCTTTAGATTTGATGGAGAAATCAAAAGCCTTCCAGACAAGCAAAAGTTAAGAGAATTCAGCACCACCAAACCAGTTTTATCACAAATGCTAAGGAACTTCCCTAGGCAGGAAACACAAGAGAAGGAAAAGACCTACAAAAAATGAATACCAAATAATTAAGAAAATGGTGACAGGTTCATACATATTGATAGTTATCATAATATAAGTGAATTAAATGCACCAACCAAAAGACATAGACTGGCTGGACAGATGAAAACATGTGCATGTATGCACTTCCACTTACCACATCACTCTCCTTGACTCCTCCCCAAATTGTATGTAATTATTTTCTATTGTTAGGTTAATCATGTTCCCCATATGGCTTGCAATTGTAATTATCTTTTATTTTGTGTTTGGTTATTGATGTGAAAACTGATAAGCATCTTTTACTATTGTGATTATGTAACTGTTACTCACTTAATACCACTGTATCATGATTGGTCAACAGAAAAATAATAGAACTCTATATCACCAAAAACTAGGAACTAATAGAAAAACCTGTAATCATTTTTTGAAGTCCAGATGCATATCAGAATTATCTTGGTTTTTTCTTGAAAAATATAAATGTTCAGGTATTGCTTTTTTCTCCAGAGTTCCAGGTATGTTTCTATTGAGCAGCCATGTTTAAAAACAAATGGACTATATGATGATCCTTTATTTTTATCTAGTTTGTTTTACTTTTGTCATTTCATATTCAGTGCTCCCATTTCATTTACTTATGTTTCCCAATTTCTCTCTTTTTTTTTTTTCTGAAGTTCTTTCTCAAGCCTTTATCAAGCAAAGTAGAAAAGTTTTTGTATACATATAAATAGTATGTATTATATTTTAGAAAACATGAATCTTTACCTAATTAAAAACTGTATGATATTTTGATTTCACCTGTTTGACTTAGTGTGAATAGAATGCTTGATTTCTAATTTAAAAAATTAGATATGCAGTAAGCAGCAAAAATTTACTGTATAGCACAGGAACCTATAGTCAATATCTTATAATAATCTACAGTGGAAAATAATCTGGAAAATAATATATGTGTATGTGTATAACTGAATCACCTTCCTGTGGGCCTGAAACATTATAAGTTAACTGTGAGTTCAGTTCAGTTCAGTTGCTCAGTCGTGTCAGATTCTTTGTGACTCCATGGACTGCAGCACACCAGGCCTCCCTGTCCTTCACCGTCTCCCAGAGCTTGCTCAAACTCATGTCCATTGAGCTGGTGATGCCATCCAACCACCTCATCCTCTGCTGTACCCTTCTCCTCCTGCCTTCAATCTTTCCCAGCATCAGGATCTTTTCTAATGAATCATCTCTTTACATCAGGTGGCCAAAGTACTGGAGGTTGAGCCTCAGCATCAGTCAACCCAATGAATATTCAGGACTGATTTCCTTTAGGATTGACTGGTTTTATCTCTTTGCAGTACAAAGGACTCTCGAGTCTTCTCCAACATCACATATCAGAAGCATCAATTGTTCAGTGCTCAGCCTTCTTTATGATCCACTCTCACATCCAAACATGACTACTGGAAAAACCATGGCTTTAACCATACAGAAGTCTATTGCAAAGTAATGTCTCTGCTTTTTAATATGCTGTCTAGGTTGGTTATAGCTTTTCTTCCAAGGGGCAAGCAACTTTTAATTTCATGGCTGCAGTCACCATCGGCAGTGATTTTGGAGCCCAAGAAAATAAATCTGTCACTATTTCCATTGTTCCCCCATCTATTTGCCATGAAGTGATGGGACCGGATGCCACGATCTTTGTTTTTTGAATGTTGAGTTTTAAGTCAGCTTTTTCACTCTTTTCTTTCATTTTCATCAAGAGGCTCTTTAGTTCCTCTTTGCTTTATTCCATAAAGGTGGTGTCATCTGCATATAGAGGTTACTGATATTTCTCCTGGCAATATTGATTCCAGCTTGTGTTTCATCCAGCCTGGCATTTCACATAAAGTACTCTGCATATAAGTTAAATAAGCAGGGTGACAATATACAGCCTTGCCGTACTCCTTTTCCAATTTGGAATCAGTCCATTGTTTCATGTTCAGTTCTAACTGTTGCTTCTTGACCTGCATACAGATTTCTCAGGAGGTAGGTAAGGTGGTCTGGTATTCCCATCTCTTGAAGAATTTTTCACAATTTGTTGTGATCCACACAGTCAAAGGCTTTAGTATAGTCAATGAAGAAGTAGGAGATGCTTTTCTGTAATTCTCCTGCTTTTTCTATGATCCAAAGGATGTTGGCAATTTGATCTCTGGTTCCTCAACCTTTTTCTAAATCCAGCTTGAATATCTGGAAGTTCTTGGTTCATGCACTGTTAAAGCCTAGCTTGGAGAATTTTGAGCATTACTTTGCTAGCATGTGAAATGAGTGTAATAGTGCATAGTTTGAACATTCTTTGGCATTGCCTTTCTTTGGGATTGGAATGAAAACTGACCTTTTCCAGTCCTGTGGCCACTGCTGAGATTCCCAGATTAGCTGGCATATTGATTGCAGCACTTTCACAACATCATCTCTTAGGATTTGAAATAGCTCAACTGGAATTCCATCACTTCCACTAGCTTTATTCATAGTGATGCTTCCTAAGGCCCACTTGACTTCACACTCCAGGACATCTGGCTCTAGGTGAGTGATCACACCATCGTGATTACCTGGGTGATTAAATATTTTTTGTATAGTTCTTCTGTGTATTCTTGCCACCTCTTCTTAATATCTTCTTCTTCTAATCCATGCCATTTCTGTTCTTTGTTGTGCACATCTCTGCATGAAATGTTCCCTTGGAATCTCCAATTTTCTTGAAGAGATCTCTAGTCTTTCCCATTCTATTGTTTTCCCTCCATTTCTTTGCACTGGTCAGTTAAGAAGGCTCTCTTACCTCTTCTTATTCTTTGGAATTATGTTCAGATGGGTATATATCTTTCTTTTTCTTCTCTGCCTTCTATTCTTTTCTCAGCTATTTGTAAGGTTTCCTCAGACATCCATTTTTTCCTTTTGCATTTCTTTTTCTTGGGGATGATTTTGATCACTGCTTCCTTTACAATGTTACTAACTTGTCCATAGTTCTTCAGGCATTCTGTCATCAGATCTAATCCCTTGAATTTATTTGTCACTTCTACTGTATGGGATTTGATTTAGGTCATACCTTAATGGTTGCATGGTTTTCCCTACTTTCTTTAAGTCTGAATTTTCTCCTTCGGGTAGGTTTAAAAGCCCAGTTCAGTTCAGTTGCTCAGTTGTGTCTGATTGTGACACCATGGACTGCAGCATGCCAGGCTTCCCTCTCCTTCACCATCTCCCAGAGCTTGCTCAAACTCATGTTCACTGAGACAGTGATGTCATCCTACCATCTCATTCTATATCATCCCCTTCTCCTCCTGCCTCAGTCTTTCCCAGCATCAGGGTCTTTCCCAATGAGTCAGTTCTTCGCATCAGGTGGCCAAAGTATTGGAGTTTCAGCTTCAGCATCAGTCCTTCCAAAGAATAATCAGGACTGATTTCCTTTAGGGTTTACTAGTTTGATCTCCTTGCAGTCTGAGGAACTCTCAAGAGTCTTCTCTAACACCACAGTTGAAAAGCATCCATAAACTTTTAGGATGGAGTAGCTCTAAGGAAATTCCATTTTCTCCTTATAAACTATGCACAAGCCTTCTTTGTAATCCATTTTAATACCTAAGTTCAGTTCAGTTCAGTCGCTCAGTCATGTCCGACTCTTCGCGACCCCATGAATTGCAGCATGCCAGGCCTCCCTGTCCATCACCAACTCCTGGAGTTCACTCAGACTCACGTCCATTGAGTCAGTGATGCCATCCAGCCATCTCAGCCTCTGTCATCCCCTTCTCCTCCTGCCCCCAATCCCTTCCAGCCTCAGAGTCTTTTCCAATGAGTCAACTCTTCGCATGAAGTGGCCAAAGTACTGGAGTTTCAGCTTTAGCATCATTCCTTCCAAAGAAATCCCAGGGCTGATCTCCTTCAGAATGGACTGGTTGGATCTCCTTGCAGTTCAAGGGACTCTCAAGAGTCTTCTCCAACACCACAGTTTAAAAGCACCAATTGTTCGGCGCTCAGCCTTCTTCACAGTCCAACTCTCACATCCATACATGACCACTGGAAAAACCATAGCCCTCAATTCTGAAGAAATTTCCTTTCCATTTCCTTAAGTAGAGAGAGATTATAGTTATTTACTAGATTTGTACAAATACAACACACTCACCTACACACAAACTCACACACCTTGTAAATACTAGATGTACCCCTCTAAGCTTCTTTCCTAGAATTGAAATGAAACAATTACATTAGGTTACTCTATCACTCCTTTCAACTTCAAAATTCTGTGGGTTTTCTGTTCCAGGATAGACAATACCTACTTAGTAAACTTTCCCTTCTCTTTTTGCAGTGTATTAGCTGACTTTTAGGCTTTCAAACAATACTGTTGCAGGAATAAACATTGGGACTTCTTTCTTCAGAGAGGATAATGGACACACCTGCACTCAGCGCAGATCTGATCCTCAAGCACTTTGACAACAAGGAGCAGTCAGTATCCTAATCACAGTTTATTACCATATCAAAGGAAAATGTTTAAAGTAAGTGTGAATCTTCTGAAATACACAGTCTTGGTAAACAGCAAATTGTGATCAAAGAAGTCTTTCATATCTATATTTAATAATATTCAAATATTAACACATTTAACATACATATTTGAAATTACTGAAGAAAAAATTTTATTTTTCCTATTCTTAGCTTTTAAATCTAGTGAGTGATGTTTCTACTTTTTTTGATCTTCAAAGGTTTTATTTTTTTCCTTGTGGGTCAGAAAAAATGTTTCTTAGTCTCTTCAGTTTAGTAATAGTAACGTAGTGTCTGATACATTGCTAGTAAATAATTAAGTACCAAACACATAAATTTTAGGAGTTTTGAAAAAGTGTGATAAAATTATGAAAGATATCTGCCTAAATAAATGAAATGAGATAACTGTAAGGGATGTTGTAAAAAAAAAAAAAAAGGTAATAATGTGAAATTATTATAAATGTTGGTCAATTACCTGAAATGCTTAATGAAGCATATAAATCATTGCTTTGTGTTATTTCCCACTTAGTTTCAGAAAGGCAAAGTGGTGTGGCAGAATGAAAATCAGGAAGGCAGTGCCTGGGGACTAAAAAACCATTTCCATCATTCTCTCCCCAGACTGGAAACAGGACAGAAAAGCTTCTTATCACCTATCAAATAGTTCTATCTTCCATAAGTTTATGATTTTAAATAAAACACAGATAGTACAAGCATATTAATAACTATGTGACACTTTGAAAGAAGCTTCGCTTACAGAAGAAATCTCCAGAACACTTCATTAATGTAAAATTGATCAGGACTAAGTTAGAAATAAGCAATCCTACCCTCGTAAAATATTGAAAAGCAGAGACATTACTTTGCCAACAAAGGTCCGTCTAGTCAAGGCTATGGTTTTTCCAGTGGTCATGTATGGATGTGAGAGTTGGACTGTGAAGAAAGCTGAGCACTGAAGAATTGATGCTTTTGAACTGTGGTGTTGGAGAAGACTCTTGAGAGTCCCTTGGACTGCAAGGAGATCCAACCAGTCCATTCTAAAGGAGATCAGTCCTGGGTGTTCATTGGAAGGAATGATGCTAAAGCTGAAACTCCAGTATTTGGCCACCTCATGCGAAGAGTTGACTCATTGGAAAAGACTCTGATGCTGGGAGGGATTGGGGGCAGGAGAAGAAGGGGATGACAGAGGATGAGATGGCTGGATGGCATCACCGACTCGATGCACATGAGTTTTGGGTGAACTCCGGGAATTGGTGATGGACAGGGAGGCCTGGCGTGCTACGATTCATGGGGTTGCAAAGAGTCGGACACGACTGAGCGACTGAACTGAACTGAACCCTCATAAAAGAGAAAACAAGAAGAGTGTCATTTCAAATTGCTTCAAATAGAAGGAATGTGAATTTTCTTTTGCCCTGGAGGCTAATATAATGGAACAGAAATGAAGTCAGTTTGAGCTTTTTTGTTCTATAAATTCACACTTCTTTATGAAAGACAGCAAATTGAATAAGAATGCAGTGACTAAAGGAGACAAAGGAGGTTGGCAGTATCAAAACTTTATATCATTAGACTTGGAAATTTTGAAAACTTTTGATTAGGAAAGAAAGCATTTTTTAAAAATTCACTTACTTAGGGGGACTGTGCCTGTCCCTGAGCTTGAGATTTTCATATCTCTTATTTATTTCCTCCAAGAACTTGTGAGAAAGGTATTTGTCATCCCATATTACAGATCAGGAAGCCAAAGGCTATCATGAAGAAGTTCAGTAACTTCACCAAGATCTCATATATATGAGTAGCAGAACCAAAATTTGCACACAGCTTGACTCTTTCTTCCTTCAAAGTCCATACTGAATCCAATTTGTCACACTGTGTAAAGTTGACATATAGATTCCCCTTCATGGATCACAGCACTGTCATGGTGAAGGGGCTTGTATAACTCAGTGAAGCTATGAAGCTATGCCATACAGGGCCACCTAAGACAGATGGGTCACAGTGAAGAATCTGATAAAACATGGTCCACTGGAGAGGGAAATGGCAACCCACTCCAGTATTCTTGTCTGGAGAACACTATAGACAGTATGAAAAGGCTAAAAGATATAACACCAGAAGATGAGCCTCCCAGGTAAGAAGCTGTCTGATATGGGTAAGAAGCTTCCCAATACTAGTGAAGAGCAGATGGCAATTACTAGTAGCTCTAGTAAGAATGAAATAGCTGGGTCAAAGCAGAAATGACACTCAGTTGTGGATGTGTCTAGTGGTGAAAGTAAAGTCTGATGCTGTAAAGAATATTGCATACGAACCTAGAATGTTAGATTCATGAATCAAGGTAAATTGGACGTGGTCAAACAGGAGACGGCAAGAGTGAATGTCGACATCTTAGGAATCGGTGAACTAAAATGGACAGGAATGAAAGTGAAAGAAAGTGATGAGGGGCTTCCCTGGTGGCTGCAATGGGGGAGACTGGGGTTCAGTCTCTGGGTCAGGAAGATTGCCTGGAAAAAGGAATGGCTACCCACTCACTCCAGTATTCTGTCCTAGAGAATTCCATGGACACAGGACCCTGGCAGGCTACAGAATGGGAGAATTTAATTCAGATGACCATGATATCTACTACTTTGGGTGAGAATCCTTTAGAAAAAATGGAGTAGCCCTCATAGTCAACAAAAAAGTCCAAGAGGCAGTACTTGGTACCTGGATGCAATCTCAAAAATGACAGAATAATCTCAGTTCAGTTCCAAGGCAAAGCATTCAATATCACAGTAACCCAAGTCTATGTCCCAACCACTGACACGGAAGAAGCTGAAGCTGACCAGTTATGAAGACCTACAAACCCTTCTAGAATTAACATCAAAAAAGATATCGTTTTCATCTTAGGGGATTGGAATGCATAAGTAGGAAGTCAAGACTTACCTGGAGTAACAGGCAAGTTCGGCCTTGGAGTACAAAATGAAGCAGGGCAAAGGCTAACAGAATTTTGTCAAGAGAACACACTGGTCATAGCAAATGCTCTTTTCCAACAACTCAAGAGATGACTCCACATATGAACATAACCCAGATGGTCAATAACAAAATCAGATTGTTTATATTCTTTGCAGCCAAAGATGGAGACACTCTATACAGTCAGCAAAAACAAAACCTGTTGCAAGATCTGTGGCTCAGATCAGCAAAATTCAGGCTCAAATTGAAGAAAATAGGGAAAACCACTAGACCATTCAAGTATGACCTAAATCAAATCCCTTTTGATTATATGGTGGATGACAAATAGAGTCAAGTGTTTAGATCCGGTAGACAGAATGCCTGAAGAACTAAGGATGGTGGTTCCTAACATTGTATAGTAGGCACTGACTAAAACCATCCCAAAGAAAAAGAAATGCAAACAGGCGAAGTGGTTGTCTGAGGAGGCTTTACAAAGAGCTGAGGAAAGAAGAGAAAAGAAGGGCAAGGGAGAAAGGGGAAGATATACCCAACTGAATACAGAGTTCCAGAGAATAGCAAAGAGAGATAAGAAGGCGTTCTTATATGAACAATGCAAAGAAATAGGGGAAAACAATAAAATGGGAAAGACTAGAGTTCTCTTCAAGAAAATTGGTGATATCAAGGGAACAATTCATGCAAGGATGGGCACGAGAAAAGACATAAACAGCAAGTAGACCTAACAGAAGTAGAAGAGATTAAGAAGAGGTAGCAAAAATACACAGAAGAACTATACAAGAAAGGTCTTAATAACCCAAATAACCAATGGTGTGGTCACTCCCCTAGAGCCGGACATTCTGGAGTGTGAAGTCAAGTGGGCCTTAGAAAGCATTGCTACAAACAAAGTTAGTGGAGGTGACAGAATTCCAGCTGAACTATTTAAAATATTAAAAGATGATGCTGTTAAAGTGCTGCACTCAATATATCAGCAAATTTGGAAAGCTCAGCAGTGGCCACAGGACTGGAAAAGGTCATCTTTCATTCCAATTCCACAGAAGGGCAATGCCAAAAAATATTCAAACTAATGTACAATTGTACTCTTTTCACATGCTAACAAGGTTATGCTCAAAATCCTTCAAGCTAGGCTTTAGCAATATGTGAAGCAAGAAATTCCAGAGGTACAAGCTGGATTTTCAAAGGGCAGAGGAACCAGAGATCAAATTGCCAACATCCATTTTACCATAGAGAAAGCAAGGGAATTCCAGAAAAACACCTACTTCCACTTCACTGACTAATTTAAAGCCTTTGACTATATGGATCACAACAAACTGTGGAGAATTCTTCAAGAGATGGGAATGCCAGACCACCTTACCTGTCTCCTGAGAAATCTGTATGTGGGTCAAGAAGCAACAGTTAGAACCAGAACAATAGACTGGTTCAACAGACTGGTTCAACATTGGGAAAGAAGTACGTCATGGCTGTATACTGTCATCCTGCTTATTTAACTTATAAGCAGTTAAATATGACCATATTTAATAGTTAATACTATGACCAGTGTGTTCTCTTGATAAAATTCTGTTAGCCTTTGCCCTGCTTCATTTTGTACTCCAAAGCCGAACTTGTCTGTTACTCCAGGTAAGTCTTGACTTCTTACCTATGCATTCCAATCCCCTAAGATGAAAAGGATATCTTTTTTGATGTTAATTCAAGAAGGTTTTGCAGAGTACATCATGCAAAATGTCATGTTGGATGAATCACAAGCTGGAATCAAGATTGCCTGGAGAAGTATCAATAACCTCAGATATGCAGATGATACCACTGTAATGGCAGAAAGTGAAAAGGAACTAAAGAGCTTCTCGATGAAGGTAAAAGAGGAGAGTGAAAAAGCTGGCTTGAAACTCAACATTTAAAAAACTAAGATCATAGATCAGGTCCCATCACTTCATGGCAAATATAAGGGGGAAAAGCAGAAACAGAGACAGATTTTACTTTTCTGGGCTCCAAAATCACTGGGGACAGTGACTACAGCCATAAAATTTAAAGATGCTTGCTCCTTCAAAGAAAAGCTATGACAAACCTAGACAGCATATTAAAAAGTGGAGACGTCACTTTGCCAACAAAGGTCCGTATAGTCAAAACTATGGTTTTTCCAGTAGTCATGTATGCGTGTGAGAGCTGGACCATAAAGAATGCTGAGCATCAAAGAATTGATGCTTTTGAATTGTTCTGGAGAAGATTCTCGAGAGTCCCTTGGACTGCAAGGAGATTAAACCAGTCAATCCTAAAGGAAATCAACCCTGAATATTTAATGGAAGGACTGATGCTGACGCTGAAGCTCCAATACTTTGTTTTTGTTTCGATGTTCCAATACTTTGGCCACCCAATGTGAGAAGCCAGCTCATTGGAAAAGACCTTGATGCTGGGAAATATTGAAGGCAAAAGAAGGGGGCAACAGAGGATGAGATGGTTAGATAGCATCACTGACTCAATGGATATGAATTTGAGCATATTCTGGCAGATACTGGAGGACAGAGGAGCCTGGCGTGCTGCAGTTCATGGTGTCACAAAGAGTTGGACATGACTTAGTGACTGAGTAAGAACAACAAGGTTCTCAAAATTCATAGTTGGAAAAATAACCTCTGTCATTCCTGTTACAATGGAGTCTTCATCTCCCTTTTTGTTTAGGAATTTTATTAATGCTCTCTACGCAACAAAAGGGCTGACTCCACCTGGCCGAGGGAACAGTCCTGAAGGCCAACTTGGTACAACTTGAGGCTAAATGGAAATCCTCCCAAATGTATGAGTGCCTGCTAATTGGGAATATTCTACAGGAACCTACTGAAAACAGTGATCTTATTAACAATACCAGTGATTTGATAAAAAGGAAAGACCATGAATGAGGTATTGAAAGCGTTGGGAATCTGGACATGACTTTGACATTTATCTACTGTGGAACCACAGGAAAAATATTTATTTTCACTAAGCTTGTTTCTTACAGGAATTGTGAAAAGAATAATACCAGTCCTTCCTATACTAGTGACTCAGACAGTAAAGAATTTGTCTGCAATGAAGGAGACCTGGGTTCAAACCCTCGGCCGGGAAGATCCCCTGGAGAAGGGAATGGCTACCCACTCCATAATGTTGCCATGGACAGAGGAGCCTGGTGGGCTACAGTTCAGGGAGTCGCAAAGAGTTGGACACGACTGAGTGACTAACACTCTTACTAACTCACAAGATGATTAAGGAGAGCATATGAAACAAAGCACAACTCAAAACACTGAAGTGCTACATAACTAGGAGGTAAGATAATTTTACGGAGGTATTACTGATGAAGGCAGAGGACGACTGAGTAGAAAAGAGTCCTGGTATCTTCTATCTAGACATACTCCAAACACCCTCTCTCCATCTCTTCTTTCTTTTCTTCTACAATAATTACTGAGCAACTCTGCCAGGCACTGTGTTAGATGCTGGGAATATAACAATGTCAACAGGTTTTGCCTACATTCATAACAGAAGGAAATACTCAATTTAAGTCAGAGATTACTGAAAATAAAGATATAGATTGGTTTCTTCCTCATCCCAAATCACGGACCCCCAAATTTCTGTCTGTGAACTCCTGTTTGAAATCCCCCTGTTTTAGACCATTCAAGTTCACGTTTGCTATCTAGGTTCCTGGAGACATGCGGCATAATAATAGTACTCAGATAAGTGTAACATTGTTAAATGAGAGTGCTAATAAGGGAATCTTGCTAAGTCATGTAAGATTATAGTTTGAGAAAATTTTCCGTATTTTTCATTTAGTTCTTGGAGAAAGAAATTTTTCAGGACTTGAAAGTGAATGATGTTAGCAGAAAATGTAAAGACTGGTTGGGTGAGATTTCAGAAATATAGGGCAGGTTTTTAAACGGAAGCCAGGAATCATATCCTGAAAGGAGAACCTAAAGGAATAAAAGTGAGGTTGTTTGAAAACACTTGGTGAAAGTCTTTAGTTTGTTTCCTTATGACTTTTCTCTTGATTATTAAAACATTATGATCATTTGGGGGTAAAAAAGAAGAGTGAAAAAAAAATGTGTTACTCTCTTGCTGTGACCACCAATAATCCTGATGTATGAGGTACAGGTTCATTTATTTATCATGACTTGGAATAAAACTATATAATTTGTTTCCTGTTGCATCCTTAAACTTGTATGCTGCTGCTGCTAAATCGATTCAGTCGTGTCCGACTCTATGCAACCTCACAGATGGCAGCCCACCAGGCTGCCCCGTCCCTGGGATTCTCCAGGCAAGAACACTGGAGCGGGTTGCCATTTCCTTCTCCAATGCATGAAAGTGAAAGTGAAAGTGAAGTCGCTCAGTTGTGTCCGACTCTTAGCGACCCCATGGACTACAGCCTACCAGGCTCCTACGCCCATGGGATTTTCCAGGCAAGAGTACTGGAGTGGGGTTCCATTGCCTTCTCTGTAAACTTGTATAAGCATTACTAAATAATATTTTAAAACATCAAAAATTTTACTGTGATTTGAAACACACAAAACTGACCATCTTAACCATTTTTAAGTGTACATTTCAGTAGTGTTAAGTGTATTCACATTTTTTGTGCACAAACTAGACCTTTTTCATTTTGGAAAACTTGAAACTCTGTACCATTCAACAACTTCTCATCTCCCTCTTCCATCAGCCCCTGGCAACGACCATTTTCCTTTCTCTTTCTTTGAATTTGACTACTTTAGATACCTTATAGTGGAATGAAAGTGCTACTTTAAATAGCTGTTAAATATTCCATCACATGAATGTACCATGCTTTGTTTAACAACTATCTTATAGCTGCTCTTTAAAATATTGTAATAAATAATCATAATGGGGCAAGAATATCCTTGCTCATAAGTCTTTGACTACATGCTGATCATTTTCACAGAAGTCTGATTATCAGATTAAAAGACATGGACATTTTTCATAAATGACTTTTTTTTTTTTTTTACATATTCATTTCATTTCATTTTCATTACATTTCATTTTTACATTTTCTAACCGTTGAGACATATATTTTGCACATTAGGTTTGTAAATGTTTAAGATTCTTCATGGAAAATTACTTTCTAGAAAGATTTGACCAATTTGCTCCCACCAGCAGAGGATGAAGGTCATTGTCTGAGAGTATTCATTAACAGCTTCTGAGTATTAGCAGTTAAAAAAAAATGCCATTATTTTTAGATTAAAAATGGAATAAAAATATAATTTTATTTGAATTTATGCACGTGTGTTAGCTAAGTCCAACACTTTGTGATCCTATGGACTGTAGCCTTCCAGGCTCCTCTGTCCATGGGATTCTCTGGGCAAGAATACTGGAGTGGGTTCCCATCTCTACTCCAGGCGATTTCCCCACCCAGAGATGGAACCCACTGTCTCTTAAGTCTCGTGCATTGCCAGGTGGGTTCTTTACGAGTAGTGTCATCTGGGAAGCCTATTTGAATTTATAGTTCTTTCATTAAAAGTAAGATTAACAGTATTTTATTTTGGATCATATAACTTCCCTTTTTCATGCATCAATTAATTTTTTCCTTAGTTTTCCATCTTTTTTCTAAAGCCCTCCGCCCCCATTTATAACATTACAAAATTAATTTTAGAAAACAAAGAAAACTATAAAGAAGAAAATACACTCCGTGATGAAAGACTAAATCGGGGTTTAACGATCTTCTTATGATCCTTAGGGCCATGGAGACTTCTTAAAAAAAAAAAAAAAACAAAGTACTCAGTTTTCCACTGGTGGTGGAAGGGGCACTGGGGATTCTGACTGTCTCTTTGTTGACAAAACCGGGTGCCAGTTGACAGGAGATAAATCAGCAAATCCTGACTGGCAACAACTCGAACTAGCAGGACAAGCTGTTAAGAAGCTGCAAACTTAAGACACTAAGGAGAACCTGGGAGCACGACTGGGCAGAAGGGATTCAGGACAGGACCAGAGGGAAAACCTAGTAAGTTCCGAGTTTCACTAACTCCTGCGACCCGCTTTCAAGAACTCGAAACTCTAAGAAAACAAAAATCTAGCCTGCAAAACTGCCTCCCAAATTGCCTGCTACTCTGACATCTCCTTTTTGTAGGATCAGGCCTAAACAACGCACCCCGATCCGATTCTCGGGCTGGATGACTCAACGCGTGAAGGCACTCCCTGCAAGCTGTAACAGATCAAACAACTCGTCAGGCGTAGAAAGACCACCTCCAACTTGTGACTCACACTGCTTTCATTAACACCCCGGGCGCCCTCCTTACGGATTAGCAGTCCCCGCACGTTAACTGCGGAAGGGCGCTCGGAGTTCATTTATTCATTCAGTAGACTTGCGTTGCAACTCCCTCCCGCCTTTGGGTCTGGGAGGGGAGGAGAAGAGGAGGTGACCAGAGCCGAGGGAAGGACGCCGCGCGGGCGGCGGGCGGCGGGAGGGTTCCCGGGGAGGGGCGCGCGGTCGAGGACGGGACTCGCGGAGGGGACGCGAGGAGCGGCCGCAGGGCGGGGAGGCCCGCGGTCGAACGCTACCTGGGGGCGAGCGGGTGAGGTTTTGGCCCTCCGGGCTGACAGCCTGCAGGTAGAAATAGCGGACCGGCAGAACGACGCCCGCCTGCAGCCCGGGGCCCCACACCAGGCTCCGCTGCGCGCTGAGCTGCTCCTCCGGGGCCCCCGAGGCCACTAGCAGGGCGAGCTGCAGCGCCAGCAGCCGGGCCCGCGGCAGACGGCGCATGGCGGCGCCCAGCTCGGCAGCGGCTGCGGGGCGGTGCCGGGCGCACGGCTGGCCGGAGCGGGACCCACCCCGGGGCGGGCTTCGCTCCACCGCCCGCGGTCCGCCCCCGGTTCCCACCCGGCCGGAAGGCGAGGGCTAGCCCGCCGCAGAGGGGCCCGGCGCGGCTGCGCGGCCGCAATGAACTCCGCTCTCCCGCTCCAGGCCCAGCAACCGGCGGCGCGGGTCTGAGGACCAGGGCGGAGGGGGCGCTGCTGAGACCAGCGTGCTTGAGGCTGTGCCCCGCCGCCGCTTCTGCTGCTGGAGTTTGGCAACTCTTCAGAGGAAACTGTCATTTTTAAAGGACGCACAGGGTGATGGCTGTAGAGAAAAGGCCCAGTGGCGAAGAGCTTACGCGAACGCCTTCAAACAACGAATTTCACTGGGTTTAAAAGACGCAGAGCAAAATGTCATTCCCCTGATTCCCGTACAAGGCCAACTCTCCCAGCCATTCCGTTCACAACAGCACCCATCAAACTGTATTACCTGTCTTGTTTTCTGCTCAGCAGTCTCCCTCACTGGACTGTAACTCCCTCCAGTCTCCCAAATCCCCTAAACCCTATACTTCTCTTCTTTCAACAAGTGTTTGTTCATCCTTCACTGAGTTGGGGCCAAGCCTCAAGCGAGGAACCAAGAGTTGCGCTCAGTAGTAGGAATCAGATTTGAGGCTGGTGGGTGAGCATCACCTGAGTCAGAAACTGCTGTCCCCTGTAACCCATGGGGGTTGACTGGTCTTGAATGCTCCTCGCTCCTCAGATGCTGGAAGTTGGATATGGGGAAAGACTGGCAAGGACTCTGGTAGAGGGAAGTCAATGTCTATCTCTTCCCACCATTTTGATCTTGGATAGGCAACAGTAAGTTTCAGTGTCCCGAAGAGAGATCTTAGTTCCCTGCACAGGAAATGAACCAGGGTAACCTAGATGAAAACCAGGAATCCTAGCTACTAGACCACCAGATAGAAATAAACTTAAGTGCTCATGCTCATAGAGGTAGAAAGGACAGAGGACCTATCCCCCCACCTCCCAGCACCTTCTAGACTTCCTGTTAGGTGAGAATGATAAACCTATTTAATTTAGTGAAGTCACTCAGTCGTGAGGGATTCTTTGCGACTCCATGGACTGTAACCTGCCAGGCTCCTCCGTCCATGGGATTTTCCAGGCAAGAATACTGGAATGGGTTGCCATTTCCTTCTCCAGGGGAATCTTCCCAACACAGGGATCGAACCCTGTTCTCCCTCACTGCAGGCAGACTCTTTACTATCTGAGATACCAGGGAAGCCCAGGAGCTAGAAGCTAAAAGCAAAGTGGCTCTTACTCTAATCTGAAAGTTTCAAGGAGGTAAAAACTAAAAAAGGTACAAAGTTTATTATTAAAGACACAGCACAACAAGTGGGAGAGCACAAAGAGAAGCAGTTTATTTAAGTCAGAAACTAGGCAGAAATATACACTCGAAGAGAAAAGCTATGAAAAAAAAGAAAAGCTATGGACATCCTCTCTAATGAGTAAACAGGTAAAGTAAATCACACATATAGGACAGTCCTGGGTCTTTGTGGTTTAGTCGCTAAGTCTGACTTTTTGCAACCCCATGGGCTGCAGCACATCAGGCTTCCCTGTCTTCACTATCTCCTGGAGTTTGCTCAAACTCATGTCCATTGAGTCAATGATGCCATCCAACCATCTCATCCTCTGTCAACCTGTTCTCCTCCTGAGCTCAATCTTTCCTTTCATCAGGGTCTTTTCCAATGAGTTGGTTCTTTGCATCAGATGGCCAAAGTATTGTAGCTTCAGCTTCAGCATCAGTCCTTCAGGGTTGATTTCCTTTAGGATTGACTGGTTTGATTTCCTTGCAGTCCACAGGACTCTCAAGTTTCTTCTCCAGCACCACAATTTGAAAGCATCAATTCTTTGGCACTCAGCCTTCTTTATGGTCCAATTCTCACATCTGTACATGACTACTGGAAAAATCATAGCTTTGACTATGGACTTTTTTTGAAGTGATATCTCTGCTTTTTAATATGCTGCCTGGGTTGGTCATAGCTTTTCTTCCAAGGAGCAAGAATCTTGTAATTTCATGGCTCCAGTCATAATCCCCAGTGATTTTGTAGTCCAAGAAAATAAAGTCTGTCACTGTTTCTATTTTTTCTCCATCTATTTGCCATGAAGTGAGAGGGAGACCTGGCATGCTGCAGTCCATGGGGTCGCAAAAAGTCGGACACCAATGAGCGACTGAACTGAATTGAACTGATGGGACTGGATGCCATGATCTGTCTTTTGAATGTTGAGTGTTAAGCAAGCTTTTCACTCTCCTCTTTCACCTTCATCAAGCAGCCCTTTAGTTTCCTCTTTGCTTTCTGCTATTACAGTGGTATTATCTGCATATCTGAGGTTGTTGATATTTCTCCTGGCAAACTTGATTCTAGCTTGTGATTCTTCTAACCTGACATTTTGCATGATGTACTCTACAAACAAGTTAAACAAGCAGGGTGACACTATATAGCCTTGATGTACTCCTTTCCAGATTTGGAACCAGTCCATTGTTCCATGTCCGGTTCTAACTGTTGCTTCTTGACCTGCATGCACACAGGTTTCTCAGGGTCTTGGTTTACTTTTGGCCAATTATCTTGTTTCTTCACTCCTAACTGGTCCTAGGATCCTCCCCAACATGTGTGTGCGACTTTTTACTGAGATGGATCCTACCTCAGAACCTGTGGGTGCATGTCCACATACTATGGGGTGGTTCCACCTCCTTTTTTGACCCTCAAGGAGCCTTCCAGCACATGTGCCGACAGGGAAGGTTTCCTTGACTTCAGGAGTAGGCACCTTATCTATTTATTCTAGTAGCACTCTGCTTTTGCTGTCAGCTTTGTCCTTGGAGTGTCTGGGTGAGAACAAAGCTTTAATTTTATTTCACTTTACAAATCCCAGCTGACTGGCCCAGGGGCCCATCTATCTCCTACCTCAATTTTATCTATATTAGTTAATTATTTGTTCTTCTTTTATCCTCTTATGGTTTTAATCTATTCAAAGGAAAGAAAGTTCTTCACAGGCTGTGTGAGTCTGGAGAAACTCATGTCCTGGTATGGACACAGGATTTCTGCATTCTGCTGGCAGTTTCTTAAAACAGAGTTGCCAGAATCAGGCCCTGAGAAGCCACCTGTTCATCTCTTGGCTTTAATTGGGCTGCTTAGCATTCTTGCTATAACCAAAGTTTATCAGAGCAAAATCCTTACCATATTTTCCCCAGTTCTCTTGACCTGCTTTAGGAATGCTGAGCAGAGTTTCTAGACAGTGTTCTTTATACTTTAGAAAGATTTTTAGGAACTGGTGGTAAATCACTGATAAATTGTAGAGCTAAAGTGTAGCATTACTTGGCATTACTTTCACTGCTAAATTTTATTTTGTGGGAGTGTCTGCATACTTTAAATGGAAAGTTTTGCTGTGCTCTAGCTATCACTTAAAAAGTTGTTTGGAACACATTTTGTTTGCATTCTTTCAAAATATTAAAGTTTTTTTTCAGAGAAATAATCTGAGAGTCAGCTGGTACTGGATGATAGTAAAATGTCGCTTAATAAATTATATAAAACATGATAACACCTGGTATTTTTGAGAACAGATCAGAGAAGTCATATAATTGTATCTGAACACTTGTTTAGCTGTATTGAATCCCTACCAACCTGTTTTCTTTCTCATCCTAACTCATACCTTAAAAAGTATATTTCTTCACATTATCCAATGCCTTGACTAGATTCTTTATAATAAATCAAATTTCCTTCACTCAACAAACACTTGTTCAATACTTACTATGTTATAGACATTATACTTTGACTTTGCAGCTCCTGTGGTTCACTGGCCAAAGAGGCAATGGACAAAGACAAAGAGGCAATGTAAATAGTGTTATAGGTGCTAAAATATGGGTGTCAAGGACTGTATAGTGTCTAGGATGTTCCTATGTGAGCTTCCCTAGTGGCCCAGTGGTTAAAAAAATATCTGCCTATCAATGCAAGAGACACAGGTTTGATCCCTGGTTGGGAAGATCTCCTAGAGAAGGAAATGGCAACCCACTCCCGTATTCTTGCCTGGAGAATCTCATGGACAGAGGAGCCTGGTAGGCTATAGGCCATGGGGTTGCAAGAGCTGGACACAACTTAGCGACTAAACAACAACAGCATACTTCATATAGAGATGCTAACCCCAGTACCTCAGAATATTACTGTATTTGGAGATGGGTGGGCCCTAAACCAATCTAACTACTGTTCTAAGAAGAGGAAATGTGGGCACACAGAGACACCAGGAATGCTTGGGTACAGAAGAAAGACCATGTAAGGATGCCATGAGAAAGTAGCCATCTGCAGTCCAAGGAGAGAGGGGTCAGGAGAAATCAAATTTGTCAACATATTGATTGGACTTCTAGCCTCCAAAACTGTGAGAAAATAAATTCTGATATCAAAGCAATCAGTTTGTGGAATTTTGCTGTGACAGCCCTAGCAAACAAATACCTCTCACCCTACCTTCCCATACCCTGCCCCCACCCACCCAGCCACCCACAAAAGTCTGTAGGGACGATGCAAAATGCTTATCATAGATGCCTGAAGTGAGTTGCATTACAAGAGGTACACTCGAAGTTTAAGGGCTTACCATTTTTAGGGTAGGGGTAATTATGTCTGCCCTTTGTCAGTGGGGAGATGTTATCTCATTCCTCTTGTGTTTGATGGCTGCATACACACCCTGAAAAATGGCATGAGTAAACCATGGTCGAGAACTTACATTTTTGGCATACCCAGCAACAAATATCCAGGTATGTCCAGGCCCCTTGGCAGATTGCCTCTACCAACATAAGTACACTGTATGAGGTCCAATTAACCCAACCTTGAGAGATGCTTTCTGAAAGAGATGACATCCATGCTGATCATGAAGATGGTCATCTAAGCTGATCTATTTTTATCGTGAAGGTCAGATAAGAATCTGCTGCAAGAAGAAGGGGAGAAGGGCATTGCAGGTAGGAAAAGGATTATAGTGTCTACAACTAAAAACCCTAGCTGATCTAATGTATTTTAAATTTTAATAAAGGACAGTATAAATATTTTGAATAAAATACTGCTCATATTCAAGCTGACAACACTCTCTTGTCCTTGGTAGAAAGATGACATTGGGTTCCTTTTCTAGAAAAGGTAAAGATTAGTACAAATCTACTCATTTGTTTAGCAGGAATTAACATTTCAACATTAACATATCAATGAACATTTAACATTTCAATTGGAAAGATCTGCTTATAGTACTACTGGGAAGCAGATGACCCAAACCCAACGCCACTGGGCTTCCTCTTCCTTAATAAATATGACAACTTTCAGAGAAAAATGCCAGACCGCCCTCATTCCTTCTCTCTTCTGCAGCTTATGCAGCCAGGGACACCGACTTCCGTTGTTGGTTGATTGCTTTTTGATACAAATGGAAGGAGAAGACAGGAGTCATTTTCCAAAACCACTCAAATGGGTGATCTTATTCAATATCCACCAGAAAAATTTGTTTGAATAATTTTGTCCATCCCACTCCCCTTTTTGTATTTTTCTGGAAACTTTCACACTTAAAAACAATCATTTGAGAATGAGAATAAAAGTCAATCAAATAATGCATCCATTTAAATCATTTATTTCAACACCAGCATTGTTTAGATTTGCACCTTGTCTTGTAACATATTTCATACCTGGAGAAGAAGTTTGATAGCAAGTACATAAAAGGATTATTTGACAACATTTTAAACAATAGTGCTTACGGGTTATTATATGTTTCAGAAACACAGAAATGCCAGTCAAAAAGAGACTCAAAGTAAAATATTTACATATTTACACTATACATTTAAATTGGATATTCTGAAGCATTATTACTGACAATAAACTCTTAGAAATAAGGCCTCTTTAACCTTCTGGCATTCAATGGACTATTTAACTTTTAAATAGGTGTGGATTTTCCAATTTGATACCTATCTTCACCGTAAACTTAAGTGGACTTTCACCAACCCTAGACAGGCACAGGCACCCATGTACTTCCTATACAAAGTAGTTTTTATTACCTTATCATCAGTCAAAACCTTATTAGTGGCTGTTGGAGTTTTATTAATAGCAATGTATTGACAATGTAAGGGTATAAATTATTTAGAGGAAAGTCTCTGAATATTAATCTCATTGAGCCTTATTTTAAATGGAGTTTATACATAAAATTTATGGTTGTATAAGTCTATTATTTAAATGAACTAGTAATTTACCAGTAATTATTTGCATTGATTCCCTCATTAGTGACTCCATTTATGTGAATAATTACTTTAATGATGATTATGTATTAGAAAGCAAGTTATGAGTATAAAAAATGACTAGTATAAATTACTATAGCTATACCAAAAATGAATATTAAAAAGCAGTACTCTGTATGTTAAAATACATAGGTATTTGCTATACTTCTTTAATGAAGTGTTTTATAAAGGTATAAAACTTTATAGAAGGTGCTATTTTCATAAATTTTCTGTTTTCTTGATTCTTGAGCCACACCAACAAGCAAACATTACAAATGGTGCAAGTGAGCACTGGCCATCAATTACCTTTAAATTCAGGTGGTAGATTCTAGTACAGAGAATCAGGGCCTAAAAGTAGTTGTTTAGCCTGATCTTAACTTACCTAACTGCTGATAAAGGCTAAATTCAGTGAAAAATAAGCTAACTTCATTTCATCTTTTGTAACATACATGTAGGCTCAGAGTGTTTACCAAAACAGAACTTGCAACCTGATCATTTAAAAAACCAAGAATCTTAATATTAAAATATTAACTTTGAATATTTTAAAATTAAATAGAAAACATAGGTTATGGTTTATGAAGTTTTAATTAAATAATCAGATAAATAGAAAAAGGAAGGTAGAATGTACAAACATACATGAACCAAGAATAAAATGTTACCTATGCGTTACCATACAAATTTAAATGGAAATATTTAGAACAGTTCATTTAAAATTCTACTATCAGTCTTTTTGAGAATTGGTCAGAACTTGAAGTTTAAGACAATTTATAGGTTTAAGAAATAGCTTTCATGTAGTTACCTTATTTTCATCAGTTTTGAGTGTCATGGGACCAATATAAACTAGCTCTGGCATTTAGCTTCTAGACAAGGTAGTACTGGAGAGGATAATAACAATGTGGTCCTTTCTTGCATTTCTATCAGTTCCAGATCTCTGTACATTTCCCCAACTCCTATCATTATCCTTAAATGGATGAAACAGACTAGGTGAGAAAAATGGAAACAAAATCAGGCCAGGAAGCAAATATAGACTAAACAAGATAAAATCCATTCATGTTGACCCTCGAAATACTAAGAACTAGGATGGTGTGTTTTCTGTAGTTCTATCAGGTTAGCTTCGCTGCTGCCTGTTTATTGGTCTTTCCTGATTCGGAGAAGAGAAATCTCCAGAAGTTCTGCATGGCAAATTAAAGAGTTAGCAAAGCCAAGTTATCAGTGGGTATGACAAGCTATTTAGCCTTGATACAATTATTGAAGGAATCATAGTGACAAGCCTTTAGAAGCTCTGCCTTCTAACTTCTAAGGGTTTGGTAAATCTGGCAAAGAAGGCTGTGAATCTCAAGGTGTTAGATCTAACATGATAGTACTTTAGGGACTTGACCATGGCTATCGCTTGTGACTAAAATGTCTCACATGGAAAAAAGTGTTCTATCCTGCAAATAAAGAAAATTTTTTACATGGATGGCTCTGGAGAAATGGGGAAAAACAGAAACAAAGCAACAATAAGAAAAACAAAAACAGTTGCTGAAAGAGCTGCAAAGAGGATGTCAGTCTCATGAAGGGATGTCTGCTTATCTCCACCCGGCAGATGTGTTCCCTTCCTAAGCAGAAATTCTGTCGCTAAGCCACCCTCTGTACCATCCTAGAAACTATTTCAAATGAATTCCTTTGCCAATGGTCTGCATAGTCCAAGCTATGGTTTTTCCAGTAGTCATATATGGATGTGAGAGTTGGACCATAAAGAAGGCTGGGTGCCAAAGAACTGATGCTTTCAAATTGTGGTGCTGGAAAAGACTCTTGAGAGTTCCTTGGACTGTAAGAAGATCAAACCAGTCAATCCTAAAGGAAATCAACCCTGAATATTCATTGGAAGGACTGATGCTGAAGCTGAAGCTCCAATACTTCGGTCACCTGATATGAAGAACTGACTTATTGGAAAAGATCCTGATGCTAGGAAAGATTGAGGGCAAGAGGAGAAGGGGGTGACAGAGGATGAGATGGCTGGATAGAATCACTGATTCAATGGACATGAGTTTGGGCAAACTCCAGGAGATAGTGAAGGACAGGGAAGTCTGGCGTGCTGCAGTCCATGTGGTTGCAAAGAGTTGGACGTGACTGAACAACAATAACAATGTTCTTTGGCTTACTAGAGATTCACCTCTTCACAATAAGCACTTCAAATATGTGCCTCCCTTCTCCACTATGGATAAAACAGGATGTTCTTATGGAAATCCCCTGATCTTTGTTCAAGAAAAAAAAAAAAAAAACCCAAACTCTAAATCGTCTAAAGGTTGATGAGTCAAACAGGATAATACTTACTCCATTGTTATCATCACTACATTTTATTTAACAATCATGAATATGGAGTATGGACTGGAAGATGCAATACAGAGATTTGCTGTTGTGCTGGAATAGAAAAGGTGAAAGAACGTTAGGGGGAATATAGAGCAGACAGCCAAAAGTGGACCACGAATTAAGAGATTAATTTGGGGCTGAGTGGCAGAAAGACCAAGCATGTATACAGAGGAAGGAAACACTAAACAAGAATTCATTGCTCTAGGATTCAGGAAGTCTATACATAGAGTGGGGGGGGTGGTGTGGGAGGGGAGAGAATTTGGATTGTTTCACAGCAGCTAGTCCCCAGACTGGAGAAGGCAATGGCAACCCACTCCAGTACTCTTGCCTGGAAAATCCCATGGACGGAGGAGCCTGGTAGGCTGCAGTCCATGGGGTCGCTAAGAGTCGGACACGACTGAGCAACTTCACTTTCACTTTTCACTTTCCTGCATTGGAGAAGGAAATGGCAGCCCACTCCAGTGTTCTTGCCTGGAGAATCCCAGGGACGGCGGAGTCTGGTGGGCTGCCGTCTATGGGGTCGCACAGAGTCGGACACGACTGAAGTGACTTAGCAGCAGCAGCAGCAGTGCCCAGACTAGATTTTTTTACTATCTGTCCTTTCCATAGACAAACATATGTACACTTTATTTACATTATAAACTTTTGGTGAAAAGGCTATACATTTCATTGAAAAAGGCTCACAGTTCTGATTCTTTGTCATTTTCATCCAAGTAGTATTCGTCATCCGTGGTCGTGTCTGTGTCACAGTCTGAGTCTACTGGATCCTCTTCATAGATATTAAGTGGTGCACTTAGAGATAAGCCATCCTCTGGCCTCTGGTTACTAGGAGAATTTGAAGTCAATGACTCTGTCGGGTTAGCAGGGTTAATTACATCATCTTTCAGGAAGCCAGGGTTCTTAAGAAAACTTGGTTTCCATAATCTCCCTTGTGTGAGTGACCTCTTTACATTCTCCAAGAAAGCCAGCTGTTGTTCTTTCCCAAAAATCCCATAGTCAATAGGCCTGGATATAGATGTTGCAGACCTAGGACCCATTTTTGTCCTGCTGTTGTTCAAAGCCCAACTTTCATTTTCACCACAGGAGGGAAGTTCAGAAAAAGATTTAAATCTTCGACTGTACCCGCTGTTGTTACAGAATTCATTCCCAAGGGTCAGTCGACTCAGGACATCATCAATAGAAGTGCTTTCAGAGAAATGGCGCTCTCTGACTTTTGGAGGATGACTTATTCGTAGTATATCACCATGTACGTTGACACTTTTTAAGCTCTCTGAACGATAGGGGTGTAGCTGACGTTCACACTCCAGAGATGAAGCACTGCTTTGTCCTTGCTGACAACTGGTCAATGGGATGCAAACCGTAGATTTCTCTACAGGCTCCAGTTGAAAAGGGGGTTTCGACCTCCTCTGATGGTCAGGGACGTCTGCTTCCCTGAGGCTGATCAACGTGGGTTGGGCCAGGGCTCCTGATTCTCTTTCCAAAATCTGAGCTACTGTTACATCCTCAGAATTCTCACACTTTGGTTGTGATTCTGAGATATTTTTAAACTCGTTTTGATGTAGTTGTGAAATGTTGTTGGGCTTCTGATTACTTAAGGGTGTAGAAGCTTCTCTATTGGATACTGCAGTAAGCTGGAGAGGGTTCTCGGATGTCTCCACATTTATTCCATCATTACTTAACCTGCATTCATCTGTGGTTTCTGTGGACTTTAAAGTAGGCTCAAGGGACGGTGGGTTGCACTCTGTTGTGTCAAGGGACAAACTGCTAAAGCCAGAACTGTTCCTACTTTGGGGAAAGATAGTAGCTACATGTCTTCTAGGGTATAAATCTTTAGCTGGAAATTTTCTGCTGCCTTTGGACATAGCTGCCAATCTGTGTTTAACTGAAGATCTGCTTTTCCCTTTTTCTAGGTCAGCCAAGCCTTTTTACTTTTATTACTTCCTTCAGGAAGTGAACATTGATTCCATGCCAACTTTTGCATTTCATCTTTAGCCTTGCTCTCTGTCGTATTTACCTCCTGTCTTCTTTCAGGTAGCTCCCTGGGTTCAGACTGTGAAATGTCTAAATCTTGTTCACTTGAACAAGTCTCCTCATCAAGCTGTAGTTTACTCAAGGCTGGAGTAAGAGCAAAGACTTGGCTTTCTGAGTCAGAAAGTGGTTTCTCAGAGTTTTTTGGGAAATCTGTTCTAATTTCCCCTCTGACTTCCCTAGGCTGCAATCCATTGGAGCTCTCCTCTGTAACTACACCTGCAATATCTTTTTGAAGACTTCCAGTAGTTGTAATGGCTGTATCACTACCTGTATGCTCCCCAGAACTTCTTATGATGTGGAAGTTTTCAACATTCTCTTCTGAATGGGCTGGGAGGTTAGAAAAACCACTGTCATCTGATTTAATGGATTGCGGACAATTTTCAGATTTCTCTCTTGTAACTTTTTTTTCCTGAAGCATTGGTGAAGTAAACACAGTTTCACTTTGCAATTTTTTCTCTTTCTTTTTCCTGCTTTGTGAATTAGATGGAGGTGTTGTAGCTAAGTTGTATGGGGAAATTTCTCCAGTTTTAGGTTCTCGTTTATGAAGAGAAACATCTGTTTCAATAGAAGCCATTTCCTGTAATGCAGATTCTGAGGACTCAACACTTGGTAATTGTAAAACAGTCATATTTTCAGTGATATGAGAAGGATGGCTGGTCTCCTGAGCAGAGGTATCTTTAGACAAAGGTGTTCCTGACTGGTCTTGCGCAGGACAATTCAGTTGGTCTTTTTCTAAAGCATTAGGAGATGTTTTAGTCCCCGCTTTAATTGATTCTGTAAGTGAATCGATGTTTTGTGTATACTTTTGAAGAAGGTCACAGAATTTTTTGCTGTGCTTCCTCGGTAGGGTATAATATATTGAAACCACCTCAAGACATTTCACATTATCTTCATCACCAGAAACAGAAAACATACTTGTAGTCTTAAATTTATGTAAAGTTTTCCCACTTTCTTGTCCTGACATATCTGAAGAAAAAGGTAAAGGGTATTCATTTGGATGGGAAAATATGCCTGTTTTGGAGGCAGAAATTTTATCATTCTTTTCAGTATATTCTTGTAAGTATTCCTCCTGGTGGTGTTTCTTGCTTAAAGAACACTCACAAACAGATGAGTCACTTCCCAGAGGGTTAATGAGTCTCTCCCAAGGCCTCAGTGTTACAGGAGAAGCATCTGTATTGGATACCAAGCATTTATCTCTTTCATCTCTTCCAGTTGAGGCATAAAGCACTTCTGAAGGACATGACACAGCCCTCTTGATGAGGACTGGAAGTGGCCCTTTTCTAACAGAAGTAGATCCAACGTTTGTCATATTTGTCATCCCTTCTGTGGCTTCAAGTGCTACTGAGACTGAGTCTGAAACTACTTTGGAACATTCGCTCTCTGATTCACAAGAACTAGGACTGAATTTTTTTGATGTGTTCTTTCCTACTGGATCTTCCACATCATTTTTGATTTGTAATGCAACTGGCTCGTTCCTGAACAAAGAAGGCATTATCGTACTTTCAGGCTCCCTGTTATCGATGAGAAAAACAGCTGATTTTCTTGGTAAAGTACAGTAAATTGTATGAAGCTCAGGAGAATTGGAATTGCTTTGAGTTCCCTCAGTGAGACTGCTGTTGTCAGTTGTAGGCACTGATCTACTCTCTATTTTGCTTAATTTTTCGATGTACGATATGCGTTCTCTTATTTTTCCTTTTCCCTTTCCACCCTTGAAGAGAGGGTGTGACTGGCATTTGACAACATTAACCTCTTCATTATGTACAGGTGTGCGATTATCATTACTCTTTTGGTTTTCTAAGTGGCTTAGGGAAAACTGACTATTTTGGTTCTTGTAATCAATGTCTTCTCTTTCTCCCAGAGATGGGTCTTTGTTTGAAGGACATTTCCAGAACACTGTGGTAGAAGAAATTACCGGAGCATCAAGGCAAGAATCATTTGATGGTGAGGAATCTGGTAGTGCCCCTGAAGACAGATCTAAAGAATTACGAGGCAGGTTGTGATCAGCATCTGACTTGCTACAGCTGCTAGAACAAGTCGTGATACTTTGTTCTCCCTTGGTATCTAAACGAGCAGGCTTTTCTGGAGACTGTGAGTATTGATTATCAGTATGTTCAGAACTCCCGTGGTTCTTTTTAATAATGCTTGAACTATCTTCATTACTTACTGTTAATTCCTGGTGACAAACTTGACTTGGGCTGACAAAAAGTGATGTTGTTCTGCTTTCCTGAATGAAAGGAAGGGAAGTTGTTGAGTCAAGTTTTCTGTTCCCAGTATAACTCTTACCTTTTTTAGTTCATTGGCTTTATGAATTTTGGAGGTATCTCTCCTGGAAATGACTCCAGGCAACCTTTTTGAACTTATTGTGGTAGATGCATTAAAAACAAATCTGTTGTTCTTGTCTGAGTCCTGGGAAAGGGAATTCTGAACATCAGGTAAAGGGTTAGAAATTACTGTCTGTGAAACAAGTTGGGGTATTTCACCTGCCATGTTTGTCTGGTCTATCTTGTTTATTTTTTTGTCTTTTTCCAAAACAGATGCCTTCAAGTCTTTCTCATTATTTACTTCTGTGACCAAGATATTGGCTTGGCTTTCAGTCAGAGGTGGAGAATCAACTGAGACATTGTTGGTCACAGTGACTTCTGTATAGTTTCTGTTTGGAAGAGAGGCCGGCTTAATCTTCTGCAAAGTGACTGTGGGAATCTGAAAGTTAGGGCTCTGAGGATTCCCTCTGTCATCAGGAATGTGCAGGAAGGTACTTTTGAATGGGGACGCTCGAGTTTGAGCAACTCCAAATGAGTAAGGTTCTTTGTTTACATGTACTTCCATAGGAGAACATTCTAACCCACCAGATTTCATGTGATAGCTTGCATCAGTCATGGAACAAACATTTTCTGGGCTGAAATGAGTAGACTGGTTCCCATTACCTTGTGACACTTCCATGCTCTCCAGTGCGGATGTCTGAGAATCAAACTGCCAGGAATCTGGTATCTGTTGGTTTCTGGAAATATTTGTTCTATAACTAGAAGAAAATGATCCCCAGTGTTGAGAAGGAACACTATGGCCATGACCAGCTAGTGCACTGTTTACTTCAGCGGAGATCATTTCAAAGTCTCTGTCAGAAGAAGTAAATGGTTTCCTGCTTTGATGAAAGTCAGAGTGTTCTTCCTGTTGGCCCCAGAAAGGATTTTGTTCAAATCTCTGTACCCTGCTCCGTCCAAAGGTATTGCTAAAGAAAGACCTAGTAAATAGGTTATCTTCATGGTAGAATGGCATATTTTCTGAGTTCTCAAGTGGGTCAGGACTCATTGCATTATCTACAGGAGCATTTAAACCAAAACTTTGGTAAACACTCTGTGAATGGTAAAACTCACATCTCCTATTCGCCTGGAAGCACCTGGGATACATATACTGGTCAGCAGGGTCAATCTCCATTGGTGACGGTGCCTCCAGGAACTCTTCCCGTTCTGCCTATCTCTAGAAGAATCTGATCTATTCCATATGATAGATGATAAAGGAGTTCTCTTTGGGCTCTGTTGGTGGCTTGGTGATATAAACCCAGTCTTATTCTGAGTTGTGGCTGGAAAATATAAGCTTCTTGCTTTGAAATACCCTGTAGCTGATGAGGCTAATCGTTGCCTGCTGTCAAAACACAGAGAAGTACTACCAAAAGTATTCTTTTGCACATAATCTTCTTTTAAGACTCTGGGTTCCCTTGTCCTATACATATTGTAGATTGTCCTTGTTCTAGGAGAAAAGGTTTGAAAACCTTCCCTAGGGGTTCCTGGTCTTAAGACATCATAGATAGACATATTAGAAGTTTCATTATAGCAATTTTTGTGCCTTCCTGTAATATTATTGTATGTGCTCCCACTGGAGTAAAAACGACTGAACTGTGTTCTTGATCCAATGTTGAGAGGTGTTCTGGTATTCACTGAGCTTGGAGATTGTTCCTGAGCCAGTTTGCTATCCAAATCATCTAAAACTAAAAGGAGAATATATGTCATTTTTTTTTTTTTTTGTAAAAGATTTTACAGTCTAATAATATTTTGAATTGTTGAAAGTCCTTCTTGAAGAAGCATAATGACATAATTTTTAGATCATATCATCATAAACATTATGACATTAACTGATTATGTCTTTAAGATAGTTTGACTCTTACAAGGCTGCAATGGAAGTTTCTTTTTCATACTTTTTCAAAGTTAACCTTCCATAATGCCTTCAAAACATAAAGCTACATTGTTTTTCACCTAACAAGGATTGTAATCATGATTTCTTTTAGTGCATCTTTTGTGTCCCTAGGTAGCTATAATGTTTCCAACTGTGTTTACATCAGGGGATTGAAAAGAAATGAAAGTCTATAAATAGTATGTGAGTTGTACTTAGCTGTACATTACTGCCAAAAGTTTGGCACCCAATTTATAAACATACTTATTTGGGTGAATTTGAGCAATATGTAAAAATTTAAGTTCTATGAAATACTATCAAATGATATACTGATGGTAGCTTGCTTCCCCTGAAAAAAATATGACTCAATAGACATTTATATGTGTCTATCAGGTACAGTTCTAAGCACTAAATAGATTAACTCATTAAATCCTCACATAATCTTGTAAGTTTAGTAGTTAGTATTCTCATTTTATAAATGGGAAAACTGAGGAATGAAGAAATTAAGTAAGTTGCCCAGCTTATACAGCTAGGAAGTGGATCCAGGCAGCCTGTCTCCTGAGTCCATACACGCAACCACTGTGCCACAAAAGTTCACTTTTCATTTTTTCTTTTAATGAACTAAAGATGATTTCACTATGAGCTCATTATGTTACAAGGATGTGAAGTTGCTGTTGTCAAACAATGTTTACTTTTCTCTCAGTAGCAAGGTCAGAGAGTGGTATGTAAGTCAGGCCCAATGACCTCCCTATAATTCCGAGGACCTAGGCCAACCCATGGAGAAGGCAATGGCACCCCACTCCAGCACTCTTGCCTGGAAAATCCCATGGATGGAGGAGCCTGGTAGGCTGCAGTCCATGGGGTCGCTAAGAGTCGGACACGACTGAGCGACTTCACTTTCACTTTTCACTTTCCTGCATTGGAGAAGGAAATGGCAACCCACTCCAGTGTTCTTGCCTGGAGAATCCCAGGGGCAGGAGAGCCTTGGTGGGCTGCCGTCTATGGGGTCACACAGAGTCGGACACGACTGAAGTGACTTAGCAGCAGCAGGCCAACCCAAGACCCAGGGCTCATGCTTCCTGGGACCACTGTCTCTGTGATCTCAGATAAGTCACAGGGTATTTTCACTTGGTTGGTTCTTCCTTGAATTGTTTAGTGAATCATATTTGACATCTTTTCCTCAATAAAAACCTGTTAGAATTTAAACAGAATCAAAATCTTTTAAAGTTTTAAGATGCCCTAAGACCTATCTTAGAAATTCCCTGGTGGCTCAGACGGTAAAAGCAACTGCCTGCAATGCGGGAGACCTGGGTTCGATCCCTGGGTCAGGAAGATCCCCTGGAGAAGGCAATGGCAACCCGCTCCAGTACTCTTGCCTGGAAAATTCCATGAACGGAAGAGCCTGGTGGGCTGCAGTCCATGGGGTCGCAAAGAGTCAGACACAACTGAGCGACTTCACTTTCTAAGACCTATCTTATAATATATATTTCATCATATTCATGTTACAATAGATGAGTAGATGTGTATTTTGAAGAAATGTTCATTAAAAAATAAAATCTGACGTGAGAGATAAGCTATGGAAATTATTTAAATTGTTGAAGAAGTTTTTTGTTTACAGAATCTTTCCTTCTGATTTGCATAAAATGTTTCACTCTTTGTTGTCGTTAAAAATTGTAATTTTAACTCTTCAATGACAGAGAAAATGAGGTGCATCAGTATCTGAGTGAATGTAAGTGAGATGTACTTATAATATGCCAATTATTTTAGGACAGGTATTGAAGAAGTTTTTGATATGCACTCTGGATTTTCTCTACCCTATTTTATTTGTTAGTTGGTACTATTAAGTTTGCATAGCCAGCAAAAGAACTAGTCCTGAGCATTAAATATCTGTAACTAAGGAGTTCTTTAAGGAATCATCCTGTTAATGTTTTAATGGAAAAAAATTAGTTTTCCCCTGTCCCTAAATAACTTACTCACTATATCCACAGATAAAATAAGCAATGCCAAAATATAAGGCAGGGCAAAACAAAAGAAAGTCTTCATGAATCTGTCTTTAAAACAAATTATAATGAAATCTCTTTGATTTCTGTTTTCTCTTTCAACTTGTTCATAGTATTTTTTCCTCATTAAAGTCTTTTGCTGACCACAAAAATATGTTGTTATAATAGAAAATACAGGAAAGTATAACAAAAGAGGTAAAATCACCTAGAGTCCTTCTTCCTAGAGATAACCACTCTTAACACTTGAATCCCAATACTGCTATTTGACTCACAACTCTGAAGGTGAAAAAGTCTGCTGTTCTTCTCCTTTTTATTTTCAGAGCAGTCATTTTATTTCTTCACTTCATGAAAAATAGCTCTCCTCTACTAGGCAAAACCTTTGTTTTGGAACAGAAATTTTCCTCTGGGTCTCTTTTCCCTGAAGCAAGTTCTCTGCCAGGAACCATTTTACTGAAAGGAGTGCCCAGACAGAACATCCAGCTGGAGGTCTCTCAGTGACCACACCACTTGTCCTAACTATAGGGCTGAGCTGATGTCATTGCCTTTGCAAACTGAATTTAGTTCCTCAAGGTGAAGCTGGTGAATGATTTCAGATTTCATGTATCATATGGCCAGGTTTATTTTAATACAAAAAAACTATGTCAAGGTGAGTGATGCTTACATAATAAGATCCATGGGTATATAGTACTTTTGGAATCTGTTTTAGTCTTTATTGTTATCTATTGTACAAGGTTAATAGTTTAACAACACTTAGATTTCATCACTGCATTTAGGCCCTAATCAGGAACAATAAAAGTCTATTAAGAATAGTAAACTTTATAAATATATGTCTAAAGATATACCCTTTTATCTTTTTACTTGAGTTTATATATTAACATTATTACCATTCCATAGATTTATCAGGCCTTGATCCAAGAATATTTACTTACATTATATTTAAATATAAGATTTTTAAAATATTTCTTTTAATAGCATGTAACCCCATCCTCTTCAGGTGAGGATAACAAGAGGACTTCAAAAATAAAGTACAAGGGCTTGAGCATTTTAGCATAAACTGTAATCATTATTTGCTTTCCTTTAGTGCCGGGAATTCCAAAGGAAATTCAGTGCAGAGACTTACCTTGGAAGAACTCATCCTCTAGCAGTGAACCATCCCATGGAGGGACAGTACTTCCCTCCCTCATGCTTGCTGGCTTGGGGACAGTTGCACTGTCAGTGGGTTGGCTTTCCAGAGGTGAACTGTATATTTTTGCCTGCTAATTTTAAAATAGAAAATGTAATATTATTTTTGGACCTTCTTTAGCCAACATGTTCCCACAAAAACATCCCAAGCTTAAAAGTCCTAATCTAAGGACAACAAATCAATTTTCCTACCATTTCTTTATCTAGTTGTAATGTTTTGTTGTTTTTGCAGTTTGCAAGTGATCACAAACTTCCCCATGCTTATATTAATTCCATTTTGTATAAGTTTTCAGGCAAGATATCTAGGCTGTCTCTGCAAAACATGCCTACAATTTACACAGCACTACAGGAATCTTAGAGAGCTTGTTGGGAAATGGAAAGAAATTTACTTCTCTTGAGTGGGGAATGTTGTTTGTCTGGCCCAGTGGCTGTAATTTTAGGTTTCTTAACATTGTACCTATTTTCTATCAAGAGGCAGTTAGCTGAAACTTGTAATGGATCATAAGATTTGTGAACTTGATGGATTTAGAAATTAAAACAAATTTTTTTTTAATTCTAAAATTTTTTAAATTTTCCATCCACAGAAATCATGTAAAATGGTAGAACCTCCCAGACACACATAAGGAACTGATTAATAGTTCTGAAAAAAAGGTGCTGAAAAGCATGACCTTGTATATATATTTTAAATCTTTGCTAGTTTTATAGGACTTATGAGAATGATGTACAGATGGAGAGCTGTTTACCTTCTTTACTAGCAAATTTTATCTTGATTTCATTAAATCTATCACTGCTCTTTTAAGTTTTAATTTGTCTTTATAACCTTGGGGAATTATCCACTCCTACCCCTTTACTTCCTTCTGCCAAAATTCTATTTGCATTTCTTCTGTCAAACTGGCTCTGCCACTCCTGACTTCACTTTAACTCATTCTGCATGAGTTAAATGGCCTCCACAAGGCCATTTCCCATTCCAATTGCTTTATTTTCAGTTCATTTTCTTTTTTTTTTTTGGCCACTCTATTTTTTTAATTGAAGGATAATTGCTTTACAGAATTTTTTAGTGTTCTGTCGTATACCAATAAGAATCAGCCATTAGTACATCCGTGTCCTCTCCTCCCTTCCCTCCCACCCTTCTAGATTGTCACATAGCCCCTGACTGAGTTCCCTGAGTTACACAGCAAATTCCCATTGGCTATCTATTTTACATATGATATTGTAAGTTTCCATGTTATTTTCTCCATACATCTCACCCTCTCCCTCCTCCCGTCCCCCTGTGTCCACAGGTCTGTCTGTTCTTTATGTCTGTTTCGTCATTGCTGCCCTGCAAATACATTCATCAGTACCATCTTTCTAGATTCCATATATATGCATCAGTACGATGCTTTTGAACTGTGGTGTTGGAGAAGACTCTTGACAGTCCCTTGGACTGCAAGGAGATCCAATCAGTTCATTCTGAAGGAGATCAGCCCTGGGATTTCTTTGGAGGGAATGATGCTGAAGCTGAAACTCCAGTACTTTGGCCACCTCATGCAAAGAGTTGACTCATTGGAAAAGACTCTGAGGCTGGGAGAGATTGGCGGCAGGAGGAGAAGGGGATGACAGAGGATGAGATGGCTGGATGGCATCACTGACTCGATGGACGTGAGTCTAAGTGAACTCTGGGAGTTGGTGATCCACAGGGAGCCCTGGCGTGCTGTGATTCATGGGGTCACAGAGAGTCGGACACGACTGAGTGACTGAACTGAACTGAACTGAACTAAACACGATACTTATATTTCTCTTTCTGACTTACCTCACTCTATAATATGCTCTCGTTCACCTCATTAGAACTGATTCAAATGTGTTCCTTTTTATGGCTAAGTAGTATTCCACTGTAGATATGAACCACACCTTCTTTATCCATTCATCTGTCAATGGACATCTAGGTTGCTTCCATGTTTTAGCTATTGCAAATAGTGCTGCAGTGAACATTGGGGTACATGTGTCATTTTCAATTTTGGTTTCCCCAGGGTATATGCCTAGTAGTGGGATTGCTGGGTCATAAGGAATCTCCATACTGTCTTCCATAGTGGCTGTATCAATTTACATTCCTACCAGCAATGCAAGAGGGTTCCCTTTTCTCCACAGCTTCTCCAGCATTTATTGTTTGTAGACTTTTTAATGATGGCCATTCTGACTGGTGTGAGGTGGTATCTCATTGTAATTTTGATTTGCAGTTCTCTAATAATGAGTAATGTTGAGCATCATTTCATATGTTTGTTAGCCATCTGTACGTCTTCTTGGGAGAAATGTCTGTTTAGATCTTTTTCCCACTTTTTGATTGGGTTGTTTATTTTTCTGGTATTGTATGAGCTGCTTATATACTTTGGAAATTAATTCTTTGTCAGTTGCTTCCTTTGCTATTATTTCCTCCCATTCTGAGGGCTGTCTTTGCACCTTGTTTGTAGTTTCCTTTACTGTGCAAAAGCTTTTAAGTTTAATTAGGTCCCACTTGTTTATTTTTGTTTTTATTTCCGTAACTCTAGGAGGTGAGTCATAGAAGATCTAGCTTTGATTTATGTCACTGAGTGTTCTGCCTGTTTTCCTCTAGAGTTTTTATAGTTTCTGGTCTTACATTTAGGTCTTTAATCCATTTTGAGTTTATATTTGTTTGTGGTGTTAAGAAGTGTTCTAATTTCATTTTTTTGCATGTAGCTGTCTATTTTTCCCAGCACCATTTATTGAAGAGGCTGTCTTTCCCCATTGTATATTCTTGCCTCCTTTGTCAAAAATAAGGTAGCCATAGGTGTGTGGGTTTATCTCTGGGCTCTCTATCTTGTTCCATTGGTCTGTATTTCTCTTTTTGTGCCAGTACCATACTGTCTTGACTGTAGCTTTGTAATATAGTCTTAAGTCAGGAAGGTTGATTCCTCCAGCTCCATTTTTCTTTCTCATGACTGTTTTGGCTATTTGCAGTCTTTTGTGTTTCCATATGAATTGTGAAATTTTTGTTCTAGTTCTGTGAAAAATGTCATTGGTAATTTGATAGGGATTGCATTGAATCTGTAGACTGCATTTGGTAGTATAGTCATTTTCACAATATTGATTCTTCCTGCCAGAAAAATGGACTATCTTGCCATCTGTTTATGTCATCTTTGATTTCAGTTCACTTTCTACCCAGGCCCTGCCTCTTGAATCTTACTTGATATTCACTATCATATTTCATCTCATCTTGAATGCTTAAGACCAAATCTCTAATCTTTCCAAATCTCCAGCTTTTTAACTTCTCCATCACAGGTCTGTCCAAATCTAAAGCCTAGGTTCTTTTAATCCTTGCATTTCCCATAATCTAGTATAATATTTTTATACTTGTCTGCTTTCTTTCTCAAGATCTAGATCAGTTACTCCTTATAGAAGAAGCCCTGCTTAAATTTCATTGACTTGCCCATTAAATTATGGGCAAGCCATAATTTAATATATACAAAGGAGATTTATTAATAAGAAAGAAATAATCCAATGATATTTAATTGGCTATTGGATATAATTTAACACACTTATATTAAATTCAGAACTAAAAAAATATTAGAAGCACATTATAACTATAGGGATATACCAATTGGAGATAATAAAACCAGAAACTAATCAACTGAGAAATCAGATCAATTACAGTTACACTTTTCTCTCTACAGTGCATCAAGGTGTTCTCTCCTGTGCCCTACCTACTGTCTTTTTTCAAGATTTATTTATTTGGCTGCCTTGGGTCTTAGTTGCAGCACATGGTATCCTCATTGCATCACATGGGAACCTTCATTGAGCTGCATGGACTCTCTGGTTGGGTTTGTGGGCTCCAGAGTTCTCAAGTTCAATAGTTGCAATGCTTGGGCTTGATTGTATCCCAGTATGCAGGATTTTAGTTCTGCAACCAGGAATTGAACTTGAGTTCCCTGCATTGCAAGGCAGATTCTCACAATGGAATCCACTGGACCACCAGAGAAGTCTCATCCAAATCTTTATTTGTGCTAATAACATTAAGCCATGAACTTATAAGTCCATTCTTCCCAAACCTACAGTTTTGGTACTTGTTGCAGAGTAGATATATTTGATTAAGAGACAGTAAGCAATGTTGTCTCCCAGTCATTTTAACATTCAAATGAACTTCAGATTTCCTTTAAGTAGACTGGAGTACATTCCTCCTGGCCTCCTGGATAACCTTCTTTAATACTGAATTTATAATGAAATGAAAAGTACCTGAACTGAACAGTCAGGTCAAGAGCAAAATTTCTTCAGGTGGGAAGTATTTCTATTACCTATAGACTGTGAATATAACCTCTTTTGGTTAGATTTTTGCCCAGATCTACTTCAAGGTCAGCCCTATTCACCCAAGATACTAAAGATGTTTCCCACACAGTTCAGTTCAGTTCAGTCACTCAGTCGTGTTTGACTCTTTGTGATCCCATGGACTGCAGCACATCAGGCTTTCCTGTCCATCACCAACTCCTGGAGCTTGCTTAAACTCATGTCCATCGAGTCGGTGATGCCATCCAACCATCTCATCCTCCGCTGTCCCTTTCTCTTCCTGCCTTCACTCTTTCCCAGCTTCAGGGTCTTTGCCAATGAGTCAGTTCTTCACATCAGGTGGCCAAAGTATTGGAATTTCAGTTTCAGCATCAGTCCTTCCAATGAGTATTCAGGATTGATTTCCTTTACGATTGGCTGGTTTGATCTCCTTGCAGTCCAAGGGACTCTCAAGAGTCTTCTCCAACACCACAGTTCAAAAGCATCAATTCTTCAGTGCTCAGCTTTCTTTATAGTCCAACTCTAACATCCATCATGACTAATGGAAAAACCATAGCTTTGACTAGATGGACCTTCATCAGTAAAGTAATGTCTCTGCTTTTTAATATGCTATTTAGGGCTGGGAGGGACTGGGGGCATGAGGAGAAGGGGACGACAGAGGATGAGATGGCTGGATGGCATCACTGACTTGATGGATGTGAGTCTGAGTGAACTCTGGGAGTTGGTGATGGACAGGGAGGCCTGGCGTGCTGCAATTCACAGGGTCACAAAGAGTGGGACACGACTGAGCGACTGAACTGAACTGAACTATGAGGTCTGTCATAGCTTTTCTTCCAAGGAGCAAACGTCTTTTAATTTCATGGCTGCAGTCACCATCTGCAGTGATTCTGGAGCCCAAGAAAATAGTCTGTCACTGCTTCTATTGTTTCCACATCTATTGCCATGAAGTTATGGTACCAGATGCCATGATCTTCGTTTTTTGAATGCTGAGTTTTAAGCCAGCTTTTTCACTCTTCTCTTTCACTTTCATCAAGAGGCTCTTTAGTTCCTTTATGCTTTCTGCCATAAAGGTGGTGTCATCTGCGTATCTGAGGTTATTGATATTTCTCCCTGCAAATTTGAATCCAGCTTGTGACTCATCCAGCCCGGCATTTTGCATGATGTGCTTTGCATATAAGTTAAATAAGGAGGGTGACGATATACAGCCTTGACGTACTCCGTTCCCAATTTAGAACTAGTGTGTTTTTCCATGTCCAGTTTTAACTGTTGCTTCTTGACCTGCATATAGATTTCTCAGGAGGCAGGTGATGTGGTCTGGTATTCCCATCTGTTTCAGAATTTTCCACAGTTTGTTGTGATCCAGACAGTCAAAGGTTTTAGTGTAGTCAATGAAGCAGAAGTAGATGTTTTTCTGGAATTCTCTTATGTTTTCCATGATCCAACGGATGTTGGAAATTTGATCTCTGATTCCTCTGCCTTTTCTAAATCCATCTTGAACATCTGGAAGTTCTTGGTTCGTGTACTTGAACATGAAGTTGAAGCCTACCTTGGAGAATTTTCAGCATTACTTTGCTAGCGTGTGAAATGAGTCAAATTGTGTGGTAGTTTGAACATTGCCTTTCTTTGGGATTGGAATGTAAACTGACCTTTACATGTAAAGGCCCACTTGACTTCACATTCCAGGATGTCTGGCTCTAGGTGAGTGATCACACCATTGTGGTCATTATATGGCTAAGAAAGGTAAATCCTCTGGGGCTCACAGCACATATTGGTCTTCAGTCAGGGATGTCCTGGACTCCAAATTTTCCTCCAAAGAGTGTTTCATGCCATAGAGTTATCATAAAAGATTAAGCCTATTTCCCATACCTGGCCTAGAGGATGAGGCCTCCGAATAGCAAAACACCTCTGAGTAGCAAAACAGTGTCAAAATCCTTTTCCAAATTTTGATTTAAGCTTTTTCTCCCCAATTATCTTTAACCCCCATGTTCCAAACTCTCTACACACAGTTCTACAAAATGTCAAGCACTTTTCTTTTCAGTTTCTCTTGATTTTATTGTTCTTTTAAAAAAATTAAAAGTATACTTTTGAGGACTCAAAATAAAAGTATACTTTTGAGGACTCCGTGTCTCTGCTCCTGATCTTTGCTCTCTCTTTTCTTCTCCTAAAAATATCCTTCAGAGTCTAGTTCCAATATCATCCTCTCTGTGAGTCCTTCTCCAGTTCTCACAGGAAGAATTAATTACCATAGTATTTTTAATGTACCTCTGATATTATGCATATTATTTTATATCAAAGTTGTTTATATTCTTTCTACTTTTACTTTATCACTAGATTTTTACCCTTCCTCCCTGAATCAGACTTTTTAATTTCTACTCTGATCTAGGAAACCAGGGATTCACAGACATATAAGTAATGACCCTGGAAGTGATCCACTTTCTAAAATAACTAAGAAAGCATACTATTCTCCTGTGTATCCTAAGCACTTAACAGCATCAGCATATAAGAGATTGATTCATATTTAGTAAACCGAATTCAAAGACTATGCTTCCCACAATAATCTTTCCTACTTTTGAATTCCTCCAGTACATTGTGTATTATCTTTTATCTGAACAAAATTACTCATTTTTTCAGTTTTCAATATATTTAAAAAATATTTTCTCTTATTTGATCTTTAGAACAGATTTGTGAAATAGGTAGGGATTGTCATTCCCACTTTGCAGATGAAGAAACTCAGTCTCAGTTAAGAACCTTATTCAAGCCGCAGGGATAACAAACGGTGATGCTGACTACTGACACTCATATGGTCTGATTTCTAATTCTGTTTTCTCCACTACGTTTCTTTGTATTGTTACTTTATGAATGTTGAGATCTTCAGTTAGGTGGTAAACTCTCTGAAGCAGGAATCTTGCTTTAAACATTCCATGCTGTCTATGCACAGTTATGGATTGATTTTTTTCTATACCAAGGTAGAAAATTATATATATAAGATTTTTAGTGAAGATTATTACAGAAATTGAGACACTGAGTATTTAAAATATTAGGACTCAGTACAGCATGTCTGAGGTAGGAAAGCATAATGGTTAAACATATGAATTTTACACAAGTCCAAATCCTGACATGAGACAAATAAATCTGTCATAGAGTAACCTCAAAAGCTGTACAACTTTGGGCAAGTTGCTTAACCTTTCTGTCCTGTGCCTTATTTTCTTTCTTGGAATAATGAGAAAAAAAGAGAATACAGCAACAACAATACCCCTCATATAATAATGTTGCTTGGAGAAGGCAATGGCATCCCACTCCAATACTCTTGCCTGGAAAATCCCAAGGATGGAGGAGCGTGGTCCACGGGGTCGCTAAGAGTCGGACATGACTGAGGACTTCCCTTTCACTTTTCACTTTCATGCATTGGAGAAGGAAATGGCAACCCACTCCAGTGTTCTTGCCTGGAGAGTCCCAGGGACGGGGGAGCCTGGTGGGCTGCCATCTCTGGGGTCGCACAGAGTCGGACATGACTGAAGTGACTTAGCAGTAGCAATAATGTTGCTGTGAGAATTAAATGAATTAATATTTGTAAAACACTTTAGAACGGTGCGTGTGTGCATATTCAGTCATGTCTGACTCTTGTGACCCCATGGACTGCAGCCTGCCAGGCTCCTCTGTCCATGCAATTTTCCAGGCAAGAATACTGGAGTGGGTTACTATTTCCTTTTTCAGGGGATCATCCCAACCCAGGGACCAAATCTGTGTCTCCCTTAGCTCCTGCACTGGCAGGCAAATTTTTTACAACTGAGCCACCTGAGAAGCCCAGAATGGTACTTAGCACTTAATATTAATAATTCCTTATCATTAGCCATTACTAGTCTTCTGTGGTTAGAGAGGATTTTCTGGTAGACTTTGGCTGGTGCTCTCAGCCTAATGAGTTAGAGAAATATCCTAAAAGATTAGAGGCCAGAGACTCAAAATGCTGGCTTTAGGGTTTGTTAACAATCTTAAACATAGTACATAGAACATGCTGAGCAAAGTAAGGCTGTTTTTCCAACCTCAACTCACTCTACTAACGTTTGCAGTGCTGACATGAGACAACCAGATCTCTGTCACAGAGTGACCTCAGATTATCTGACTACTTTTAGGGCAGCCAAACCTGTAGAACAGCTGTCAAAACTGAAGCTTAAGGTCATGGATGTTACCAAATGCCTTGGTAAAGTCAACAAATTAATTTTTCAAGGTGTTCTTGAATTTACTCTGCATCGGTTTTCCTGCAAGGTCAAATCCAGCACTGCGCCGTGTGGCTTAAAAACCACACGTTCATTTCTTCTTTCAGTTTTGGAGTTCTCACACTGTGCCGGAAGTGGGGATACACAGGTGAGCAGGCGTGGTCCCAGCCTCAGGGAGCTCACACCAGCCTAGTGTGGATAGTGCCACGCTGGAGGTATGTTTCTAGGGGTACAGAGTGGGCGTATCACCACCAGAACGTGCTCAGAAATGAGGAGTGGGTAAGTGGCCAGAGCCGTACGGTTTGTCTGTGCTCAGAGATGGTGACCACTTGGATTTTGGATTCCTCACCTTTAAGGAGATGGTTCTCAACTGGGGGCAATTTGCTCCTCAAGGAACATTTGGAAAATTCTGGAGGTATTTTTTATTGTCACAGTTGAGTGGAGGTGAACTACTGGCATCTAGTAGGTAGAGGTCAGGGATTGCCACTAAACATCCTGTAATACATACGAGAGCCCCCACAACAAAGAATTATTCAACCCGAAATGTCAGTAGTGCTGAGGTGGAGAGAACTCTGAGATAGAAGATTTCTAAGTTTCTCTTGTCATCCTAAATGAAGGCATAAGCTGAGGCAGATTAAGACATGAGTTTATTTGGCAATGCTAATGCTAATGCTAATGCTAAGTCACTTCAGTCATGTCTGACTCTGTGCGACCCTATAGATGGCAGCCCACCAGGCTCCCCCATCCCTGGGATTCTCCAGGCAAGAACGCTGGAGTGGGTTGCCATTTCCTTCTCCAATGCATGAAAGTGAAAAGTGAAAGTGAAGTCACTCAGTCATGTCCAACTCTTAGTGACCTCATGGACTGCAGCCTACCAGGCTCCTCCTCCCATGGGATTTTCCAGGCAAGAGTACTGGAGTGGGGTGCCATTGCCTTCTCCATTATTTGGCAATAGAGGAATTGCAATTTGGGACATGCAAACCATAGTAAGCACAAGCAAGTGTGCTGAGGATTTGGGGCAGGCTGTATCTGAACAGGGAACGAGTTCAGTTAGAATGAGGGGAGAGTCCAGTGAGAGTCTATTTAAACAAAAAACAAATGAAGACCAGCTTTAAAAATTTCCTAAGCAGACAAAACCAGTCCAGTCATACAAACAAAACTCAATTCAGCTTATTTTGTAAGGCCAACCTGATACAGGTCATTTCTTGTTCATGCCCCTGGAAACCATAAGCTAAACTTCCCGTGGCTGATATGAGGCAATCCCTGACCAACTGTCTATCATTTAAGAAAATTCTAATATTATTATCAGTTTTCTGTATATCAGGCATTTATGGGGCATGCATAAGATTTTCCATTTTATATCTCCTGGTTCCATTTTAGATTGAAATTCTTTCATACTCTAGCACTAAAAATTCTGTTTTTCTGAAACCCTTGGCTTCTTTTAAGCTGATATAAATGTTTAAATAGCAGCTTCCTTCTCTTTGAACAGAGGATCATCCAAAAACGTAGTACAGCCTCCTATAAAATATTGGAATCCCCTTTGTACCATACCTGCTAGGCTGCCAACCAAATGAGAGGAAGTTCATTATCTTAAGTCTTGGCAAGAATCCCTGTGGCATCACTGGCCAACTACCAGCTCTTTGCCGTTTAAGGGGATAGGACTTTTATGGATAAATAATGGAGATCTACATGTTATACTTGTCTTCAAGTTTCATTATTTTTTTTCCCTTACTTTTTAAATAGTTATTAACTGGGAGCTACATCATTGGCTTGACTTTCACTTAGATTCCCAGTTCTTATCTTTTTAGATTGACGTGTTCTGAGAAGTGAGATTGTTAAAGGCAAACAGCAATTATGAGTGTCAAAGAAGAGGGTATCTTACTAGTCCTCAGACTGGACTTTGAAATCCCAAGAACTCCAGATTAGCTCTCCTGTTTTATAACTTCTAGGTGCTTGCATTTCTGTTCATGCTCCTTACCTGTTTCAGACACCACCTCTCTTAAATGGCAAAGGATGGTTAGCTCTGAGCACTTCTCTGAGGAAAAGTCAGGAGTACAGAAGCATCCTGGAGTAGTGTTAGGTGCTCAATCATGCCAAACCCTTTGCGATCCTGTGGACTGTAGCCTGCCATGCTCCTCTGTTCATGGAATTCTCCAGGCAAGAATACTAGTGTGGGTAGCCATTCCCTTTTCCAGGGGCTCTTCCCAACCCAGGGATCAAACCCGGGTCTCTTGCATTGCAGAAAGGTTCTTTACCATCTAAGCCACCAGGGAAGCCATCCTGGCATAGGGTTCTGTTCTTTTAGAGAACAAAGCTGTATACATGCCAGTTCAGTCCATTTCTTGGTTACAGGCAAGCCTGCAGGTAGGGAGCAACAGTGGTTCATAAGCACACAGGGCTTTGGGACTGATGAAGCTGTAGGCATTTTTGACTTCTTGTGATAGAGTTACAGAGACCTGGGTTTTCTAATCCTGACTCTACCAAGTATCAGTGTGACTTTGAGCATGATCTTTAAATTCTCTGAACCTCAGTTTTTTCATCTTTAGGTGGGCATAATAATAATACCTACTTCATATATTACCTCTGGGTATTAAATAAAATGATCTATGTTAAGTGCCTGGATGATGATAAGCTCTCCATGAGAGTGTAGCAGTTGCTCCTGGTGTCATGACTGGGGCTCAAGCATATAAAAGAGAGAGATAGGGTTCAATGTTACTGAGAAAGAAGTAGCATTACTCTTGAAGAAGAAAGGAGGCTCACTTTCGTTTGTGAAACCAATCACAATTGGGAAACTTGGAGCTCTGTGGGAGATTCCTTACTTGACAAACAAAAGTGAGATATATGCACTCCTCACCAGAATTCTATCCCATGCTTTTTGAAGAAAGAAGAGAGAGAAAAGTTTAAGTGTTAGTACTAAGGGCAAAATCTATTGAAAAATGCCTCTACCTTCCTCCTGCACTCTTAGGTGCCTTCAAAACTCTTTCTTTCATCTCCAAACCATATATGAGTTGCACAGAAGGACACTGGTGTATGTAGATCAAAATGCAAGAGGGCAAAAAAAGTAAGAAACAGAAAACAAAGCTTCTCAATCTTATAAACATGTGAACTCAGAGAAATTGTGGAGGTCCTGTTTGGTCAGTGCCCTCATGTAACTTGTTCTGTCCAGATGCTTTTCGCCTATCAGTGGCTTCCTCTTTGACTACAAATGATGATCTTACCCAGAAGAGGTCTTATGCAGACCCACCTTGGTTTGCAAGTTTATTTGGAAATTTTCAAAGCTGGTTTCCATATGCTTTTGATTTTGACAGAATCAAACTGAACTCTCCCCTTTTTACATTCCCTGCCCAAATACAGCCTGCCCCCTGGAGGAGAAGGGGACAACAGAAGATGAGGTGGTTGGATGATATCACTGACTCAATGGACATTGAGTTTGAGCAAACTCTGGGAGATGGTGAAGGACAGGGAAGCCTGGCGTGCTGCAGTCCATGGGGTTGCAGAGTCAGTCGGACATGATTGAGCAACTGTAAAACAACAATAAACCTTCAGCAGTCTTGCCTACAGCTTGCTACAGTCTGAATATCTCAAATTGCGATTCCTCTGCTACTTTCAAATAAACTCTTCCTCCATCCAACATTTTAGGGCTGTATAGGACTGACAGGTGGTAAAATAGCAGAGACAGTGGCAAGGTCTCAGGCAGAGGCTGCTGTTTGAGCATTTCAGTACCACAGCCAACTGGAAACCAATCACAATTGGGAAACTTGGAGCTCTGCAGGAGAAATCTAAGCTTCTAAGGTAAATTTAAGACTGTACCAAGGAGAATTCTGTTTAAATATGTAATCAACCAGGAATTACATTAATTCTGAATTATTCAGCATAACCTTTAGTTCTTTGGTTACTTACCAAAGCGGTTCCCCTCACAGACACAGAAGGTGTGTGGCCATCACATCTGTGGAAAGAATTTGAAATAACTTCTTTGAAAAGAAATGCCTAAGTTTTGGAAAATCAATAGCACATTTTCTATTATATCTCCATATCTTGAGAAGATATATTTCTGATGCTCAGTAGGGAGATCTTTCACAGTGCACTGCTGAAAAATCTCTCAGAAACATTTTCTTGTGCTTGCTTAGGATCAGTGTTTTACATCTTTGTCACTCAGGTAGCCAAGAAAAAAATACATAATAGTGGCTTTTTACTTGAACATAGCATTAAGACTTAGTAACAGAAATAGTTACATTTGTGAGTACTGTGTGCCAGGCAGTATTTGTATGCTCTATAGACAAGTTACCTCATTTAAATACATCACTCTTGTCAAGTGGATGCTGTGACAGCTCTCATTTTACAGATCAGATGGTGGAGGTGCAGAGAAGTTAGAAGACACTATACAAGGTACATAGTGGCTGAACTCAGAGCTGGCCACAGGCTGACCGAATCTAGAGGTCTCCTTGATCAGTATGGCACATAGAGTATTCTTGTGAATGGGAAACAGATTTTCTGCTTCTGTATATTTTTATTTTAAAGAGATACTAAGTCAGAACCAGACCACAATTAATAAGGGGATTTTTTCAAAAGGCAAACCTTACAAAGATGACTTCAGGATGCTTATTTTTATAAGTATGTCTTATTTATTATTAGAGCATCTTCAGTTCAGTTCAGTTCAGTCACTCAGTCGTGTCCAACTCTTTGTGACCCCATGAATTGCAGTACACCAGGCCTCCCTGTCCATCACCAACTCCCAGAGTTCACTCAGACTCACGTCCATCAAGTCAGTGATGCCATCCAGCCATCTCAGCCTCTGTTGTCCCCTTCTCCTCCTGCCCCTAATCCCTCCCAGCATCAGAGTCTTTTCCAATGAGTCAACTCTTCGCATGAGGTGGCCAAAGTACTGGAGTTTCAACTTTAGCATCATTCCTTCCAAAGAAATCCCAGGGCTAATCTCCTTTAGAATGGACTGGTTGGATCTCCTTGCAGTCCAAGGGACTCTCAAGAGTCTTCTCCAATATCACATTTCAAAAGCATCACTTCTTCGGTGCTCAGCCTTCTTCATAGTCCAACTCTCACATACGTAACCACTGGAAAAACCATAGCCTTGACTAGACGAACCTTTGTTGGCAAAGTAATGTCTCTGCTTTTCAATATGCTATCTAGGTTGGTCATAACTTTCCTTCCAAGGAGTAAGCGTCTTCTAATTTCATGGCTGCAGTCATCATCTGCAGTGATTTTGGAGCCCCCCAAAATAAAGTCTGACACTGTTTCCACCATTTCGCCATCTATTTGCCATGAAGTGATGGGACCAGATGCCATGATCTTAGTTTTCTGAATGTTGAGCTTTAAGTCAACTTTTTCACTCTCCTCTTTCACGTTCATCAAGAGGCTTTTTAGTTCCTCTTCACAAGAACAATTATGCTTTTACTATTTATATGGCTTCTCCAAAATTCAGTAGAAGGTGAAAAAATTTTAAGACCTAGGTCCAAAATTGAGATGAATTTTGATTTTTTAAATCTATAATCCTAAGTAAGGGTGTGCAGCCTGAATTGCAGAGTAAGAGTTAATAGAAACTAGGAAAGTAATGCTCAAAATTCTCTAAGCCGGGCTTCAGCAATACATGAACCATGAACTTCTAGATGTTCAAGCTGGTTTTAGAAAAGGCAGAGGAACCAGAGATTAAATTGCCAACATTCACTGGATTATCAAAAGAGCAAGAGAGTTTCAGAAGAACATGTATTTCTGCTTTATTGACTATGCCAAAGCCTTGACTGTGTGGATCACAATAAACTGTGGAAAATTCTGAAAGAGATGGGAATACTAGACCACCTGACTTACCTCTTGAGAAATCTGTGTGCAGGTCAGGAAGCAACAGTTAGAACTGGACATGGAACAACAGACTGGTTCCAAATAGGAAAAGGAGTACATCAAGGCTGTATATTGTCACCCTGCTTATTTAACTTATATGCAGAGTACATCATGAGAAATGCTGAGCTGGAGGAAGCACAAGCTGGAATCAAGATTGCTGGGAGAAATATCAATAACCTCAGATATGCAGATGACACCACCCTTATGGCAGAAAGTGAAGAAGAACTAAAGAGTCTCTTGATGAAAGTGAGAGAGGAGAGTGAAAAAGTTGGCTTAAAGCTCAACATTTAGAAAACTAAGATCATGGCATCCAGTCCCATCATTCATGGCAAATAGATGGGGAAACAGTAGAAACAGTGGCTGACTTTACTTTTCTGGGCTCCAAAATCACTGGAGATGGTGATTGCAGCCATGAAATTAAAAGACACTTACTCCTTGGAAGGAAAGTTATGACCAACCTAGACAGCATATTAAAAAGCAGAGACATTTACTTTGTCCACAAAGGTCCATCTAGTCAAGGCTATGGTTTTTCCAGTGGTCATGTATGGATGTGATGTGAGAATTGGACTATAAAGAAAGCTGAGTGCCAAAGAATTGATGCTTTTGAACTGTGGTGTTGGAGAAGACTCTTGAGAGTCCCTTGGACTGCAAGGAGATCTAACCAGTCCATCTTAAAGGAGATGGAAGGACTTTCATTGGAAGGACTGATGCTGAAGCTGAAACTCCAGTACTTTGGCCACCTGATGTGAAGAGCTGACTCATTTGAAAAGACCCTGATGCTGGGAAAGATTGAGGGCAGGAGGAAAAGGGGATGACAGAGGATGAGATGGTTGGATGGCATCACCGACTCAATGGATATGGGTTTAGGTGGACTGCGGGAGTTGGTGATGGACAGGGAGGCCTGGCGTGTTGCGGTTCACAGGGTTGCAAAGAGTTGGACACGACTGAGTGACTGTACTGAACTGAACTCTTGTATGACTCAGAGCTCTTGTATGAAGTCAAGTCCTCTCCTTCATTAAGAGCACAGAAGAAGGAATCAAGAATTAAATAAACTCAGACTAGGTCAGATCAGTTAAAATTGTCAAGATGCAGTTTTCCTTCATTCAAAGCCCTAACTGCTTCGTGGCTCTTGAAAGCTGAGCATAAAACCTAGGAGGCCAAATAATTTTACATTTAAAATATAACAACATGTATTAAACATGAAATTAAAAGATGCTTGCTCCTCAGAAGAAAAGCTATGATAAACTGAGACAATGTATTAAAAAGCAGAGATATCACTTTGCCAACAAAGGTCCGTATAGTCAAAGCTATGGTTTTTCCAGTAGTTACGTAAGGAAGTTAGAGTTGGCCCATAAAGAAGGCTGAGCAGAGAAGAATTGATGCTTTTGAATTATGCTAGAGAAGACTTTTGAGAGTCCCTTGGACAGCAAGGAGATCAAACTTGTCGATCCTAAAATAAATCAACTGAGTATTCATTGGAAGTACTGATTCTGAAGATGAAGTTCCAATACTTTGGCCACCTGATATGAAGAGCTGACAATGGGAAAGACCCTGATGCTGGGAAAGATTGAAAGCAAAAGTAGAAAGAGGCGGTGGAGGATGAGATGATTTGATGGCATCACTGACTCAACGGATATGAGTTTGAGCAAACTTAGGGAGATAGTGAAGGACAGTGAATCCTGGTGTTCTTGGGGAGTTCATGCTGCAATTCATGGGGTTGCAAAGAGTTGGACACTACTTAGCAACTGAACAACAACAAACAAAAACAGCATATATTTTATAGTTTAGCTCAAAATTTAAACAGAAATTAAAATTAACATGGATTTTTCATATTATTCTGAAGTACCAGCTCTATACTAATAATATTTAGAAGTTAAAATATTGCTTTTATTTGTACTCTTCCTTTTCATACGTCTTTATTGAGCCTGCCTGCCTTCTACATGCTAAGTACTATTTTGAGTGGTTTGAAGGAAATAAATATGACTGATATAGAGACTGTTCTAAGAGGCTTTGTGACAGGAAAGATTAGGTACATAAAGAGCCAAAAGGCAAGCCACAATGTTATAAGGACAATACAGGGGCTTAAGTAAAATGAAAATGCAGAGGGGCTGGTGAGCACTTGCCGGGACGAACTGGGAAAGTAACAGGGAGAGAAGGTGCTGGCTGAACAGGTATGAGAGCCTAAGAACACCAGGAGCACAAGCCTGGAGATGTAAGACAGCAAGGAAGCTGGGAACTGACAAGTAATTCCATTTGCCTGCAGCCAAGAGAACGTGCCTGACTGTGAAGATTCTTCCCAAAGTCCTGCGGAGAGGCCAGCCTCTTGGTGTCCCTGCGCAGCTCAACATTCTCATCAGCTGATCGGGGCCCTAGCCTGACTTGGAGTGAAGGGGAATTCCTAAGGATGGCAGGTGGCACAACTGGGAAAGAGTGTCACTGAGAGTGAGGGTGTGCTGTGAGTGCAAGGATGCACGCTCCCTGACAGTGTGCAAGGCCGTGGGAGCCACTGTGGATCGAGGTAGCAGGCAGGGTGTAGGACTCAGGAGGCTTGGAGGCCCAGAGTCTCCACAGTCACTTCCAGGCCTGCTGTAAATGTATGTTATAATACTGTAACATATTCCAGTTAGTGTATGTTTCTGGTGTGAAGGGCTTCCACTTGGAGACTGACTAAAACAACAGTGCCGTCACAAAAACCACGCTGGTTAAAGTCCTCTGGATTTGGGTGATTTCAAGAGATAGAAAGCTATCTCAGACGCATTTGTTCATAAGTCCTACTAAGCCATACCCTAATGATCTCTCACGTATATTCCCACACTGCCAGCTATAGACAGAGCAGTTTCTCAGCCTTGGTACTACTGGCATTTCTTCAGTGCGGTGGTTTATCACATGCATTATATGATGTTTAGCAACATCTCTGACCCCTACCCACCAGATGCCAATAGCACCACCCTTCAGCTGTAGAAACCAGAAATGTCTTCAGACATTGTCAAATGCCTTTTGGGGTGTAAAACTGCCCCTGATTGCAAACCACTGAGCTAAAGTGAGTATCTCATTATGTCACTTTTCGGTTTAATGAAAAACATAAATACAATATGCACATGCGCACATGCATGAAATACACCAAAATATTAGTGCTTGTTCAGGTCAGTGGGTGAGAGGGGTGATATATATATATAAAATAAGGAACTATTTATACATATACAGTACATATAATAAGGAAAATAATGGTATTCTTAGAAAGGGATGAATGTCTCCCTGCTGTCTACAGGATCAAAACCAAGCTCCTTAGCATGTATAAGGTTTCCACATTCTGGCCTCTGCCAAATACTCCCACCCCACCTCTTATCAGTCTCACCTTATACTGGGTCACTGAACCTCAGTGACCTAGATGGATTCTTGCTTTTTTCTAGTTTCTGAATCTTTGTTGTGTCATTTCTTTCTGCCTGGCACAACCTCCCAATTCTAAATTGCCTAGCTCAGTCCTATATGTCCTTCAGACACTGGCTTTCTTTTTCCAGGAATGCTTCTGATTCTCCAGTCTGAGTTAAGTGCTTCTCCTATAACAATCTCATGGCATGAATGCCATGCATCTACCACAGCACTCACCATATTACACCATAATCATCAGTGTATTCACTGATGTCACTCAGGTTGCAGCTAGGCCAGAAGGCATCTCTTCTCAAGATCCTTACTGTCATTTGCCTGAAAATCACCATAATGAATATATGAATCCATGATGATTGTAATGTGATTGTCACTTCCTAGAGTTCTGCCCAACTGTGCACAGTCATCTGGTGTTCCCTGCTAGATTTTAAAGCCCTCCAGCTGAGGACTTTGCCTTGTTTTCACGATTTTATCTCCAGATCTAAATGCAGTATCTAATCAACAGAGTAGGACTTTGATGAATAAGAGAAACTATCACATGCCAGGAATTCTGACGGCCCTTACCGTAGTTGGGGGTAGGAAGCTCTGCTGCTGTAGCTCCCAAACCTGGATAAACATCCGAATATTCTAGAGAAATAAAAATCAAGGGCCCCACTTCAGACCTGAGTCAGAATCATAAGGCTGGGGCCTGGTAATCTGTCATTAGATTTAAGTGCTGGTGAAATTCTAATAATGATCAACCAGATCAACTGGGAACCACTCCCTGTGTCTTGCTTCTCCCTCCTGTCACCACAATGGGTGCCACACCTGGGATCACTGAAGGAGCATTTCCAAAGAAGGATTTGCCTTACTCTCATTTCGCCTTTGATCTAGGTGTCTTACATTCCTGTGTCCTCCAACTCAAACCTAGGTACTTGGCAGGAAGAAGGAAGATGGTATAGTAGGACATTTGGAAAGAGAGAAGGAGGAAAAGAGAAAGAGAGACAGAAAACAGAATTCAGGGAGAAAAAGTTACCTGCTCTTTAAACTTTCCAAAATTGCATTTGAACTTTTTGCTTATGTAAACAGAGGTTGCAGCTAGACTGCTGGACTGCTGTGTATATCCTGTGATAGATCAGACAAATTTGGGCATGTCTGAAGAGCAGCTAGGGGGCCTGGATCGATCCACCAAAACACTTTGCATCCTCAGGTGAAAAAACCATCCTAAAGGGACAGGGTAGTCAGCATGCACGCCCTCACTCCAGGAGAGCAGCTGTCGCTCTCTGATCGCAGCATTGTGCTGAGTGCTTACTGTATGCTACACACCGTGCAGGTCCTCAAAGGAAAGAGGTCAACTTAAATTTGACTGAGCATGTTACTCATGAGCCTTATGAGCTATTTCTCTTGTACTTCCTCTTTGCTCTAATCCTTGGGACTACAACAAAGGGAAGAGTAGAGGGCAAAACAATGCACCGCCCGAAAATCAGCATAATGAACTGGGGGCACGTGGCTTCACAGCTTCGAGAATTTGTAGGCACAGAGATAAGGGGCCCCCTTGCAGGATGACTTCATGGTGGAGTGTGTTGGCTCATAGGACAGAGGGTGGCACACCACCTATTCACGGAGGGGAGTAATCAGTGGGATAATGGGGGATCTGGAACAAGAAAAAGTAACTGGAGATACTATCGGGCCGCCAGGAAAGCTGCATTTATAAGTTCATGGCATACACTGTTAGGTACTTGCTGAACTACGTGGAAGGCATTTGTGAGGCAACGGAGTTACTGAAATTCTGCGGTGGGGGCTGAGTACCATATGTCTCAGATAATAAACGCCCCCAAACAAGACGCGAGAAAACATAACTTATAGGGAAATGTTAAGAGAAAGATCTGCAATCCTGTAAGCCCTCGGTATCTGTGGGTTCTGCAGACTCAACGAGCCATGGATGGAGCCCCCATTGGCTGAATCTGTGGATAGAGAGCGCTATCTGTACATTTTTAATAAGATACTCGAGCATCTGTGGGGTTTGGTATCTGCAGGAGGTCCCAGAACCAATCCCCGACAGATACCAAGCTACAATTGTATATGTATACTTTTCTTGAATTTGCTGGCTAGCAATAAATGATTAAAGCACTAGTGGAAATTATTTCTCTGTTCCTGGGGTTGTGGTAGAGTCACAGAGAGTACAGTTTAATTATTTACAAATAGGATTAAAATAATAATGGGATAATTAGGTAGTACATAAATTTGGGAGGAGAAACTTCAGTAGTCATATTTGAATCAGAAATGGCAACAGTTTTTGCCTTTTTGTTAATTAATGAAGTCACTATGTTCCCACAGCTTTCTGGGGGTTGGCCTTCTTTCTGTGATTTGCAAAAGATCCTCTAAAACTGCTTGGCTAACTTGTTCTCCAGAGGACCGAGTGTGACAATGTCGAGTTTTGATGGCTTCAGCAAGTAGAAACCTGACTGCTTCCCAGCGCAGGATGACTGTGCTTCCCCCGGGGCCTTTGTCAGTTCCTCCCACTGTGCTTATAGGCAAGGAGCCGCTCCTGTCTGATTCTGAAGCTTGCTTCTGTATTTTGAAAAAGATCAGAACTGCTGAACGAAAAAAGCTCCACTTAATAATAAAGAGCCCCTCAGACTGTATGACCATTTACTGTCCTACCACAGTCCTACACACCCTTAAAAACAACCTCTCCCCCAATACACACATTCAAATTCAGGATTTAGATCCAAATATTTAGGTCACGCTCATATTTAAAAATAAAAAGGGTGTATTTTTATGCTTTATCTTCTGAAACCTACTAGGAGCAAAAAACAGTGTATTTGTTACATTTTAAACCAGCACAATTACAGTTTGAAAATAAAATGTATTTAAAGATGGCAAATCTGAAAACTGTGAAACATAAACATATGCTTAAAGGATAAAATTTGTTTCATTTTTATATGTTGTGTTTGTCTGGTTAAATAAGTCATTTTGGTATTTAAGAAGAACAGTTGCTAAACAGAATTTTGCAAGAGTTTCATTAAAAAAATTTGATCTATAACCAAAATCCATGATACCCAGAATGAAGACTGTTTTTTTTACCTTCTTTGATTCACTTTTGCAGCAACTTACAATATGAGCTTGAAATTAACTTGTCGGTTACCTCAACTTTTCCTAGTTTACTAATGTTACATTGTTCAGCTACAATAAAACTCTGCCTTAAAGAAAATTACCTGAAACACAAATTACATCATAAGCCCCAACCACCCCTCAAATTAAGAATATTTCTATTCTCTTTAAAAGAAATATTTCTTATAAAGGAAATACTCAATTTTAAATTGTCAAATGAGAGAATTACTAGTGTTTTAAACATTTTTACAAAGAAAAGCAACTCACCGGTTTGAAGAGTATTTCCTTGTAAGCAACTCTCGTAGAAAACAATCACAAAAATCTACACTTTGTTCAGCTCTTCATTATTTTGTCAAGGACAAAAACAGCCTCAGCTGAAAGCTGGAAGTAAAAACCTTCCATTCCCCTAAGAGGGGAGGACAGAGCTGAGTGAGTCTCAGAAACTCTTCACATACCTCGCCAGCTGCTTGCTGCCTACTGGTTTTCAGCAAGAGTGACCTCCAACACCTTTTACTTAGCACTGCAGTGCACACTTAATGGCACACAAGAAACATATCACGTGCCAAGCCAACACCTTAAGAGGGTGGGAAGCTTTTCAACCAGGAAGACATGCTGAAAATACTTAGCAGTCAGCTCAATTGCACATAAGCAAAGACTTGCTTGTTTTTCACAAAACAATCCAACAGCATAATGAGTCAAGACGAACTGATTTACAGTTTTCAACTGGGAATCAACTGGAACCATACCTCCATTGCTCTCAAAGCTTCCCTTTCTTCACTTGAAGTTTAAGTTCCAGGCAACTACAGAAGAATGGCTGCTCTGAATATTTGTAATGATGGTAACATATTTTTCTCTGCTTCAAAATTCAGATTTTCTCTACTCTTTGTTCATCTGGTTTACGTTCATTTACTCTTTATGCCCCAACTCTCCTGACACACATACTCCTCCAGTAAGGAGTAGTTTTGATTTAAATGTATCTTCATGACCAGGAGATAGACCAGGCTCTTGGAGCTATGGAAAAACTGTCAATAATTGTTTCTCAACATTTAACCCATTATTCACCTTGTCCACCTCCTGGGACTTGTGCCATTGGTTAGAAGTTGGATTTCAGACAAGCTCAGTTTCAAAGTTTCGTAAGGACTTTGTCCCTTACAGAGCTCAGCCCCGTTTCCTTTGTTACTATCTGGAATTAAATGCTAAGAACAAACATTAAACATTCTGAACACAAAACAGGCTGCTGGCCTCTGGGATCCGGTAACTAATAAGCTGTCACATGATCTGAGTTTACTCACCCTGTCTGTCCCAGCGATTGAAGCTTTGAAGTCTCCTTTCTGGATTTTCTGAATGAGAACAAGGAAGCAAATGATGATCTGAAGCTCAGCCGAGAAGGAATGGATGTTGGGTTTCTTTGACTGAATATATTTTTAGATCTTGATGTTTGTAATTCCACAGGATCTAAATGAAAATTATAAAAATTTTGCATGACTAAAATATTTTCAGGTAAATATATTGGAGAACTAATCTCTCTTCACCGCCCCCCCCCCACGCAGTCTAGAAATGCAGGCATTCCTATATGAACTGGGGGTGGGGGGTTCATCTCTATATGAACCTCAGGAACTAGGGGCACTCCTGTGCCATGGACGGTTCTGCTCATTGGGAAAAAAACCTCACAAAAAGTAGGGAGTCTTTCGATATGTATTGTGGACTGCAGTTCTATAGAACGTCCCTCCCCTATTCCAGCTTCAAGGCTTTCTCAATGTATCTTCCCCATGGCAAAGCAAAACCAAAACTTTGTTAGGGACCTCATTCAATTCTCATGCCACTCTTAACTAACATGTCCTTTAGAAATCTTTATTTTGGTGCTTTAAAACCATCATGAGACACTACATAACTTTTCATATCAAAGAAAGTAAAGGAAAAGCATATTAGACCCTTCAGAGTATTTCTTATTCCCATCAAAAATCTGTATCTGTGTATATGTATTTGCTACATATATGCTTTATATGTGGGTAAGCATGTAACATAAATATGTATAATATATGTACAGATAATATATAGTATTATTTATGAGTACTAAAAATTCTAAGGCAAGAGCTCAGCTCAGTCAGTTCAGCCGCTTAGTTGTGTCCAATTCTTTGAGACCCCACGGACTGCAGCACGCCAGGTTTCCCTGTCCATCACCAACTCCTGGAGCTTGCTCAGACTCACATCCATCAAGTCAGTGATGCCATCCAACCATCTCATCCTCTGTCGTCCCCTTCTCCTCCTGCCTTCAATCTTTCCCAGCATCAGGGGGTTTTCTAACGTGTCAGTTCTTCTCATCAGGTGGCCAAACTATTGGACCTGCAGCTTCGGCATCAGTCCTTCCAGTGAATATTCAGGACTGATTTCCTTTAGAATGGACTGGTTGGATCTCCTTGCAGTCCAAGGGACTCTCAAGAGTCTCCTCTAACACCACAGTTCAAAAACATCAATACTTCAGTGCTCAGCTTTCTTTATGGTCCAACTCTCACATCCATACATGACTACGGGAAAAACCATAGCTTTGACTAGAGGGACCTTTGTCAGCAAAGTAATGTCTTTGCTTTTTAATATGCTATCTAGGTTGGTCATAGCTTTTCTTCCAAGGAGTAAGCGTCTTTTAATTTCATGGCTGCAGTCACCATCTGCAGTGATTTGGAGCACAAGAAAATTAAGTCTGTCACTGTTTCCATTGTTTCTCCACCTATTTGCCATGAAGTGATGAGACCACAAGCCATGATCTTTGTTTTTTGAATGTTGAGTTTTAAGCCAGCTTTTTCACTCTCCTCTTTCACTTTCATCAAGAGGCTCTTTGCTTTCTGCCATATGGGTGGTGTCATCTGCATATCTGAGGTTATTGATATTTCTCCTAGAAATCTTGATTCTAGCTCGTGATTCATCCAGCCCAGCATTTCACATGATGTACTTTGCATATATGTGAAATAAGCAGGGTGACAATATACAGCCTTGACGTACTCCTTTCCCAATTTGGAACCAGTGTGTTGTTCCATGTCTGGTTCTAACTGTTGCTTCTTGACCTACATACAGATTTCTCAAGAGGCAGGTCAGGTGGTCTGGTATTCCCATCTGTTTCAGAATTTTCCACAATTGGTTGTGATCCACACAATCAAAGGCTTTAGCATAGTTAATGAAGCAGATGTTTTTCTGGAATTCTCTTGCTTTTTCAATGATACAGCGGATGTTGGCAATTTGATCTCTGGTTCTTCTACCTTTTCTAAATCCAGCTTGAACATCTGGAAGTTCTCGGTTCACATACTGTTAAAGCCTAATTTGGAGAATTTTCAGCATTACTTTGCTAGTGTGTGACATGAGTGCAATTGTGTTGTAGTTTGAACATTCGTTGGCATTGCCTTTCTTTGGAATTGGAATGAAAACTCACCTTTTCCAGCCCTGTGGCCACTGTTGAGTTTTCCAAATTTGCTGGCATATTGAGTGAAGCACTTTAATAGCATCATCTTTTAGGATTTGAAATAGTTCAGCTGGAATTCCATCACCTCCACTAGCTTTGTTCATAGTGATGCTTCCTAAGGCCCACTTGACTTCACATTCCAGGATGTCTGGCTCTAGGTGAGTGATCACAAGACCATGGTTATCTGGTCATGAAGATCTTTTTTTTGTATAGTTCTTCTGTGTATTCTTGCCACCTCTTCTTAATATCTTCTGCTTCTGTTAGGTCCATACCATTTCTGTCCTTTATTGTGCCCATCTTTTTTTTTTTTAAGTGTTTGTTTATTTCTGGCTGTGCTGGGTCTTCGCTGGTGCTTGGACTCTTTTCTTGCTGTGGTGAGCAGGGGCTGCTCTCTCGTGGTGGCGCGCGAGTTTCTCACTGCGGTGGCTTCTCTTGCAGAGCACAGGCTCTTGGGTGATCAGGCTTCAGCAGCTGCAGCACGTGGGCTCAGTAGTTCTGGTGCATGGGCTTTAGATGCCCTGCTGCGTACGGAGTCTTCCTGGACCAGCGATCGAACCTGCGTCCCCTGCACAGACAGGAAGATTTTTAACCACTGGACCACCAGGGACGACCTATTGTGCCCATCTTTGCATTAAATCTTCCTTTGGTATCTCTAAGTTTTTTAAAGAGATCTCCAGTCTTTCTCATTGTATTGTTTTCCTCTATTTCTTTTCATTGATAACTTAGGAAGGCTTTCTTATCTCTGCTTGCTATTCTTTGGAACTCCTCATTCAGATGGATATATCTTTCCTTTTCTCCAGAGCTACATATATCAAGTCCATCATACTGTAGTACTTTAGACATGTTGACATGCTGGTAGTTACAGTGTTAGAATGTCTATGGAAGACATTTGTTTGAGCTCATTTATGGGGTTTAAGTTACCAAAGTACCAGAAGGGTGGAAGCGTCTCTACCACCTGTTCTCCTCATTCTCTGTTCTCCTTTGCCTCCCCTCCTTTGTCTCCCCCTCCTTCTGCACCATCATTCCATTTATTTAAATGCTACCATGTTAGGACTCAGTACTTTATACATATTATTTTATTTAATTCTCAATAACCACCATATGATGATCATACCCATTTAAAGATGTGAAAATTGAGGCTTACAGAGAGTCACATGAATTCTGATAGAATCGAGAGGAGAGAGAGAGGATATTTGAATCCAGCCCTTTTTGATATTGATGCCTGTGTTAACCACAGTGCTGTCTTGCATGACTATAAAAACATCCGCCCCCACCAAGACATCACAGTACCTTTTCAGTTCACTCTTTTTATTGTGTACTTTTGTCCCTTATGATTTAAAAATAGTCCTAAACACAGATTGGTTAAATTGGAGATCCACTGAACCTTTATCTACAATGAAGAGCCATAAAGTCTCACCATTTTCTTCCATCCCCTTTCTCAGCCTATGTGTAAGCGGTTGTTTTAACATTTGGCTAACATCTGTTTCATTACAAAACTTTTTCCTTTGAATTTCTTCAAACCATTCACCAGTCACTCCTTGAAGCCATCTGATATCCCTCTTTGTCTTCTGGAGTTTGCTGAAATAAAACAAAAATACACAGGCTTTAAATTTCTTCACATGAAGTGCAAACTCATGTGATGGGTTAAACTTTACCTGGTGGAGGAGTTGCATAACCTGTAAGTCCAGGGGAAAATTGGCTCTAGTTCAAGTTTCCTTTTCACTACCCTACCATGTATGTATGTATTTTGACTGTAATCATCTAAACACGATGACAGTCTTAAAGTTTTTCCTAGTAGTTGAAATAATCAAGTTGCTGAGGACATTGTGGGCTGAGCATTGTGCAAACCTGACCTGATAATGCAACTGATTGATAGATAATTTTAATGACATGGAGAAACTAGAACACTCTAGTTCTGTTTACTCATTCATTTATTTGTTAACAATCAGATGTTTATTGAGCAATGTTTACGCAACAGGTCCTATAACAGATGTCAGCAGCAGTTCTTGGTTGCTTAGTCATGTTCAACTCTTTGCAGTCCCATGGACTAGAGCCCACCAGGCTCCTCTATCCTTGGAATTTTTCAGGCAAGATTACTAGAGTGGGTTGACATTTGGGTCCTTATTTGCCTATCCAGTGGTCAAGAAGAAAAGCTTACATGGAGAAAAGAAATTGCTAAATGTAATGGTCTTAGATAATGGAATTCTTTAAACACAAAATCACAAAAGCCTGTGATGAGGGCATGGCTAATGCTCAGTAGTAAGGGAAAGTGTGATTTGAACTTAATAGGAAAAGTTATCCAAAGCACAAATGTGTCTGACCCATACTTCCAGAATGTCAGAACTGAAATTCTGCTATTGTTTCTTTTTCCTTCTCTCCTGTCCTTCTCTACTTAGTCTTCTTTCAAATGAAAATGCTGCTCTAAGTTCTTAGTTAAATCATCAGTTGTAACTTTTTTTTTTTTTTTTAAAGCAGATCATTTTTTCCATTTAAGAAGGACCCTAGAACTGTTTGGAAATGAGAGATGTTTAATCCAGAGGGAGACTGCCCTGGACAGAGGTAAATAAAGCAGGAAGGGGAGTCAGAAGAACCTAATGACAAATTTCATCAAAGGGTCAGGTTGACAAACTTCTGAAGAAAAAGCCAGGCTTCTTGTTGGGCTCCAAGCTTGGGAAATTCTGCTGCTTTGGAAAGAATTTCTTATGACTCCACAGTTGCTCTTTATCCAGGGTCCTCTGTGAAGCACAAATGTTAGAGACTCTGTACTCCTAAGAAAGCGGTGTGCAAGACAGCTGCAGAATGGCTAACTTGGGGTTAAAGGCAATGAACTGTAATGGTTGCAAGTCAGGTTCCTGCTTAGGGCTATGATACTGTCATCTTATAAAATAATCAAGAGGGAAGTCAGAGGCCATCCTGCCCAGACTTGCATTTTGAAAAGCATTAAGCAGCAATCATCACATCCTGCCCACATACTTTGCATTAGTCCCTTCTATTTTGCCATTGCTACCCCTCTAACACGTAGTCACTCCTGTCATTCTTACAGACTACGATACTACAAGTACCTGCTTCTAACCAGTACTGACTGCTGTCAACTTATCCATACCTTATTTATTACTGTCTCACTTTTTTTTTCTTTTTTTGGCCATGCCACACCGCTTGCAGGATCTTAGCTTCCCAACCAGGGACTGAACCCTGGATCCAGGGAAGTGAAAGTGCTGAGCCCTAACCACTGGACTTCCAGGGAATTTATTATTCCATGTTTACACATGACCTTTAGTGTCTCAAAGCCCTCCCAAGTGATCAGACCACAACATTCAGCAGCACCCCTGCCCACTTCTCAACACATCCTTCTCATTTCAGAGGACAGTTAAGCTACTTGACTTGGGAACTTTCTAGTCTTTATTTTCTTGGGCCCCAAAATCACTGAAGATGGTAACTGCAGCCATGAAATTAAAAGACGTTGCTTCTTGGAAGGAAAGCTATGACAAACCTAGATAGCATATTAAAAAGCAGAGACATAACTTTTTCAACAAAGGTCTGTATAGTCAAAGCTATAGTTTTTTCCAGTACTCATGTATGGATGTGAGAGTTGGACTATAAACGAGGTTGAGCACTGAAGAATTGATTCTTTTGAAATATGGTGCTGGAGAAAACTCTTGAGAGTCCCTTGGACTGCAAAGAGATCAAACCAGTTAATCCTAAAGGAAATCAGTCCTGAATATTCATTGGAATGACTGATGCTGAAGCTGATATAAGCATCTGAATGCAGAGTTCCAAAGAATACCGAGGAGAGATAAAAAAGACTTCCTCAGCGATCAATGCAAATAAATAGAGGAAAACAACAGAATGGGAAAGACTAGAGAACTCTTCAAGAAAATTAGAGATACCAAGGAAACATTTCATGCAAAGATGGGCTCGATAAAGGACAGAAATGGTATGGACCTAACAGAAGCAGAAGATATTAAGAAGACGTGGCAAGAATACACAGAAGAACAGTACAAAAAAGATCTTCACGACCAAGATAATCACAATAGTGTGATCACTCACCTAGAGCCAGACATCCTGGAATGTGAAGTCAAGTGGGCCTTAGAAAGCTTCACTACGAACAAAGCTAGTGGAGGTGATGGCATTCCAGTTGAGCTATTTCAAATCCTGAAAGATGATGCTGTGAAAGTGCTGCACTCAGTATGCCAACAAATTTGGAAAACTCAGCAGTGGCCACAGGACTGGAAAAGGTCAGTTTTCATTTCAATCCCAAAGGGCAATGCCAAAGAATGCTTAAACTACCGTACAATTGCACTCATCTCACATGCTAGTAAAAGTAATGCTCAAAATTCTCCAAGCCAGGCTTCAGCAATATGTGAACCGTGAACTTCCAGATGTTCAAGCTGGTTTTAGAAAAAGCAGAGGAACCAGAGATCAAATTGCCAACATCTGCTGGATCATCGAAAAAGCAAGAGAGTTCCAGAAAAACATCTATTTCTGCTTTATTGACTACGCCAAAGCCTTTGACTGTGTGGATCACAATCAACTGTGGAAAATTCTGAAAGAGATGGGAATACTAGACCACCTGATCTGCCTCTTGAGAAATCTGTATGCAGGTCAGGAAGCAACAGTTCGAACTGGACATGGAACAACAGACTGGTTCCAAACAGGAAAAGGAGTACGTCAAGGCTGTATATTGTCACCCTGCTTATTTAACTTCTATGCAGAGTACATCATGAGAAACGCTGGGCTGGAAGAAGCACAAGCTGGAATCAAGTTTGCCGGGAGAAATATCAATAACCTCAGATATGCAGATGACACAACCCTTTAGGCAAAAAGTGAAGAGGAACTAAAAAGCCTCTTGATGAAAGTGAAAGAGGAGAGTGAAAAAGTTGGCTTAAAGCTCAACATTCAGAAAATGAAGATCATGGCATCTGGTCCCATCACTTCATGGAAAATAGATGGGGAAACAGTGGAAATAGATGGGGAAAAATAAACAGACTTTATTTTTTTGGGCTCCAAAATCACTGGAGTTGGTGATTGCAGCCATGAAATTAAAAGACGCTTACTCCTTGGAAGGAAAGTTATGACCAACCTAGATAGCATATTAAAAAGCAGAGACATTACTTTGCCAACAAAGGTTCGTCTAGTCAAGGCTATGGTTTTTCCAGTGGTCATGTATGGATGTGAGAGTTGGACTGTGAAGAAAGCTGAGTGCCGACGAATTGATGCTTTTGAACTGTGGTGTTGGAGAAGACTCTTGAGAGTCCCTTGGACTGCAAGGAGATCCAACCAGTCCATTCTAAAGGAGGTCAGTCCTGGGTGTTCTTTGGAAGGAATGATGCTAAAGCTGAAACTCCAATACTTTAGCCACCTTATGCAAAGAGTTGACTCATTGGAAAAGACTCTGATCCTGGGAGGGATTGAGGGCAGGAGGAGAAGGGGACGACAGAGGATGAGATGGCTGGATGGCATCACCAACTTGATGGACATGAGTTTGAGTGAACTCTGGGAGTTGGTGATGGACAGGGAGGCATGGCGTGCTGCAATTCATGGGGTGGCAAAGAGTAGGACATGACTGAGCAACTGAACTGAACTGAACTGAAGCTGAAGATCCAATACTTTGGATTGCATTGCTGACTCAGTGGACATGAATCTGAGCAAACTCCAGGAGATGGTGGAGGACAGGGAAGCCTGGCGTCCTGCTGTCCATGGGGTCACAAAGAATTGGACATGTCTTAGTGACTGAACTGAACTGAGCTCAATAAATATAACTGTTATTTTTTCTAAAGCCTCCATATAACACTAACTCTCTTTAAAATAGTCACACTTCATTTAATTTCATCTCAAGCATTCATTCCACACTGGCACTCAAATCCATCACTGCCTGTTTCTTTTTAACATCTGGCCACTGAAGTCAGAAATCTGTACCTCTATGTGAATACTCTGTGTGAGTCTTACTCCAGGAAATGGATCTTAAAGAAATAGCCCTTCTCCAAGGTACATTAATTTAACTGAACATTATGCAGTTGCTAAAAATTACTCAGGCAATGTAGTGTCCTGTGAAAATGCATGTGACATAGCATGAAGCAGAAAAAAAAGTATAACATTTTATCTATAGTTATAGCTATGTGAAAAATAATGCACCTATTTGGACACACTAGAGAAAGAAAAATAAACACCTGATTTCTTAGAATAGAATAATTACAGGTATCAACTCCACTTTTAACTTCTATAAAATTATGTTTATTCAGGAAGTACAATATATTTTTCTTTTTGTTTAATTGTGAATTTTATTTTATATGACCATTTTCCATTATAATTTTTCTTGTAGATAGAGAAAAATCAATCATCGTATTTTCACAATCCTAATGCAATCAGTATTTCCCTTTTGATGTGATATTTTTTCTCTGCATTTCTCATATGGTTGTAATAAAGTGTATTAAATATACACTTGTGGAAAGCCTCCTAGAGAGAAGATACAGAGATACAATGGTGAGCAGAGCAGATATAGCTACTATCCTAGAGAGCTTAGTGTCTAATGGGAGAGGCAGATATGAGTCAAATAATGATACAAACATAAGATAACAAATAGTGGTAAATATAATTTCTTCATTCAAAACAAATCTGAACTCTGGGCAAAGATCAATGAATAAGTCAAGTCCTTGCCGTCATGGAATTTACAATCTGCTGGGGTAGGAGTGGAGGCAAACAATAAAAAATTAAGCAGGTGTTATGAGAGCATATAATAAGGGGATCTGGTTATGAGAGGTGGAAGTAAAGATTTCCTTAAGAAGATGACATATAGCCTGAAGGATGAAGCAAAAAGATGGTGGGTGGACAGTTCTGGGAGAGAGCTTTCCAGGCAAAACAGTAGTAGCTGTAGAGTAAATGCCCCCAAGAAAAGAAGCAAGGAACTGAAACAAGGCTGGCCTGGCTGGAATGTGGAGATGGAAAATGAGACTAACTAAAGGGGAGAGCAGAAAGGTAGCTGCTATATCATGCAAACTTGAGGGTTGGGTTAAGCAGTTTGACCATTAGTCCTGGAGCAGTGATAAAGCATCAATGACAGGGAAGGAGCATGACACATCAGATTTGTACTTTAGTTTTATTTTATTGATTGATTGACTTTTGGCTGTGCTGGGTCATTGTTGCTGGACAGGCTTTTTTCTCTAGTAGTGGAGAGTGGGGGCTATATGGGCTCAGCAGTTGCAGCGCATGGGCTTACTTGCTCTGTGGCACATGGGATCTTCCGGGTCAGGGGTCGAACCTGTGTCTTCTGCATTGGCAGGCAGATTCTTTATCACTGAGCCACCAGGGAAGTCCCCAGATTTGTACTTTAAAAAGATTTACCTGGTGGTCCGGTGGTTGGGAGTCTGCCCTCCAGTGTAGGGGACACAGGTACAATCCTGGCTGGGGGACTAAGATCTCACATGCCACAGAGCAACTAAGCCTGTGAGCAGCAGCTAGAGGGCTCTCATGCCACCACTACTGAGCCTATGTGCTCTAGGCTGTGTTCTGCAACAAGAGAAGTCTGTGCACTGCAACTAGATAAAGTTCATGTGGCACAATGAAGAGTCCACACACCACAGTGAAGACTCAGTACAGCCAAAATAAAAAAAAAGATCACCCTAGACTAAAAAGAAATCCAACAAAATGAAGAGGCAACCTACTGGATGGGGGATGGGGTGGGTGGGAGATTTGCAAATCATATTACATGATAGGGGTTAATTATCAAAATATACAAATCATGCATAAAACCCAATAGCAAAAAAAAAGCAAAGTATGTGATTTGGGCAGAGGATCTGAAGAGACATTTTTCCAAAAAAGACATACAGATGGCCAACAGGCACATGAAGAGATATTCAATACCACAAATTATCAGGGAAATGCAAATAAAATCACTTCTTACCTGTCCGAATGGCTATTATCAAAATAAGAAATGACATGTTGGTGAAGATGTGGAGAAAAGGGAACCCTCAATGCACTATGTGTGGGAACACAGTTGGTGCAGCCAACGGAGACAATATAGAGGTTCCTCAAAAAATTAAAAATAGAACTACTCTGTCATCCAGCAATTCCACTTCTGGGTATTTATCTGAAGAAAGTGAGGACACTAATTTGAAAAGATATGTGCATTCCTGTATTCACTGCAGCATTATTTTCAATAATTAAGATAGGGAACAACCTAAGTGTCCATTGATGAATGAATGGATAAAGAAAATGTGACTTTATACACACAGCCATAAAAAGAAGGAAATCTTGATGAAATCTCGCCATTGACTATGACATGGATGGACCTTGAGGGCATTATGCTCAGTGAAATAAGTCAGAGAAAAACAAATACTATATGACCTCACTTGTATGTGAAATTTAAACAACAAAACCAAGTTGATAGATACAGAGAACAGATTGGTGATTGTCAGAGGTTGAGGGGAGGATGCCAGGGTGGGACAAATGTGTGAAGGAGGTCAAAAGGTACAAAATTCCAGTTATAAAATAATTATGTCATGGGGATGTAATGTACAGCATGGTGATAATAGTTATTAATACTGTACTAAATATTTTGAAGTTGCTAAGAATAGAGATCTTAAAAGTCTTCATCAAAAGAAAAAAAAAGCTTATAACTATGTGTAGTGATGGTTGTTAACTAGATTTATTGTGATGATCATTTCACAATTTATACAAATATTGATTATTCTGTACACCTGAAATTAATGCTGTAAAATAATTTTAAAGGCTTTTTACATTAACGAATAATGTCAGTTACACCTCAATAAAAAAAACATTTTTTTTAAATATCATTCTAGCAGCAGGTGGAGAAAAGATTCCAGTGGGGAACAGAAGAGAGTGGTCAGGGTACTTACAGGGGTGAGGAGAGAGAGACCCTGTTTACTTGGACAAGGACAGTGGTGGTAAAGTGGAATCAAAGTAGAAAGTACTCAGAGCTACTAAGTGGGTAAAACTGTCAACCAAATGATTAAGTGACCTTGGAAGGTTAGGGACACAGACATGTCAAGAAAGATTCCTCAATTTCTAATTTCCGTAGGTGCACAGAAGAAGTCAGTCTTCAGATAATACATATATAATCTTCAAAAATTATATATAAAACACCTTCAACATTACTTATTTTTGGAGCAATCATTAAATATTTACATAATATTCAAACTACTATGATTTCCATAATTTATTTTCTGTTCTTCTGGTATAGAACATTGTTATTTTCCTTATAATATTGCTTAATGAACATCACTGCACATTTTCTATTTTCACAGTGCCCTGACAGGTGCTGAAGTAGAATTATCGGATCAAAAAGTCAAAGTGTTTTTATGACTCTTTATTTTTATTTTTTTCAAAATGGCTGCAGCAATATTACTTACACCAGCAACGTGTAAGACTACTAGTGGTCATCCTTGGAAGACTAGATATTATTATTTTGATTATTTTTACTTCCTGAATTTTATACTTTCAAGGTACCAAGTTTATAATGTGGGCAGCTACTTTTTCTTTTAAGAATTTTTTTCTCATCTTAAAAAATATGCTATAAAAAAAGCTACATTTCTTTGATAAGAAGTTTGAACACTTTCCCATATGTCTGTTTACTAATTATATTTTGTGTTTGGCAATTGTACATTTCATCAATTTCTAAATCAATGTCTCAGAGTTTTTCACTGTAATGTGAGAAACTAGTTATTTCCCCCAGGTTTTTAAAATTCTGATTAAATTTTGAATGTTGAGCCATATAAACCTCATTCTCTCTCAAGGCTTAGAGTAGGTTAAAACATATTTAATCTGTAAGTTTATGCTAATATTTGTCTCTAAAAGAATAAGAAATGAAATGTGGATAGTGGTTACATGTAGATAAATGAAAAGGCAAGATTTTGAAGAAATCCAGTGGCTTTTAAATCAGAAGTATTCCAAGGTTGTTAGGAAAATGGGTGAATATGGCTATGATTTTTCCTGTGGTCATGTATGGATGTGAGAGTTGGACTGTGAAGAAGGCTGAGTGCCGAAGGATTGGTGCTTTTGAACTGTGGTTTTGGAGAAAACTCTTGAGAGTCCCTTGGACTGCGAGGAGATCCAACCAGTCCATTCTAAAGGAGATCAGCCCTAGGATTTCTTTGGAAGGAATGATGCTAAAGCTGAAACTCCAGTACTTTGGCCACCTCATGCGAAGAGTTGACTGATTGGAAAAGACTCTGATGCTGGGAGGGATTGGGGGCAAGAGGAGAAGGGGACGACAGAGGATGAGATGGCTGGATGGCATCACTGACTCGATGGACGTGAGTCTGAGTGAACTCCAGGTGTTGATGATGGACAGGGAGGCCTGGCATGCTGCGATTCATGGGGTCACAAAGAGTCGGACATGACTGAGCGACTGATCTGATCTGATCTGATGTACAACCAAGAGTGAGAAAATTCAATGGTAAGATAGTAATTTTATTCTGAATTAATTAATTCTTAATTAACTGAATTCTGCCAAGAGAATGCACTGGTCATAACAAAGACCCCTTTTCAACAACACAAGAGATGACTTTACACATGGACATCACCAAATGGTCAATACCAAAATCAAATCGATTGCATTCTTTGTACTTGGAGAAGCTGTATCTAGACAGCAAAAACAAGACCTGGAGCTGACTATGGTTCAGATCATCATCTTCTCATGGCCAAATTCAGGCTTAAACTAAAGAAAGCGGGGGAAACCACTAGACCAGCCAGGTATGACTTAAATCAAATCCCTTATGAATATGCAGTGGAGGTGATGAACAGAGTTAAGGGATTAGATCTAGAAAACAGTGTGCCTGAAGAACTATGGACAGAGGTCGTAATATTGTACAGGAGGCAGTGAACAAAACCATCCTAAAGAAAAAGAAAAGCAAGAAGGCAAAGTGGTTATCTGAGGAGGCTTGAAAAATAATTGAAGAAAGACGAGAAGTGAAAAGCAAGGGAGAAAAGAAAAGGTTCAGTTCAGTTGCTCAGTCGTGTCCGACTCTTTGTGACCCCATGAACTGCAGCACACAAGGCCTCCCTGTCCATCACCAACTCCCAGAGTCTACCCAAACTAATGTCCATTGAGTCGGTTTTGCCATCTGGCCATCTCATCCTCTGTCGTCCCCTTCTCCTCCTGCCCTAAATCTTTCCCAGAATCATGGTCTTTTCCAATGAGTCAGCTCTTTGCATAAGGTGGCCAAAGTATTGGAGTTTCAGCTTCAGCATCAGTCCTTCCAATGAACATTCAGAACTGATCTCCTTTAGGGTGGATTGGTTGGATCTCTGTGTAGTCCAAGAAACTCTCAAGAGTCTTCTCCAACACCACAGTTCAAAAGTATTAATTCTTCGGCACTCAGCTTTCTTTATAGTCCAACTCTCACATCCATACAGGACCACTGGAAAAACCATAGTCTTGACTAGATAGACCTTTGTTGGTAAAGTAATGCCTCTGCTTTTTATTTTATTTTTTTTGCATGCAACAAAACTTTTATTAACATTTTGAACAGGTTCAGCTATTACTGAAACTGGTAATTTCTAAACTTAAATTGGGGTAAATGGCTAGAATGCAGAAGGATGTCATCATTGAACATTATGAATAGAAGACTGAAGAATTAACAGCCACCCCTCAGACGAAGGACCAGGTGCAGGGTCGACTCTTTCTGGATGTTGTAATCAGAAAGAGTGCGGCCATCTTCCAGCTGCTTGCCGGCAAAGATGAGCCTCTGCTGGTCAGGGGGAATGCCTTCCTTATCCTGGATCTTGGCCTTCACGTTCTCGATGGTGTCACCGGGCTCCACCTCCAGGGTGATGGTCTTGCCGGTCAGGGTCTTCACGAAGATCTGCATTTTGACCTGTGAGTGAATGCGATGATGCCGCAAATTCAATCACGCCGAGTCACCTCCAAGACGACACAGGAACCCAACAATGCCAGCCGCGTCTGCCTCTGCTTTTTAATATGCCGTCTAGGTTGGTCATAACTTTCCTTCCAAGGAGCAAGCATCTTTTAATTTCATAGCTGCAGTCACCATCTGCAGTGATTTTGGAGCCCAGAAAAATAAAGTCAGCCACTGTTTCCACATCTATTTGCCATGAAGTTATGGGACCAGATGCCATGATCTTCATTTTCTGAATGTTGAGCTTTAAACCAACTTTTTCACTCTCCTCTTTCACTTTCATCAAGAGGCTTTTTAGTTCCTCTTCACTTTCTGCCATAAGGGTGGTGTCATCTGCATATCTGAGGTTATTGATCTTTCTCCTGACAATCTTGATTCCAGCTTATGCTTCTTCCAGCCCAGCATTTCTCATGATGTACTCTGCATATAAGTTAAATAAGCAGGGTGACAATATACAGCCTTGACGTACTCCTTTTCCTATTTGGAACCAGTCTGTTGTTCCATGTCCAGTTCGAACTGTTGCTTCCTGACCTGCATACAGATTTCTCAGGAGGCAGGTCAGGTGGTCTGGTATTCCCATCTCTTTCAGAATTTCCCACAGTTTATTGTGATCCACACAGTCAAAGGCTTTGGCACAGTCAATAAAGCAGAAATAGATGTTTTTCTGGAACTTTCTTGCTTTTTCCATGATCCAGCGGATGTTGGCAATTTGATCTCTTGTTCCTCTGCCTTTCCTAAAAACCAACTACACCCAACTAAATGCAGAGTTCCAAAGAATAGTGAAGAGAGACAAGAAGGCCTTCTTCAATGAACAATGCTTAAAAATAGAGGAAAACAACAGAAGGGGATAGACCAGGGATCTCTTCAGGAAAATTGGAAATACTGAAGGAACATTTTGCCCAAAGATGGGCACAATAAAAGGACAGAAACGGTGGAGACTTAGTAGAAGCAGAAAAAATCAAGAAGATATGGAAAGAATACACAGAAGACCTGTACAAAAATGATATTAATGACCTGGATAACCACAATGGTGTGGTCATCACCCAGAGCCAGACATTCTGGAGTGTGAATTCAGGTGGGCCTTAGGAAGCACTACTGTCAATAAAGCTAGTGGATGTGATGGGATTCCATTAAAGCTATTCAAATCCTTAAAAATGATGCTATCAAAGTGTTGCACTCAATATGTCAGAAAACCTGGAAAACCCAGTACTGACCACAGGTCTAGAAAAGGTCAATCCTCATTCCAGTTCCCAAGAAGGGCAATATTAAAGAATGTTCAAAATATTGGACAATTGCACTCATCTCCCATGCTAGTAAGGTCATGCTTAAAATCTTGCATACTAGACTTCAGCATTACTCGAACCAAGAACTTCCAGACCATTTTACCTGTCTCCTGAGAAACCTGTATGGGAGTCAAGAAGTAACAGAACCCTGTATGGAACAACTGATTGGGTCAGGATTGAGAAAGGAGTATGACAGGGCTGTCTGTTGTCACCCTGTTTCTTTAACTTATATGCTGAGCACATTATGAGAAATACTGGACTGGATGAGTTACAATCTGGAATCAAGATAGATGGGAGAAACACAAACAACCTCAGATATGCAGATGATACCACTCTAATGACAGAAAGTGAAAAGGAACTAAAGAACCTCTTGATGAGGGTGAAGGAGGAGAGTGAAAAAGCCAGCTTTAACTAAATATTAAAAAAACTAAGATCATGACATCTGGCCATTACTTCAAAAGGTGGAAGCAGTGACAGATTTCATTTTCTTGGGCTTTAAATCATTGCAGATGGTGACTACAACCATGAAATCAGAAGATGATTGCTTCTTGGCAGGAAAGCTATGACAAGACAAAGCTATGACCTAGACAGTGTGTTGAAAAGCACTCTGCTGACAAAGGTCCATATAGTCAAGGCTATGGTCTTCCCACTGGTCACATACAGTTGTGAGAGCTGGACCATAAAGAAGGCAGAGTGCCAAAGAATTGATGCCTTTGAGCTGTGGCACTGGAGAAGACTCCTCAGAGTCCCTTGGACAGTGAGATCAAACCTGTCAATCTTAAAGGAAATCAACCCTGAACACTCATTGGAAGTACTGATGCTCAAGATGAAGCGCCAGTATTTTGTCACCTGATGATGTGAACAGCCGACTTATTGGAAAAGTCCCTGATGCTGGGAAAGATTGAAAGCAGAAGAGAGTGTCAGAAGATGAGATGGCTGGATGGCATCACTGATATAATGGACATGAACTTGGGCAAACTCCAGGAGATGGTGAGGGACAGGGAGGCCTGGTGTGCTGTAGTCCATGGGGTTGCAAAAAGTTGGACATTACTGGGCGACTGAACAACAACAATGGCATTATGTTTACATATTACTAAATAAGTAAACATAAATAGCTCTGGCCCTTGAAGTAAAGATAAACCAGTAAGGGAAACTATGAATGACATAAAAGTCTAAATAATTTGCTGCTGCTGCTGCTGCTAAGTCTCTTCAGTCATGTCCAACTCTGTGCGACCCCACGGACGGCAGCCCACCAGGCTCCCCCATCCCTGGGATTCTCCAGGCAAAGACACTGGAGTGGGTTGCCATTTCCTTCTCCAAGGTATCAGTAATTTAACTCCTTAATGTTATATACCCACAAGCCCTATAGTCTATAAAATAAATACAGTCTGTATACTTATAGAGGTTGACTGAGCTTCTTACATTAAAAAGAGCACACCAGTTATAAACTCATTTACTTAAAAAATAAAATATCAAATTAGCTCAACACTAGCAAAAAAAAAAAAAAAATCTGAACATAAAGCAGGGGTACCTTGATGCATGAAACTTAAAAAGACATTGTTTTAAGTTTTAACTGGCCTCAGTCTAAGAGATAATATTTGCTTGCAAGTAGAATTCAACCAATTTCATGGCCAGCCTGCACAGGGCTCTTCCTCATCTATTTTGGTTTGTTATATATTCAGCCAGTCATTTCAAGCACACAGTTCACCTTATGCCCAAGAAAATAACCTCAATGTTACAAAGGACATGCATATAGACAAATCACCAGTATACAGCTTTTTTGCTTCATTAGCCCAGCTTGACTCAGCATATCACAAGGGACTGCTGTCTACACATGAAATTTGTCTACCCCCAGGCTGATTAACTTGACTAAACAAAATCAGGTCTTTTCTTGCAGTCCCAGCCTTCTGTTCCAAGTCCAAATGCTCTTCCTTCATTCATAGGAATCAGTTTGCCATGTGCTGCCTTCAATTCCATTCTAGAGCCTGCAATGAGGCTGTCCTCTGAGGTTCCTCCTTCTACGTTAAATTTCTTTCCCTTTTTCATCTTTGAGTAATAAACCCATCTCCCCTGTCCTCCTCTTTGTACTCCCCCACTGTGCCCCTGCTGACCGTTGCCACTTACTGTTCTTTGCCCATGTTTTTCTGAGCAGATCTCTGTCCTCATCTCTATTTTCATGACTATGTACTAACCATCGAGAATGTATTCTTCATCTTGCAGTCTTTGGCCCCACTTGTCTGCTCCCTGAGAACCAAACCCTGGCCTGTTCTTGAGCTGCCCTCAGATGGTAGAAAGAGCACAGAATGAGGGTTAGGTTCTAGCCTAATGGGTGATCTTGGCCAAATATTCAACTCTCTTGGCTTTGTTTTTCTCGCCTGTGAAAGAAGATTCAACGACACTGTAGGTTTTTACCAAGCAGGCCTGCACAGTTCCTTTCACGGCTGAAGGCATACTCCTTTGTGGAGTGATTTTGTTCCTCCTCTGCCTTCTTGAATCTGGGCTGGCCTTATGCTTGCTTAGACCAACTGAATGTGGTAAAACGAAATTTGAGACTTTTGAGTCTAGGCCTCAAGAAGCCTTGAAGCTTCTGCCTTCTCCCTCTAGGAATCTTGATTCTCTGGTCTGAAGAAGGCCCAGGCTAACCTCTCCTGGAGGATGCATTCATGTGTAGAGAAGGACCCAGCAGAGTGCTCACCAATTGCCAGAGATGTGAGCAAAACTTTCTTAGACCATCTGGACACTGTGAAATGAAATATTTCCTGCTATATTGGTGGGCAAGAAATGTCACAGCCATCAGTGATTCTGGCCCTCCAAATGTGAGTGAGGGCTCCCAAAAGGGAACACAATGCCTGAGATCCAGCAGATGCCATCACCCCCCATGGTGATTGCTGAGGAATTGGTGGAATGCAAGAAGCAGTCATTCACCACATTTGCCACTCCTAGCAGTGAACAAGGAATTAAGGATGCAAACAATCAGAAACAGGATTTGGCCCCAGATAGCTGAAGTACATACAAAAGGAATGAATTCAGTGACCTCAGAGGCTTGCATTTTCTCATACAAAGAAGATAGGTTGCTAAATTCCTGGTTTTTCTTACTTAACAATAGTCTTTGATGTTCAGACTGCCTGCCTCCTTTGTTTCAAACTAAGCCTGCTCCCTCACCTGACTTCTCGGAACAGTATCCTCAGGGTTACTGAGATGCTTCCTCCGGGGCTCAGAGTCCTTAACATTCCCCCCAAATAAAATAACTCTCTACTTTCAGGGTGTGACTATATTTTTTAGTAAACAACACCATCTAGCTGCCAGATGAATGAAGCCAAATGAGTAATCCCAGCCCAGACCAGGAGAAGCACCTAGCTGAGCCCAGAACAAAGGGCTGTCCCTTATAATAATAAATGAATAGAAGTTATTTTAAGTCTTTAAGCTTTGGGATGGTTTGTACACAAAATTTTTTTTAAAGGACAAAGATAAGATTATTTGGAAGATATCTTCTGGTCTGAAATGTATAGTCAAACAACTCATCATTCTCACATTAAATTGAATCATTGAGAAATCACATAAGAACTGAAAAGGGGCTTAAAGCATAATCAGGTCAAGCTCCTGTCTTTAGGTGAAATAACAGCAATAAGAAGCAATAAGGCAACATACTGTGTACTGAACACCCACCATCTCCCAGGATTCAGCAGTCATCCTCAGAAAGCTGCACAGGTATCATTGCCTTCATTTACAGAGACCAGCAGGCTGGGGCAGAAGAACTGGGATGGGAGCTCACGCCTCACTGGAAAGCCAGTGGCAGCCTGACCTAGCTCTCTGTCTCTGGGTACTATGAACCTCATTAATAAACAAGGCAACCAATACAAGCTCAAAGGGACTTTTGCCAATTAAAAAGGTGACAATGTGTATTCAAATGTGATTGAGGAGAGAGCGGTTAGATAAATGTTGAAAGCAAACAGGTCCCCGCAAGCCAGAAAACAGGAATTACAATTGCCATTTTATTGTCAGAAAAATCTCCAATTTCTCAAAATAGTTTCCCTTATCATTACCTCTTGCCAAGGGCATCAATTCCTCTTTTGGCTGTTTTCACCTCCCTTTTCATCTCCTCAGCACACATCTTTTCCCTCTACTTGTCTTATTTCCTTGGTTTCTACACACTGATCAGTTTCCTTTCACAGCTGACATATCTATCTTCTTATATCGTTTTTGCCTTCCAGGCAGCTAAGCATCCTGATCTCTATCAAGCCTTGACTTATTCACAGGGACCTGTTACACATCCTCCCCAAACCCCCCACCTTATCATAGTCTCACTGGCTCAGTTATCAGTAAACCCTAGAACAAATTGCTCAATTACACTGAATCCTGTAAAAGTGTATTTGTCACTTGAATTAGAGGAGATCAAAGCAGCATTAAAGTTTTCCTCTCACAGAGGAATTCAAATATATTTTTGTTTTATATTGCCTAGCAACCACAACACACAGAAAAGAAAAACCACAGCATACATGAGTGCAGGGGTGGGAACTGTGTCTGAGTCAAAGCCTAAACATTGAATTAGTGTAATAGCAGACATAGGATCAGTCTGTTCAAGCAAGGGCTTTTCCAACCCTGAAATCCCAAGGAAACTCACCATTTGGGGAAAATGTTGCCTTTTGTTTTCCTGTGCCAAAGGTGATACTTCCAGGTCTAGATTTCTCATCACTTATGCTCTAGGGAAAGCTTTAGGACAACTACTGTGAGTTCTCAGCCAGGAAGAGGCTGAATAAAGAATGCAAAAGCCCTTGTTCAGTGGCTGTAACTGAAGCTTTACATTTCAGGGCCTGGCCACTCTTCTCTTTGTTTGCTCTTTTGAAAAGATTTTTTTTTAACAGCCACTGCCCCTGATATCAGAGTCTATTTTTTGGCTCAGTCCAAGGCCAAGACTCAGAAAGGGACAGGGATTAGGTTAAAATGGGCAGGTGTATTGGAAAAATATGTCCTTTTGATTACAGTAAAGTTAAACCATAGAAGGAAGTCTGAGGAAGGAAGCTCACATAAGGAAAAGTGATAAACAAAAGCAAGCAAGAGATGACAAAAACAATAAACATTTAGAACTCTAAGAGTGGTAGGAAATAATGGCACCAGTATTCAAGCCAAGCTAGATAATAAAGCCCACTTAATATCCCTGAATGGCTGTGATTGATCCAACCTAGAATAAAAGACCGGAGAAGGCAATGGCACCCCACTCCAGTACTCTTGCCTGGAAAATCCCATGGACGGAGGAGCCTGGAAGCCTGCAGTCCATGGGGTCGCTAGGAGTCGGACACAACTGAGTGACTTCACTTTCACTTTTCACTTTCATGCATTGGAGAAGGAAATGGCAACCCACTCCAGTGTTCTTGCCTGGAGAATCCCAGGGACGGGGCAGCCTGGTGGGCTGCTGTCTATGGGGTTGCCCAGAGTCAGACACGACTGAAGCGACTTAGCAGCAGCAGCAGCAGCAGCAGAATAAAAGACAACCTTTTCTATATTTTAAAAATTAACCTGTGTAAATCTGCTTGAATGCTTATTCTCATGTGATACAAAGTCACAATAAAAGATAAAAATGATCTAAGTAATACGAAGAATGTGTAATTCCTTTACTGGTTCAGATCACAGCAAGTCATTTCTTATTGATTAGTCACCCTAAGGAAGGTGCCTAGAAAAGACCAGCTGTCCACACCAAGGCCTAACTAAGAGTTTAAGTGCCATCCCCTCATCTGGCCTCATGGGTTTCTGTCTTTCTAGTTTTGTCTTATCTCTTTCTTAACCTATTTATGGAGTAGGAAATGGCAATCCACTCCAGCATTCTTGCCTGAAAAATTCCACGGACAGAAGAGCCTTGGTGGGTTACAGTCCATGGGGGTCACACAGAGTCAGATACAACTGAGTGGTTGAGCACACACACAATTCATTTATACCTTTTACCCGAATCACCTGGGAAAGCATCCAGTGTCACCTCTATAATTGCCAAATCATATTGAATCGCTCGTCATGCTCCTGTTTGTTTCACTAGCTATCAGCTCCTTGAGGACAAGTATCGTGTCTCATTTCTCTTAATGTATGCAGGGCCTAGCGTGGTCTTGTAACCAAGCAGGATCCTGTGGGTACCTCTGTCAAGTTTATGATTAACCTTCTCATCTGACCCTTTATTCCTTTTCTTATTCAACATTTGTTCTCCTCAAGATTGAGGAGTATCAAAGAAAAGGAGGGTAATTATAGCCAGGCAGGACACCATGGGACATTCCAAGGACAAGCCTTCTCTCATATCCTCTGCTTTAGCTCCTCTCTGAAGTACCTAGATAATAGTATTTGATGCACAGTTCCTGAGCTGTTTTGCAGATATTAAAAAAAAAACAAAACAAAACTCCCCCTTTCCAATAAACCAGTCAATCCTAAAGGAAATCAATGCTGAATATTCCTTGGAAGGATTGATGCTGAAGCTGAAGTTCCAATACTTTGGCTACCTGATGGGAAGAGCTGACTCATTGGAAAAGACCCTCTTGCTGGGAAAGATTGAAAGCAAAAGGAAAAGGGAGTGGCAGAGGATGGGATGCTTAGATAACATCACTGACTCAATGAACATAAATCTGAGCAAACTCCAGGAGACTTGAGCTAAAGTAGGGCATGACTTCACGACTGAACAACAAAAACAACTCTAACAAATGGAAGATATTAACTACTTGAAAACCATCAGCACATAGTCCCAGACCTCCTGGAGCCTAAGAACTGATCATGTTAACCCCTGTGACACCAACCTGCTATCTCACCATCAGCCAATCAAGAGAATTGTGCACAAGCTGATCACAGACCCTGAGACATCTTTTTCCTCACCTGGCTTTTTAAATTGTGTTGTGGAAACCCTCTGGGGACTTTGGCAGTTTTAGGGCATGGGCCACCTGTCTCCTGGCCTGGCCTTGCTCCAAACTCTGACATTTCAGCTTGTTTGGCCTCACTGTGCATCGGACACACAAAATTCCATTAACAGTGTCTTAGCTGGGATCAATCAATACATATTTGCTCAACATTTGGAGTAAGGAATGAGTGCTATGTTCATCATTGTGAAGCAACTCAGTCAGTATTTGACATAAGTAAGAGACATGATCCTGCTCACACAAAACGTCATGTATGCAGGAGACTGGTTCAAGATGGCAGAGTAGAAGGATGTGTGCTCATCTTCTACCAGAGCTCCCAAATCACAACTAGCTGTTGAACAACCATCATCCACTGAAGAAGTGAAGTTGCTAAGTCGTGTCCGACTCTTTGCGCCCGAGGACTGTAGCCTACCAGGTTCCTCCATTCATGAGATTTTCCAGGCAAGAATACTGGAGTGGGTTGCCATTTCCTTCTCCAGGAAATCTTCCCAACCTAGGGATTGAACCTGGGTCTCCCATATTGTAGGCAGACACTTTACCATCTGAGCCATCAGGGAAGTTCTCCTCAACCACTGGAACCCACCAAAAAAAGATACCCCACATCCAAGGACAAAGGAGAAGCATAACAAAATGGTAGGAGGGGCACAATCACCATAAAATCAAATCCTGTACCCACCGAGTGGGTGACCCACAAACTGGAGAACAATAATACCAAGGAAGTTCTTGCACTGTTGTGAAGGTTGTAGGCCTCACCTCAGTCTCCCAAGCCCAGGGGTCTGTCCAAGGAACTAGGAATCCCCAGGGAATCTGACTTTGAAGACTAGCAGGATTTGATTACAGGACCTCCACAGGACTGAGGAGAACAAAGACTTCACTCTTAACATAACATAAATAAAACATTGATTGCACTAGGATCCAGGAGAAAAGAATACTGACTCCACAGGAGACTGAGCCAGACCTACCTTTGAGTGTTTGAGGGTCTCCAACAAAGGCGTGGGTTGACAGTGGCCCAACACAGGGACAGGGGCACTGGTACAGCAGTTCTGGGAGATGTGTCTTGGCATAAGTCCTCTTGTAGGTCACCAATAGCCCTACCATAGACCCTGTAGACTCCAAACAACTAACAGGGAGGGAGACAGACCCACCCATCAGCTGACAATTGTGTTAAAGTTTTACTGAGCAAGGCCCTGCCCACCAGAGCAAGACTCAGTTTTCTGCACAGCCAGTCCCTCCAAGCAGGAAGCTTGCACAAGCCTCTTATTCTCATCCACCAAAGAGCAGACAGAAGAAATAACTACAATTCCAGCAGCCTCTAGAACTAATACCACACTTACAGAAAGCTAACCAAGATGAAAAAAAGGAGTATGTTCCAGATGAAGGAACAAGACAAATCCCCAGAAAAACAACTAAATGAAGTGGAGATAGGCAATCTCCCAGAAAAAGAATTCAGAATAATTATAGTGAAGATGATCCAGGATCTTAGAAAAAGAAGGGAGAAGATGCAAAATACGTTTTCCAAAGACCGAGAACAACTAAAGAATAAACAAATAGAGATGAATGATACATTAGAAGGAATCAATAGCAGAATAACTGAGGCAGAAGAATGGATAAGTGACCAGGAAAACAAAATGGTGGAAATCAATGCTGCAAAACAGAATACAGAAAAAAGAATGAAAAGAGATGAGGACAGCCTAAGAGACCTCTGGGGAAACATTCAACACACCAATATTTGCATTAAAGGGGTCCCAGAAGGAGAAGAGAGAGAGAAAGGACTTGAGAAAATATTTGAAGAGATAATAGCTGAAAACTTCCTGAACATGGGAATGGAAATAGTCAACCAAGTCTAGGAAGCACAGAGACTCCCAGGCAGAATAAATCCAAGAAGGAACACTCTGAGACAAATAGTAATCAACTGACAAAAATTAAAGATAGAGATAAAATAGTAAAAGCAACAAGGGAAAAAAGACAAATAACATACAATGAAAGTCTCATAAGGTTATTAGCCAATTTCTCAACAGCAACTCTACAGGACAGAAGGGAATGGCATAATATATTCCAAGTGATGGAAGGGAAGAACCTACAACCAAGAATATTCTACCCAGCAAGACTGTCCTTCAGGTTTGATGGTGAAATCAAAAGCTTTCCAGACAAGCAAAAGTTAAGAGAATTCAGCACCACTAAACCAGTCTTACAACATATGCTAAATGAACTTTTCTAGGCAGGAAACATAAGAGAAGGAAAAGATCTACAAAAATAAACCCAAAACAAATAATAAAACAGTGAGAGGATCATGAGGTTCAGTCGCCCAGTCATGTCCAACTCTTTGTGACCCCATGGACTGCAGCATGCCCTGACTCTCTGGCCCTCACCATCTCCCAAACTTTGCCTAAGTTCATGTCCATTGCATTGGTGATACCATCTGGCCATCTCTTCCTCTGACACCCTCTTCTCCTTCTGCCATCAATCTTTCCCAGCATCAGGGGCTTTTCCAATGAGTCAGCTGTTCACATCAAATGACCAAAATGCTGGAGTTTCAGCTTCAGCATCAGTTCTTTCACAGAGTATTCAGGGTTGATTTCCCTTAGGATTGAATGCTTTCATCTCTCTGCTGTTTAAAGGGACTCTCAGGAGTCTTTTCCAGAACCTCCGTACTTCGAAGGCATGAATTCTTCAGTGATCTGCCTTCTTTACAGTCCAGCTCTCACAACCATATGTGACCACTGGGAAGACCATAGCCTTGACTATATGGACCTTCATTGGCAGAGTAATGTCTCTGCTTTTCAACACACTGTCTAGGTTTGTCATAGCTTTCCTGCCAAGAAGCAAACATTTTCTGATTTCATGGCTGCAGTCACCATCTGCAGTGATTTTATTTATTTATTTATTTTTTTAAAGTTTTTGACTCTAGGGCAGATCATTTTTTTTTAAATTTTATTTAACTTTACAATATTGTATTGGTTTTGCCATATATCAAAATGAATCTGCCACAGGTATACATATGTTTCCCATCCTGAACCCTCCACCCTCCTCCCTCCCCATACCATCCCTCTGGGTCTTCCCAGTGCACATCCCAAGCATCCAGTATCGTGCATTGAACTTAGACTGGCAACTCGTTTCATATATGATATTATACATATTTCAATGCCATTCTCCCAAATCATCCCACCCTCTCCCTCTCCCAAGAGTCCAAAAGACTGTTCTTATACATCAGTGTCTCTTTTGCTGTCTCGTATACAGGGCTATTGTTACCATCTTTCTAAATTCCATATATATGCGTTAGTATACTGTATTGGTGTTTTTCTTTCTGGCTTACTTCACTCTGTATAATAGGCTCCAGTTTCATCCACCTCATTAGAACTGATTCAAATGTATTCTTTTTAATGGCTGAGTAATACTCCATTGTGTATATGTACCACTGCTTTCTTATCCATTCATCTGCTAATGGACATCTAGGTTGCTTCCATGTCCTGGCTATTATAAACAGTGCTGTGATGAACACTGGGGTACATGTGTCTCTTTCCCTTCTGGTTTCCTCAGTGTGTATGCCCAGCAGTGGGATTGCTGGATCATAAGGCAGTTCTATTTCCAGTTTTTTAAGGAATCTCCACACTATTCTCCATAGTGGCTGTACTAGTTTGCATTCCCACCAACAGTGTAAGAGGGTTCCCTTTTCTCCACACCCTCTCCAGCATTTATTGCTTGTAGACTTTTGGATCACAGCCATTCTGACTGGCATGAAATGGTACCTCATAGTGGTTTTGATTTGCATTTCTTTGATAATGAGTGATGTTGAGCATCTTTTCATGTGTTTGTTAGCCATCTGTATGTCTTCTTTGGAGAGATGTCTATTTAGTTCTTTGGCCCATTTTTTGATTGGGTCATTTACTTTTCTGGAATTGAGCTGTAGGAGTTGCTTGTATATTTTTGAGATTAGTTGTTTGTCAGTTGCTTAATTTGCTATTATTTTCTCCCATTCTGAAGGCTGTCTTTTCACCTTGCTTATAGTTTCCTTTGTTGTGCAGAAGCTTTTAAGTTTAATTAGGTCCCATTTGTTTATTTTTGCTTTTATTTCCAATATTCTGGGAGGTGGGTCATAGAGGATCCTGCTGTGATGTATGTCAGAGAGTGTTTTGCCTATGTTCTCCTCTAGGAGTTTTATAGTTTCTGGTCTTACATTTAGATCTTTAATCCATTTTGAGTTTATTTTTGTATATGGTGTTAGAAAGTGCTCTAGTTTCATTCTTTTACAAGTGGTTGACCAGTTTTCCCAGCACCACTTGTTAAAAGAGATTGTCTTTAATCCATTGTATATTCTTGCCTCCTTTGTCAAAGATAAGGTGTCCATATGTGTGTGGATTTATCTCTGGGCTTTCTATTTTGTTTCATTGATCTATATTTCTGTCTTTGTGCCAGTACCATACTGTCTTGATGATTGTGGCTTTATAGTAGAGCCTGAAGTCAGGCAGGTTGAATCCTCCAGTTCCAAAATCTGTCACTACTTCTACCTTTTACCCCTCTATTTGACATGAAGTAATGGGGCAAGATGCCATGATCTTAGTTTTTTTAATATTTAGTTTTAAGCCGGCTCTTTTACTCTCCTCCTTCACCCTCATCAAGAGGCTCCTCAGTTCCTCTTCATTTCCTGCCATTAGAGTGGTATTATATGCATATCTGAGGTTGTTGATGTTTCTCCCACCTATCTTGATTCCAGCCTGTAACTCATCAAGCCTGACATTTCTCATGATGTGCTCGGTGTACAGCTTAAACAAACAGGGTGACAGCAGACAGCCCTGTCATACTCCTTCTCAATCTCAAACCAATCAGTTGTTCCATACAGGGTTTTAACTGTTACTTCTTGACCCATGTACACATTTCTCAGGAGACAGATAAAATGGTCTGGTATTCCCATGTCTTTAAGAGCTTTCCACAGTTTATTATGATCCACACAGTCATAATAAGTCCTTATGATCTGCACAAGAGGATCATACACATCAATAATTACCTTAAATGTAAATAGATTAAATGCACCAACCAAAAGACATAGACTGGCTAGGTGGATACAAAAACAAGACCTATATATATGTTGTCTACAAAAGACCCACTTCAGACCTATGGACACTTTCAGACTGAAAGTAAGGGAATGTGAGAAGGTATTTCATACAAATGGAAATCATAAGAAAGCTGGAGTAGCAACACTCCTATCAGACAAAAAAGACTTTAAAACAAATACTGTTATAAGAGACAGAAGGACACTACATAACGATCAAGGATTCAATTCAAGAAGATACAACAATTATAAATATATATGCACCCAACATAGGAGCACCTCAATATGTAAGGCAAATATTAACACACATAAAGGTAGAAACTGACAGTAACACAATAATAGTAGGGCACTTTAATACCCCACTTTCATCAATGAACAGATCATCCATACGTAAAATCAATAGGGAAACATAGACCTTAAATGACAGTTTAGATGAATTGGACTTAACTGATATTTATAGAGTATTCCATGCAAAAGTTGGGCTTCCCCAGAAGCTCAGTTGGTAAGGAATCCACCTTCAAAGCAGAAGACCCTGGTTCAATTCCTGGGTCAGGAAGATCCCCTGGAGAAGGGACAGTCTACCCACTCCAGTATTCTTGGTCTACCCTCATGGCTCAGGTTGCAAAGAATCTGCCTGAAATGTGGAGACCTGGGTTTGATCCCTGGGTTGGGAAGATTCCCTGGAGGAAGGCATGGCAACCCACTCCAGTATCCTTTCCTGGAGAACCCCCATGGACAGAGGAGCCAGGCAGGCTATAGTCCATGGGATTACAATGAGTTGGACACAAATGAGTAACTTTCACTTCACTTCACTTCCATGCGAAAGCAGCAGACTACACATTCTTCTCAAGTGCACCAGTAATATTCTCCAGGATTGACCACATACTGGGCCACAAGGTGAGCCTTGGTAAATTATGAAAATGGAAATCATATCAACTTTTCTGATCACAATGCGATGAGATTAGAAATAAACTACAAGAAAAAACTCGAAGAAACACACTCATGGCAGCTAAACAATATGATACTAAACAACTATTGAATCACAGAAGAAATAAAAAAAAATCTAGAGACAAATGAAAATGAACGTACAATAGTCCAAAACTTATGGGATGCAGCTAAAGTCATTCTAAGAAGAAACTTTACAGCAATACAATCTTACCTCAAGAAACATGAAAAATCTCAACAAACAACCTAGCCTTATACCTGAAACAAGTAAAGAAAGAAGAACAAACAAAAACCTAAAGTTAATAGAAGGAAGGAAATCATAAAAATCAGAGCAGAAATAAATGAAACAGAGACAAATAAAACAATTGCAAAGATCAATGAAGCTAAAAGCTGGTTGTTTGTAAAGATAAACAAAATTGATAAACTTTTAGCCAGATTCATCAAGAAAAAAAGGGAAAGGACTCAAGTCAGTAAAATTAGAAAGGAAAATGGAGAATTTACAACTGACCCTACAGAAATTCCAAGGATCACAAGAGACTACTATGAACAAGTGTATGCCAATAAAATGGACAACTTGGAAGAAATGGACAAATTCTTAGAAGGTACAATCTCCCTAGATTAGGAACCAGGAAGAAATAGAAAATATGAACAGACTGATCACAAGCACTGAAATTGAAACTGATTGAAAACCTCCCAGCAAACAAAAATCCAGGACCTGATGGCTTCACAGGTGAATTTTATCAAACATTAGAGAAGAGTTAACACCTATACTTCTGAAACTTTTTCCAAAAAGTCACAGAGGGAAGAAACTTCCCAATTCATTTTATGAGGCCACCATCAACCAGATACCAAAGCCAAAGATACCACAAAAAAGAAAATTACAGGCCAATATCACTGATGAATAGATGCAAAAATCCTCAACAAAATACTATCAATCCATATCCAACAATACATTAAAAAGATCATATACCATGATCAAGTGGGATTCATCCCAGGGATGCAAGGATTTTTCAACATCTGCAAATCAATCAATGTGATACAGTACATCAGAACACTGAAGAATAAAAACCATATGATCATCTCAATAGATGCAGAAAAAGCTTTTGACAAAATCCAGCACCCATTTATAATTAAAAAACTCTCCAGAAAATGGGCATAGAGTCTACATACCTCAACATAACAAAGGCCATACATGACAAACCTACATCTAGCATCATACTCAATGGTGAAAAGCTGGAAGCATTCCCTCTAAGATCCGGAGCAAGACAAGGATGTCCACTTTCACCACTTTTACTCAACATAGTTTTGGAAGTCCTAGCTACAGTAATAAGAGAAGAAAAAGAAATAAAGGGAATCCAAATTGAAAAAGAAGAAGTTAAACTATCACTATTTGCAGATAACATGATACTTTACATAGAAGATACTAAAGATACTACCAGGAAACTACTAGAACTCATCAATGACTTTGGTAAAGTTGCAGGTTACAAACTTAATACACAGAAATCTGTTGCATTTCTATACACTAACAACAAAAGACCAGGAAGAGAAATTCAAGAAACAATTCCATTTACCATTGCTTCAAAAAGAATAAAATACCCTAGAATAAACCTACCTTAAGGAGACAAAATACCTGTACTCTGAAAACTATATGATGCTGATGAAAGAAATCAAAGAAGACATAGACAGATGGAAAGATATACCATGTTTGTGGATTGGAAGAATCAATATCGTCAAAATGACTATACTACCCAAGGCAATCTACAGATTCAATGCAATCCCTATCAAGTTACCAGTGGCATTTTTCACAGAAATAGAACAAAAGTCTCAAAATTTGTATGGAAACACAAAAGACTCTGAATAGCCAAAGCAAAGAATAAACAGAGCTGGAGCAATCAGGCTCCCTGACTTCAGACTATATTCCAAAGCTACAGTCATGAAATCAGTATGTTTCTGGCACAAAAATAGAAATATAGATCAATAGAACAGGATAGAGAACCCAGAAATAAGCCCATGCACTTATGATCAATTAATCTGTGATAGAGGAGGCAAGACTATACAATATTGGGAAGACAGTCTTTTCAAGAAATGGTGGGAAATGCTGGGAAAACTGGACAGTCATGTGTAAAAAATGAAATTAGATCATTCCTTACTCCACACACAAAAGTAATCTCAAAGTGGATTAAAGACCTAAATGTGAGACCAGACACTATAAAACTCCTAGAGGAAAATATAGGGAGAACACTCTCTGACATAAATCACAGCAACATCTTTTTCAATCCTCTCTCAGAATAATGGAAATAAAAGCAAAAATAAACAAATGGAACCTACTTAAACTCAAAAGCTTTTGCACAGCAAAGGAAACAATAAACAAAATGAAAAGACAACCCACAGATTGGTGGAAAATATTTTTAAATGATGTGACTGATAAGGGATTAGTCTCCAAAATTTACAAACAGCTTATGATGTTTAATACCATCAAAAGAAAAAAAAACTCAAAAAATGGGCAGAAGACCTGAATAAACATTTCTCCAAAGAGGACATACAGATGGCCAATAGGCACATGAAAAAATGCTCAACATCACTAGTTATCAGAGAAATGCAAATCAAAACTAAAATAAGATATCACCTCACACCAGTGAGAATGGCTATCATAGAAAAATCCACAAACAACAAATGCTGGAGAGGGTGTGGAGAGAAGGAAATCCTCCTGTACTTTTGGTTGGAATGTAAATTTGTACAGCCACTGGAGAATAGTATGGAGGTTTCTTAAAAAAATAAAAATAGACTACCATATGACCCTGCAATCACACTCCTGGGCATATATTGAGAGAAAAGCATGTCCTCCAAAAATACATGCACCCCAATGTTCTTTGCAGCACTGTTTTCAATAGCCAAGCTGTGGAAACAGCCAAAATGTCCATCAACAGAGGAATGGATACAGAAGATGTGGTACATATACACAATGGAATATTACTCAGCCATTAAAAAGACTGAAATAATGCGATGTGCAGCAACATGGATGGACCTAGACAGTGTCATACTGAGTGAAGCAAGTCAGACAGAGAAGGAGAAATTACCATATGGTATTTCTTGTAAGTGGAATCTAAAAAGAAATGGTACAAATGAACTTATTTACAAAACAGAAAGAGAATCACAGGCTTAGAAAATGAACTTATGGTTGCTGGGGAGGGATAGTTAGGGACTTTTCAGAAAGTTATGTACACACTGCTATATTTAAAATGGACAACCAACAAAAACCTACTGTATAAGACATGGGGCTCTGTTCAATGGTATGAGACAGCCTGCATGGAAGCAGGGTTTAGGGGAGAATGGATACATGTATGGCTGAACCCTTTGCTGTTCACCTGAAACTATCACAACATTCTTAATCAGCTATACCAAATACAAAATGTTTTTGGTGTTAAACAAAGAAATTAAAATAAAAAACAAACAAACATAAAAACCAAAAAGTCATGTAAGCAAAAAGTAATTTTTCCATAGGGATAACACTAGAAACTTAGTCACAGGTAAGATTTGTGCAATACTGATTCTAGGCTAGGCATGATTACTTATACTAACTTATATTACCTATATTATAATATATAATATATATTACTATATGATTCTAGGCCAGGCATGATTACTTAATTTAATCTTTACAAAAACTCTATGAGGAAGATATTTTATTTCATTCTAGAAATGAGGAAATTAAAATACTGAGAGGATAAATTAAAGTCACACTGACTGGTTGGAATGCAGTCCCTGATCATGTGATTTAAACCTTTCTCTGCCTCTGTTTCCCCATCTGTAAAGAAGGGATAAAAGCAATAACAATACCTCATGGGGTTTTCCTGAGGATTAAGAGATTAATGCATGTAAGGCCCATATACCTGTTCTGGCACAAATGAAATGCTTAGTGAGGGTGATCTGCAAAATGACAGAACAGGCAGTGATGGGGTGGATGGATGGAGACTGGGGAGTGGAACTTGGGTTATCTCCTTCCTCAACAGAGGTGGATGGCTGGCAGTAAAGAGAATTTCCCTTAGGCTTTTCCATTTCCTATAAAGAAACTCAGAAGCATCAATTGTTTATTGTGTGCCAGCCACCCCTCTTGAATCTCCAAGTTGCACTTAAATTTATAGTAGGATTGTGAGAAAACCAAACCTTGCATTGTAGATTTCACAAAAAGCCTAAATGCCATGCTCAAGACAGCAGTGGGGGTATAGGGTATGAGGGGCGCTGGGTAAGACTCACTGACGTCACTGGACTGGCCCTCACACTGCACTGAATGCACTGGCTGATGCCAGGACTTGGGCACACGATTTGCTAAGCACGCTGCATCAATTTTAGTAGAAGATCTAAAGAATATTTATTGTTTTAAACTCTATTAAGGCAAACATACATGAACTAAGAAGAACTTGTATTTTTAGTTCTGTTAAACCTGATTCCAGTCTAACTTCAGAAAGTGATTATTCATTCAATGATTCAACTAATATTTTTAAAGTACATATTATGTTCCAGGCACTGTTCTGGAAGCCTGGGATACATAAGTGCACAAAAGAGACAGCTCCAAGCCTTCCTGAAATTTGTAGTCTTTCTACCAGTATTTCCAAGGCCACCTCCTTGGCCCAAGCCACCACCATCGCTCACCAGGACAAACCCTCCATCCAGCTTGCACACAGCAGAGTGATGTTTTAAAAATGCTAGTTAAATCATGCATTCTACTTCCCTGCTTCAGTCTCTCCAGGACCTTTCAATCATGCTTAGAATTCCAAACTCCATGGTCTTCAAGTCTGTACAGTATCTGGCCCTTGGCCTTTTCTTCAATTTTCTCATACTCCTTTCCCCACCACTCAGCACTTGGCCTTCTTTCTGTTCCTCCAGAAAGCCACTTGCCATTTCCTTCACATGGTATCAGTTCAGTTCAGTTCAGTCGCTCAGTTGTGTCTGACTCTTTGCGACCCCATGAATCGCAGCACGGCAGGCCTCCGTGTCCATCACCAACTCCTGGAGTTCACTCAGACTCACATTCATTGAGTCAGTGATGCCATCCAGCCATCTTATCCTCTGTCGTCCCCTTCTCCTCTGCCCCCAATCCCTCACAGCATCAGAGTCTTTTCCAATGAGTCAACTCTTCGCATGAGGTGGCCAAAGTACTGGAATTTCAGCTTTAGCATCATTCTTTCCAAAGAAATCCCAGAGCTGGTCTCCCTCAGAATGGGCTGATTGGATCTCCTTGCAGTCCAAGGGACTCTCAAGAGTCTTCTCCAACACCACAGTTCAAAAGCATCAATTCTTCAGCGCTCAGCCTTCTTCACAGTCCAACTCTCACATCCATACATGACCACTGGAAAAACCATAGCCTTGACTGGATGGACCTTTGTTGTCAAAGTAATGCCTCTGCTTTTGAATATGCTATCTAGGTTGGTCATAACTTTTCTTCCATGGAGTAAGCGTCTTTTAATTTCATGGCTGCAGTCACCATCTGCAGTGATTTTGGAGCCCAAAAAAATAAAGTCTGACACTGTTTCCACTGTTTCCCCATCTATTTCCCATGAAGTGATGGGACCAGATGCCATGATCTTCGTTTTCTGAATGTTGAGCTTTAAGCCAACTTTTTCACTCTCCAATTTCACTTTCATCAAGAGGCTTTTTAGTTCCTCTTCACTTTCTGCCATTATGGTGGTATCATCTGCATATCTGAGGTTATTAATATTTCTCCCTGCAATCTTGATTCCAGCCTGTGCTTCTTCCAGCCCAGCGTTTGTCATGATGTACTCTGCATAGAAGTTAAATAAGCAGGGTGACAATATACAGCCTTGACGTACTCCTTTTCCTATTTGGAACCAGTCTGTTGTTCCATGTCCAGTTCTAACTGTTGCTTCCTGACCTGCATATAGGTTTCTCAAGAGGCAGGTCAGGTGGTCTCGTATTCCCATCTCTTGAAGAATTTTCCAGTTTATTGTGATCCACACAGTCAAAGGCTTTGGCATTGTCAATAAAGCAGAAATAGATGTTTTACTCTTCCCTATTTTGTCTCATGGCGGTTCCTTTGTGTCATTTAGGCCTTAGCTAAAATGTCACAACCTTAGAGAGGCCTTCCATGACCCTCCAAAACTACAATCATTTTCTATCAAATTAATTGGCTTACCTTTATTAATCTCATTTATCATCATATGAAATCATCTTCTTCATTTATTTACTTTTTTATTGATGAGAATATAATCCATAAAAGGAAAGACCTTGCCTGTCCTGTCTTCTGGAATGATGTCTGATATACAGCAGGGGCTCAGTAAGCCCTTGGTGAACAAATGAATATGAATATATTTCTTCTCTGTGGACCAGAACTTCTTCTTCTGTTATATTAGGGATTTGAACTAGATTTTCTCAAGGATGCTTTCTAGTATTTTATCATGCTAAGGCTGCATGAAAAATCTTGCCTGTGGTTGTACAGTGGTAAGTGAAAGAGCTAGGCTTCCACCTAGGCTCAGCTCCTGCTACCTAGCATAACATGTGTTGAGTGAATACAGTTATTTCCAGATTGTTTTCCAGAGTCTGAATTATCAGTGCTCACTTGTCTCTGAACTTTTTTTCCACAATGGGTGTCTTATCACTGAATTGCCATCTCCCTAAACAGAGTCCCAGATATTCTGAATACACAGCAAACAATGATGAAGTATTTGTTGAATAACCCAACAAAGGAATACAAGAGAATTAAAAACTAGAGTTTATAGCCTTTGCTTCTCCCTTATTCTCTTTACACAGATGCTCGGACATCTGCCACTGGAACTTGTAAGGCAACTGTTAATTAATTCAAGTTGACTGTTATGGTTTTACAAGTATAGGAAAGTTGCTCAGAGCTACAGAATCAGATATGAATGCCTCTTGTAAGGCTGTTGTGTTACTAGGACAACTGCAAGGCAGGTTAGAGCCAATAAATTCTGATCAATAGATAAAGTATATGATCGCAACATCTAGATTTGTTTCTTATATTATTCATGGCTTCTTCCCGAAAACAACTAATCCTAAATTCTGACCACACTCTCTACACTGCTAGTTATGTAGCAAGACAACTGTACTCATGCAAATCTGGTGCATCCTTCCTCCATTTTCATGAGTGAGAATGCAGAGCATGTTTTTTCTCATATTCAGACAATTTAATGCTAATTCTTGTAATGTGTCCTGACAGGAAAAAAATACAGAAAGAGAAACGGTCTCACAGGAGCCTAGGTATGTCTTAGAGGAGCCTAGGCAGGAGTCTAGGCATTTCTTTCTTTCCACGAAAGAAAATGATGCCCTCATGGTTTCATTCTGGGTCCAGACAGAACAGTCACAAGGCTATATTGCCTTCACTGTAATTAATACCCATAATTATCATACTTGACTAATTAATTCTCTGTATCATAAAAACTTAAAGATGTTAGAAAATCAACTCAAATCCAGTATTTTGGAAGTATCTTTAGCTTCAAGGAACTTAATGCTACTATATGAGACTCTCTCCCCTAGACCCCTTCCTACATACTGACCAAATAAGTAAGCGAAGGGGGAAAGAAAGATAGTTCTCAAATGGTTATTCACTTTTTGCTTTGGGACACAGAACTTAAAGAAAATGCTTGAGGTTTCCTAAATGCCACCACCATGAATGGCCCCTGGGTTCTCACCAGGTATAACGGAGGTTCAGAAAGTCCATGACTTGCAAACCATTACCCACTGGAGGATTCAAAGAAAGTTTGACACGGACATCAGTTAAAGTTCATTGGTTTGGATTACAATTTGTAATACAGTCTGAAGTAACCCTTATTCAAAGGGCTGCTGCTTTTCCAAGTCCTCCCTAGCAAACTTGCCTCACAATGATTAGCTTGGGTTTAAAGGGCTTTCCTCCATCTACTCACCTGACTAACCAACATTCCATTTCATCAGAAATTACTGCAGAATTACATCCCAAAGGGCTTTACTTTGAACATTTCCCCTTGAATCCTTGTGCTGAATATTATTAATGATAATTATTATTATTATGATCAGTTATGTCTGCTTTCATATGGTATTATTCAGATCTTATTAAGTTTTGTCTTCAGACTTAGTTTCATTTATTTACCCAAACATACACCTGAGAAGCACTCCTAGAATTATTCCATAATAAAATCAGGGGGAAGGCGCCAAGATGGCGGAGGAGTAGGACGGGGAAAACACTTTCTCCCCACAAAATCATCAAAAGAGCATTTAAACGTCGAGTAAATTCCATAAAACAACTTCTGAATGCCGGCAGAGGACATCAGGCACCCAGAAAAACAACCCAACTCCTCGAAAGGAGGTAGGAAAAAATATTAAAGACAATAAAAGAGACAAAGAGGGAGGGACGGAGTTCCGTCCCGGGAAGGGAGTCTTAAAAGAGAGAAGTTTCCAAACACCAGGAAACCTTCTCACTGCCGAATCCGTGCCGAGCTTTGAAGCACAGAGGACAACATAACAGGGAGAAAAAATAAACAAACAATTAAAACTCGCAGATTGCGAGGCCCTACGGTAACTCCTCCAGCGGAGAAGCAGCGCAGACACCTGCATCCGCCATTAGCAAGCGGGGCTGGGCAGGGGAGATGCGCTGGCTGCATCGCTGAGAGTAAGAATCTGGCCTGAATACCTGAGCACTATCTGAGCGAAATAATTTGGGCTAGCAAACCAGACTGTGGGATACCTACCATGCGAAAAGCCAGCCCTAACCTAAGACACCGCCAGCCCGCGCACGAAACAAAGGACTAAACAGAGGTAGCCGGCTGCAAACCTTCCCCCTCCGGTGACAGGCAGCCAGAGCCGGAAGGGGGCAATCGCAAAGACATTATCTATAAAACTGGCTTCTTTGCTAACTAAAACTTATTGGGGGTCTGGACGGTCAACATCTGCCTGAGAAGGTGCGCCGGTTTTACACCCAGATAACCAAGTGGCGGGGAGGCGGTAAGTCGCAGCATTGGCGCTCGCCAAACACCTCATCACCTGAGCTGCTCGAATCTGGGAAGAGCACAAAACGCAGCCCCAACTGAGTCTGTGCCTCTGAGGACTACCTGAGTGCCTGAACCTGAGTGGCTTGGACCTGGGAGGTGTATGCAACCCAGGGCCAGCCTCGGGATTGTTCCCGCGGAACAACCTAGAGCCTGAGCAGTGTGGGCAGGAGGCTACAAAGCGGGGCAGACCCAGTGTGGCTGAGGCACTGCGGCAAAGTGTCATTTGTTTGCAGCATCCTCCTCCCTCCCCATAGCGCGACTGAACAAAGAGAAGAAATACAGCTCCACCCACCAGAACACCGACACAAGCTTCCTAACCAGGAAACCTTGACAAGCCACCTCTACATACCCACACACAGCGAGGAAACGCCACAATAAAGAGAACTCCACAAACTGCCAGAATACAGAAAGGACACCCCAAACTCAGCAATTTAAACAAGATGAAGAGACAGAGGAATACCCAGCAGATAAAGGAACAGGATAAATGCCCACCAAATCAAACCAAAGAGGAAGAGATAGGGAATCTACCTGATAAAGAATTCCAAATAATGATAGTGAAATTGATCCAAAATCTTGAAATTAAAATGGAATCACAGATAAATAGCTTGGAGACAAGGATTGAGAAGATGCAAGAAAGGTTTAACAAGGACCTAGAAGAAATAAAAAAGAGTCAATATATAATGAATAATGCAATAAATGAAATTAAAAACACTCTGGAGGCAACAAATAGTAGAATAACAGAGGCAGAAGATAGGATTAGTGAATTAGAAGATAGAATGGTAGAAATAAATGAATCAGAGAGGATAAAAGAAAAACGAATTAAAAGAAATGAGGACAATCTCAGAGACCTCCAGGACAATATTAAACGCTACAACATTGAATCATAGGGGTTCCAGAAGAAGAAGACAAAAAGAAAGACCATGAGAAAATACTTGAGGAGATAATAGTTGAAAACTTCCTAAAATGGGGAAGGAAATAATCACCCAAGTCCAAGAAACCCAGAGAGTCCCAAACAGGATAAACCCAAGGAGAAAAACACCCCAAGACACATATTAATCAAATTAACAAAGATCAAACACAAAGAACAAATATTAAAAGCAGCAAGGGAAAAACAACAAATAACACACAAGGGAATTCCCATAAGGATAACAGCTGATCTTTCAATAGAAACTCTTCAAGCCAGGAGGGAATGGCAAGACATACTTAAAATGATGAAAGAAAATAACCTACAGCCCAGATTATTGTACCCAGCAAGGATCTCATTCAAGTATGAAGGAGAAATCAAAAGCTTTTCAGACAAGCAAAAGCTGAGAGAATTCTGCACCACCAAACCAGCTCTCAACAAATACTAAAGGATATTCTCTAGACAGGAAACACAAAAATGGTGTATAAACTCAACCCAAAACAATAAAGTAAATGGCAACGGGATCATACTTATTAGTAATTACCTTAAACGTAAATGGGTTGAATGACCCAACCAAAAGACAAAGACTGGCTGAATGGATACAAAAACAAGACCCCTACATATGTTGTCTACAAGAGACCCACCTCAAAACAGGGGACACATACAGACTGAAAGTGAAGGGCTGGAAAAAGATTTTCCATGCAAATTGGGACCAAAAGAAAGCAGGAGTCACAATACTGCAGATAAATTAGACTTTAAAACAAAGGCTGTGAAAAGAGACAAAGAAGGTTACTATATAATGATCAAAGGATCAATCCAAGAAGAAGATATAACAATTATAAATATATATCCACCCAACATGGGAGCACCACAGTATGTAAGACAAATCCTAACAAGTAATATCATAAAAAACAAAGAAAGGCTGTAAAAGTGTTCCAGATTAAAAGAGACTTTATCAACATGACAATGAAATGCAATATCTGATCCTGGACTAGATCTTGTACTAGAAGGAAAAAGTGCTAAAAGGACACTGAGGGTCAGTTAACAGTATTAGAATACAGACAGTAGATTTAATAAAAGTATTTTATCCATGTTAAATTACTGAAGTTGACAACTGTACTATTACAGTTATTAACCAATATCCCTATTCTTAGGAAATTCAGAAATATGTACTGAAGTATGTGGGATACTTCATGGGAATAAAAACCATGATATCTGCAGCAGGCCTTCCAAGAGTTTAGAAAAAACTTTTGGGTGGGGAGCAGACAAATAATAAAGAAATGGGGTGAAATGATAAGAACAAGTGAAAAATCTGGGCAGAGGTTATATGGATATTATTTGTATTATTTTTGGAACTTTTCAAACATTAAAAATTAAAAATGCCTGGCAAAAAGAAAATGGCATAAAATACAAAAAGAAAGACTGAAGATTGTTGAGAAGAAATTCTTTCCCTACCTAAGTTGGAAGGTAGTACAGAATGTTCAGGTTATTTCGAGGTTATTTGGAAATCCTATTTGACTTGAAAGTACGTTAATAAAATCTTTCTAAAAGGCAAAAAAAAAAAAAAAATAAAATCAGTACCTGGGGTGAAATGAAGCAATGCCAGCAGTACAATTATTTGTCTCTACTCCAAATTATGTAACTTATTTATGGAAACTTAACACTTAGGTAAAAGGAATTTTATTGGCAATACTGTTATTATGCATTATTTACTATCATTTTAACTCAGATTCTAATGTCTAAAATTTTTCTTTCTCATAACAACAAAAAAATTCTGATCATTCTTCATAATGTATTAAATGCTTTATCATAAAATCTCAATGGTCTTTGGAGAAAAGGCCTAAATAAAGCTTTGTTCCACAATAAAAATGACATTGTACATCAGAGGCTGAAGTGAAGTGAAGTGAAATTTGCTTCAGATCAGATCAGATCAGTTGCTCAGTCGTGTCCGACTCTTTGCGACCCCATGAATTGCAGCACGCCAGGCCTCCCTGTCCATCACCAACTCCCGGAGTTCACTCAGACTCACGTCCATCGAGTCAGTGATGCCATCCAGCCATCTCATCCTCTGTCGTCCCTTTCCCCTCTTGCCCCCAATCTCTCCCAGCATCAGTCTTTTCCAATGAGTCAACTTTTCGCATGAGGTGGCCAAAGTACTGGAGTTTCAGCTTTAGCATCATTCCTTCCAAAGAAATCCCAGGGCTGATCTCCTTCAGAATGGACTGGTTGGATCTCCTTGCAGTCCAAGGGACTCTCAAGGGTCTTCTCCAACACCACAGTTCAAAAGCATCAATTCTTCGGTGCTCAACCTTCTTCACAGTCCAACTCTCACATCCATACAAGACCACAGGAAAAACCATAGCCTTGACTAGACGAACCTGTTGGCAAAGTAATGTCTCTGCTTTTGAATATGCTATCTAGGTTGGTCATAACTTTCCTTCCAAAGAGTAAGCGTCTTTTAATTTCATGGCTGCAGTCACCATCTGTAGTGATTTTGGAGCCCAGAAAAATAAAGTCTGACACTGTTTCCACTGTTTCTTCGTTTTCTGAATGTTGAGCTTTAAGCCAACTTTTTCACTCTCCTCTTTCACTTTCATCAAGAGGCTTTTGTGTTCCTCTTCACTTTCTGCCATAAGGGTGGTGTCATCTGCATATCTGAGGTTATTGATATTTCTCCCCGCAATCTTGATTCCAGCTTGTATTTCTTCCAGTCCAGTGTTTCTCATGATGTACTCTGCATATATGTTAAATAAACAGGGTGACAATATACAGCCTTGACGAACTCCTTTTCCTATTTGGAACCAGTCTGTTGTTCCATGTCTAGTTCTAACTGTTGCTTCCTCACCTGCATACAAATTTCTCAAGAGGCAGGTCAGGTGGTCTGGTATTCCCATCTCTTTCAGAATTTTCCACAGTTTATTGTAATCCACACAGTCAAAGGCTTTGGCATAGTCAATAAAGCAGAAATAGATGCTTTTCTGGAACTCTCTTGCTTTTTCGATGATCCAGCAGATGTTGGCAATTTGATCTCTGGTTCCTCTGCCTTTCTAAAACCAACTTGAGCATCAGGAAGTTCACGGTTCACATATTGCTGAAGCCTGGCTTGGAGAATTTTGAGCATTACTTTACTAGCGTGTGAGATGAGTGCAATTGTGCGGTAGTTTGAGCATTCTTTGGCATTGCCTTTCTTTGGGATTGGAATGAAAACTGACCTTTTCCAGTCCTGTGGCCACTGCTGAGTTTTCCAAATTTGCTGGCATATTGAGTGCAGCACTTTCACAGCATCATCTTTCAGGATTTGGAATAGCTCAACTGGAATTCTATCACCTCCACTAGCTTTGTTCGTAGTGATGCTTTCTAAGGCCCACTTGACTTCACATTCCAGGATGTCTGGCTCTAGGTCAGTGATCACACCATTGTGATTATCTGGGTCATGAAGATCTTTTTTGTACACGTCTTCTGTGCATTCTTGCCATCTCTTCTTAATATCTTCCGCTTCTGTTAGGTCCATACCATTTCTGTCCTTTATTGAGCCCATCTTTGCATGAAATGTTCCTTTGGTATTTCTGATTTTCTTGAAGAGATCCCTAGTCTTTCCCATTCTGTTATTTTCCTCTACTTCTTTACATTGATTGCTAAAGAAGGCTTTCTTATCTCTTCTTGCTATTCTTTGGAACTCCGCATTCAGATGTTTATATCTTTCCTTTTCTCCTTTGCTTTTTGCTTCTCTTCTTTTCACAGCTATTTGTAAGGCCTCCCCAGACAGCCATTTTGCTTTTTTGCATTTCTTTTCTATGGGAATGGTCTTGATCCCTGTCTCCTGTACAATGTCATGAACCTCATTCCATAGTCGTGTTCAAATCTTTGTGACCCTGTGGACTGTAGCCTGCCAGGCTCCTCTGTCCATGGAATTCTCTGGGCCAGACTACTGGATTGGGTAGCCATCCCCTTCTCCAGGGGATCTTCCCAACCCAGGGATCGAACCCAGGTCTCCCACATTTCAGGCATATTCTTTACCATCTGAGCCACCAGGGAAACCCACCATCAGAAGCTATTATGTGCTTTACATGAATATGTCTCAGTGTATCAAGAAGAGGTACAGAATTATTCTCAATCTGTAAACAATCAGTGGTCAAAAATGAAAAGAAATCTAAGTTGTAATGAAGCAGTAATTCCAGATGTGTTTTACAGAAGAAAAGTAGAAATGAAAATAACTTTTTACTTGGTATTGTAGATGGGTATGGCCTATTCTTTATTAAGAATTACCTTAGATTTAAAAAGTTATTCTCTGGTTTTGAATCACTTTGACTTTGCAAAAATGCTTGTTTTCTTTTAGGTAGGATATGATGAAATAATGTAAGAAATCTAGATATCTGGTTTTCTCCCTCTTGTTTTGCTTTGTAAATTGTGGAATGGACGTTTTACTGATATCCAAAAATAGGACTCAAGCCATAGAGGCAATGAATTAAACATGGTGGTAGATATGTCTGAAAGACATAGACTGCTCTTCTAGCGTACAGGCAGTCCATGATGTGTTGGCAGCCTGATCCACTCATAGCAAAATAGTCATGGGTAGTTGCTGTGCTTTGGCTCATGTGATTCAAAATTCTTCACATTCCTGGCCCTAATCTACTAAACCAGGGATTTATGCTTGACCCCAAAGCTAAACATTAGCAAGAATGCTGTCTAACTGATCTGTTCTATTTTGGAAAGTGATTAATCACATCCTTCTTCTTAATACGTCTTGAAATCATTATTACAAGTAAAACAAACTACAGTGACACAAAGACTGAGATACACAGTGACAAGGTGTTAAGCAGTACCGTGAGTAGAAGCCATGAGGCAACAGAATCTGGAATAGGCAGAAGCCATGCAGCAGAAAGGAAAGTGGCAAGAAGAAAATCAGCTGTGGCCATGGATGTGATCAGGCAAAAGCAGAGCAAAGGAGCTGAGCCACAAGTCTGGTAGCTTTTCAGCTTGGTGGATTGGCACCAGAATGTTGCTATGCTGTAATCACTGTGTCTATTCCCAAGGACTGGTTGTACAGGGTGAGCCAGTTTTTTCCTTACTTCCCCACTGCAGACTTACAATAAAGTGTCATTCATCACTTAAGATAAATTAGAGCAAGCTCCTTGTCATCTGAAAGAGTATAATGAAAACAGCCAGCCATAGCAACATGTAGGAAACTGTTTACAAGGGTGGGGGCAGGAAATTTCAAATGTCAACAAAACTGACTTTGATTTGCTATTATATAATTTTTAAGTTCAGTTTTTTTCTAATTCAGTTCAATTCAGTCGCTCAGTTGTGTCTGACTCTTTGTGACCCCATGAATTGCAGCACACCAGGCCTCCCTGTCCATCACCAACTCTCCGAGTTCACTCAGACTCACGTCCATCGAGTCAGTGATGCCATCCAGCCATCTCATCCTCTGTCGTCCCCTTCTCCTCCTGCCCCCAACCCCTCCCAGCATCAGAGTCTTTTCCAATGAGTCAACTCTTCTCATGAGGTGGCCAAAGTACTGGAGTTTCAGCCTTAGCATCATTCCTTCCAAAGAAATCCCAGGGCTGATCTTCAGAATGGACTGGTTGGATCTCCTTGCAGTCCAAGGGACTCTCAAGAGTCTTCTCCAACACCACAGTTCAAAAGTATCAATTCTTCAGCGCTCAGCTTTCTTCACAGTCCAACTCTCACATCCATACATGACCACAGGAAAAACCATAGCCTTGACTAGATGGACCTTTGTTGGCAAAGTAATGTCTCTGCTTTTGAATATGTGAAATTACACTCAGTTCAGAAGACTTGAAAATTGCAGAAAAGCTTGGGGGGAAAAATGTCACTCACTTTCCACAACCAGAGATACTGCTGTGTGTGCATATGTCCACTGAGCATTTTAAAGCAGGGGTAAAAGGATGTTACACTTGGACTTGGCCTGTTTTAGTTTTAGCTGAGCCATGAAAGCAACAGATTCCACATACCCACGTGAATTGTGAGAAGACTAGTAAGGAGAATTTGCTTGGTAGGATTTATAATAACAAAGCAAAAAAAAAAAAAAAAAAAAAAGCCAAAGACTTTATCTTATGTTTTCTTCTAGTTTTATAGTTTCCAGTCTTATGTGTAAGCCATTTGAGTTGATTTTGAGTTGATTTTTGTGTATGCCATAAGGCAAGGGTTCAATTTCATTCTTTTGCAGGTGGATATCCAGTTTTCCCAACATAATTTATTGAACAGACTATCTATGCTTTATACCTTGTGTATTCTTGACACTCTTGTTGACATATATGCATAGATTTATTTCTGGGCTCTTTGTTCTGTTCCATTGGTCTATATGTATACCTTTATACTAGTATCATCGGAGAAGGCAATGGCACCCCACGCCAGTACTACTGCCTGGAAAATCCCATGGACAGAGGAGCCTGGTAGGGTGCAGTCCATGGGGTTGCTACGAGTCAGATACGACTGAGCAACTTCACTTTCACTTTTCACTTTCATGCATTGGAGAAGGAAATGGCAACCCACTCCAGTGTTCTTTCCTGGAGAATCCCAGGGACGGGGGGAGCCTGATGGGCTGCCATCTATGGGGTCGCACAGAGTTGGACACGACTGAAGTGACTTAGCAGCAGCAGCAGCAGCATACTAGTATCATACTGTTCTAATTACTGTAGCTTTGTAATATATTTTAACAATAGGACGTGTGATATGATTTCATGGATATGGCACCAAAAACCAACAAAAGCAAAAGTAGACAAGAAAGACTTTATCAAAATAAAAATTTTCTGCACAGCAAAGGAAACAGTCAGTAGATTGATAAAGTAACCTATGGCATAGGAGAAAATATGTGCAAATTATATTTCTGATAAAGGGTTAAAATGTCTAAGATAAATTGTTGTTGGTGAAGGTCAGGTCCCTGGGATTTAGGGCCTGACAAAACGTGGTCCACTGGAGAAAGGTATAGTAAACCTTCACTATTGCTGCCTTGAGAACCCCATAAACAGAATGAAAAGATATATAAGGAACTCCTAAAACTCAATAGCAAAACCCCTAATAATCTAATTTTTAAATGGGCTAATGTCTTGAATAGACATTTGTCCAAAGAAGGCATACAAGTAAATTATAGGTATATAAAAAGTATCTCAGTGTCAACTATCATTAGGCAAATGCACATTAAAACCACAGTGAGATATCACCTTACACCTGTTAGGATGGCCATTGTAGTAATAGTAGTGATGGTGGTGGTGGTGGTGTAATAGTAGTAACGATAGTGGTACTAGTAGCAATAGACAAGTGTTGGCAAGGATGCAGAGAATTTGCAACCCTTGTGCACTATTGATGGGACTCCAAAATGGTGCAGTTACTATGGAAAACAGCATGGAGGTTCCTCAACAAAATTTAAAAAATAGAATTATCATATGATCTAGCAATCCCACTTCTGTGTATTTATCCAAAGTAATTGAAATCAGAATCTAGAAAAAACCTTAGCATGCCCATGTTCACTGCAGCACTATTCATAATGGCCAATATGCAGAAACAATCTAAATGCCCATCCATAAAAGAACTGGTAAAAGAAAATGCGGTATATACATATAATAGGATATTGCTGCTGCTGCTAAGTCGCTTCAGTCGTGTCCGACTCTGTGCGACCCCATAGATGGCAGCCCATCAGGGCCCCTGTCCCTGGGATTCTCCAGGCAAGAACACTGGATATTATTCAGCCATAAAAAGAAGGAAATCCCACAATATGCAAGATGGATGAAACTTGAGAACATTATGAGATAAGCAAACGAAATAAACCAGTCACAGAAGGACAGATAATGCATGATTCCACTTACATGAGGTTTCTAAAATAGTCGAACTCATAAAAGCAAAGAATAGAATAATGGTTGCCAGGGCCTAGGGGAAGGGGAGATGAGGAGTTGCTAATTAAAGGTATAAAACTTCATTTATTTATGAATGAATATTTTCTAGAGGTCCACTGTATAACACTGTGCCTGTAGATAACAATACTGTACTATGTACTGAAAAATCTGTTAAAGAGAGTGAATCTCATGGTGACATAACTAGTCCCTTTACCCACCCATGCTGGTTCAGAAGAGCAGAGACATGGAGTCTTTTTTTAAAAGATAGACTTCAACAGTACCACTGAAAGAGCTTAATATATGTCCCATAGAATTTTGGGGAAAGGACAAATGGTGTCAGCTCCTGCCTGAGAAGCAGGAGTTTGAGAAACTGGGGCCAGCCAGCCAGCCCAGAATGAGGGAAGTAACGGAAGACGGAAGAGAGATTGCTCAGTCCTTACTTCCAGAGTTTCTCACGCACAAACACTTCTATGTGTTCCCATGGATAAGACCTGGACCACAGGAGAGGTTGGCGGGGGGAACGAGGTTTGTCTTCATTGACGTCTGTGAGAATTGGCTCAGGAGGTGAAGAAATCTTAGTAGAAAGGCTGTGAGTGAGTCACAGGATTCCTAGGGACATGGAGGAGTTGGCAGAGAGCAGGGGAGGGCGTATCGCTGCATCAAGAGAGCTGCAGCACAGAGCATGAAAACCCCACCTGAGCTCACAAGAAGCAAATTTAAACATCCGCCCAGCTTCAGAGAGCGTGAAGCCACGCTACCGCTATCCCAGGCAAGCAAGAGCTTTCTAACATACACCCTGTTCCCACCCAAACATGTACCTCTCCTCCCATCCACCCTCTATTTCAGCTCTGGAATGGTTAAGAGCCATCTCTGAGAGGATGGAGGGGAGAGGCTGACAGGGTAAGGTAGGATCAAACTCTCCCTCACCGTCCCCGGCTTCTCACTGCCGCAAGCTGTCTCTGTGCCGGGGGAAACGGCTGCTCTCTGAAAGACACTGGAATTCATTAGAGACTGGACAATCTAACCATCGTATTGAATTGAGGCTGTGTTTTGTGTCCTCAAGTGACCAAAGGATGCTTATCACCTGAGAGTGGGCAGAAAAGTCATGGGACAGCCCAGGTTGTTATTCAGTGGCATTTCAAGGCAAAACTAAAGGTATTTTCTCATTCTATTCTGTGAGTCTTGATTGCTCAACATGCCTGTTATACATGTATGTGTTTTTTAAAAATGTTTTTAAGCTACAAATAACTTTTTTTGCAGCCAGCACATCCCACTTAGCATTATATTAAGAATGGTACATTACATCAGTATCCTTTTGCCATTGTGACTTTGTGCCATAGGGTATGTACCAACTTCCCTAATATTATACATGTGAGTTATTTCTAAGTTTTCATAGCCATAATGTTGAAGTGAACAGCATTCCAACCTAGCATTGTGCACCTCTCTGATGAATGTCTTACGATAAATTTCCCTGAAGTAGAATTGCCAGAAAGGATAAGCACCCTTTAATGACTAATGAAACATATTGACAAATTGCTCTGTGGAAAGCTTATACCAATTTTTTCTCCAATCAGCAGATTCTATATCTGAATCAATTATCCCATGTTTTTGCCAACAGTAGTTATTATTGTTATTAGTCTTGATAATCTGATATCTAATAAGGAAAAAGAATTTTTTCACAAAAATTTTTCTTTGATTATTGGAGAGAGTTGAACTTAATTTCATATGTTTATAGGCTCTGTGTCATTTTTTAATGGCTTACCTGCTTAACACCTTTGCTTATTATTTGTAATTAACAGGTGTCATTGAAAATATTAGTTCTTTTAAACTCAAGGCAAAGGCCAAAAGAATGGCAGAGCTGGTAATTCTTGGTGTTTGCTTCAAAGCGTAGCTCACAGACCAGTCTGAGTATCATAAGTGGAGCTCAAGTTGGCCACCACGACATGCCACAGGGCAGTGCAAGCTGTTGTCGTCAATGCACCTAATTTTCTTGGTTGTTTGCCTCCTACTGCTCTTGTTTCTGTGGTAGTACAAAGAGCAGCATCATGCGGCCCAATGCCCAGACATTATTGCCATAGATACTCTCCAGTGCTATCTTCATCTTTTCCCAACCACTCGCCTCAGACTGGCATGGTTACATAACATCACTGTCTGCGCTTATATAAAAGTGCTGGGTTTGGATGGTGGGGACAGTCAGATGATGGGTTCTGATCCCTTTGTTGCTGGGGCTGATCAAATAACATCTCTGTGTCTCATTCTCCTCATCTGTAAAACTTTATGATCAGATCGCATGATTACCTATCTGGACTAGTTTTCCATTACGCTGTCATTTAAATCCTATGTGCCAGCCATCCTAAACTTTTTGCCGTGCTCTGTGGGCTGTTTTCCAAGTTTCTCTTCTGTTTGCAATGCCCTTGCTTACACATTTTTTATTTGGTCGCATGACCAAAAAACTGGGTTGGCTGTTAGCTAAATGTTTGAAAAATATTCTTTGAGTGGAGAAGAAAAGAATTCAATTAAACTATAATGAGAATCTAAATTTGTAAGAATGATTTGAAGACACTAGGAAATTTAAGATCTATCAGTGGGAAAAGATACACACAAAATAGCTGTGATATAGACCCAATAGATTCTCTATTCACAGCACTTCTGATAATAACCCCCTTGAGTTAGTGTAGACCCCACAAGTCAAGGGCTCAGTCCCACAAAACTAACTCCACTTCAGACACCAACCTCATGTCCAGACTTCCAGTACTTCTGACTGATTGGCTAAATTGGGGGTTCTCAAAATCCCCTCTTAAGGGTCGACAATTTATTAGAACAGCTTACAGAACCCAGGTAAATAAAGTTTACTTACTATCATTAATTTATTACAAAGGATATTTTAAAGGATACAAATAGATAGCCAGATGAAGAGACACATATGACAAGATCCAGAAGGGTCCTGAGCACAGAAGTTTCTGTCCCCACGGAGTTTAGAATATGCCACCCTCCTGGCATGCAAAGGCATTCTTGTTCACCAACCCAGAAGCTCTCTGAACTTTGCTGTTTATTGTTTTTATGGAGGCTTCATTATGTAGGCATGACTAATTAAATCACCAGCCATGGTGATTAAGTGGGGGGGAGGGGAGCAACTAGGGGGATGGCTAAAATTTCCAGCCCTGTAATCACATGATTGGTGCCTCTCGCAGCTAACTCCCATCCTCCAAGAGTTACCGCATTGTGTAAACTCAGATGGTTGAAAGGGGCTTATAATGAATAACAAGAAATACTCCTCTTGCCCCTCCCACCCAGGAAATATCAAGGGTTTTAGACATTCAGTGCCAGGAACTTTGGATGAAGACCAAATATATATATATATTTCTTACTATAGCACAATCACATAGTAGAAAACCAAGACTCTTGGTTTGGGATCATAAAGAAAGATAAGATTAATTCTGACTACAGGCTGGAAAAACATTCCTGAAAGTGGATCTTAAAAGACAGGTAGAATACAGATTCGGAGAAGGCAATGGCACCCCACTCCAGTACTCTTGCTTGGAAAATCCCATGGATGGAGGAGCCTGGTAGGCTGCAGTCCATGGGGTCGCTAAGAGTCAGACACGACTGAGAGACTTCACTTTCACTTTTCACTTTCATGCATTGGAGAAGGAAATGGCGACCCACTCCAGTGTTCTTGCCTGGAGAGTCCCAGGGATGGGGGAACCTGATGGGCTGTCGTCATGGGGTCGCACAGAGTCGGACATGACTGAAGCGACTTAGCAGCAGAATACAGATTGGAGAATAAACCCTGTTAGGGCAGCGTCTGAATCCATGGTTGTTCCATTGTTCTTTACTAGTGAAGCTCATTCCCCAATGAATGATGGAATGGTTTGGACACTACTGTGTCCAGGGTGTGTGTGTGTGTGTGTGTGTGTGTGTGTGTGTGTGTGTGTGTGTGTGTGTGTGTGTGTGTAGAGCCGGGGAGGGAAGATGCACGCAGACCATCATTGGCAGAAAGTAATCTGAGCAAAAGACACGAAGTAGGAAAGTAAAGAACTTTGGGTTTTTTGTTTGTTTTATTTTAAATGGTCATAGGGAGTTTACATTTGCTGGCCTTACATCAACAAAGATTATCCAAATTTACTCATGGAGATCAACCATTATCTATTAATATTTTTAATACTGTCCTGGTCATTGGATTATAAAGAAGAATTACCTGAAATTCTCTCAATTCTTTTGTACATATACACATAAATTTCAATACTAAGATCATGCAAGTCTTGTGGAGACTCCTATGCTCTCATGTAAAGAACAGGCCTTGGAGGAGAAGCTAAAGATTTCTTTTTGTGGCCTCCAGCCTATCACTTACACAGCTAGTGATTGCTCCCTGATGTAGCAGATTCAGCTGAAAGCCTGAGATATGGAGAAAGTGATGTCTAACCCTTTCTCCATATCTTCTGATAAGACAGAAGTTTTATCAGAAGTGATTTTGTGCTGCTCTGCTATTTATCATACACATAAAAAATATAAAGTTAACCTAAATCTCATTTTCCATGCAAAAGATTGCTAAAAATTAGTGAATGTTCAGCACAAGTTGCCAACAATGAATAGATCTCTGGGGAGGAGGAGGAAAGGAATTCAACTGACAGAATGCCCTAGCAAGCCAGCGGTTTCCCACAATACATAAACGTCAGCCTTTTTCCTTACGACTTTTTGTTTCTAATATTGACATGAATAGCTTTCCTGAATTGAAGATTTACATATTCCAGCTAGAAATTAAAGTTCAAGTAGTTTGTTATGTAGATTTGATTCAATGGAAGCATTAACAAGTCATAATCAAAAATTATTCTCCCTTTATACACCTTCCATTTATCCACATCCAACCACCCTTCAAGGCCAGTTTCTTTTTTAAGTCTTTCCTAATAACTTCAGCTACTATCCATCTTTCTCTCGTGCTAAAATCCTACTGTCTGTACCACCCATCAGGTACTTAGTCATGTGTAACCTTATAATATTATTTAAATTTTCACAACTTGTCTGCCCAAATGATAGGTTATAAATTTCTCGGGTTCTGTACTTTGCATTTACCAAAGAAGTTTGCATAGCCCATACAAATAGTAGGTCTTCAAAATATTTGTCAACAATTTCTTATTTTAATAAAAATATCACTAATCTTGATCCTAAAACATGTTGGGATTTATTTAAATAAACTAGTGTTATGATAAACTTGGAAAGGGGTATACTTTTTCTTTATCATCATTCCTGCTGAAGACACCATTCTCAGTCTTGCTGCTTTGAACCGAGAGGTGTGCGTTCAACATATTCAAGCAAAGTCTGAAAGACCCAGGGCCAAATGATCTGCCAGGGCCTTCAGCCTGGTGTACAGTGGCTTACCTGATGGGTGCTGAGTAGCACAAGGCAGAATGATGGCTTTGCCTCTCTCTTCAGTGACTCTAGACAGCTTCTGGACAAGATTTCCAATGCCCTAGGCTGGTGGGCAGGGCACATGGAAGACAGGGGATCACCCCCGACTTGCTGAAGGTGAAATATGCTTCTGCCGAGTCCAGAATGAAGAGAATGGTGCTGCTGAACTTCTCAGAGGGAAACAGACACTGGAAATAAAAGGTCTTGCTTCTTTTTGGAAGGGGAGGAGAAGGTATTTTAACGATCAGTCAGTCTTAATTATTTTTACTTGCAATGGGAGAGAAATAAACCTCCTGACAGAAGTCCAGAGCTGAAGGGGAGGAAATGAAACCCCTTGCAGCTTCCTCTGCTGGCTGAGCACCTGCTGTCGTGCAGGCTGTTCACCCTGGCTTGGCCATGGTGTGGCTCCTGTAGGCCAGTCAGTCCCCTCCTCTCCTGCTTTCTCCTTCTCCCCAGATTCCTATACAGGCCATCTGGAGCAGGGGAATAAGTTTCAATCTCCCTTGTTCAAAACAGAATTCTGTTTTGAAATCTGCTTACTCCTCCCTTCACCCCCAATCCTGGTCACAGGCCCAAAATGAATTTAACTGTTAGGAGATAATACTCATCAAGAGATAATGTATCTTTTGTTTCTTTAGGTAAATTTACTCCTAAGTATTTTATTCTTTTCATTGCAATGGTGAATGAGACCATTCTTAATTTCCTTAATTTCTCTTTCTGTTTTGCATTGTTAGTATATAGGAATGCAAGGGATTTCTGTGTATTAATTTTATAGCCTGCAACTTTACTATACTCACTGATTAGCTCTAGTAGTTTTCTGGTGGTGTCTTTAGGATTTTCTATGCAGAGGATCATGTCATCTGCAAACAGTGAGAGTTTTACTTCTTCGTTTTCAATCTGGATTCCTTTTATTTCTTTTTCTTCTCTGATTGCTGTGGTGAGGACTTCCAAAACTATTTTGAATAGTAGTGGTGAGAGTGGGCACCCTTGTCTTATTCCTTATTTTAGAGGAAATGCTTTCAATTTTTCTCCATTGAGCATAATGTTTGCTGTGGATTTGTCATATATGGCTTTTATTATGTTGAGGTATGTTCCTTCTATGCCTGTTTTCTGGAGATTTTTTTTTTTAATCATAAATGGGTGTTGAATTTTGTCAAAGACTTTCTCTGCATCTATTGAGATAATGTTTCAATTTGTTAATATGGTGTATCACATTGTTTTGTGAATATTTAAGAATCCTTGCACCCCTGGAATGAAGCCCACTAACAAAGCAACTGACAAAGAATTAATCTCCAAAATATACAAGCAGCTCATGTAACTCAGTACCAGGAAAATAAACAATCCAATCAAAAGGTGGGCCAAAGAACTAAACAGACATTTCTCCAAAGAAGATATACAGATGGATATTAAACACATGAAAAGATGCTCAACATCACTCTTTATCAGAGAAATGCAAATCAAAACCACAATGAGGTACCATCTCACGCCAGTCAGAATGGCTGTCATCAAAAAGTCTATAAACAATAAATGCTGGAAAGAGTGTGGAGAAAACGGAACCCTCTTACACTGTTGGTGGGAATGCAAACTGAAATGAATGTAAGCCACAATGGAGAATAGTGTGGAGATTCCTTTAAAAACTGAAATTAAAACTGCCATATGATGCAGCAATCCCACTGCTGGGCATACGCACCAAGGAAACCAGAATTGAAAGAGACACACATATCCCAATGTTCATTGCAGCACAGTACTGTTTACAATAGCTAGGACATGGAAGCAACCTAGATGTCCATCAGAGGATGAATGGATAAGGGAGTTGTGGTAGATATACACACAGAATATTACTCAGCTATAAAAAAGAACGCATTTGAGTCAGTTCTAATGAGATGGATGAAACTGGAGCCTATTATACAGAGTGAAGTAAGTCAGAAAGAGAAACACCAATATAGTGTATTAATGCATATATATGGAATTTAGAAAGATGGTAATGATCCTAAATTCAAGACAGCAAAGAACAGACTTTTGGACTCTGTCGGAGACAGTGAGGGTGGGATGATAAGAAAGAATAGCACTGAAACATGTATATTACCATATGTGAACTAGAGGATCAGTGCAAGTTCTGTGCATGAACCAGGGCACTCAAAGCTCTGGGACAACCCAGAGGGTGCAATGGGGAGGGAGGTGGGAGCAGGCTTAAGGATAGGCAGACACATGTGCACCTGTGGCTGATTCATGTCCCTGTGTGGCAAAAACCACCACAATATTATAAAATAATTGTCCTCCAATTAAGATAAATTAATTTTAAAAATCCACAAGAATCTAAATAGCATAGTGATTTGGTACCCATGTCCAACTGTTTAAAAATAAGTCTTCCCTGAGATCACACATAGGGTTAAATGACCTCTTTGTCCCTGTGTTAAAGTGTCTTATTATCCACCACATTATAGTGAATATACTATTTTCAAATACATCTCCTTCATTACATTAAGAGACTGTAGAGAGAACTTTAGTATGTTTGGTACTAAGCCCATGGTAGGATCATAAGTATTGTTGTTCAATCACTAAGTCATGTCTGACTCTTTGCAACCCAATGGACGGCAGCACACCAGGCTTCCCTGTCCTTCACTATCTCCTGAAACTTGCTCAAACTCATGTCCATTATGTCAGTGATGCCATCTCTAATCATCTCATCCTCTGTTGTCCTCTTCTCCTCCTGCTCTCAATCTTTCCCAGCATCAGGATCTTTTCCAAGGAGTCAGCTGTTCACATCAGATGGCCAAAGTATTAGAGCTTCAGCTTCAGCAGAAGTCCTTCTGCTGAATATTCAGGGTTGTTTCCTTTAGGATTGACTGGTTTGATCTCCTTGCAGTCCAAGGGACTCTCAAGAGTCTTCTCCAACACCATAGTTCAAAAGCATCAATTCTTTGGTGCTCAGCCTTCTTTATGGTCCAACCCTCACATCCATACAGGACTACTGGAAAAATCATAGCTTTGACTACATGGATCTTTGTTAGCAAAGTGATGTCTCTGCTTTTTAATATGCAGTGGTTTGTCTCAGCTTTACTTCCAAGGAGCTTCTTTTAATTTCATGACTGAGGTCACTGTCTGCAGTGACTTTTGGAGCCCAAGAAAATAAAGTCTGTCACTGTTTCCACTGTTTCCCCATCTATTTGCCATGAAGTGATGGGACCTGATGATTTGATCTGAGTTTTTTGAATGTTGAGTTTTAAGCCAGCTTTTTCACTCACCTCTTTCACCTTCATCAAGAAGAGCTTTAGTTCCTCTTCACTTTCTGCCATTACAGTGGTGTCATCTGCATATCTGAGGTTGTTGATATTTTTCCTGGCCATCTTCATTCCAGCTTGTTATTCATCCAGCCTGGCATTTCACATGAGGTACTCTGCATATGATTTAAATAAGCAAGGTGACAATATACAGCCTTGACGTACTCCTTTTCCAATTTTGAATGAGTCTGTTGTTCCATGTCTGGTTCTAACTGTTGCTTCTTGACCTGCATACAGGTTTCTCAGGAGGCAGGTAAGGTAGTTTGGTATTCCCACCTCTTTAAGAATTTTCCACAGTTTGTTGTGATCCACACAGTCAAAGGCTTTAGGGTAGTCAATGAAGCAGAAGTAGATGTTTTTCTGGAATTCCCTTGCTTTTTCTACAATCCAGTGGATGTTGACAATTTGATCTCTAGTTTCTCTACCTTTTCTAAATCTAGCTTGTACATCTAGAAGTTCTCGCTTCACATACTGTTTAAGCCTAGCTTGAAGGATTTTGAGCATTACCTTGCTAGCATTTGAAATGAGCATATTTGTACGGTAGTTTGAACATTCTTTGGCATTGCCTTTCTTTGGGATTGGAACAAAAATGCTTTTTCCAGTCTGGTGGCCACTGCAGTTTTCCAAATCTACTGGTGTATTGAGCGCAGAACTTAAGCAGCATCCTCTTTTAGGATTTGAAATAGCTCAGCTCGAAGCCCATCACCTCCATTGCCTTTGTTCGTATGAATGCTTCCTAAAGGCCCACTCGACTTCACACTCCAGGATGTCTAGCCTAGGTTAGTGACCATGTGCTTATCCAGGTCATTAAGGCCTTTTCTTGTATAGTCCTTTTGGGTATTCTTGCCACCTCTTTTTATTCTTTTCTCCTTCTGTTAAGTCCTTGCTATTCTGTCCTTTATTGCGCCCATTTTTGCATGAAATGTTCCCTTGGTATCTCTAATTTTCTTGCAGAGATCTCTAGTCTTTCCCATTCTATTGCTTTCCTTTATTTCTCTGCATTGTTCACTTAAGAAGGCTTTCTTATTTCTCCTTGCTATTCTTCGGAGCTCTGCATTCAGCTGGGTATATCTTTCCCTTTCTCCTTTGCCTTCTGATTCTCTTCTTTTCTCAGCTATTGGTAAGGCCTCCTCAGACAACCACTTTACCTTCTTTTCATTTTTTTTTTTTTTTTTTGGCATGGTTTTGGTCACTGCCTCCTGTACAATGTTACAAACCTCCATCCATAGTTCTTCAGGCACTCTTTCTACCAGATCTAATCCCTTGAATCTACAAATGACTGTTGCTACCTAACAGACATGTTGTTGAGTCAACACACCGGGAAAAAAATTCTATTCTATGGGGCTTTCACTCTTGAAAGGATCACAGAGGACCTGACTCTGAGTTCTGATGCTGTGAGGTGCTATGAGAAGAGTCCTGAGGCAGCGACATATTCCCAAGACTGTTGACGTAATGTTGCTAACAGAAGCTTGTCATATCTGGCAGGTCCAAGAGAAAGAGGTGAAATTGCAATGCTACCCTCAACACTTAAATTTGACAGTTGTCTGCTCTACAATAATAAAAAGAAAACCCTGATGGCAACCAATCTCCTAAGAAGGCAGGCAGATCCAAATGAGTAACGAGGATCTGGCCCAAGAGACTTAGGCTCCTGGAGGTGTAGAATCATCCGTCTTTAGGGATTGCTACCTGTAAGCGTCTATAGCATAACAGAGATAAGCTCCGATGAGGTAAGGAGAGAAAAGCACTTTAAGCACTTTGATGATAAAACTGTAATTGTTTTGCAGCACTGTTTGGAAATTGTGACACAATACTTCCTTGGCTTTTAGACAACTTAAAATTGCTTATAATTTTTTTTTAAATGTACATTAATGTATCATTTTGTTCCCCCTGACTCTCCTTAAGGATCTGGGAGGCTCAGAACAAGATGTTTCAAGATGATACAAGAAGTGAAAAAAGCTGGAGTAGCAGCTGGAGCCAGAGCTCAGGGGAACTGGCTGTACAAAGTGCAAAGTAGAGCTAGGTAAGGGTGGGGACTGTGTGGCTTTGAAGGTGGAGACAGCTACCCTGGAGGGAATGTGTTACTCATAAACCTTTTAAAGAGTTTTGCCTGGATTGCAGCTGCAAAGCAATTAAACAGCTGTGGACAGACAGACATGACCTAATTCATTGGCCTTTCCTGTTGTCTTTGGTGCAGCCGGTGCTATAGCCTAACCTGCAACTAAGAGTGTTTGGTGGGGTGCAAGGTTGCAGGTTGCTGAGAATAGGGGAGAAACTGATGTCCTTGAGGAAGAAGAGGCACTAAACCCAAGCAGGACCCCATGGCGCCTTCCCAGGACATGGGGCCTTCTCTAGCTCCTCTCTCAAGTACCTAGATAGTATTTAATACACATTTCCTAATTTGTTTTGCAGATATAAAAAAAAAAAAAAACTTCCCCCTCTCCAACAAACAGAAGATGTTAACTACTTGACAACCATCAGCACACAGCCCCAGGTCTCTTGGAGCCTAAGGACTGACAATGTTAACCCCTGTGACACCACCCTGGTACCTGTCCATCAGCCAGAGAACTGTGCACAAGCTGATCACAGACTCTGCTCCCTCACCTGGCTTTTAAAAGTGCCTTGCCTAAGCCCATCGTGGAGTTCAGGGTTTTTAGGGCATGAGCCACCCATCTCCTTGCCTGGTCTTGCAATAAACCTTTCTCTGCTCCAAACTCCAAAGTCTGCTTGGCCTCACTGTGCAACGGGCACAGAAACCTGCATTAACAGCACAAGCAAGCAGGCCCAGTGCAGGGAAGGCCAGACCCTCCTGACCCACTCCCTCACTGAGAAGGCCATCATCAGCAGGCCCCTTGCCAAGCCCCAGCGATTCTTCTGCTCTGAGGAGTGAAGGACCCAACACCAGCTACTGAGGTGACAACTTTCAGCAGACAGAGTTCTCACTTGGCCTTCAGTGATCCTGAAGGGGGCTGCAAAGTATAGGCTCAAGTGCCAATGCAGTGATTTAGCAACTCAAGTGTGGATGATCCAAAAGTCATGAGAATCTACCTTATGGCATCGGGAAGAAAGGAAGAGGACCACATGTAAAATACATGAGAGAAATTTTAAAACAGACTACAAAGAGTTCTGCAATTTAAAAACTGACCAATGAAAAGAAAAACCTTTGCTGCTCTCTGGGCTCTGACATCGTTTAAATCAAAATGCTGGCTGTTTAGAGGATTTAATGGGGACCCCTAGGACGTTCCTTAGGCCACTCTGGAGCCTTTGGGGGTTCTGTCTGCTGTACTCCTTGGCCCCACGGTCACTCCTGCCTGTCTCAGAGCCCCACCTCTGGGAGGGTCATCGAGGGGCTGAAGTGCAGCAAGCCATCGGCAGCAGAAAAGGGGGTGGGGGTCTTGTCAAGAAGCTGTGTCACATGGACTGCACTTGGGTCTCACCTAGACTGTGGGTTTATTTGATGCGGCTGTAGAGGTGGGGGTGAGGGGGATCACAGGGGTCCCACACTGACCTGCACACATCATCACAGTCTAGGATCATAACACACACATTCTCTCAATGGCCATTTAACTCCCTCAAAGCTAAGGCATTAACTTCCCTTTGAATCCACACATCTCCACTGTTCAGTGTCTGGGTCAGTTCACCCATAAAGCCACAGGATACATTGCACAGCTGCCAGAGGGCACAGTCTTGTGTTCCAGTCTCACATCCACCCTTGGTGGTGCTATGGTCTTGAGATATTTTGAGAAAAGAGAAAAATAAGGATAATACTATCTCACCTGGGAAAATAAGGAAATGATATCTGCTGTTTCTACTTAGTGCTCAGTCGCTCAGTCATGTCCAACTCTTAGTGACCCCATGAACTGTAGCCCACCAGGCTCCTCTGTCCATGGGATTTTCCAGACAAGAATACTGGAGTGGGTTGCCATTTCCTTCTCCATCTTTCTACTTTCAAGGATATTTGAGAGAATCTGGTGCGTATGGGAAGCTTTAAAGTACTGTATACATTTAAAATGTTATCAATCACATATTCCTGAATAATCACAGAATCAGTAAAGAAAGAGATCTAATTCCTTCCTCTTTCTTTTGACCAACTTGTAGTGATAGCAGGATGCTTTACCTTTTCAGAAACTCTTCGGACTTCCGTGTTGTCCTTCTTTAACTATGTCCTATTCTCATGTTGAACATAACCACTCAACAATCAATGTGAAGTATGACCAGGGCTTGGTTCAGGGAAGGGAGTTCACAGCCAGGAGCTAATCAGCTCCTGAATATTATAGCATTTGTATTGTGTAACCACACAGTGGGCAGTAAAAGAAAACAAAAACAGCAGAAAGTGAAAAAGAAATTCTTCCAACTGTCAGACTAAACAGCTTCAGGGACAGAAGGTCCTTTTGATCCTGCCAAGTAATTTTTAAGTGGGAAAGTACTAGAAATGAGGCTTTTTACATTTGTCAGGCATAGCCCTCCAAGACTCCAGGCTTTCCCCTCCCAAACCACAGGACTTCCTGAGAAATCAACAGTCCCTCAACTTATGTCAAGGAGTGGCTTGTACAGAAGAGGTGACAGGTGAAGTCACAACATAATGTCCTGGCAACCAAGATGGGATCTCTTATGCATATTAGAGTCATCTGGAAGCTCTGAAAAACATATATGCCTCCCTGATCACAGACCAATTTGGCTGGAATGTCAGGGTGGGACATGGCATCAGGTGCTTTGAGAGTTCCCCAGGTGGCTGTCATTTCAGCCAGGGTTGAGAATCTCTGCCTTGGCAGAGCCTACAGTTCAAGACTTGTCATCACAGAAGCCAAGCAGACACATCGAATGTATCTTAGTGCCCAGGTAGGCACACAGAGAGGAGACAGAGTGAGTACAGAGAACCCAGGTGCAACCCCCTCCAGACAGGTGAATCTTAGTACCTACCAAGTCGACATTTTATCACCTTGAGCTGAACTGGAATGGTCTACAGCTCCCACTTAGGAAATCCAGCAATAAGTTTTCCCTAGGAGGTGCCACAGGTTGGATTCCTGATCCTATGGCAGCCCATTCACAGGCAGGCTAGAGGTGCATCAGGTGACCTGCCATAATGGCCATGAACATCAGAATCTGACCAGAGAATGTGTAGAGTCAGCCAGTTGAAAATGCACAGCATCAAGTGCTGGATGAGGGAATCAAAGACATCCTAGAAGAAGGACAGGCTCTGAGAGGCAAGCAGCATAGCTGGTCCCTAGAGTTGCCTTGGTTTCCCAAATCCTTCAAATTCCAGATTCAGCCCACATGTAACCTTTGGGCAAAGCCCTCTCTATCTAAGGGGCCCTGAGTGACTCCTCCTTTCCATCCAAAGACCCTGACTAACCTGAGCGTGTTGGAGACTGACCATGGCACCCAGAAGGATGGGGAGAAGCAGAAGCACAGAGAAGCAAGAGAAGAACAGGGCAACTCCCAAAAGATGCTGAAGCAAGAGACAGAAACTGTGAAAGGGCAGACGGGGCATGAACAGTGAGTGCAGGATAATCAGAAAGAAAACTGAAGGGAATTTTCTGGCAGGGAAACAGAGCCTTAGCAATATAAGGCTGGGAAGTGAGAAAAAGCAGAATATACAGGATGATAGAAGAGGGCAACTGGGATGGAAGACAAAAGAAGAGGACAAGAAATTTCTTTCCCTGCTCTGCGCTGTTGGGAGATGACCCCTATAAGTACATTTCTCACGCTCAACTAGAAGTTAAAGACTTCCAGCTGGCTTCAGCCAGGCACTGGCAGGAACTGGAAGTCTAGAAGGGAAAAGTCAGGGTATTTCTCCTCCTCCCTCTGCCTTATGAAGAACTTCCGGTAGGGACTGTTTCTCCCAGGTTTCCAAATCCCCAGACAGGTCTGCCAAGGTCCCAGTTTCTCTTGAAGGATCATAATCTGTAGGGCTTGGCTAACCCCGCCTGCTTCTAAAAAAACAAAAAGAAAAAAATGTAAACTTAATTGTTCTTCAGTCACTCAGTCCTGTCCAACCCCACAAACTTTAGCATGCCAGGCTTCCTTGTCTTTCACTATCTGCCAAAGTTTGCTCAAACTCATGTCCATTGAGTCAATGATGCCATCCATCCATCTCATCCTCTGTTGCCCACTTCTCCTGCCCTCAATCTTTCCCAGCATCAGGCTCTTTTCCAATGAGTCAGCTCTTCACATCAGGTGGCCAAAGTATTGGAGCTTCAGCTTCAGCACCACCAGTCCTTCAAATGAATATTCAGGGTTGATTTCCTCTAGGACTGACTGGTTATATTTTATTATATAAAGATTTTTAAAAATCCTTTTCTTAGATAGGTAGAAATTAAGTGCAATGAAATCTGTGAAATATATTTGTCATGCTGCTGCTGCTGCTGCTGCTAAGTCACTTCAGTCGTGTTCGACTCTGTTCGACCCCTTAGATGGCAGCCCACCAGGCTCCTCTGTCCCTGGGATTCTCCAGGCAAGAATACTGGAGTGGGTTGCCATTTCCTTCTCCATATTTGTCATAAATAGGACAAAAGTCAATTTCCTTCATGTATAGAGAAACATATAAAGCAATAAGAAAAAACCCCATTAAGACTCTGTGTCATAGTGGTGTTTGCTTTCTAGAATCCATTCCCCTAGTTTCCCCACTTTTTAATTTTGTTGTGGCATCAAAATGTGCAGTCCTAGAGGATGGATCACAAATGATTTAAGTCTAACATTTAAATCCGACTCCTTGATTTTCAATTCCCTTGAAGCAACCAGTGGCTTTATGACCTGGATTTGGTCAATGAGAGTTAAGGGGAGGTGTGCGGGATAGTATTCAGCAAAGCTTTCACTTTCATAATCGAATGGACAGATGTAGTTGGCTGCACCTTTATCCCCTCTCTCCCACCTTAAACATGGATGTGATGTTTGGAGCAGTTGTAGCCATCTTTCATTACAAAGGGACCAAACTGACATCCTAAACCACTAAACCAGCTAGCAGACCTATTTCCAGATACCTTGTTATTTCCAAACAATTTATTCCCAATGGATTAAAGCCATGATTAGATTTGTTATTTGTGACAAGAAGCATTCTGAGTATAAATTCTGAAATACAAATAGGCAAAGGTATAAATAGATAATTCATAAATTATGAAATGTAAATTAATAGTAAACATTTGAAAAAAGTTCAAATTCATTATAACCACAGTTTCAGAAATTAAATCTAGTATAAGAATTTTTAGCCTACAAAATTAGCAAAGATTAAAAATAATAATACAATTCAGTCCTGGGAAGGACAGTTTCTGCTGCAAGTCAAAGTACAATTTGGTAGAACTTTTTGGAAATCATTTCCCAACATATAACAAGAATTTAGAAAATATTTATATTATAGAATAATGATTCTACACTGTGGAATTTACCTGGCTGTGCTTAGTCGCTCAGTTGTGTCTGACTCTTTGCCCCACAGACAGTAGCCCTCCAGTCTCCTCTGTCCATGGGGATTCTCCAGGCAAGAATACAAGACCCAGGTCTCCCGCATTGCAGGCAGATTCTTTACCATTTGAGCTATAAGGGAAGCCCAAGAATACTGGAATGGGTAGCCTATCCCTTCTCCAGGGGAACTTCCCAACCCAGAAATCGAACCATGGTCTCCTGTATTGCAGGTGGATTTTTTACCAGCTGAGCTACCAGGGAAGCCCATAATTTATCTGAGCGACACACTTCTAATTGAATTAAGGATGTAAGCACAAATTTTGTAATGACATTATTTAACATACTGTAACACAGCATGACAAACCTGACTCCATATTGAATCTATTCCTTTATCTCTAATCTTTGTGCTCTGTTGCTTGTGCTTAGTTATGCTGGTTCTGAGCCATTTGTAAAATAATGTTGCCTGTAACTTGAAATATACAGGATAGCCCCTTCTCAAGACTCTTATCTTTAAAGGCATAACACTTTCCCCACTCATATAGAGATAAAAAGCTGCAGAACAGAGAATAATATTTGTCTTGTTGGAGGTTTGTAAGAACATTGTGATCACACCTAAATGTACAGATGCAAAAACAAAGAATTCTGGCATCAAGAAGTCTGCAACAACCAGCCACATCCCCTCCCCTCCAGATATAAAAGAAGCCTGAATTCTAACTCAGGTAAGATGATTCTTTGGGGTACTAGTCCATCATCTTCTTGATCTGCTGGCTTTCTAAGTAAAGTAGCCCCAACAACTCATCTCTCAATTTATAGGCCTGCAGTATAGTAATCAGTATGAGCTTGAACTTGTTAACAATAACGAGAAACAAAAAAGAATAAGAGAAAATTGAAGTACCTAAAATATTGGAATGATTAATTAAATTATAAAATACACGTAGAAGAATAGTATACAGCCACAAAAAATGTTGACTAAGAGTCTTACATTTGAAGGGGTTATTTTTATGTCAGATATTACACATAAAAATATACATAATACTATTACAATTATATGAAAGTGAGTGTGGATGAAAATAGTTTTGATGGTTCCTAAAAAGTTAAACCCAGAATTAACAAATGTCACAGTAATTCCACTCCTGGGTATACACCCAAAAGAAAGGAGAACAAGTACTCAAAATCCTTGTAGATAAACGTTCATAGCAGCACTATTCACAATAGACAAAAGTGGAAACAACCCAAATGTTTATGAAGAATGAATAAACAAATTGTGGTATATACATATAATGAAATATCATTCAGAACAATTTTAAAAAAGAATGAAGTACAGATAGATGCTACAAGGAAGACAGACATCAAAACATGCTGAGTAAAGTGGGCACCAAAGGTTACATATCACATTTGTTGCTAAGTCACTTCAGTTGTGTCCGACTCTGTGTGACCCCATAGACGGCAGCCCACCAGGCTCCACCGTCCCTGGGATTCTCCAGGCAAGAACACTGGAGTGGGTTGCCATTTCCTTCTCCAAAGCATTAAAGTGAAAAGTGAAAGGGAAGTCGCTCAGTCGTGTCTGACTCTTAGCCCACCAGGCCCTCCATCCATGGGATTTTCCAGGTAAGAGTACTGGAGTGGGGTGCCATCACCTTCTCCAACATATCACATGGAACGTTCTATTATATGAAATGTCCAGTAGAGGTAGATACATATAGACAGAAAGCTGATTGGTGGCTGCCAGCAATTGGAGGGAGCAGGAATAAAGAATAACTTTAAAAAAAATTAATTTCATTGAAGTATAGTTGATTTACAATGTTGTGTTAATTCTGCTGTTAATATACCAAAGCAATTCATTATTTTTCATATTCTTTTCCATTATGGTTTATCACAGTTTATTGAATACAGTTGCCTGTGCTATACTGTAGGACCTTGCTGTTTATCCATTCCATACATATAAATTTGCATATGCTAATCTGAAACTCCCAGTTCATCCCGCCCCCACCCCTCTCCCCCGTGGCAACACAATCACAAGTCTGTTCTTTATGCCTGTGAGTCTGTTTCATAGATAAGTTCACTTGTGTCATATTTTAGATTCTACATATAAATGATAGCATATGGTATTTATCTTTCAAAGAGTAACTATTTAATGAGTTTAATTTTGAAGTGATGAGATTTTTTTTGGCCTTGTGTCCAAGTATTCCAACACCATTTGTTGAAAAAGACTATCCTTCATTGAATTGCTTTCATACCTTTGTGAAAAAAATCAGTTGGCTATATTTTGGGGCTCTATTTCTGGACTATATTCTGTTCCATTAAATCATATAAATTTTCCCCTTCACAAATACTATGCTATCTTGATTACTATGACTTTATAGTAAGTCTTAAAATCAATTAGTGTGATTCTTTCCAATTTTTTTTTCAAAATTGCTTTGTCTATTCAGTTCCTTTGTTCTTCCATAAAAATTAGATTTCTAATTGTTCATTATTAGTATATGGTAATACAATAGGTTTTTATATATTAATCTTGTATCCTACCACCTTGTTAAAGTCACTTATTAGTTCTAGGATTTTTTTCCTTTTGGTAGATTTTTTTCTTTGTAAACAATCATGTCATTAGCAAATATGGATAGTTTTATTTCTTCCTTTCTGATATGTGTATCATTTACTTCCTTGCCTGGCTAGGACCTCAACTATGATCTTAAGTAGGAACAGTAAGATTGATTGTACATCTTGTCTTGTTTTCAATCTTAAGGGGGAAAGTAGTCTTAAACCATTAGGTATTATGTTAGCTAAAAGATTTTTTGTAGATGCCTTTTATCAGGGTCTATTTCTTCCTTGCCAAGAGTTTTTTTTTCAAAGCCCTTTCTGCATCAATTGATATGATCACATGTGTTTCTTCTTTAGATTGTTGATATAGTGGTTTACAGTAATTTATTTTAAAATAGAGAACAACCTGTACTGTTTTGTATTAAATTGTGTCCTCCAAAAAAGATATGTTGGAGTCCTAACCCTTAATACCTTATTTGGAGACAAGGTCTTTACAAAGGTAATCAAGCTAAAATGAGGTCTTTAGTGTGGGCTCTAATTCAGTAATGATTGGTGTCCTTATGAAGAGGGCAAAATTTAGACAGCAGAGGCAGATGCACACACAGTGAGAATGCCATGTGAAGACTGGAGTTACAGTGCCACCAGCCCTGGAACCAGCAGAGTTCCTGGGAGAGCCCTGGGACAGAGTCTACTCAAGCGCCTTCAGAGGGCGCGCCATTCCTGACACCTGGAGGCCAGCTCTTTACCGCAGATCTGCAGAACAGAGCAGTGGTTGCCAGGTTACCCTCTCCCAGCTCAGATCAGACCGCTCCCTCCTCCACTGCCACTCCATGTGTTGTTTTAAAGTTGAAACCAAGGCAAACTTGATATAAATATAAAACACCACAGCCTTTCTTTGGAAAGTGGTGAGTTCGGTGTCGCTGTAGCCCCTAATTTCCTCTTTCATCACTAGAAAGTCTAACACACAGAGGAATGAGAAAGCTGGCTCCTGTGGTATGCCAAGTTGGTGTTTTGAGTACAGCCTTTAGATAGGGCCACTGGCAAGGCCAGTAAGGAAACATTCCTGGGCAAAGTGAAGCGAGCCTAAGGCTCTCAATATTATGGCCTGTGCAGTAACTAACTGTGGAAAAACAGACCCGAGTTGCTTCAGCAAGGCTCTTAGCCAACTTAGCTCAGTTTTAAAACTCAAATATGTTAATAGGAAGAAAAATATTTTCTGACTAACCTTAACTTGACCTTCTTTGCCCTTCATGTCGTATCCCCAGATCTATCCTTCTCTCACTTTGTGTTCCCTCACAGAAGTAAGTTAAGGTTCACTTAATTAGGAATTGAGTACCTACTAGGTGTATGAGGCTCTCATCCCTGAGACAATCCTTGACCACAGGAACTCGAGACTGATGTACAGAAATGAACTTACCCATGAATACATTAACATTACAAAATGTATAAAACATTATCATGAAAAGGGCAGAAAAAATTCAGATATTTAAAGTCATACTTATGAAGGAAAAGACAGTTATTTTGTATCTCTTGCATTTCTTTATTATCAAAAGAAATAATAAAAAAAATCTATAATAATTTTAAGGAATAAAATAATAATAAAATGGTTAGAGTTCCTATAAATATCACACCCAAGAGATAACCATCTTAGTAGTTTACAGTATATCCTTACAAAATGCATATATACTTTTTAAAAAAGCAAACAGTGATAAGAGAAAATTTCACATACTGAGGTACGGGGAAGTCATTCTGGCTTATACATGAGTAAACTTGAACTTTGTGCTAACTAAAACAGTCTGTGTGTACAGACATTGTATATCTGCTTTAATTATTAAAGAAAAGGGCAGAATGTGCAAAAGTAAAGAATGTGCATGTTAAAAATAAAGATTAAATGCTTCTCTTCCTGGGATACCAAAACTAGTACTATTTAAATGATAAGACTCCTTTCCCAGGTGCTAAGGCTGTACTGACTTGCTATGTACATGCTGATCTATTTTCTTTTTTTTTTTTTAACTTGAAGGAATGTATCCTTGACTTGTTTGATGTTCTTTGCTCTGAAAATACACAAAACTGTGTTGAAAACCATGCTTCTCCATAGAAGTTCTTCAGAGTTATCTGAGAGGCTGTTTGGGGGGCTATAAGTCCTGCTGCTGCTAAGTCGCTTCAGTCGTGTCCAATTATGTGTGACCCCATAGACGGCAGCCCACCAGGCTCCTCCATCCATGGGACTTCCCAGGAGTGGGACTTCCCACTGGAGTGGGGTGCCATTGCTTTCAAGGACACATGATTACCTAGAATTGTATGTTCTCTATTTTCATGGTCAATGAATAGCAAGATCTGTAAGTGCAAAGACCTCAGTGCTGGTTCTGTTACAAGCTACGTGACAATGTGAGGATAATCACTTCAACTTCATTGTAGAAAGCAGTACTGCACAGTGATTTAAGTGCTGATGGAGTCCACAAATTCAGTGCTTCTTAGCAATATTATCTCAATCAAGTTACTTATCCTCCCTAAACTTCTTCTGAATGGAGACTAAAAATATCCCTCAATTCATCAGATTGTTGTAAAAATAATTAAAGGAGATAATGCATATGAAGAGTTTAGCACAGAGCAAGTACTCAATTAAATATGAGCTATTATTACTGTTGCTGTTTTTGTTAGCTTTTGAAAAAAAAATACCTGCTTTATTAGTTTAGGATGAGGATAAAAACTAACTTTAAGAGTTATAATGTCACAAAACCTAACTAGGGCACTAATCGTCAACCTTGGGATTTGTTGTTGTTGTTTAGTTGCCAAGTAACGTCTGATTCTTTTGCGACCCCATGGACTGTAGCCCACCAGGCTCCTCTGCCCGTGGGATTTTCCAGGCAAGAATACTGGAGTGGGTTACCATTTCCTTCTCCAGGGGATCTTCCTGACCCAGGGATTGAAACCATGTCTCCTACTTTGGCAGGCAGATTCTTTACTGCTGAGCCACCAGGAAAGCCCTTATTTACCAGGCTCCTGTCATTATCTGCCAATACCACTTTCTCAAGCAGACTTCCCACATGGCTGCATTTCAGCCCTCTTCATTGTAAGAACGAAATGCAGCCAAGCATATTCTTTCATCTCTCTTAAGTGTCTCAACTTTTTTTCCACTCTCAGTTGAAAAGACCCACATCTAACTTTTGATCTACTTAATATATTTTCAGTTTGGCTATATTTTTAAAAAAAACTCAAAAAGTAAAAATTATGAAAGGTCAATAATTCCTAAGGTCACTAAAACAAACTCACTTGTACAATAAGCTGTAAACTCACCTTGTTTGGTTATTCTGAGCATTAACTCTTTTAATTATTTTTACAGATTAGGTGTGGAACTATAATAGTATAGTAGTTCCACATGTATTGCCCACAGAGACCAATCTAAGGAGCAATTAGACAGGAGAATTTGCTTGAGAGAAAGCTTTCCTCTCAATTTAAAGGAATTAACTAAACTGGATGTTATTGAAAAGTACAGACACCTCAGAGATCCATGATGTTGATCCCATTCTTTGTTACATTATCAGAACACTCCAGCCTATAGGGCATCCCTGTGACCTCCATGCAGTTCTCATGGTCCCTTCCTCAGCCATGCAGGGCTCCATGAGAGCAAGCTACATATATATGAACTCTTCATCTTACAGGGTTTACCACCAACCAAAAACTTTCATAGACTGAAGCCATTTGCAGCAGAATTTCTTTGCTGTATCCTCAAGGTCAGCACAGTGTCTGGCACATAACAGATGCCCCATAAATAGGTATTCAATGTTTCTTGAGTCTGCCCTTGTCAGAGGCAGATTTTACCTGCTGCGAGAGGAGAAAGCAGGCAGAAAGCCTAAGAGACAGGAGACCTGTGTATCTGGCTTTTAATCTCAGCAGGACGCTACAGTTGCCACCAGCTATCAATTACTTCACCACTTTGATATATACAGACCTCCTCAAGACTGAGCCACAGCTCAGGTACACTAGTGTAAATCAACTGAAACAGCTAAGCATGGGAAAACCATCCTGGGCTGCAATCTTGCCACTGGGCAAAGATAGTCTAAATCTGGATATGCCATTTTTGAAACTTAATTACATCAGGTGCTATAACATCGTATACTTTGTAAGTTTTCTGCAATAGAAAAAAAACACACATTTTGGTTATTGTTGTCTCTTCAGTGTGCTGACTACTTGATATAATCTCTTAGTACTTTCAGTCACACTTATGAGATGGGCATGGTGAGGGTGATAGGTAGTTGGGTTTTCCAAAGACTTTTGTAAAGTGTAAGATGCTTTTCACATTTTATTCTATGTATCATATTTATGTGTATATATATGTATATTTATGTATGTATACACACAGATGTATATTTTCTCCAAGGTGTGAGAGCAGTAAGGGGAAATTTTTCACTTGCCAATCGTGATTTAAACTCTCAGCCATTTCTCTTCACTGCAGCTAGAACCACAGACTGTACCAGGCCCAAAAAGTCATACCCAAGTTAATACTTCCAGGAAAAAAAACCTTTCCACAATCCAAAATGAAGTGTAACTGACAGACTGGAATTTAAGTTGTAATTTTCACTTCTATTATGGGATCTCAGAGAATTTCTGTAGCTCAGATCCCAAACTCACAGGATTGAAGAGGACACATGTAACAGAGTGATTGTAGTCCATGACAGGGTTCAGGAGGGAGAAATCCCATCCTGCAGAGGGTACTGGGCAATGAAAAGAAGGTGAAACAGAGACTGAGAAATGGGAAGAAAAGCAAGGGACTGCAGAAACCTCTGACTCCAGCCAGAGCAGACCATTAATTCCTTCATCAAGTATTTACAAGGGGCTATACAGACAGGAACCTTGTGACTAGGGCCTCCCTCTCCTTTAAGCCATGAAATCCTACACCCTTCCCCTCATCTGCCTTCCCAGAGCCAGGTGGCATGTGCCCAGGATTCTTGCATCCTTACCCGCAGGTCTGCCTTCCCATCTTGGCATTGTTGGGCTTGAGGGCAGTGGAGCCCAGCCCCCAGCTGTCAGGCAAGCCCACACCTTTCAGCAAACATTTACTGAATGTTCCCCATAGGCCAAGAGCTATGGCAGGCCCTAGAGAGTCACAGAAAGGAGATGAACAAATTTTTACTTATTTTCTTCTAGTTGCTAAGCACGTGCCCAGATGCCCAGAAGAAACTGAAATAATAACATAAGCAGTATTTTGTGTTCTGCTTTTTCACAGAACAATGTCTCATACATTTTTTCCACCATTGCATCCATGAAAAGCTTGAGGTGCATACAAAACAACCAAGGTAGTCAGAAATATTGAACTAAAATATCACACTGGATGGGACATAATGATGTCTTCACAACTGTCCTTTGTAATGACTGCACTCTTACTTAGATTTGAAAATTCCCACTCTTTTGCTTACAGGTAAAACTGCAATATCTGAGAGTATATGTGCTGTTTTTCCTCTAATATAACATAACATATGCTATGTTTTAAGTTGTTTCCAGCTTTGTGAAATGGAATTAAGTGTGTACCTGAGGTTATTGAGAGGATTAATTAAATATGTATAACATGTTTAATACAGTGCCTAGTATATAGTAAGAGACCAATAAATGTTAGCTATTATTATTATTATCACAATAATAACTATTATTACCTAAAAGGAAGCATTTAATAAATGTTCGTGTGGTCATCTTCCACCTCAATCTCCTACTAATGAGAAACATCCAAGAATTGGATGACTAGGTCAACAGCAAGTCATGTCTTCATAGGTATTGGCATATTGTTCACCAAAACGATAGTATTCAATTTCGAATGCCACTAACAACAAGCAGAATGTATCCATTTCACTTCACCAAGTCTTTTCTGTTATTTTTAAAGGTGCAACACGGTATCATGAGATTACTTCAATTTTCTTTTTTTAAAATTGCTGTTAGGATGAACATTTTCCCATATGTTTTGTTTACTGTTTGGATATATTCCAAACAGTAGTATAAATGACTTATTTCTATGTTTTGCCTATTTAACAACTTGAATCTTCATGTTTTCTTAAAAATTTGAATAAACTCTTCATATATTTGAAACATTATAATATTTAATGCAAATACTTCCCCAGTAAGGCAGAGTCAGAGAGTTCTGGTACCAATGAAGGAAGATCAGGGGAAGCTCACTTCTGTAGGTGGGGCTACAATCTCCTGCACAGTGAACTCAGCTAGTTCTATGCCATTAAGATCCACCTCTGGATACCTCTGGCCTTGCATGATACTGTAGTCCTGTATTTCTAACTGTAGGATACTTCTTAGTTGTCTTGTAGATAGCTCAATGCTATCATAGATAGGCCTCAACCAGCAAACATTCCAAGCTTCAACATTTAACCCCTGCTCTTTTTGTCCTGGTCAAGAGATCTGGAGACTGTTCCTCAGTATAGTTAAAAAGGCCTCTGAGCATCTCTTGGGACTGTTGTACTTTCTCCCAAATAATAACCTTGATTTATATGTCATGTGTCTTGACTTTCGATTAGGAAAATGTGATGATAAAAAATTGAGTAGAAGAACCAAGTTGATATGTCATTGCAGGGCTTTTCTGCATGCCAGTATCCGCTACTAAAACTGATGCATGCGAGCTCATTAGCAGAGCAGTCCCATGGAGACTGCTATCCAATGATAGGTATTTGACAATGGGACACAGGAATCAACTAGGGGAAAATAAAATACTAGAAATAATTGCCTCGAGCATTGGGCTCAAGTGTCTGCTTTCATTAAATTATTTTTCTGTTTTAATGGTGTCATTTAATTATTTATTATTATTATTTTTCAAATTTTGTTTAGTAGTTAACAGTACTGATTTTGTCTTTGCATTATGGCTTTTTCTGCTGATGTTCCAGTTAGGATATGAGTGCCATGAAGTGTGTTTTAGGCTTCCTTCTAAGGCCTAGCCTAAGGGCCTTTGCCACCCAAGTGTAATTCCACTTCCCTCTAAAGTCAGCTGCTATGGGCACCATAGGCTGCTACAGAGAAAATACAATAAGGCAAGCATCAGGTCAAATACAAAAAGTCAAAATTTCCTTGAATTTTAAAATAAATGACATTACTATTTCTAAAAACTATACTTCATGAACAGTTAGCAGGATGTTGATAACATCTTCAATGGAAGCTACCCTTTTCCTAATTCTACCCTCACTTTCCCCCCAAATATACTGGGTCCACTTAAGAAGTCCAGTCCTTTCCAGAAACAACAAACACTTCCAAGAACACACACTAAGAGCAACCAGTTTCTTAGTCCTTTTGGAGTATGTGTTAAAAAAACAAAACAAAACTGTGTGCAGTTCTAAAGCTCTCCTTTCCAAGGTTAGGTGTGCCTGTGTACACTGCATGTGCCCACATGTGGGTATAAGCGTGTGTGTGTGTGTGTGTATATGGATATACTGGGCTCAGGAGGGCACACTTCTGCAGTTTGAGGAAATGATAGAGCCTGTTTTTCTAATGGCAGATTATGATGGTATGAAATACACATCCTTAAACTTCAAATGTTCGTTTCTCCCCACAGGAGTCATTTCTGGGGTCTGGGGGTGGGCTTAGCCATATCTGGTGAAGACAGGGCTTTGGGCCCAGTGTATTCTAATTGCTTCTAAAAAACCAGCAAGGGTTTCCCTATGTGAAGAGTATCTTTGGAGGTTTTTTTGCTGGGGTGTTGGTGGGTGGGTAAGTGTGATGCCTGGAAGAAAGTGGCAACACAGAACTTAGACCACCACCAAGTTGTTCACAAACAAAACGGCTTTCTAAATTCCAATCAATGCCACACTTTTTGGTCCGAGACTGATACTTTGAATTTTCTTCCATAGTCCACTGGAGAAGGCCTTGGGTGGGTTTAATCCAAGACAGATGAGAAAGTCTTTAATTGATTCCAGGACTTATCCCACACTTCCCCAGCAGAAAAAAATTGGTTACTTTACATCTCAGGCAACTATCTCCGGATTTCATTCCCTGGTAACTAATCCCTCACCTGTAACACCGCACAATAAGGTGAAGGGTGATGGTCTGCAGCAACTCATCTTCCCCAAGCACCACACACGAGGGGATCACACCATTCTAGCGACCCCAAGCGTCCCCAGTTCCAGCTAAGTTCACTCCACACCCTTTGGCTAGTTTCTCGAACTCCATCCAGCTCTTGAGGCGGGAAACACTTGACCTTCAGTGAGGTGCCAGTTCTCCTGGGCCTCGCTGACTGCCCCGGTGGGTGGAGAGGGGAAGTTTCTCCAAGAGTGTGTGCGGCGAGAGTGGACGACCCGGAGGACTCTACAAGCACGTGGTTCCGCGCCGGCCAAGACCTCGCTCCCCGCCCAGTCTCACGGGTCCGCCCTGCCCACGCCACGCGGCGGCTTGGAGGACACCTGACCGACCTGCCCCCACCCTCGGACGGACCGTAAGCAGCGACTGCTGCCCACGTGTCGCGGTCGAGGGGCGGGGCAGCCGCGCGGGACCCACGCGGAGAGAACCGCGCCGAGGGGCCCGGCCGCGCGCCGAGGGCAGGGGCGCGCCCCCCGCGGCGGGAGCGGAGCTCGCCGAGCAGCATGCCCGGGAGGCGGCGTCTGGAAAGAGCACTCGCCAGGCCTTCAAGGTTCTTCAGATTTCCCCCTGCCGCGCCGCGCGCCCCGGGCGGAGGCTGCACGTCCCCGAGCTTCAGACAGGTGCCCGGCGAAAGCTCCGCGCCCGCCGGGCTCGGTGGACGCCACGGACGCCCCCCTCAACTGTGCACCAGACCCGGGGGAACAAAGAGTTAGCTCGGTACCTGATCCTCTCCTTCTCTGCTCTCTGGAGCTCCTCATTTCTTTCCAGCACCTGAAGGATCTTCCTGGCTTCTTCATCGTTTAGGAAACTGCAATCAAACCCCTGAGGAACTTTCGTCATTTTCTCTACTGTGTGTGCATTACCCTTAAGCTCCTTGGCGCCTCCTGTTACAATGACATTTCTCAAGCTACAGAAGACCAGTTTCAGGTACTTGATTCCAGAGCCAATGAAGCCCGTCCCTTTGAAAATCTAAAACCTAGGGAGCAGCCCACACCTACAGGACTAATTTTGATGACACCTTAATGACATATTTCTCTCAGCGTATCCAACCGAGATGCAAAATGAACCGCTGAGGGAGAGAGGGAACCAATCCCATCCCGAAGGGGCGGGCCGTTCCGCGCTCCTCCCTTTCCCTCCTCCACCTGGTATCAAACTTGTTTAACTAACAAGCCTACACATAATTTAGCCCCGAAGTGGGGTGGAGGCTTGAGTGTTGGCTCCAGCGTATTTATTTTGGCTGTTGTTGTTTGCCCACAAAACTTGAACTTGACTAGTAGGCGTGAAAAAGAGAGTTTCACGACTAATTCTCGTTTCTAATAAAGAGCCCATAGGAAATAGAATTGCGGGTGGCAAAGAGTCGGGCGCGACTGAGCGACTTCACTTCACTTAGGAGCTTTAGAACTGGCAGAAGGGTTATTCCTTTTAGAAAGACCCAGAAGAACCCTTCTGGGTTCAGCCCACAAGGGTTTGCCGATACCTGCAACTCATTGTTTCACAAAGTCATTCTCAGACTTTGGAAAAATCAAAACTGTTTATGGTATTTCAGGAGAGGACATACCGAAAGGATGGTTAAAAAGCACCTGTTTGTAGTTTTCTATAAGATTTGATAAACTTCCTAATAAAAAGTTTCAGGGAAGTAATAAAAGTGCCACTTTAAAACATCTTAATCCTCAACTAGAGTAAAATGTAATCCTATGAAACCACAGAAATACCTTTCCCTAGAAAGCATTATTCCAAGATCTGATGGAAATTTCTAAATATATTCAAAAATATACACTTTTAAAATGATCAAATCTGTTTCAGAAAACAGTTTGTTTCTTTGGCTTCACTTTGCACACAGTAACTTCATGAGATCAACTTTACTGCTCCAAAGCCTTAATTTGGTCGCTTCTTATGTCGTGGTGATGGTTACTAACATTTAAATTTGCTTCCATGTGCATCATCCCTTTTCATGGCAAAAACCATAATAAAGATTTTGTATCTGTAACAAAAACATGTCAGAAATGGTTATTTATGTTTTGGCCTCACCTTATTTAAGATATGTCTAGGCAAGTCACCATTTAAATAAATTTTCGTGGGTGTCTATCTGTTACTTCTATGAAGCAGGAACTAATTCAGCTCACTAATGTACAACTCACAGAACTCCTTTATAAATAATCTCTGCATTAATGATGGTTTAGGAATGTGTCTCCTTCATGATGTCCATATTTTCTCCTCTTTAGTGTGTTCATTTATTCAGCATAATTATAGGACTTTTAAAATGTGGGCACAGGCTGTTTGTTCCTGGTGTAGCAATTAATTGATTTCCACCTACTATAAGGAAGCACCATACACTTTGAATTTTGCAATAAGGAGATTCTTATTTTGAATTTGCAGTCAACTTGAATTTCATTTTTACTTAAATTGAAAGTAGGGAAAACTATCATTCACATATGACTTAAATCCCTTATGATTATACAGTGGAAGTGACAAATAGATTCAAGGGATTAGATCTGATAGAGTGCCTGAAGAACTATGGACAGAGGCTGTGATCAAAACCATCCCCAAGGGGAAAAAAAATGCAACAAGGCAAAATGTTTGTCTTAGGAGGCCTTACAAATAGCTGAGAAGAGAAGCAAAAGGCAAAGGAGAAAAGGAAAGATATACCCATCTGAATGTAGAGTTCCAAAGAATAACAAGATGAGAGAAAAAGGCCTTCTTAAGTAAACAATGCTTAAGAGGAATGAAATGGAAGAAAACAATAGAATGGGAAAAATAGCGATCTTTTCAAGAAAATTAGAGATACCAAGGGAACATTTCATGCAAAGATGGGCAGAATAAAAAACAGAAAATGCAAGGACCTAACAGAAGCAGAAGAAATTAAGAAGAGGTGGCCAGAATATGTAGAATAACTATACAAAAAAGGTCTTAATGACCTGGACAGCAACGATGGTGTCGTCACTGACCTAGAGCCAGACATCCTGGAGTATGAAGTCAAGTGGGCCTTAGGAAGCGTTACTAATGAACAAAGCTAGTGAAGGTGATAGAATTCCAGCTGGGCAGGAGAAGAAGGGGGCTACAGAGGATGAGATGGTTGGATGGCATCGTCAACAATGGATGTGAGTTTGAGCAGACTCCGGGAGATAGAGAAGGGTAGGGAAGCCTGGCGTGCTGCTGCAGTCCATGGGGTTGCAATGAGTTGTACATGACTGAGCAACTGAACAACAATATACACTGTGAAGAAGATAATCCTTGTCTTTAGGAAGTTTATAATACAGTGAAGGAGATAGCACAAATGGAAAAATGACTCCATAACAAAGAAGAACATAATAGATGTATAAAGTAAGTCCTATTACAGCACAGAAGGAAGAAGTCAGTTCCAACTGAGTGCTTCAGGGGGAGGAAATGGTATTTGGGTTACAACATGAAGGGTCATATTTCAGTAAGAAGAAATGGAGGGTAGTGGGGGAGATGTGTGACTATTCCAGGCTAGGGGAGCAGGGCACCGAATACCAGAAGTAGATTCTAGGAATCTTCTCATAGTCCCTCAACTCTTTTGGCTAATGGCCAAAGTGAGTAAAAATTTGGAAGCTAGAAAAAACAGGGGCATATTCAGAGATTGGAAAATGATGTATTTTGGTTAGAGTATGCATTCTAAATAGGAACAATATTGTCCTAGTGGAGCAATAATTGGTTCTTAGAGGGCAGAAACATCTTACTTTTAAAATGTAAGGTACAGAGACACACCCAGTTCATAAACAGACAGTATGGCTATAGCATTAAAATGTCATGAGAGGGAAGATTAAGAAAAAAGAAAACCTTAAAAGACCCCTTGGGGGACAATAATTGTAAAGGTTGAAAAACCCCTGAGGTAGGACGTGGAACATAGAGTAAAGAAGGCTGAACCCTGATGATGACTGCCATGCTGAAAAATCTGGACTCTACTGTGCAAGCAATGAGTAGTCAATGCAGGTTTTAAGGATGACAATGATAAAGTTGAAATTGAACCTTGGGATGATGATTCTGGCAGCAGTTGGTAAGAAAAAGTAGAGGGAGGGTGGTGGCAAGAGGCCCTGTTGGATCAGAATGCGGATGCAGACGAAAGGGGAAGGAGGATCAGAACTAAGTGGTGGAAGTGGGGATAGGAAGAAGGATGGGAGTCCAAAGATAACAGTTGGACTTGGTAACTCATTAAATATTGGAGTTAAGAAGAAAGAGGCCAAAGATGATGCAAGGTGTCACGAGAAGTATCTTAAAGGAGAGTAGTCTTTTTGATTATAGGGGAATCATAAGGCTTTTAAAAAAGATCCAGAGTTCAGTTTTAGACTTAGAGTTTGAGCTACTTGCAATTTATCCATGTGGAGATACTGAGCAAAAGTGAAAAATGTGGGATTGGGAATTCTTGACACAGGGATGGAGAAGTAGATTTGGCAGTCATCTGCTTAAAGATGATTGCCAAAATCCTGAGACTAGATAAGATAGCCAGAGCAAAGGATAGATAGAGAGTAGGAGTTGTGTTCAGAACCTCGAATGGCCACTGTGGACATCAACACCCAGGCATGTTTCAGCCCTGGGTTATGGCATAAGGAGGCATATGATGGAGAAATTTTTATATTGAGGTTTTATACTGAGAAATTTATAAGGCATTGAGGTTGCCTTGGAAACCATACAGGCAGTTTCTATGGAACTATAAATTTAGTGCTTAGTAAATATTGTATAGTAAAGTAAAAGTAATTCTAAATGGGTTGTTTTATGGGCTCAGCCAGCTCCAAACAGCTGTTCTCATCCTTAGTATCTGGTAAACCTGACAACCTCCTGCCCAGCCTTTCAGCTAGAAAGGCCTATCAGTTTGGTTTTTTATTTAAAAACTGCTACTATTAGTAGCAGCTAGATAGATAGCAATGATCTTTTGAAATCTTTCATTGTCTCCTGTTTTCTCCAATCTCTTGGCCAAATCTCCAACAGAAGGCTTGGTTTTGTTTGTTTGTTTTTTCTCTTCACTGACACTTACTTCATCCAGCCAAGAGAAGTACAGATCACATACTTGCTTGAATTTCTGAATTTTTGATACCTAAAGTCACTTATGCCTGCAGTAAGCCATTTAAAATCATCTCTGTAGATTTTAGATAGGTTTTTCTCAGAGGTATCTTCTCTTTCAACAGACAGGCCTTTATTAGTAAACAAGAGATGGAAAACTCTGAGAAGGGAGTTACCAGGAGCTCACACAATTGTTCATTTCAGTTTTCACTATACTAATTGTCCAGTGAATAGTGTTGCAAATCTAGGTAGGAAATTACCTTTTGGTTCACCCTGAATACACAATTACAGAATACAAATTAGAACAGTCACTTAAACTCTCCGAATGCTAGTTTTTGTTGTTGTTGTTGTTTTTATAAAAACAAGGATAGTAATAGATCCAGCCTTATATGATTATCTAAAAAATTGCTGCGAAAATACACATAAAGCAGGTAAAAAGGTTGATGCTCAATAAATGGTACCTATTAATAACGTTCACACACAGAGCTGCCTACAATTTTAAAAGTAACATTTTCTCTGACAACAAAAGTACTATCTATTTATTGGGGTTTGGGGAAAACTGAAAAATAAAAATAAGAATACAACAAAATCTCAGCTTTTTTTCTGCTAAGTTGATGGAAGAATGCCTCTTAGTTCTGCAGCCACATGGGCTCACTAGTACCAACGTTTCCAAGTCTCATCCTTAAGGCAGAGTAATAGAGGGAGATTTGGAGCTGGGGAAAGGATATAATTGGTGCTAGGAAGGTTGTAGGGAGAATGCCCACCAAATGCTTAAGGCTTTCTAATGAAATAGTTTCATCAAGTCAAAAAGCATGGATCAAGGAATTCTAGACATTACCATACCTTCACGGATCACAGCCTTATCATGGCAAAGGGGCTTGCATGAGTTAATAAAGCTATGAGCCATGACTTGCAGGGCCACCAAGACAGATGGGTTATACTGAAGCGTTCTGACAAAATGTGGTCTACTGGAGGTTTGAATGACAAACCATCCAAGTATTCTTGCCATGAGAAGCGCATGAGCAGTATGAAAAGGCAAAAAGATAGGACACTGAAGATATGCCATCCAGGTTGGAAGATGTCCAGTATGCTACTGGGGAAGAGCAGAGGGCAAGTACTAGTAACTCCAGAAAGACTGAAGTGACCAGGCAAAGCAGGAATGACACTCAGCTATGAACGTGTCTGTGGTGAAAGTAAAGTCCAAAAGAACAATACTGCATAGGAAACTGGAATGTTAGGCTGGTAAATCAAGGTAAATTGGACATGGTCAAGCAGGAGATGACAAGAGTGAGTATCAGCATCTTAGGAATCAGTGAACTAAAATGGACAGGAATGGGCAAATTTAATTCAGATGACCATTCTATATACTACTGTGGACAAGAATCCCTTAGAAGAAATGGAGTACTCCTCAAAGTGAATAGCAGAGTGCAAAATGCAATACTTGGGTGCAACCTCAAAAATAACAGAATGATAGCAGTTTGTTCCTCAAGCAAACCATTCAAAATCACAGCAATCCAAGTCTATGCCCCAGCCACTGATCCTGAAGAAGTTGAAGTTGAACTGTTCTCTGAAGACCTGCAAGGCCTTCTAGAACTAACAGCCAACAAAATGTCCTTTTCATCATCAGGGATTGGAATGCAAAAGTAGGAAGTCAAGAGATACCCAGAATAACAGGCAAGTTCAATCTTGGAGTACAAAGTGAAGCAGGGCAAAAGCAAGCAGAGTTTTGCCAAGAGAACACTGGTCATAGCAAACACCCTCTTCCAACAACAGAAGAGATGACTCTACACATGGATGTCACCAAATGGTCAATACCAAAATCGAATTGATTATATTCTTTGCAGCTGAAGATGGAGAAGCTCTATACAGTCAGCAAAAACAAGACCAGGAGCTGACTGTGACTCAGATCACGAACTCCTTATTGCCAAATTCAGACTTAAATTGAAGAAAGTAGGGAAAACCACTAGGCCATTCAGATAAGAATAAATCAAATCCTTTATAATTATACACTGCAGGTGACGAACAGATTCAAGGGATTAGATCTGATAGACAGAGTGCCTAAAGAACTATGGACAGAGGTTCCTAACAATGTATAAGAGTCAGTGACAAAAATCATCCCCACAAAAAAAGAAATGCAAGAAGGCAAAGTGGTTGTCTGAGGAGGCTTTAAAAATAGCTATAAAAAGAAGAAAGGTGAAAGGCAAGGGGGAAAGGGAAAGATATACCCAACTGAATGCAGAGTTCCAGAAAAAAGCAAGGGGAGATAAAAAGGCCTTCTTAAATGCACAATGCAAAGAAATAGAGCAAAGCAATAGAATGGAAAAGACTAGAGATCTCTTGAAAAAAACTGGAAATATCAAGGGAACTTGTTCTGCGAAGATGGGCATAATAAGGACAGAAACAGTAAGGGCCAAAGAAAAGCAAAAGAGATTAAGGAGAGGTGGCAAGAATACACAGAACTACACAAAAAAGGTCTTAATGACCTGGATAACCACGATGGTGTGGTCATTGATTTAGAGCCAGACATTCTGGAGTGTGAAGTCAAGTGGCCCTTAGGAAGCATTGCTACAAACAAAGCTAGTGGAGATGATGGAATTCCAGCTGAGTTATTGCAAATCCTAAAAGATGATGCTTTTAAAGTGCTGCACTCATTAAGCCAGCAAATTTGGAAAACTTAGCAGTGGTCACAGGACCAGAAAAGGTCAGTTTTCAATCCAATCCCAAAGAAAGGCAATACCAAAGAATGTTCAAACTACCACACAATTGCACTCATTTCACATGCTAGTGAGGTAATGCTCAAAATCCTTCAAGCTAGGCTTCAACAGTACATGAACCAAGAACTTTCAGATGTACAAAATGGGTTTAGAATAGGCAATCATGTGCTTAGTTAGTTCCTCAGTCGTGTCAGACTCTTTTCGACCCTGTGAACTGCAGCCTGCCAGGCCCCTCTGTCCATAGGGATTCTCCAGGCAAGAATACTAGAGTGGGTTGCCATGCCTTCCTCCAGAGAATCTTCCCAACCCAGGGAACAAACTCAGGTCTCCTGTATTGGAGGTGATTCTTTACCGTCTGAGCCACAGGAAGCCAGGGAAGAATAGGCAGAGGAACCAGAGATCAAATTGCCAACATTTGTTGGATCACAGAGAAAACAAGCGAATGCCGGAAAAACTACTTCTGCTTCATTGACTATGCTAAACCCCTGACTGTGTGGATCACAATAACTGTTGAAAATTCTTAACTGTTGACAGTTCATTATTGATGAACTGTCTTTTTTTTTAAATTTTATTTTTAAACTTTACATAATTGTATTAGTTTTGCCAAATATCAAAATGAATCCGCCACAGGTATACCTGTGTTCCCCATCCTGAACCCTCCTCCCTCCTCCCTCCCCATACCATCCTTCTGGGTCATCCCAGTGCACCAGCCCCAAGCATCCAGTATCATGCATCGAACCTGGACTGGCATCTCGTTTCATACATGATATTTTACACGTTTCAATGCCATTCTCCCAAATCTTCCCACCCTCTCCCTCTCCCACAGAGTCCATAAGACTGTTCTATACATCAGTGTCTCTTTTGCTGTCTCGTACACAGGGTTATTGTTACCATCTTTCTAAATTCCATATATATGCGTTAGTATACTGTATCGGTGTTTTTCTTTCTGGCTTACTTCACTCTGTATAATAGGCTCCAGTTTCATCCACCTCATTAGAACTGATTCAAATGTATTCTTTTTAATGGCTGAGTAATACTCCATTGTGTATATGTACCACAGCTTTCTTATCCATTCATCTGCTGATGGACATCTAGGTTGCTTCCATGTCCTGGCTATTATAAACAGTGCTGCGATGAACATTGGGGTACACGTGTCTCTTTCCCTTCTGGTTTCCTCAGTGTGTATGCCCAGCAGTGCGATAGCTGGATCACTTGTATGCAGGTTGAAAGCAAGTTAGAACCGGACATGGAGCAAAATGACTGGTTCAAAATTGGGAAGGAAGTATGTCAAGGCTGCATATTGTCACCTGTTTAACTTATATGCAGAGTTGTTGTTGTCCAGTATCTAAGTCACATCTGACTCTTTGCAACCCCATGAACTGCAGCACACCAGGCTTTCCTGTCCTTCACTATCTCCCTGAATTTGTTCAAGTTGTCCACTGAGTCAGTGATGCCATCCAACCATCTCATCCTCTGCTGCCCCCTTCTCCTCTTGTGATCAATCACACTCAGTCTTCTTTATGGTCCAACTCTCACATCCATACATGACTACGGGAAAAACTGTAGCATTGACTATACGGATCTTTGTTGGCAAAGTGATGTCTCTGCTTTTTAATACACTGTCTAGATTTGTCATAGCAGAGTACATCATGTGAAATGCCAGGCTGGAAGAATCACAAGCTGGAATCAAGATTACTGGGAGCTATACCAACAACCTCAGATATGTAGATGATAACCACTCTAATGGCAGAAAGTGAAGAGAAAATAAAGGGCCTACTGATGAAGGTGAAAAAGGAGAGTGAAAAAGCTGGTTTGAAACTCAACATTCAAAAAAATAAGGTCATGGCACCAGGTCCCATCACTTCATGGCAAACAGATAGGTAAAAAGTGGAAGCAGTGACAGATTTTATTTTCTTGGTCTCCAAAATCACTGCAGATGGTGACTGTAGCCATGAAATTCAAAGACACTTGTTTCTTGGAAGAAAAGCTATGACAAACCTAGACAGCATATTAAAAAGCAGAGACATTACTTTGCCAACAAAGGTTCATATAGTCAAAGCTATGGTTTTTCCGGTAGTCATGTATGGATGTGAGAGTTGGACCACAAAGAAGGCTGAGGGCCAAAGAACTGATGCTTTTGAATTGTGGTGCTGGAGAAGACTGAGAGTCCCTTGGGCTTCAGGGAGATCAAACCAGTCAATCCTAAAGAAAATCATCCCTGAATATTCATTGGAAGGACTCACGCTGAAGCTGAAGCTCCAATACTTTGGCCACCTGATGCGAAGAGCTGACTCATCTGAAAAGACCCTGATGCTGGGAAAGATTGAGGGCAAGAGGAGAAAGTTAGATAGCATCACTGACTGAATGAACATGAATGTAAGCAAACTCCAGCAGACAGTGAAGGACAGGGAAGCCTGGCATGTTGCAGTCCATGGGGTGGCAAATTGTGGGACAGGACTTAGTGACTGAGCAGTAACAACAGTGTTTGTGTGTGCTCAGTTGCTCAGTCATGCCTGACTCTCTGTGACCCTGTGGTCTGTAGCCTGCCAGACTTCTCTGTCCTTGGAATTCTCCAGGCACGAATACTGGAGTGGGTTGCCATGCTCTTCTCCAGGGGTTTTTCCTTTCCAGGGATGGAACCCACATCCTCTGCATTGCAGGCAAATTCTTTTAACCCCTGGGCCACTGGGGAAGCTCAGTAACAACAATAATCTTCTAACCAGATGATTTGCTTCTCCATCTACCCTAAGAAGGAGTAAACAAATATCAAGTAGAGAGGCTGGGAAGTTATTTCAGTCATGGAAGTTACCTCATAGAAAAGAGAAGGAATGATTGTTCCCTCAAATGTTGTTACGGAAAAGTGAAAAAAGAGTATAATTATCTATCATCCAACTACTATTATTTTTAAAATATTATTTATTTATTTTTATTGGAAGATAAATGCTTCACAATGTTTTAGTGGTCTGTGCTATACATCAGTGTGAATCAGTCACAACTACACATTTAATATTTTTATTTATATGTTTATGTATTCCCTCTTCATATATTTATATATTCATGTAGTTGGTGATGGACAGGGAAGCCTGGTGTGCTGCAGTCCATGGGATCGCAAAGAGTCGGACATGACTGAGCAACTGAAAATAACTGATATTCCCCCTTGCCATTTATATCTAATGTATGACACTGTATTGAATAGTCTTCTATAATGTCCCTTTACATGGCTGCATACAGCTACCTAGGATAATGTGGTATCATGGCTGCTTGGGGTAATAGAAACACAATCCAAAATTTATAAAGACTCCTGGAGTATTTAAACAAGTCACTGAAAACTGCTAGGCCTGATAGCAGAAGTATGGTCCTGATTCCAAAGTATAATGTAAGGCAAAGGGACAAGAACCTCCTGTTCTTTCATGTCAGATTTCAATATATGTGAGACCTAGATGTCAAAATTTAGGTGATAAAACTCAAAAGACCTGCCAAATCAAGACACAGAGCAACACACACACTTATTATTCATCCTAGTCCTGAACATTCTGCCTCACCCCACATCCTTATGGAAGGGGCTTTCATTGTTCCCATCCTACCTGAAGGATGATGGAGGGGAGCAGTGGGCTCTGAGACTTGTACAAACAGCTGTGATTCTGCCCAAAACTCAAAAGAGGTAAAACACATACCAGGACATTACATGGATCTACTGTGACCTGACAGTAATATCTGAGACATCTAGGTCAACAAACAAAAAAACAAGACTGGACAACTTCCCTTGTGACTATAGAAGTAGAAAAAATTCCAAAGAAAAATGCCAGTAAATCAAACATAGCAATATATTAAAGGATTAAGTAGAATTTATTCCAGATGCTGCTGCTGCTGCTGCTGCTAAGTTGCTTCAGTCGTGTCTGACTCTGTGCAACCCCATAGACAGCAGCCCACCAGGCTTCTCCATCCATGGGATTTTCCAGGCGAGAGTACTGTAGTGGGGTGCCATTGCCTTCTCCGATTCCAGAAGCAAGAATAATTTAATATTATCATAGTTTATTAGGAGTTCAAAGTAAGTATTGATTTAACGTTTGATCAAAAGTTCTCTGATAAAATTCAAGACTACTTTTTGTTAGAACTAAGCTAATTATTTAAACTGGACTTCCATCTTAATTCTTAGGATTAGGAGCCTGTTCCCTTTAATATGCTGTGGTAAGGAATGTCTGTCCCAAATAATACCAGTGTCATAATCAGTGGTGAGTAACCGAAGTAAAAACAAATCAAAGGTACCTACAATTACCTATATTAGATGACATTATTCTGGTAGTTCTAGCCACATACAATAAAGGAAGAAAAAGTAAAACATTCAGAACGAAAACTGACTATAAGTGATGATTGTCTATTTAGAAAGAATCCACAGGAAATCCATTTAAAAACTTTAAGAATTAAAACTAGAATACATGTCAGTGTACTGATTCATTCAACAAATATTTATGGAAAGTCTAGTATGTGTTAAGAAATGTTCTAGAAACTACATGTACAGTGTTAAGATAAAGATGTTCCTGCCCTCAAGAACATTACATTCTAATGAGCAGAGGGGAAAAATAAGAAACAAATCAACATAAATTTAGAGTGTGATTTTTGTTGTTGTTCAGTTGTCAAGTCATGTCTGACTCTTTGCGACCCCGTGAACTGCAGCACGCCAGGCCTCCCTGTCCCTCATCATCTCCCCGAGCCTGCTCAAACTCATGTCCACCAAGTCAGTGATGCCATCTCATCCTCCGTTGCCCGCTTCTCCTCTTGCCCTCAATCTTTCCCAGCAGCAAGGTCTTTTCCAATGAGTCGGCCCTTCGCCTCAGGTGGTGACAGTACTGGTGCTTCAGTTTCAGCATCAGTCCTTCCAATGAGTATTCAGGGTTGATTTCCTTTAGGACTCACTGGCTTAATCTCCTTGTTGTCCAAGGGATTATCAAGAGTCTTCTCCAACATCACAACTCGAAAGCATCAATTCTTCGGCATCAGCCTTCTTGATGGTCCAACTCTCACACCCATATACAACTACTGGAAAAACTATAGCTTTGACTATATGGACCTTTGTCAGCAAAGTGATGTCTCTACTTTTTAATATGCTGTCTAGTTTTGTCATAGCTTTTCTTCCAAAAAGCAAGTGTCTTTGAATTTCATGGCTGCAGTTACTGTCTGTAGTGATTTTTGGAGCCCAAGAAAATAAAATCTGTCACTGCTTCTACTTTTCCCCCATCTCTTTACCATAAAGTAATGGGACCAGATACCATGATCTTAGTTTTTTGAACGGTAAGTTTTAAGCCAGCTTTTTCACTCTCCTCTTTCACCTTCATCAAGAGGCTCTTTAGTGCCTCTTCACTTTCTGCCATTAGAGTGGTATCATCTGCATATCTGAGGTTGTTGATATTTTTTGATGTTTTTCCTACTTGATATTTTTCCTACTTTGATTCCAGCTCATGGGTCATCCAGCTCAGCATTTCCCATGAGGTACTCTCCTTATAAGTTAAATAAGCAGGGTGACAATGTAGAGCCTTCTGAACCAGTCCATTGCTCCATGTCTGGTATAAAATGTTGCTTCTTGTCCTGCATACAGGTTTCTCAGAGGACAGGTAAGGTGGTCTGGTATTCCCATCTCTTGAAGAATTTTCCACAGTTTGTTGTGATCCACACAATCAAATGTTTTTGTGTAGTTAATGAAGCAGATGTTTTTTGGGGAATTCCCTTGCTTTTTCTATGAGCCAGTGGATGTTGGCAATTTGATCTCTGGTTCCTCTGCCTTTTCTAAACACAGCTTGTATATCTGGAAGTTCTTGGTTCACATACTGCAGAAGCCTAGCTTGAAGGATTTTGAGCATAATCAAAGTCAAGAGGTACATGCCAGTAACAGGCAACTTTAACCTTGGACTACAAAATGAAGCAGGGCAAAAGCTAACCGAGTTTTGCCAAGAGAATGCACTGGTCATAGCAAACACCCTTTTCCAACAACACAAGAGAGGACTTTATACGTGACTCTATACAGATGGTCAATACTGAAATCAGATTGATTATATTCTTAGCAGCCAAAGATGGAGAAGCTCTATATAGTCAACAAAGAACAAGACCTGGAGTTGACTGTGGCTCAGATCATCAGCTCCCTACTGCAAAATTCAGGCTCAAATTGAAAAAAGTAGGGAAAACCACTAGGCCATTCAGGTATGATATTAATCAAATCCCTTATGATTATAAAGTAGAGATAACAAATAGATTCAATGGATTAGATCTGGAAGACAGAGTGCCTGAAGAACTATGCACAGGGGTTTATAACCATCTCCAAGGAAAAAAAAATACAAGAAGGCAAAATGGTTTTCTGAGGAAGCCTTACAAATAGCTGAGAAAAGAAGAGAATCAAAAGCCAAAAGAGAAAAGGAAAGAGATACTCCACTGAATGTAGAGTTCCAGAGAATAGCAAGGAGAGATAAGAAAGACTTCTTCAGTGATCAATGGAAAGAAATAGAGGAAATCGGTAAAATGGGAAACACTAGAGATTTTGAGAAATTAGATATACCAAAGAAATATTTCATGCGAAGATGTGTACAATAAAGAACAGGAACAGCAAGGACCTAACAGAAGCAGAAGAGATTAAGAAAAGAATACACAGAAGAACTGTATGAAAAAGATCTTAATGACCTAGATAACCATGATGGTGTGGTCATTCACCTAGAGCCAGTCATCCTGGAGTGTGAAGTCAAGTGGGCCTTGGGGAGCATTCCTATTGAACAAAGCTAGTGGAAATGAAGAAATTCCGAGTGAGCTATTTCAAATCCTAAAAGATGATTCTGTTTAAGTGTTGCATTTAATACACCAGCAAATTTAGAAAGCCCAGCAGTGACCACAGGACTGGAAAAAGTCAGTTTTCATCCCAATCCCAAGGAAGGGCAATGCAAAGAATGTTCAAATTACCATACAATAGAATGTGTTACTGGAAGGACTGATGCTGAAGCCAAGCTCCAATACTTTGGCCACTTGATGCAAAGAACTGACTCATTGGAAAAGATCCTGATGCTGGGAAAGATTGAAGGCAGGAGGAGAAAAAGGGGACGACAGAGATGAGATGGTTGGATGGCATCACTGACTCGATGGACGTGAGTTTGAGCAAGCTCTGGGAGTTGGTGATGGCCAGGGAAGCCTGGCATGCTGCAGTCCATAGGATCACAAAGAGTTGGACACGATTGAGTGACTGAACTGAACTGAGAGTGTGATAAGTGATCCATAATAATAGTGTGGTTATGGATGGACAGATATCCTGGCTCCAGTGAGAATGATCAGTGAAAGCTTGAGTGAGGTACCATTTGAGCTGAGGTCTGAAGTCTTAGAAGCCATATTTGGAAAGAACTTGGAAAATAAATATACAGATGTCCTCAAAGTAGTTTAAATTTGAATAAAATTTTGGTAAAATGTAGATTTACTAGCTATTTACAAAAAATTTTGAACCTATGTCATCTTCATGCAAGAAATAATCTATTAGATTCCCTGCCCCAGGTAGTGTGACTTGGTGGTTAAGCATTTGCTTAATTGTATTTGCTCAACTGCTGTGTCAGGCCCAGCGCCAGGTACTGGAAACAAAGAGGTACAGAGACAAGAACTCTGTCCTCACGGACGTTGCATTTCTGAGAGAAGAGACAGACAATACATACACATATAAATAAAAGAGTAACCAAATGTGGTAAGTACTTTGAAGAAAATGAACAGGGCGATGTGATGAAGAGCAGTTTTGGGGAGGAGTAGGACTCTGGAGGGCCAACCTGAAGTTACACATAATGGAAATCTGAAGGTGACATGAATCCAACCTTGGAGAGGAGCAGGGAGGAGAGCTTTACATGCAGAGGCAATTGCAGAGATGCTGAGGCAGGAGAGTGATTGACACCCCCTGGCCAATGTCTCTGAATTGACGTAAATACGGGAGGAGCATGGGGAGGAGATTGGAGAAGGAGATGGCAACCCACTCCAGTGTTCTTGCCTGGAGAATCCCAGGGACAGGGGAGCCTGGTGGGCTGCCATCTATGGGGTTGCACAGAGTCAGACACGACTGAAGTGACTTAGCAATGGGGAGGAGAGTAGGGAAAAGGGACATAAAATGAGGTTAAAGTGATAGGTATGGGTCTGATAACAAGAAAGTTCAAGGCAAGGGATTTTAAATCTTATTCTCAGGGCATCAGCTGGGAGACCTTGGTTCAGGCTCTGGCTACATAGTCTGCTAGATATGTGATCTTGCAAAATAAGAGTAATAATAGTGCCCGCCTTGTAAAGTTGTGGAATTAAATGCAATGATGTATGTGACGTGCTTAACACTTAGTTCAGTTCAGTTCAGTTCAGTCGCTCAGTTGTGTCCAACTCTTTGCGACCCCATGAATAGAAGCACACCAGGCCTCCCTGTCCATCACCAACTCCCGAAGTTCACCCAAACTCATGTGCATTGAGTCGGTGATGCCATCCAGCCATCTGATCCTCTGTTGTCCCCTACTCCTCCTGCCCCCAATCCCTCCCAGCACTTAGTTAGCTCTAATGAAATAATGTATGAAACAGAAAAGGTCAGAAAGAGAGAAAGAGACAGAGTATGCTCCTCAGACAGGTGGCCTGTTGCATTCCACTCTGATTTCTCTTTGCCGGCTGGCTTCTGGGATAAGAAAGGATTTTCAGATGCCATCTCTTCCTATCTGCAAGATGAAGGAAATCTTACTTGTGGATAGAACTTACCTCAAAATATTTATGATATAAGAATTAAAATTGTTTTTAATTGAAAATAAAGCAAGGAGACAGTGAAGTAGTAAAATAGAAAGAAAGATTTAACAATCTTATTATTATAATTCAAAGACTATTTTCCCACATTTGATTATTATCCTAAAGTTCTTTCTCATATGCATATATATATATATAGTTAGATAACAACAGACTGGTTCCAAATAGTAAAAGGAGTACATCAAGGCTGTATATTGTCACCCTGCTTATTTAACCTCTATGCAGAGTACATCATGAGAAACACTCGGCTGGAAGAAGCACAAGCTGGAATCAAGATTGCTGGGAGAAATATCAATAACCTCAGATATGCAGATGACATCACCCTTATGGCAGAAAGTGAAGAGGAACTAAAAAGCCTCTTGATGAAGGTGAAAGAGGAGAGTGAAAAAGTTGGCTTAAAACTCAGCATTCAGAAAATGAAGATCATGGCATCCGGTCCCATCACTTCATGGGAAATAGATGGGGAAACAGTGGAAACAGTGTCAGACTTTATTTTTCTGGGCTCCAAAATCACTGCAGATGGTGACTGCAGCCATGAAATTAAAAGACGCTTACTTCTTGGAAGAAAAGTTATGACCAACCTAGATAGCATACTGAAAAGCAGAGACATTACTTTGACAACAAAGTAGGTCTAGTCAGGGCTATGGTTTTTCCAGTGGTCATGTATGGATGTGAGAGTTGGACTGTGAAGAAAGCTGAGTGCCGACAAATTGATGCTTTTGAACTGTGGTGTTGGAGAAGACTCTTGAGAGTCCCTTGGACTGCAAGGAGATCCAACCAGTCCATTCTGAAGGAGATCAGCCCTGGGATTTCTTTGGATGGAATGATGCTAAAGCTGAAACTCCAGTACCTTGGCCACCTCATGCGAAGAGTTGACTCATTGGAAAAGACTCTGATGCTGGGAGGGACTGGGGGCAGGAGGAGAAGGGGACGACAGAGGATGAGATGGCTGGATGGCATCACCGACTCAATGGACGTGAGTCTGAGTGAACTTTGGGAGTTGGTGATGGACAGGGAGGCCTGGTGTGCTGCAATTCATGGGGTCGCAAGGAGTCGGACACGACTGAGCGCCTGAACTGAACTGAACTGAACTGATAGTTATAATCACAACTGTGTGTACATATATATTCACACTCTTAACTCAGTGGTAATCACAGTATGCATATTTGGATAAAATCTTTAAATATTGTTACTGAAAGACTTCTATGGAAGATGGTTTCACAATCTAGAGGAATCAAAGAACAAATTTTGAAGGTTCTTCAAGAACTTTAAAAGTGTTTCATAAAAATAAGGCCACTGATGTTTCTTACATCAGCAACCAGTTTTGACACTTTTCAATACTCATTCTTTAGACATTCCTCTGAAATAGTGATTCTGCCTACTTCCATTATGGTTGCTTTTCCTTTTAAAAGACAGTGCCCTTTCTGTAACAATCCTTATGCATGTATCAAGGGATAAATCAAAAATAAATCATTTTTGTTTGTTCTCAGAGCATCTTCTCATCCGTAAATAAATTAGGGTAAGTGAGAGCACCCACAATGATGGTGGGATGGAGACTTTGATAGCCACTGCCCATCCAGGGGAAATAATGCTATCCCAACTCTCAGTAGATTCTTTAAAAAGCTCTGAATAATCAACTTCTTCAAAATCAAGGACTTATACTTTTTGGCTTCCATGGTGCTAATCCATCGAAAATGACATTGATCTTTGAGTTCAGGAGATTGCTCACTAGGTAATTTGGAAAGTACAATGAAGGTGAGAAGAGAACACTTTTCTATTTAACCCCAGCTTGATTTCATGGACAGGTGGGAAAAGTGAAATAGAAAGAATAAAGGAAAATTCTAATATAGAAAAGACAGAGTTCAGTTCCTTCCAAGCTGGGAAGAAACGTCCACTCAGAGTGAAATAAGCAAGATTGAGAACTACATATTCCTTTCCCCATCAGCTGCTACACAACAGCCTCTTGCAACCTCTAATTAACTGAACCATTATAGTTAATTAATACATGCTTAAATCAAATGGTGGCTCAGACTAAACTGAAGGTTTTTTTCTTTTGTACATTTTAAAGAAAGTTTATTTATTTGGATTTTTTTTCTCTTTTGATTCAAAAATCCTAGGTTTTACTAGGAATAAAACTACCATATGACCCAGTAACCCCACTCCTAGGCATATACCTTGAGGAAACCAAAACTGAAAGAGACACATGTAGCCCATTGTTCATTGCAGCTCTATTTACAATAGTTAGAACATGGAAGCAACCTAGATGTCCATTGACAGATGAATGGATAAAGAGGTTGTGGTACATATACACAATGAAATATTACTCAGCCATAAAAAGGAACGCATTTGAGTCAATTCTGATGAAGTGGATGAACCTCAAACCTATTATACAGAGTGAAAGGAGTCAGAAAGAGAAAGATAAATACTGTATTCAAACATACATATATGGAATCTAGAAAAATGGTTCTGAAGAATTTATTTACAGGGCAGAAACAGAGAATAGACTTATGGACATTGGGAGAGGGGAGGGAGGGTGAGATGTATGTATATTTTACCATATGTAAAATATATAGCCAATGGGAATATGCTGTATGGCTCAGGAAACTCAAACAGGGGCTCTGTATCAACCTAGAGGGGTGGGATAGGGAGGGAGATGGGAGGGAGCTTCAAAAGGGAGGGGACATATGTATACCCATGGCTGATTCATGTTGAGGTTTGACAGAAAACAGCAAAATTCTGTAAAGCAATTATCCTTCAATAAAAAATAAATTAATTTAAAAAATAACAACAACAAAAAATCCTAGGTTTTAAACTGGACAAAATAGTTTTCTGTTTAGTGTAACTAGCACAATACCAAGACTGTGTGGGTGTGTCTGCATCTTAGTCGCTCAGTCATGTCCGATATGCTACCCATGGACTGTAGCCCACCAGGCTCCTCTGTCCATGGAATTCTCCAGGCAAAAATACTAGACTGGGTTGCCATTTTCTTCTCCAGGGGATTGTCCCGACCCAGGGATTGAACCTGGGTCTCCACATTACAGGCAGTTTCTTTATCATCTGAGTCACCAGGGTTCTTTAAAACTTGTATTGTGATTTAAGAAGGCAAATTTCTATGACACAAAGTTTGATAATTTCATTTCTTGTTTCTAAATTCATTATCAGGACCAAGCTAATGTCTGGTTGCAAGATTTTAGGCAAACTTAAATAAAATCCCCTACCCCATCCCCAACCTAACCTCCTTAACTTAATTTGGATGTATTTTAAGTACATTTTGATCCTTCTTGCCTTTACTCATCATTTGCTCTAATTTATGGGACATACTTCAAATAGTATATAAACTACACAAATTTCAGGATTTGACCCACCTTGACTGTATCAAAGCCTTTGACTGTGTAGATCACAATAAACTGTGGAAAATTCTGAAAGAGATGGGAATATCAGATCACCTGACCTGCCTCTTGAGAAATCTGTATGCAGGTCAGGAAGCAACAGTTAGAACTGGACATGGAACAACAGACTGGTTCCAAATAGGAAAAGGAGTACATCAAGGCTGTATATTGTCACCCTGTTTATTTAACTTATATGCAGTGTATATCATGAGAAACACTGGGCTGGAAGAAGCACAAGCTGGAATCAAGATTGCCAGAAGAAATATTAATAACCTCAGATATGCAGATGACACCACCCTTATGGCAGAAAGTGAAGAGGAACTAAAAAGCCTCTTGATGAAAGTGAAAGAGGAGAGTGAAAATGTTGGCTTAAAGCTCAACATTCAGAAAACTAAGATCATGGCATCTGGTCCCATCACTTCATGGGAAATAGATAGGGAAACAGTGTCAACAGTGTCAGACTTTATTTTTGGGCCTCCAAAATCACTGCAGATGGTGATTGCAGCCATGAAATTAAAAGATGCTTACTCCTTGGAAGAAAAGTTATGACCAACCTAGATAGCATATTGAAAAGCAGAGACATTACTTTGTCAAAAAAAGTCTGTCTAGTCAAGGCTATGGTTTTTCCAGTGGTCATGTATGGATGTGAGATTTGGACCATAAAGAAAGCTGAGTGCAGAAAGATTGATGCTTTTGAACTGTGGTGTTGGAGAAGACTCTTGAGAGTCCCTTGGACTGCAAGGAGATCCAACCAGTCCATTCTGAAGGAGATCAGCCCTGGGTGTTCATTGGAAGGACTGATGTTGAAGCTGAAACTCCAATACTTTGCCCACCTGATGTGAAGAGCTGACTCATTGGAAAAGACTCTGATGCTGGGAAAGATTGAGGGCAGGAGAAGGGGATGACAGAGAATGAGATGGTTGGATGGCATCACCAACTCAATGGACATGGGATTGGGTGAACTGCAGGAGTTGGTGATGGACAGGGAGGCCTGGCGTGCTTTGGTTCATGGAGTCGCAAAGAGTCAGACACGACTGAGCGACTGAACTGAACTGAACTGTTCTGTGGCACCTGATTGTTTCCCTTGGTTTTATTTATTATTTCATGTGGTTTTGGCAACCCACTCCAGTACTCTTGCCTGGAAAATCCCATGGTAGACTATAGTCCTTGGGGTCTCAAAAAGTCAGATGTGACTGAGTGACTTCACTTCACTTCATTGTTGCTACAAACCTAATGTTTATGTCCCCCCAAATTTTATATTTTGAAACTAAATCCCCTGTGTGATGGTATTAAAATGTAGGAATGTGGGGAGGTGATTAGGTCCTCATGAATGAAATTAGTACTCAGGGAAAGAACCCCCAGAGAGCTCCTTGGAGCCTTCCACTCTGTGGGAACAGAGAGAATATGGCAGTCTATGAACCAAGAAGTGGTCCTCTCTAGACACTGAGAATATTTTGACATCTTGATCTTGGACTCCCCAGCCTCCAACACTGTGAAAAATCAATTTCTGTTGTTTTAGGGCCCTCAGTATTTTGTTGTAACAGCCTGAACAGGCTAGGACAATTGTTAAGTGACAAGTTGGATGTAACTTTGTACAAGTAGAATGTTATCAAGTACCTTCAAACAGGATAATGATACATAAGCTTCTAAATATGAGCTGTTGAAAGAACATAGCTAAGAAACATGCTGAATCCTTTAGCTAAGACTGTGGAGAAGGCAATGGCACCCCACTCCAGTACTCTTGCCTGGAAAATCCCATGGACAGAGGAGCCTGGTAGGCTGCAGTCCACGGGGTCGCTAAGAGTTGGACACGACTGAGCGACTTCACTTTCACGAACTGGAAAAGGAAATGGCAACCCACTCCAGTGTTCTTGCCTGGAGAATCCCAGGGACGGGGGAGCCTGGTGGGCTGCTGTCTATGGTATCACACAGAGTCGGACACGACTGAAGCAACTTAGCAGCAGCAGCAGCAGTGGATGGGTAAGAATTGTCTGCAATAGAGGACCTCCCTGTAGTTAATAGCATCTTCCTGCAGTAGATTAAAAATATGCCATATATACTGATTGTCCCGGAGTTGGAATGTCTAAATTGAGGATAATGGAGCTGAAATGAGTACTCTTTTGGAATAGAGTAACTTCTAGGTCATGTGAAATCCTATTAAATTAATTACTGTGTAGATGAAAATGTGCCAGTGCTTTAATTAAGTCTATGTTATAATACCAATAATCACCTGATGGTATGTATCACATTAGATTTTCTTCTAGTCAAGGGGTTTACTAGATAATTTTTTTCTGGATAGACAATTCTAAAAAATTAAGAGCATACTTCAAATAACAGTCATAGGAGAGAAAAATGACTCCACACACAAAGAATATACAAAGTAGGAATAGTATCACAAGGCTGACTAAGAAATGGTCATGTAAATTTATGACTGCGTGAGGAGCAATATAAGCTTATAAACAATAATGTATGTAATAACAGATGCCATTCTACTTCTGGGATCTTTTTTAAGACCTTAAATACTGGAATTCAACCAATTTTTTTTCCTTGAAATTGTTTTCTCCAGGTATAAAGTATCCCCCTACTTTTAAATTTTTAAATATGATAACAGCAAAAGCTATGGAGACTTTGATCCTTTGTGTACAGTGTAAATATTTGAATACAAAACGATAGATTCTTTACATCTCTTTCCTGTTTGTTTTTAAGGCTGGCCCAACTGCAGTGACACAGTAAGCATTTACTGTGCTTTTCCTCACGGCTTATCAAATTGTTTGCTTGAAACATCCTCCTTGCATCCTGCATCTGTCTCCATTGCATGCATGCATCCATTCATTCTGACTTATTTCATTAATTCACTTAGGATTAGTTTTGTTCATGTATTCATTCAACAACTATTTATTGAGTCAGGCATGATTCTTAACATCTTAATTTTAGTTTCTATTTTTAATTTCCTCCAAAATCCTTCTATGGTCATTTTAAGCAGTTATTTGCCCCAAGATCCTACACCTCTCTTTTTGAAGGGTGTATTCTATATAGATCTATGTTACCTCACAGTTTTCCAAAGAGGCAGGTTACCTCGGTTAGATGGGGTTCCTCCCATTACTCATTGTCATCTTTGTACTCCCACTTCAACTAAAGCCATCCTATGTTATCAAGTGAGTTACAAGGTACTAGTAGGATGAAATGGAGAAGGCAATGGCACCCCACTCCAGTACTCTTGCCTGGAAAATCCCACTGATGGAGAAGCCTGGTGGGCTGTAGTCCATGGGTCACTAAGAGTCGGACACGACTGAGCAACTTCACTTTGACTTTTCACTTTCATGCATTGGAGAAGGCAATGGCACCCCACTCCAGCACTCTTGCCTGGAAAATCCCATGGATGGAGGAGCCTGGTGGGCTGCCGTCTATGGGGTCTCACAGAGTCGGACATGACTGAAGTGACTCAGCAGCAGCAGCAGTAGGATGAGAAAGGAAATTTGAAACTGAATGCCTACTGCAAATACTGTGCAAACCATGTATAGTTTCCCAGGTTGATGTAAAAGTCATACTTCAATGGAGTGCTAAAAATGTTTTAGAATTAGACATAGGTGGTATGTATACAGCATGGTATGCACTAATTGTCACTGAATTATTTAATTTAAAATGGTTAACTTTATGTTATGTAAATTTCAACTCAATAAAAAAATTTTTTTGTCCATGTTGATAAAATTGTGAACCTCTCCATCTTCACCTCAATAGTCTAGAGAATGATCCAAATATAAACTCAGTGTATCAAACATAATGTCATTGTTAACTCAGTTTTTTCAAAATATGAAGCTTAAGTTTAGTCCAGCAGATTAGCCTTAAGTCAGAGGAGCTGTAAATACTTACAAGGCACACCTGCTCTAGTCTGATTTTATAGCCTGTTCCTTCCACATGACTCTGAATGCTGGAACACATATGATCTCCACCTGTGGGTGAAGATAGCTGTTCCTAATGATACCTAATAACCATAAGGAGCAAGACTTTATGGATTGATATGGAGAAAAGAAAGGCTGTTTCTAGAAAAAGCAAGACTGATCTAAGAGATTTAAGGGAAACGGTGGTTGGGATTCTGGAATGATGTTGGGGAAATATGACAATGCTATTAGTATAAGTAAATATGCACTTGAGATGTGCCTTATGATTTAGGACAGAAGATAAGATGTTCTGTTGGGTTGATCTGGTTTAGACTAATTTTTGAAGGTAGGCAATGATTTTTGCTGCATGAAATTGGGGCAAGGGATGAATTTTTTTTTTTAACTGATTAAAAAGAACCTATTTTCCTTTCAATTCATCCTTCGCTCATATCCTACCCAACCTTTTGATTTTCTGTATTTCTTTCAGGTATATCATTATTGCAATTTAGAATTCAGAGAGATTTTTCTACTGAGGAGGTTTGGCCCAATCCCTTTTCTATAAGCAAGTGTCCTGGTTTATAGAAGATGAGAAGGGAAGACAGTGTGAACGTCCAGAAGAGCACTTTTAAAGAAGAGGGTACCGAAGAGAGGCAGCCAGAAAAGTGGTCTGGAAGTGGATATGGAGGTCAATTGAATGCAAATGCCTGAGGATTCTGAGACCCCAAAGTCAAAGGGAAGAATTGGCTACTACCTCTGGTCAAAGAGGAAATTTGGGTCATGAGGACAAAAATCAGTTTTTATTAAAGAGGAAGGAAGACCCAAAATTCATAATTGTATAAGAAATTTTGATAAAGTTAATCAGGGTTTCAGAGGTCATATAGTCAAGTTAGAGAAATAAGGCAATCATATGAAGCTAAGTTGAATGAAACTAACTTGGAAGGGATTGGGAATTAAAAAGAGATCATAAAGAAGATAAATAGGATAAAGAAAGAAGATAAGGATCACAAATAAAGAAGTGAATAAGAAGGACATGCTTCAAGAGCAAGATCACAGGGACTGAGATGGGGTCTCAAGGAGCAAAAAAAAAAAAAAAAACCAAAAAGTTTCTAGGACAAGAGTATCAAGCTAATCATCCCCACAATTCCAGACAGAACTAGTGTGTCAAGATGAGACACCATGAAATGATATTTCAAGGAAGAGAAACTTTCACTGGTAATGAATTTTAGCCATCCTTTCCAAAATGACTTGATCACAAAAGCAGTGACCATGCTGTCTAGGTTCTTTCCATCCTTCAAAGACTCAGTGTCTGACGGCACTTGCTGAAGGTTTTCAAGCGAAAGTAATGGAAAGTATCTGCCTGGTTGAAGCATAGGAGGAGATGTTATTCTTATAAAAATTGAACTGTATGATATATTAGAGCAGTGGTTCTCAACTATTTTGCTGCCCCCAGGGACATTTGGCACAGTCTGGAGACATTTTTCATTGTCACAACTGGGGACAGGGGTGCTGCTGGCAACTACTACAGGGTCAGAGATGCTGCTGAAATCCCTACAATGTACAGGACAGCTCCCCACAACAGAAATTATTTGGTCCAAAACTCAGTCAATAGGGCTGAGGTTGAGAAACCCTGTATTAAAGTGATTTGGACTGAAAAACCTGGGTTCTGGGACATGCTGCACTCATTGCTAATTCTCTGTTCTTTGAGAAAGTGAAGTCGCTCAGTCATGTCTGACTCTTTGCAGCGCTATGGACTGTAGCCCGCTAGGCTCCTCTGCCCATGGGACCCTCTAGGCAAGAACACTGGAGGGGGTTGCCATTTCCTTCTCCAGTCCTTTGAGAAACTACTTGGCTTTTCTGATGGATCAGATAAAGTTGCTGGACATATATATTGGGTTGGCCAAAAAGTTGGTTCAGATTTTTCTGTAACATCTTATAGATGACATGAATGTTGATGCATCATTCTGAAAAGTATGAGGAGAAACAGGAATGTAATTATTCACCACCAGAGGCAGTGACTTACAGTCCCTCCTACCCAGTTCTTGCCACCCCTTCTCAGGCCCTCAACTCCTCCCTTTTGGAGGATTGCAGCAGCCTTTTGAGTCCATTTTCAAAATGGAAACTAGACTTGTTTTCTTGAAGTGTTGCTTTTCGCATATGATTTCTTGGATCAGGAATCTGTTCTACGTCAGTTTCCAAACTGCCTACTTCTAAAACCCCATCTTGATCTGATCTTGCTATTCCTCCAAATGTGCTCTGGTCACTTGTTTCCTCATGGTCCCTGTCTTTGCTCAGTTGCTTTCCCTGCCTGTGTGCCTCCGTCTCCTCCACTGTTAATATATATCCTGCTCATCGTACGGTTTGCTTAACTTTACTTTATATCTTCTGTTTGCACCTTCTCCAACCTATCTTCCCTTCTTCTCCAAAAGCTTTGAGATCTATTAATCAGTCCCACACAACTTAATGCCATATTATTCACTACTTTTTCATATATTTAGAATTTTGATCTCTGATGAGATTATAAACTTGATGATTTTAAATCTTTTAAAAACAGAGTTTCATTTTGAAGACTCAGCTCGCTTTGCTCATGAAGACTTCCTGAGCTTCCCCATGTGATTCATCCCTGCCTGATGATGCCCTCCCTCAAGCCTCATTCTACCCATACAGATCTTTACCATAGCCCTGGAATTAATTTTTACTGTAATTTTTGTTTACATACCTTTCTCCCTTAGCTAGATGGTAAACTATTTTGGTAAACCTTGTGGAGCAGCAACTGTATCTTAATTATTTTTATTTTTTTAAACTCATACATTCTTCTCTAGGTTCAATTTTTTCATATAAAATTTATTGATTTTTAAAATTATAAACAATTGAGAGCATGAGCATTTCCATTTAACTTTACAGACAAAGATCTTAGATGATGACTTTGCATTATGGCCATCTAAGAATTATCATATTAAAGATCAAGAGAAATAGGAGAGATTAGAAGCTCTAAAAATAGAGGCTCTTCTCCTGTAATACCTGAACTATGAATCTAAGAATGAACAGAAGCTGTTCCAGACAGTAGACGAATACAACAGAAATACAAAACATTGCTAATGACAATATCACTAACATAAGATTTTTTAAAAAGGGAAGAAAAGTCTCATAATCTGTCTGTTTCCTTTATCACATGCTTGTTACTTACATGCCTTGAAAAGTGGAAAAACTGGAAGAAAGATAGAAGGAAGAATTCTAGAATTCCCACTTAATATTAACACTGAGAATGAGAATTAGTTTAAAAACTTCCTTAGGCCTGTATTTATTAAATGTCATATTGTTTTGTGTGGGGAGACTATGAAGTCAACTGGAAAAAACTCCATCATAATTTTTCTTTTTTCAAAACACTCTCTAAATGAAACATTCTTGCCTCCCCACACGACTGTCAGAGCATCAAACAGTTGGAAGCCATGTCATTACTGGTACTTACATCTTAGCAGCTGGAAATGATGGTGTGACTGGCATGGTGGCTCAAGAATGTGCTAACAATTTTCTTTGTTTTGTTGGCTCTTATATATATATATATATACACATATATTCTTCTAATTTGCATGCATAATTGCCTAAATGCTAAGCAATTACCCAGTTTCCTAAGTGGTGATTTATGCATGTGAAGAATTCCTCCCCTTTAGTAATCTTTCACACCTCCACCCACAGGTACATCAAACAAGGTCCCATGTGCGTCTACGTATTGCCTTCTCTTAGATCGAATATAGAGTCATTTTTGTAGCCCTTGAGATCTGTCCTATTATTTTTCAGAGCTTTCTCCCTATGAACCAATTTTTTAATTGTTCTCTACTGAGAGTTGTATTTTGGCATTTCTGGCAAATCATACATTTCTAACTGGCCTCAGTGAATCCTTATAGTTATCTCCTTTATAAATTAGTATTTCTCAAAGAATAATCTGAAGATTATTCTGAAGATCAGAATCAGATCTTGAGTTGCTTATTAAAAATGCAGATTTATGGACCATTCAGAATCAGAATCACTAGTTGTAACCAGGAATCTGATTTTTTAATTTTTTTTTAATTATTTTAAAATTGTGGTGAAATGCACATAGCATAAATGTATCATTTTAACTATTTTTAAGTGTAGAGTTCAGTGGCATTAAGAATATTTGCATTGTTGTGCAACCATCACCACCATCCATTTCCAGAACCTCTTCCATCTTGCAAAACTGAATGCTATAATAACTTCCCTTTCCACTTAACCCCAGCCCTGACAAGCATCATTTAACTTTCTGTCTCTATGAGTTTGGCTATTCTAGGTATCTCATTTAGGTGGAATCATATAGTACTTTTTTTTTTTAAGATACTTTTTGATATGAACTATTTTTAAAGTATATATTGAACTTATTACAATCTTGTTTCTGTTTTATATTTTGATCTTTTGGCCATGAGGCATGAGGCATCTCCAACCAGGGATGGAACCCACACTTCCTCCATTGGAAGGCAAAGTACTAACCATTGGACTGCCAGGGAAATCCCAAATACTTGCCTTTTTGTGTCTAGCTTATTTCACTAGCATAATGTCCTCAAGGTTCATTCAGGTTATAGCATCTGTCAGAATTTCCTTATTTTTCAAACTGAATAATATTTTATTGGATGTTTATAAGGAATCTGCATTTTAAACAAGCACTGTAAGGTAACACTTATGCACACTAAAGTTTGTAACCACCACCAAGTTTCGTGATGTTCAAATTTTACTTCCCTAAAGATTCCCAAGGTTCTGCTCATCACCTCACAACAGTGTACTACAAAAGAAAGGTACTTTTGTGGTTATAGAATTCTCAAAATAGACATTCAGGACAGGCTAATAATATTCTGGAAATAGAAAAACCCTCAAATACACCACTATTAAACTCAGTTCTTCTTAAAAGTCCCTCTCCCCACTAGTGAATGCACATTCATGGAGTACAGAAGGAAGATGCCCTGCGTGCTTTTCTGCAGTTCCTTCCCAGCAGCTAGGAGAATTGGCCAATGTGTAACTTTGATGGTATAGGAAAGTGCTTTATAGAGATTGCAAAGACTTCTGTCTTGGAGGGCTGCTCCCTTGAGACCAAAGTTTCATCCTCAATGCCAGAGAGAATGGGAGAACAAGTGAGTCTAGGGTTGAAGGCTAAAACAAGTAACCACTGTGCCTGAGAATTATTCCTGAGTGAATTAGTCATCCACACTCAGAGTTGTTTTGGGCTCTTGTTATCTCACAAAGATCTATGAACTGATTTATTAGTGTTATCCTATGTAACTGGTCCTTAACTAGTAGGGATGTTTTGCCTCCCAGGGGACACTGGCAACGTTGGGAGACATTTTTAATAGTCACAGCTCAGGGATAGGAGTGGGAGATGGGGGGCATGGGTGATACTGGCATCTAATGGGTAGAAACCAGTGATGCCGCCAATCACCCTTTAAGCACAGCATAGCCTCGGGAAAAAAAAGAGAATGATTTAGCCCTAAATAGCAATAAAGAAAATCGATGAGCTTTGTTCTATTCGATGTTATCCTAGGTACTATCAGAAAGACAGCAGGCATAATAACTGTTGTCATTGCCTGCTTGTGAGCAAACTTGATTGTTACTCCTGGTGGCGTGAGAGAGTCATCAAAGCATGACTTGGAAGAAGATTCTGAAAGCCATAGTGGAGGTATCTTTTAAGAAATAACCATCTTCAAGGCTCATGATGGCATAGAGGCCAATACTGTGTAGAAAAAAGGAGACGTCTATGACTTGGAGTCAAAGGTGATTCAGAAAGGTCTCACTATATAAAATTTAAAGAATATTTTTAATTTATTTTGCTAAGTTTTTCTTTTTATCTCTGGATCAGGGTGGCATATGATTAAAATTGCACAATTTAAAGAAACTTTTTCAATAGTCTTGAAATAAAATTTCGACATTACTACTAGAAAGCATTGTGTATAGTTGGCAGTGTTTTCTTACATTACATGAAAGAATGTCTCACAATACACAGAATGATCTAATGAAATGTATGATCATTTTCCTGTCAATAAAGAAAAAGAGCCTTAAAGATGTTAAGTGTCTTGCCTAAGGTCACACAGCTAAGCAGCAGAATGAGGATGTGACCCTAGTTGTCTCTAACTCCAAAACCTATTCTTTATTCCCACTACATTTTGTCACTCCTCTATTGAATTTTTCTTAAACATCATAGGCTTGTTTGCTTTCACAAACATTTCATTTATTTCTTTAAATGAATTAAATTTATTTTGGCTGCACTGGGTCTTCGTTGCCTTTAAGTGGGCTTCCTCTAGTTGTGGCGAGCGGGAGCTTTCTTGGTTGCAGGGTGCAGGCTTTTCACTGCAGTGGCTTCTCTTGTTGCAGAGCACAGGCTCTAGAGTTCAGGCTCTGTCTTTTTGCCCACAGATGTAGTTGCTCTACAACATGTGGAATCTTTCTGGACCAGGAATTGAAACCATGTTCTCTGCATTGGCAGGTGGATTCTTATCCACTGCGCCACCAGGGAAGTTGTGTTTTCACTAATATTTTGTGGCTCTAGAACTAGGACATTTACTTCTTAAAAAAAAAATTTTTTTTTTTAATTTTTTGGCCACACCATATGTATGTGGGATCTTAGTTACCCGACCAGTGATCAAACCCAACCCCCCTGCACTGGAAGTGCAGAGTCTTAACCAGTGGATGCCAGAGAAGTTCCATGCTGTGCTGTGCTGTGCTTAGTTGCTTAGTCATATCCGACTCTTTGTGACCCTCATGGACTGTAGCCCACCAGGCTCTTCTGTCCATGGGGATTCTCCAGGCAAGCATACTGGAGTGGATAGCCTATCCCTTCTCCAGAAGATCTTCCCTACCCAGGAATCTAGTCCAAGTCTCCTACATTGCAGGCAGCTTCTCTACCAGCTGAGCTACCAGGGGAGCCCAGGGAAGTTCTGTACTTCTTTTTAAATCTTTCTTATTTCTTTTACAATGTGATGCATGAACCAAATAAATTTATTAATGACTTTTGACTTTGTGGGAGCAAAATCTGACTCTGTTTCTATTTTTACTAGAGCTTGTCAAAACATTTTACAATTTAAAAGAAGGAATAAACATTTATTGGGCTCCATGGTTCCAAATAGGAAAAGAAGTAGTCAAGGCTGTATATTGTCACTCTACTTATTTAACTTATATGCAGAGTACATCATGAGAAATGCTGGACTGGAAGAAACACAAGCTGGAATCAAGATTGCCAGGAGAAAGATTAATAACGTCAGATATCCAGATAATACCACCCTTATGGCAGAAAGTGAAGAGGAACTAAAAAGCCTCTGGATGAAAGTGAGAGAGGAGAGTGAAAAAGTTGGCTTAAAGCTCAACATTCAGAAAACAAAGATCATGGCATCTGGTTCCCATCACTTCATGGGAAATAGATGGGGAAACAGTGGAAACAGTGTCAGACTTTATTTTTCTGGGCTCCAGAATCACTACAGATGGTGACTGCAGCCATGAACTTAAAAGACGCTTACTCCTTGGAAGGAAAGTTATGACCAACCTAGATAGCATATTGAAAAGCAGAGACATTACTTTGCCAACAAAGGTCCGTCTAGTCAAGGCTATGGTTTTTCCAGTGGTCATGTATGGATGTGAGAGTTGGACTGTGAAGAAAGCTAAGCGCTGAAGAATTGATGCTTTTGAATTGTGGTGTTGGAGAAGACTCTTGAGAGTCCCTTGGACTGCAAGGAGATCCAACCAGTCCATTCTGAAGAAGATCAGCCCTGGGATTTCTTTGGAAGGAATGAAGCTAAAGCTGAAACTCCAGTACTTTGGCCACCTCATGCGAAGAGTTGACTCATTGGAAAAGACTCTGATGCTGGGAGGGATTGGGGGCAGGAGGAGAAGGGGACGACAGAGGATGAGATGGCTGGATGGCATCACTGGCTCGATGGACGTGAGTTTGAGTGAACTCCGGGAGTTGGTGATGGACAGGGAGGCCTGGTGTGTTGCGATTCATGGGGTGGCAAAGAGTCAGACACGACTGAGCAACTGAACTGAACTGAACTGATCTTCACTAGGCCCTGTGTTTTTAGGATAAACATTATTATTCCCATTTTAAAGAGGAGGAAACTGATTCTCACAGAAATTAAGTAACTTATCAAAGGACAAACCAAGTAAGTTGATAAAGCTTAGACTTTAAGTTCTTTTTGAGTATGGTTGTGGATTTCTCTTCCCAATGCACAAAAACAATAAAATGTATTCTGCACCATTATTCGATACTATTGAATAAAGTTACATTTGTTTAGTGAGGAGGAATTAAATAATGCACATCTATCCCTTATATGAGCTTCCCAGGTGATGCCAGTGGTAAAGAACCTGGCTGCCAATGCAGGTTAGCCATAAGAGACAAGGGTTCAATCCCTGGTTTGGGAATATTCCCTGAAGGAGGGCATGGCAACCCACTAAAGTATTCTTGCTCGGAGAATCCCATGGACAGAGGAGCCTGGAGGGCTGCAGTCCATAGGGTCACACAGAGTCGGACATGACTGAAGCAACTTAGCACACAATATATATATATATATATATAATAAATACACACACACACATGTATAATGCTATACCTTACTATGTTAAGTAGTAGTAATGGTTCTTCCCAGGCAACCTCAACCAGATATAAAATTATTTCAGCTACTAACTCCTTAGGTGATACACATGGATTAATGCTGCATTAGGTTACTTGGTATCCCTGCTTCCACTGGCAAAGGAGCAATTTCTCCCTATCTTCCAATAAGATACTTTAAAGAGACCCACGAAAATGAGCCCTTCAAAGAGCATACTCAGAGATTCTGAATTAGTAGTGGTTCTTCAGGACTGTCATTCTCTGATTTGACAGAGAAACAGGGTCAACTAATCACTCTACCCTCATTTTTCTCCACTTTTATTGAGATATAATCATTGTATTAATTTACATTGTATTAATTAAAGGTGTACATAATGATTTCACATAGGTATATATTGTAAAATATTTGTGCCACCCCTCATTTTTTATGAGCATCCCAAGAACATGGTCAGGAGTTATTCAATTATTGTTTCAAGCAGTACACAGAAAAGATATCTTAAAGTACAATTATATGAATTTCTGAACTAGTTTCTCAAAGCAGTCAGGCTATTAGTTCTTGTACTTGTTATTATCAGAATCAACTTTATTTTTATTTTTTTATAAATTTATTTATTTTAATTGGAGGTCAATTACTTTACAATATTGTATTGGTTTTGCCATACATCAACATGAATCCACCATGGGTGTACATGTGTTCCCCATCCTGAACCCCGCTCCCACCTCCCTCCCCGTACCATCCCTCTGGGTCGTCTAAGTGTACCAGCCCCAAGCATCCTGTATCCTGCATTGAACATGGACTGGTGATTCATTTCTTATATGATATTATACATGTTTCAATGCCATTCTCCCAAATCATCCCACCCTCTCCCTCTCCCACAGAGTCCAAAAGACTGTTCTATACATCTGTGTCTCTTTTGCTGTTCGCATACAGGGTTATCATTACCATCTTTCTAAATTCCATATATATGCATTAGTATACTGTATTGGTGTTTTTCTTTCTGGCTTACTTCATTCTGTATAATAGGCTCCAGTTTCATCCACCTCATTAGAACTGATTCAAATGTATTCTTTTTAATGGCTGAGTATCAACTTTAAAAGTCTATATATTTCTGGATTAAAAACTTTAAAAAATATTTACCCAAGTAACAAGAAGATTAAGATGATCATATACAGAGTTTTGTTAGTAAATTTTAAGTAAATAGTAAAATTTAAGTAGTTCCTGTGGTCAGTTTTCACTACGGTACTGATGCCCATCAAAACATGCCAAATGAATTACTACAGGGTTTCCCAGGTGGCACTAGCAGTAAAGAACCAACCTCCCAAAATGCAGGTGGACATAAAAGACACCGGTTCGATCACTGTGTTGGGAAGATCCCCTGGAGGAGGCCATGGCAACCCACTCCAGTACTCTTGCCTGGAGAATCCTATGCACAGACGAGTCTGGCAGGCTGTAGTCCATAGGGTAACACAGAATTGGACATGACTGAAGCGACTTAGCATGAACAAATTAACTTACACAGCATATGTCAGTCTAATTGTGTTGATGGGTCATACTTTTTAAGTTTCCATTTATATTAAAGCATATCAATCAGACATTCTGTGACCACTGAATTAAAACCAATGAAAAACATTACAGCCATAATTGAGAGGGAAGAATCATGGTTTGTGTCCTATGCTTATACTGCTTAGATCATTATAGAGCCAGATGATCAGAGTGCAATGTAAGAGTCTAGTCTGAGACATACCCACAGGGATGTGTTGCTTATCTGGCAACTCTCAAGATCAACAGGTGGCATGAGGAGAAGCTACTTCTGACAGAGGTTTTGAGAATCACATCAAAGCAGTTTGAGAAGTTTATATGGAAGGCCTACCGTAAATCCAGCCCATGTCAAAGTCGAGAAATGCATTAATTAGCTCATCTACTTGCTCATCAAATGTATACTGCATACTCATTGCGTGGAAGATACTCTGTGGGAAACCAAAATTCTTAAGGATGTTAGCTGGCAGAGGAAGTTTGGTCATGCCAAGGGCAACATACACATAGAAGCTGAAATGCTTAAGAGAGAGAAGTAGCATATTTCTTTCTTGCCAAAAGCCAGGAGAGAAAGCTTTATTTATCAACCACAGTAGCAGCCAAGAATCTCTTTTAATATTGTGACAATGCTTTATCAGTTATATTGCTTAACACATAACAGAAGTCATGTTATCTCAAGGGTAACTGTTACACCAGTTATGATAGTAAAGGCTCTCCTGGAGGAAAAACTGTATTCTCCCATCCTCACTTCAAATAGCTATTCACGACAATTTAGGATGTGTTGAGTGAGTATTTAATTTGTAAATAAATCTAATTCCTAGGACTGCATACTAAATGTTTATAAAATTAAAGAAAAATGTTTATGATTCATTTCATTTCTTCCATAGTTAAAAAAGCAAAATAGATTTTTGTATAAAGAGTATTTAGATAAAAAAATAATCAGTATCTTTTTTGTCAATACTTAAGGTGTGTTGCTCATTTTCTAACTGATGATCAAAACAGTCAGGACATTCAAGCTTAAGACATGACTCTTATGATTCAATTGCTGCTTGACTTGTCTAATGGTTGCCTCATTGGGATTTTATGAATCAGCTTGTCTTCCGTGTGTTGACTAACTAGAAGAAGGCCTTCTGGTTTCTCCTGAGAGACAGTTTCCCTTTGCTGTGGTCAACATCACCATGATGCTTGGAAAGGATGATCACATTCCAGGGTACTGGGTGGTGTCTGAAGTCGGAGGCTGAATTAGGAATAGCACAGTTCTGTCCTATCCCTTAAATATTTCATGAGCATCCACTTAGTGTAGTGCTTAATACTGTAGTCCTTTGCCTTTAAGACTTTACAGCCCAGTAGAAGAGTAGAAAATATAAGAGCACAGCTAAATAAAATGGGCCAGAATAGAAGGTTTATCATAAGCAAACTTGGAAAATTCAATGTTAATTAAGGTCCCTCTTAAATTGACACCTGAAGACTGACATAAACCAAAATACTCTTCCATCTGGGAGTAGGAAATCCTTAAATAGCTCCTAGGGCTTCTGTTTTTTTCTTTAATGATAATATTCTATGAGTATTGCTTGTTAATGGATCATCATGTTTGGGGACAAAGGGAGATAGAGGGAAGAGGAAAGGAAAGAGAAGGAAGATGACTAAGGTCTAACCCAGGAATACTCCAGTGGTTCAGAAAGAGGCAGAAGATTTACCTCTTTACTGTGACCTTGTTTGTCTAGGGGTGCAGACGCTGTTTGTGGGTGTGAAAAGCTGAGTCGCCTTGCAAAGGTGCAGATGAGGCAAGGCCTTTTCTCTGTATCCTTTTTGCATTTTCTACTAACACCAGATGTACACCAGAGCAGATCTAGACAGTAGTTAACCGTGGGATTGTATTTGACTAGTGAGTAATTAATGAATTTATGGCAGATTTGGGGAAAATTGAAAAAAAGACAGTATTTCTAAGTACAAGCAACCTAGACCACTTAAGGATGATGCTTCGGATGTGTCTAACCTGTCAGAGACTCCTACGACTTGTAACCCACCTCATCTCTTTGCTCAATCTTATAAGTTCATGTGGCAGAAGAAGACTTAGTTTTTATTTTTAGTATATATGTTTGTTAGAGTTATTAATAAAATACAAATCAAAAGAGAACACTTTTAAAAACAATGCAGATGTGGGCACAGTTCTTGAGATGCTAGTGTGTTCCCCCTTTGCCTGGCAAAGTAGCAAAGCCATTCTTTCCTTCTGCACCATAAAAAATGCAGATGTGTTTGAGTAGACAAAATAAGGAAGCATTTGCTTAGGGATTTAGCAGTGAGGTGGTGTGTGTGTCTGTGTGTGTGCATGTGTGTGGCCACACACTCATTTTCTGAATTTGTCATCCATTTTTGAGGGGGATTAGGTGCTCAAAACACTGAGAAATATTTCTGCCAGATACAGAATAGAGTATTCCAAGAAGAATATTCTCAGACAGAAGTCTACATTTGTGGCTGCTTCCACTTAGCTACTGAAATATACAAATTCTAAATGGAAAAAAAAACCTCACATTATATAGTCTTCACACGAGAAATAATCACATTCAGTTTTCACTGTAGTTTCTGGAAAATCTGGAAATCTCATACTTACATCTCTAGTTTTATCCAGAATTAAACAGAAAAACTTTATAAAAAGACTTGAATTTTAAAAGGTAACTATCTATGTTCTGTTCTCTCTTCTACTCCTTACTTCCTCTCACCTTATATAAATAAAATTGATAGCATCACAAACAGTAGTCATCTTCTTGTGGTAAATATGATTCATGTCCACAGCAACCCCTTGCGAAATCTCATTTCATGCTCCCTCCCTGTTCCTCATGGCTATCCAAAGCTGGTACTTGAGATATTATTATTATCCCTGTACCTCAACTTTAGATCTGAATCTGGTGTCATCCTGGCCACAAATATAAATGTATACTGAAAATGACAAGCTAACCTTATCTGGTAATTCTTAATTCCTTATGTTCAGGTACACCTTATTGTTCCCTCTACTGTGTGTCTGTAAATATTTTCTTTGTCTTTGATCTGTCAGTTTATATAATTTTTACATTTATGTCCATGTCTTTATGTATAAATCTTATATATCTGAGCATATATGCAGATGTATGATTTTTCATCCCAAATTCTTACAATTTGCATCCAATATTTAGGAACCTTGTCTGATAACTTCTTGTTATCTGTCCACTTTTATTTTCTATTGAGCATAGACTGTCTCCCTTTTCCACCAAATTAAGATCTTACAAATACATCAGTTGCTTATAAAAATGATAGTCATTACTACTAAAAATTAGTTTATCCTGGAAATAGTGATAGTGTAAGTGTCAGCTTCACTCTCTCTGACCAAAAAGTGGGCTGGATCTCTGTGGTCTTTCCATGAGGGTATCTGTCTTGCTTTTCTTGCACTTTGTAATACTGCTAATATTTTGGCTTTCATTAGAGTGGCATTTGGTAGCTCAGTCTGGAAAGAATCTGCCTACAGTGCAGGAAACCCAGGTTAGACACCTGGGTTGGAAGATCCCCTGGCGAAGGAAATGGCACTCATTCCTGTATTCTTGCCTGGGAAATCCTGTGGACAGAGGAGCCTGGAGGGCTACAGTCCTTGGGGCTGGACATGACTTAGTAACTAATCTACCACCACTACAGTGGCATTTATAACAATGATAGAAACATTTAGTCCAGCAATGAGTTAAGAATAGAAAGAACGGAAACTCTTAAGCCTGGAGAAGCTGACTTTGAGGTTTGTGTTGGGGAGCAGCTGGAACCTCCACTCTTCTTGGGCAAGTTTCACTTTCAGTTAGTTCTGCTCTGCTCTCTTCCCTAGTGGTTGGGGGCACCAAGACATCCCACTTGTTCAGAGGAAACACAGCAATTGTCTGCTTAGAAAAGCCTCAGATTCCTTGGAACATATCCCTAAGGGGGAAAAAGTGACTTGATCTATATGAAACTGTAAAAGAAATCCTATTCCAATAGATAAACAACTACTTTTTGAGGCAAATCAGATCTATTTTCTCTATTCTACAGATGAGAAAGGAGGTACTCAAAGAGGCTAAATTGCTTCCTCCATGTTAAAAAGCAACTCTGTGTCATTCCAATTTTTGTAACTTAAAAAACACACAACCATATGTGAATTTCATATAGTTCAGCCTAACAGAAAACCCAAGCTTGCATGCAGGGATTCTGTCTCCCACTCCAGAGTCCAATTTGATACATCACTGTTTCTTACTTGGATCCTCAATGATTACTTCAAGTGTGTTTATTTAAAGGTCACTTAAATATGTACAAACATAAAGCTAAGCATAAACCTCTGAGTTATGTAGCTTTATTAAACTACATGAGCAACAATTAAAGGAAACATTCAATTAAATAGTGTTTTCCCTTACAGTACTAAGAAATAAAAACACTCTTTAAAATTTTTTTCATTTCATATTACCACTACACTTAATGGTCCTGAACTCTTGAAAGCATCTATGTAAGAAGATGGAATTTATGTAACACAACTGCTGTTTTATGAAGACATGCACTTTATAGCATTTGCTATGTGATGACTCAGTTCAATTCTACCACTTGTCTCTATTTGTATAACTTGTAAAACTCTACCTCACTTAAACAATAAGCTTCCACTTGGATTGAACCTATCATTGATGATTATATTTGCTCCCCATGTTTTTTTCTCTCATTGGCCTATAACAATTTAAGAATTTAGTTCATAACTCCTCTGCAGCACATAATTTTCATACAAACAAATGAGGGTCTTAATGGCTTGACTTTTCTATGAAACCAAAGTTGTTTTTCTATGAAATGTCTTTTAATTTTGAATTATCATTCCATAAAAAGAAGTTTGACTCTGGTAAAAGCATTAAGCATGAGTTTAATTGAATGGGCTATTTGAACATGAGCTTGAACACATAGCTATTTGGGCTATTTGAACACAGCTCTGCCGGCAGTGGCAATGGTGAGCAGAGGTAATTTTCAGACTTGGCAATTAACTCTAATATTTAGGGACATGGATTTTAAACCTATGCAGGGACACTGAAAAGGATGTATCTCTGTGAAAGGACTAGAAAAACTTCCCACTGTCTCAGGGAGACTCAAAGGGAATTGTCAATGCCTAGGTCTTTAGGTTGGAGAAGGCAATGGCATCCCACTCCAGTACTCTTGCTTGGAAAATCCCATGGATGGAGGAGCCTGGTGGGCTGCAGTCCATGGGATCGCGAAGAGTCGGACATGACTGAGCGCCTTCACTTTTACTTTTCACTCTCACGCATTGGAGAAGGAAATGGCAACCCACTCCAGTGTTCTTGCCTGGAGAATCCCAGGGACAGAAGAGCCTGGTGGGCTGCCATCTCTGGGGTTGCACAGAGTCGGACACGACTGAAGTGACTTAGCAGCAGCAGCAGCAGCAGGTCTTTAGGTATGAACAAGAAAATAAACAAGAAATCAAAAATCCCAAGTTTACTCCATGCATAGATTTGGAACTTCTAGAATGGCCTAGGAAAACGTGCCTTGCTTCCACTCCTCAAATGGAAAAGTTAATGTAAAAACTGCAGTCCATGGGGTAGCGAAGAGTCAGACGTGACTTAACTGAACTGAATGTAAAAACTTGTCCCCAATTGTGGTACCACTCAGTAGTCTGGAAAAAGCAAAAATTAAATGAACAAATAAACTACTTTGGAGGGTACTTCCAAATCCAAGTCTTCACCAAAAAAAAAAAAAAAAATCTCCACTGAAGATAAACCCTAATTTTTAAAATTATTAAACAAAGGAGGAAACAACTCACCATTTGTGAAAGTTATCAGATTCAATAAACAGCAGATTGAAACACTGTCAAAACTTCCCTTCCCCAAATTTCAGCTTATAGCACTACAAAATACAAATGTTTAAAATAGTTTAAGAGATAAGAAAAAATAGAAAGCATAGGGAAGTGAGATACTATAAAAGGCAAGCTTTAAAAATAGAACTTCTAAAATAAAAATTGAAAAATATGGTTGTAACTTGAAAACTGAATTTCCTAAATAGAGATTTTATGCCCTAAGATATAGATCTAAGGAAATATATACAGAATATAGATCTAAGGCAATAGGATAGAAAGTTTGAGAGACATGGAAGAGAGAAAGGAGATATCCAGTGTCTAATAGAAATTTCCAAGGAGATACTGGAGAGTGAAAAGGAGGCAGTATTTCAAAAGATAATGACAAAAACTTCCTTGAATTAGTGAAAGACATGAATGCTCAGGATAAAGAATTACAGAACACTTAAAAAAAGAAAATATTAAAACAACCAGAAAATTTTTAAAAATTACACAGAAAGTGAACATAAGTTAAAATGACAACAGATTCCAACAGAACAAGGTCAGAGTTAATGGAATAATTGTTTCAAAACTGTCAACTTAGAATTCTATCCAAATGTAAATTATCATTCAATTGGAAGGCTTAAATAAGGTAAAAATCAATATACTTTAAGACAAAGTGACTAAATTTACCACTCATAAAAGAACTCCTAAAAGATTTATTCCAGGAAGAAGCAATTTGAATGGAGAAGAAAGGAACAAGGAGGAGTGAGGTTTGGGAGACCAGTGGGAAGGACACAGTGGTTTTTGACCTCTTGCCTCATTCTTCCACCTCCTTCCCTTTCCAGAGGTTTCTGCTTCCCTTCCTAATCTTGAAGTAAGTAGCCTGCCAGCCTCTTCTGTCCATGGGCTTCTCCAGGCAAGAGTACCAGAATGGGCTGTCATGCCCTCCTCCAGGGAATCTTCCAGACCCAGGGTTCAGACCTGCATCTCCTACTTTCCTGTATTGGCAGGCAGGTTCTTTATCACTAGTGCCAGCTGGGAAGCCTGCCGTCTGTCATATCCTCCCTATTTTACAGAATTTTCTTCTAGTTTGTACCTTCTTTCCTGGGGGGCCATGTGGCTTAGCATGAATATCTTACTATTGTAAGGTACTGGGAAACATGATTAATTAGGAAAACAAAAATATAACCTGGTATATATTTTCAAAATATTATCCCTATAGAGTTTATATTGGAGAAGGCAATGGCACCCCACTCCAGTATTCTTGCCTGGAAAATCCCTCAGATGGAGGAGCCTGGTAGGCTTCAGTCCATGGGGTCGTGAAGAGTCGGACACGACTGAACGACTTCACTTTCACTTTTCACTCTCATGCATTGGAGAAGGAAATGGCAACCTACTCCAGTGTTCTTGCTTGGAGAATCCCAGGAATGGGGGAGCCTGGTGGCTCCGTCTATGGGATCACACAGAGTCGGACACAACTGAAGCGACTTAGCAGCAGCAGCAGCAGTGTTTATATTAATTTTTAGTCTATCATTGAAATGAAAATATGAAAAATTTTAAATAATGTTTACTTATTTATTGATTTTTGAATTCTCTTGCTGTGGTGAGCCGGCTTCTCATTGTGGTAGCTTCTCTTGTTGCGGAGCGTGGACTCTGGGCATGTGGGCTTCATGTTGCGGCTCCCAGGCTCTAGAGCTCAATAGTTGTGGTGTACAGGCTTAGCTGCTCCTTAGCAAGTGGGATCTTCCTGGACCAGGGATTGAACCCTCGTCTCTTGCATTGGCAAGTGGATTCTTTACCATTGAGCCACCAGGGAAGCCCCAAAATATGAAAATTTAAAGACCTGTGTTCAAGGTCCCCAAGGGTTCAAGGATGCCAGCTTGCAAGATTTGTTTGATAACATCTGTCTTCTTAACTCATGAAAGTGTCCAAAGTGTTAGTTGCTCAGTTGTGTCTGGCTCGGTGACCCCATGGACTCTAGCCCCCCAGGCTTCTCTGTCCATGAAATTTTCCAGGCAAGTATACTGGAGTGGGTAGCCATTCCTGTCTCCAAGGGATATTCCCAACCCAGGAATCAAACCCTGGTCTCTTGCACTGCAGGCAGATTCTTTACCATCTGAGCCACCAAGGAAAACCTCTTAACTCAGGAGTGTTCTAATTTTTTCTTAGCAGCAGGCTCATTTTCATTGTGATTATAGGCTTTTCACAAGCAAACAACGCAATGTATAATTGTCTCTTCAGAAAGTTTTTCATTTGAGGTGGAGTTTGTATATTAGGGGCTTTCCTGGTGGCTCAGACGGTTAAGCGTCTGCCTGCAATGCGGGAGACCCAGCTTCGATCCCTGGGTTGGGAAGATCCCCTGGAGAAGGAAATGGCAACCCCTCCAGTATTCTTGCCTGGAAAATCCCATGGATGGAGCCTGGTAGGCTACAGTCCATGGGGTCGCAAAGAGTCGGACACAACTGAGCGACTTCACTTCACTTCACTTTGTATATTAGAGATATTGTCATGGTGTAATTGAGATTGTTATGAAAGACGGACTTCAAGAATCAACACAATTGTACTTAGCATGCCTTCTGGGTGCAGGGTTTACATTGGCATATAAATCCATGGAAAGCTTAGGTTCCATGTCCTTGTTCAGTCATATTATAATCACAAATGTTTGATTAGCAATAAAGTTGTTTTATGGCTAAATAGCAGCTTTTATGCTTTAAGAATTAAGCATTTTACTGGTTCTTTTAGATTCATTCAAAATGTTCAAGAAGAAAAGGGTTCATCTCTTGAATCTCTGCTTCTGTGAGGTGGCTAAGGACATAAATTGAGACTTAAATGACATTTAAGATTCTTTGGTTTCAAAACCCTTGTCTTCTCCTTTTAAGTTGCCTTTGCTTTGACACCGTGGGTGGGAAACCGGCAATTCAACTTAACCCACAGTGAGCGATGAAATACTTATGTCAATATAAGGAACTGGAAACACTGTCATCTATGTAAGCCTTAAGGTAAGTTGCCCAGTTGACAATACTTTGTTGTTTCTATAGAAAGCGTTTTCTCAAAAGGCCTCTTTTCACAATGCAGCATAGATTCCTTGGCCTGATCTGATAAAACATATTCAGTGAGATCAATGTTGTGGTTCCTGTTTTACAAAAAAGACAGGCACAGAGAAATTAGGGGCAGCAATAGCATTGGTAAAGTGGATTGTCATCTATTTCGTGGGTAACCTGAAGTATCCTGGCCCGTGGTTTCTTCTCCAGTGGCCCTGCTGAGGTGGTAGGTGAGGACATGCAGAGAGGAGACCAGTTCACAGGGGTGTCCATGAAATGACACATGAGAAACTTGACCTTAACTCTGAGAGAATTACAGAAGGATGTCAGGGACTGTTTTTCATTGTCAACTAAATTGGTTTTTCTTCATAAAACATATTTTCTTTATAAAAATGATATACAGATAATATTCGCAATATAGTTTCATTAAAGAGTGGACTGAACACATCCCTTTTACCATTGTTCTCTCCTAAATATTATTTAACATAGCCCCAAATCTACAAGGACAAAAAAAAAAATCAAGAAACAAAAATTATTTGAAAATTCTGGAGGCTGGAAAGCAAACAGACCAGTGTGAATTGTTTTCACTGAAGCAAGAGAAGTAAAACCTATGAAGTCAGGGAAGCCAAGAAGCAAGTTGCTTCACACTGCAGAACCACAGAAAAGCTACAGTTGGAGGTGGTGGGTACCCTTAGTTGAACATCAATGTAAGAAAAAGCCCAGTTATTAACTTAAGGGAAAAGAGAAAGTTATACCAGAAAGATAATACTCATGGCTTCTCTGTGAATTATATTTGCATGGACATAATATTACAGAATATTGACCTAACAAAGTTATATGCATTGTTAAAGTGGTAGCAGCTTTAAAGATATTCATCTTCCATGGTAGAAATTAAAGAGATAGTATCTAAAACTGAAAATTAAGAATTAGCTATATAAGCATGTTTGAGAGGGAAAGAAATACAAGGTAAATACTAATAGAAACAGCTATGAGTTTAAAATGGCTGCTCCTGGGCAGTGAAAAAATTAGAAATGTATGTGGAAAGACAAGACTCCTCTTCTCAGTACACCTTGTAGAACTCTGACTTTTACTACTATAATATATTTAAGTGGTAAAATTCTAATAATAAAACATTAGCCACACTCATCTCATGTGTTATTGTGAGGATTGAGAGTAAGGTATGAAATTCTAATCCCAGAAGTTCTAGCTCATAGTAAGTGTGCATTACATGCTAGTGTTTCTGTTATTGAGTTTTTTTTTAAAAATGGACTTCACTTTTTAAGTTTTTTTGTACTTAAAAAATTTTTTTTATTTATTTTTGACTGTTCTGGATCTTCGTTGCTGTGCAGGCTTTCCTCTAGTTGCAGCAAGCGGTGGCTACCCTCTAGCTGTGGTGCTCGGGCTTCTCATTGCTGTGGCTTGCCGCTCAGGCTCTAGGGCATGGGATTCAGCAGTTACGGCACGTGAACTCAGCAGTTGCAGCTCCTGCACTCTAGAGCACAGGCTCAATTGTTGTGGCACACGGGCTTAGTTGCTCCTCGGCATGTGGGATCTTCCCGGATCAGAGATTGAACTCATGTCTCCTACACTGGAAGGTAGATTATTTACCACTGAGCCGCCAAAGAAGGCCTCTATTGTGGTTGATCAAAAATAATTTTAAATATTAAGCAGTAAAGAAAAGTACAAAGAAAAAGTAATGAAATAAAAATTCCACTGTCCAATCATAAGCAGTGTTTCACTGGGTAATCAATGTATATTTCAAATAAAAGTATCTTTTCATCTCTATCTGTTGTTTAGTTGCTAAATCCTGTCTGACTCTTTTGTGACCCCATGGACTGTAGCCTGCCAGGCTCCTCTTGTCCATGGAGTTTTCCAGACAAGAATACTTGAGTGGATTGCCATTGCCTACTCCAGGGGATCTTCCCAATCCAGGGATCAAACCTGCATCACCTGTGTCCCCTGGATTGGCAGGCAGATTACCCCTGTGCCATCTGGGGGGCCCACCTCTTAACTTCACAGAGTTACCTGGGGGAACGTGTAACGGAGTAGGATCCTATGGGCCGTCTCAGGACAGATCCCCAACCCTCAGTGTCCTCTGCCTGCCTGTAGTTTGTAGAAAAGCTTTAGTCTCCAGGCCTCCCCTGAGTCACAAAATCCTGGCTCAAGAATTAATGACTGAAAGAATGTGAACATGTAGTAACAAAAATTAGCAATTGGGCTAGGGAAACTGGTAACAGTTTAAATAGAGCAGCCATATAGCAGTCATGGAATCTTTGTTCCAACCTGAAGGACATACGGTCTGATGTACATTCCTAAGTTGTTTTGCAGATATTGAGACCTCTGCCAGAAAGAAGCAGCTATGTTGCCTGATGACCGTAAGCACATATCCCCCAGACCACTGGTGCCTGAGGACTGATGATGTGAACCTGTGACACCACTCTACTACCTCCCCGTAAAGCAGAGAATTGTGTAGAGTTGGTCACGCACTCTGCAACTCTCTCCTTCACCTCGCCTTTAAAAACGCTTCCCTGAATCCATCAGGGAGTTTGGGGCTTTTGAGCATTAGCTGTCTGCCTGGACTCCTTGCTTGGTGGCTGCAATAAACGTTGCACTTTTCTTAATCACAACCCCAGCGTCAATAGATTGGCTTTACTGAATTGGTTTGGTAATAAAAGGTCAAGTGGAAAAAATAAACAATAAGCACAACAGTTGAGTACATTTTGTAGTGTGTTATAGGGTGGGAGGAAAAGAAACACAGTGGGAAAGTTGGAGCAGGCTAAAAGGATTCAAGAATGGGAGTTGGAAGCTGTTGCTATTTTAAGCAGTATGATCAGAATAGGTCTCATGGCTGGGGTCTGATACAATGTTCCAGGTGGAGGAAGCAGTTAGTGATAAAATACTAAGGCAGGTGTGATGGTTGATTTTATGTCAACTTGGCTGGTCCACAGTCATCCGGCCAGTTGCTGACCTCCTCCAGGCAATAGGTAACTCTGCAGCAGGTGGCCTTCAGACTTCACCTGCAGCATCAGCTCTTCCCTAGAGTTCTAGCCTACTGAAGATCTTCAAGGTGGGCCATAATTGGTTTTGCTTCCATAATTGGTTTTGCTTCTCTGGAAACTCTAATAGAACAAGTTTAAAAACAAAAAGATAAGATGGCCAAAGGGCTGAAGCAGTACTAAGACATGAGGTTCAGGGGTAGCAGGACTTGGTAAACATGCCAAGAAATCTATATTTTTCCTGAGTCCTGAGTGAAATGGTGAGCTTTTGAAAGGCTTTGAGGAGAAAGTAATTTACCATTTACTTCTTCCTATGACTGTTGAGGTAATTTGTACCCTCACACTTCTTTCAATGTTCCGTTCTCCAAACCTCTAATTTTTGTTTGTTTTTGGCTACACCTCGAGGCATGTGGGATCTGGTTCTCTAACCAGAGATGGAAACCATGCCCCCTGCATTGCAAGTGCAGAGTCTTAACCACGGGACTGACAGGGAAGTCCCAAACCCCTAATTTTTGTGGTTGATGATATTTACTTTTCCTACAATCACGGTTCCTCAGTTTTTAGTTTTAGTCTTTGTATAAGTTGATCAATATCAGGTTTGTTTGTTTGTTTTTTAACAATGATTTCTTCCTCTAAGTTTCTTCCATTTAACTCATGCTTTGGTTGAAGGTATTTTATTGTCCCCTTTGCAAGAACAATTCAGGGATATTCTCCACTTTCCTGGAATTCTCTCACATTTGAGAATGTGTACCTCTTGACTTTAAATTGAACAAAAATGTGTATTACAGTAGACTGGGTCTTCCCAAGGAAGAATACTTTCTCTGCCTCAGAATGTTGTTAAAAAATTTCAGCCTCTAGCACAGGTATTGATAGGAGAAATCTGAGGCAGTCTTTGTTCTCATCTTTGTGAGTTATTTTTCCTTTCTGATGGCCCAAAGAATTAATTCTTAATCCCTTAAATTTAGCAATTTGATAAAGGTAGGACTTAACATTAACAGGTCTGTGCTAGTCTTTCCTGTATATTCATCTCAAGAAATTTTCCTGTATTAAACCTCTGAAAACATTTTTGTTGTTGTTTTATTTGTTGGTTTCTCTACTTGAGGAGCAACAATTATTTTGATCATTCTTACACTCTATCAATCATCATATTTCAAATTGTTTTCATCTTCTATTTTGTCTGAATTCACTGTAATTATCTCAAGTGTTTCTGCTACACCGTTAATTAAATTTTCAACCAGATATATTTTATTCCAGTCAAGTTCTAACTTGTCTATTATTTCAGTAATAGCGCTACTTGGTGTGGGGAGAGAGCAAATTAGCCAAGATGGCGTGGTCAGGCTCTCTTGCTCCACGTTTTGTAAATGACTATGTAACAGCTGAGCTCACTTAGAGCACTGTGCATGCATGTCACGAGGTTTATGTAACAGCTGAGCTCACTTATGGCACGGTGCATGCCCGGCATGAGGTGCTCGCTGGGTCACGGGATAATTTGTGCCGTATGCCGGTATGAGCTCCACCTAGAAAGCGGCAGCCTTACTGCTGTGACACGGCTGTGTTCTTTGGGTCAGCTGGGAGAGGAGAGAATATAGCGTGTCTATTGCTACGGCTGCTGCACCAGCCAGGAGAGAGGTTGTACTGTGTTAGGTTATGTTACTGCTGCTGCTGCTGCCGCTGTGCCAACCAGGAGAGAATAAACGTGTCTGCAGTTGCTACAGCTCCTTGGATCTCCTTCCAGCCTCTGATCTTGTGCTTTGCCTACCCTGGCTTTAACGAACAGTGTGCACAGTGAGATACAGCAAGACAATTGGCACAGTGAACAGGATCAGCAATACCATTGGTGTAGTCAGCAGGATGAAGCGTCATACATTCGGCTTCTTAATTTTTTCCCTTGTTTTGGCAGTCTCTCATTTCACCTCAAGCTGTGGTTTTATCACCCTCCCCTTTTCAAGTTCTTGCTCACTGAGTTTGTGCGTTTATTTTAAATTCTTCTGCAACACAAAGGTCACCCACGGAATATGCTTCTGTGGCTTTTCCTCAGTTATTTTATTGTTAGATTTCGTCTGTCTTTTGAATGTCACCTTTCATTATTGCTCCTTTATTGGAGTGCATTGTGTTTGTGTGGTTGCCAGGCAGTTTCTTTTTAACATTGATGATGTTGAACATAGGCAGCTGTGTCTTGACCTCTTACTCTGACAGAGTGTAAGTGAATTGTCTTTCCACCTAAAGGGATCCGTTTGTTTTCCTGCATCCATGCTTCAGTTTGGGAGCTGGATGTTGCTTTTAAGCTATGTTTCTCTGGCCTGAGGTCATGCTGATGGGTGAGGAGAATGCTTAGCTGGGGCTGAGAACGTCCTGTTTTGTGGACCTAAGTTCTGCCTTCTCCTGGAGATTAAAAGCCTTATACCAGCTAGGGGTATGTCTAACTCTCAGGATCCTTAGTTCAGCCAGGGACTCTCCAGTTTTCTGCAGTCCCCACCTAGCCACTTGAAGATTTATCTTACCAGTTTGTTACCTATAGGTATTTGAGTGTGACATTCCCGCTTCCATGAATCCTATGTGGCAAAAGTACTTATTATCCCTTGAAACATCTCATGTTTTCCCACCAAGAGGCCTTCTTGCCCATACCTTGCCCCTTCACATGGACTGCTTCCATTCTCTTCTCTCTCATCTTTTCTGCCCCTAAGCATTTCAAGCCTATTCCTTCCTCAAATATTCAGATAAAAATCCTAAATTTTTAATAAAATTTTCCCAAAGCTGGAGCACATCTTTCTCAAGACTTTGTTGCTTGTGTGATACATTTGAAATACATCAAATTATAATTATGTAGCTTTCTTTCAATGTACATATGTTGCCACTCCTTGCTTGACTGAAGGTCATTAAAAGCAAGTATTACATCTTAAAACTTTTTGCATTTCCTCATTTCAGTTGAGAGAACAAGAACTAGGGAGAGCATAGATAACCAAATGATTAATTTTACTTAATGACATCAACCTTCTATTATACAAAAATGGAAAGAAAAAGAAATGAATAATTATGAATAATTAGTTTATCAGATTCTTATTGTAGATGCCTATTGTGTAATCTTAGAATCTTTGAACTTTTTTTCCTTTGTTACTGTTGCTGTTTAGTCGCTAAGTTGTGTCCAACTTTTTTTAAAACCCCATGGACAGTAGCCCTACAAGCTCCTCTGTCCTTGGGATTTCCCAGGCAAGAATACTGGAGTGAGTTGCAATTTCCTTCTCCAGAGGATCTTGCTGACCCAGGGATTGAACCTGCATCTCCTGCCTTGGCAGGTGGATTCGTTATCACTGAGACACTAGGGAAGCCAATCTGTACTATTATATAAGGATAAAAAATCAATTTAGACAAAATCAGAAACCAAATGAATTGGTATATTTGGACACTTCTTTTGAAAGTTGACTTTAAACATTTTTTTCCTTCTCTTTCTAAGAATGTTAGAAATGTTTCTTTCTAAACATTTTCTCTCCTTTTCTTTCCTTAAAGCAGAACAGATTTTCCAAGTAAAAGAAAATGATAATATAGACAGAGCCTAGGTCAGCAAACCTTTTCTATAAACAGTCAGAAAGTGAAGATTTTTGGCTTAGATGGCTCCTCTTATAATTTTAAGTTCTGTCTTTATATAAGCCATATATAAACAACCACAATTATTCCCCCAAATTTTATTTATGGACACCAAAACCCGTATTTCATGTAATATTTTTGTGTCATGAAATCTGATTCTTTGATTTTTTAAAAATGTAAAAACGTTAGGTGGGTTGGATCTGGTCCAAGGACTGTGGTTTGCTGAGTCCTGGTATAAACTGTTTCTTGCACAGGGTCTTATTGCCAGCAGTAGAATTTGGAATAGTTATTCACAAAAATATATTGTGCCTATATCCTCTGAACTAAACCAGCTGCTACAATAAACAAGGAATTTTAAAATTTACATGAACAAAGAGAGGGAATAAAAGATGAACAAGTGGGCGAAAAAAAAATGAAGGTTTTGTGAGATATATGGCCATTATAATAAAGTCTCTGAAAAAATTGTTTTTGGATAACATTACATAAATTTTCACTTCCAGATAATTTTTCTATTTAATGATATAAAATTCATAGGATTTTTAGCAGTTAAATGGGCAAAAATCTCTTTAAGGAGTTCATACCTGAAGATGACAAGTCAGTTTCTGTTTTAGGAATAAACTCCTCTTCCCCTTGGAAAGTAAACCCAGGTCTCTTCGGATAAGATCCCTGCAGTTTTGCTGAGCACTGTGGCAGGGATTCTCCTCCGGGAGGAGGGCCCACAGGAGCCTGAACCCTTCTACTACCCTCCCCTTTCTCTTCTCTTGGGGCAGCTAATTATTCTAGGGAACTGAGAGAAGTGACCCTGACTCTCTGTGACCTCTCGGAACATCTCTGGACATTTGTTTTGGAAACTAAAAATCCAGAATTTAACTCTTTTTGTGTGTTCTGAGAAGGCAATGGCACCCCACTCCAGTACTCTTGCCTGGAAAATCCCATGGATGGAGGAGCCTGGTAGGCTGCAGTCCATGGGGTCACTAAGAGTTGGACACAACTGAGTGACTTGACTTTGACTTTTCACTTTCATGCGTTGGAGAAGGAAATGGCAACCCACTCCAGTGTTCTTGCCTGGAGAATCCCAGGGACGGGGGAGCCTGGTGGGCTGCCGTCTCTGGGGTCGCACAGAGTCAGACATGACTGAAGCGACTTAGCAGCAGCAGCAGAGGCACCAGCTTTCCATGTAGATAGTAAATGTAGAATGCTCTAGTTGCCTATGCTGCATAAGGGGTTGAAGTGCAAGAAATGAAAGGCAGGGTCAGTATCTCAAAATATTATTCTATTTCTTGCATACTTGAATCTGAGGGCTAAAATTGGTAGCTATGCATGTCTCTTAAATGTTACTTTTTCTTAAGGATATCTTTCTCCAACAGTGCGTCTCTGTGTGTCCTCCTCTGACAATCCCATCACTCTAGGATGGCTTCCAGATCCTTCCTCCAGTCTTTGACTTTAGACAATTAGAACCACTGACTTCTGGATATAGCCTTTGGATGGCCCATTGGGCACCCCTGATTCAGTGTGACCAAGACTGAACCTATGATCATCATCCACAAACATTTTCCTTAGTGTTTCCAACTTAGTTGGTGACACCATCATTTTACACAGTCACTCACATTGAAACTCTGAGCTTCATCCTTTTTTCTCAAATTCCATATCAAATTCACCTCCAAGTCTGCAGATTTTATATCCAAAAGGCTTCCTTACAGCCACTGTTCTTTCTCATAGCCTTTTTATGTTATGTCTGGTTTTTATTTCAATAACCTCCATTAAAAGATAAACTGAGGCATATTAAAATTTTGAGTTTATTTGAGCAAAATCAGAGTTGAATTGGGGCAGCATCAAATCTATGAGATAGAAAGGTGCTCCAAGAAGAGGTATGAAATGAAAAACTCTCATAGGCAGAAGGGAGAAGGAACAAGGAAGTTACACTGAGAAATAAGTAGGTTGGTTGTTGGTAAAGTTACTTTCCTTTAGGGAATACCAGGATTCTATGGGGCTTTGGCAGGTGGTAAAGAATCCACCTGCCAATGCTGGAGACTTAAGAGACACAGGTTCCATCCCTGGGTCAGGAAGATTCCCTGGAGGAGGGCATAGCAACTCACTACAGTATTCTTGCCTGGAGAAACCCATAGACAGAGGAGCCTGGCAGGCTACAGTTCATAGCATTGCAAAGAGGACATGACTGAAGCAACTTAGCATGCATGCAGGGTTCTGTGAGGCAGATTATCTAACTAGTGCTGATTAGATGATTCCTGATTGACTGGTTTACATTTCCATTTCTTGGAGATCCAAAATTGTAATTAAATCAGTTTGTTGACATTTGACTTGGCATAAGTAACTCCATTTTGGGCCTATTGTCTAGTTTTTAACGGCTCCAAGCCATGTCCCTACTTCTGGTCCTGCTCACCCAGAATCCACTCTCCACATTGCAGATAAAGTGACCTTTCTGAAACGTAAAAACCCCATCTCCCCCAATTTTTACCACTTGCAGTTAAGCAGTTTGGTGTTAGTCTATCAGGCTTGCTGTCTGGCCTGTCTTTCTAAGCGATGTGAGACACTGCTGGGAACCTCTAGGGAGAGTTTGAAGCCCAGATGAAAGTGAAACTGGAAACAAGTTCCAAACAGCAGGCAGAAAGCAGAGATGAGATAAAATTTGGAGGGAGAAAGAGATGATCCTGTGGCTGTGAGAGACAAAGATGGGAAGAATCCCTCTAGGCAACAGTACCCAGTGGGAGGGAGATGTTTATGCAGTGGAAATAGTCCCAAGGGAGCAAAGAGCTTAACAGAAGTGCCATGGAGATGCAGGGAGTTGGCGCCTTTCCTCATACATTTCCTCCTGTGTTTAAATTCCAGTCTTCATTTAAGACTTAGATAAAATAATACTTCTTAGGGAAACCTTCTGTGACCCTACTTGTCGATACTGACACATCAAAACTTCCAAGAAAATGTACAAACTTTTAGAGCTACTATTGAGTATTCAACAGTTACTGGGCTCAAGACCAACATATACGAATCAACAGACAAAAACCTTCTTTACAACAGAAGAAACCTTGTGGAGTATCTTACAGTGAGGTATACAGTACAGCGATCAAAATTGTTTAAAAAAGTTTATCAATATATCATTTTTATTTAAAAGTATCTCACAAAACAACAATGTCAATATTCAGAAGATAGGAAAGCAGTAATAACAGTACTCAGGTTTGAAGCACACACGCTAAAAGGCTTTGGGCATTATCTCAGTTAATGTTCATGAAATACCCAGGTATTGGAAACTGTCCCCATTTAACAGATGAGGAAAAGGTTTAGAGAGATTAGATCACTCTGGTAATTACATGGCAAATATGAACTCGAGCCTGCCTTATCTGACAATCAGATACAGAGTGTAGTGATTAAAACAGTGGAGCTAGACTGGGTATGTGGTCTGGACTGCAGCTCTATTTTCTAGGCAGGTTTTGATAGCTGTTGGCTTTCCTACTCAGACATAGTAAATGTTTGTGTTTATGCTGAAGTGAAAATGGCACCCCACTCCAGTACTCTTGCCTGGAGAGTCCCATGGACGGAGGAGCTTGGTGGGCTACAGTCCCGGGTCGCAAAGAGTTGGACATGACTGAGCGACTTCATTTTCACTTTGTCAGTTAAAGTGATTTTGGGAAGGTTACGTTGTCTTCCATGCTTTTATCCTCAAATAATTTCATCTCTTCATAAATATGAGACACTCCTTTTGAGCTACTTAAGTTCTCCTTCCCCCAGGGTTTACATGTCATTGAAATCCATCTGAAATTATTTTTTGTTTGTCTTTCCAAATAAAATATTTCTGGTTCATCTCCAACGTCTTAAGTTTCACCATATATAAATGGAGACTCCAACACAAAGTCCCCTGTTTTGCTTTCAATATTACCACACTCATATTTTGCTTGTTTACAACATCTTTGAAGGAGGATGAGATTTATGTTTTTGCAGCATGTGTCTGACCCCTTACATGTACACTGGACTGAAGTACAGGCACTCCTTGTTTAAAGGGCTTGTTATGTGTGACTATTTCAGAGACCTTGTGTTTGATGACCTTGTGGTGTGCTGTGAGCCCAGATAGTAAAGAATCTGCCTGCAATGCAGGAGACCTGGGTTCAATCCCTGGGTTGGAAAGATCCCCTGGAGAAGGGAATGGCGACCCATGCCAGTATTCTTGCCTGGAGAATTCCACAGACAGTCCATGGGGTTGCAAAGAATAAGACATGACTGAGCAACTAACACTTTCACTTAAACTTGTATTCATGTTTTCTGTTTTATAGAAAAAAAAGTACCTTTCACCATTTCAAGTAAAGTGATGCAATGCGTGAATCAAGATATTAATATTTTTGATTAAAACTATTATCTATGTAGCTTTCATACTCATCATTAATAAAAATGAAGCTGACTCAGTTGATGCCTCGTGTCAGTGCCCAGAGGCTGTGTGGTGCATGTCCAAGGTATAAGGCTACCAGCCAAAGCTTTTCAACTGTTATTCTTCTCAGCATTCCTCCTCGCTCCAGGAGAGCATTCCCAGAGAAGAGATACTTGAGAGATACTTGAGAGATAAGGTAAAGTGAAAGTTGCTTAGTCGTGTCTGACATTTTGCAATCCTGTGGACTATACAGTCCATGAAATTCTCCAGGCCAGAATATTGGAGTAGGTAGCTGTTCCCATCTGTCTATGATGTGGGGAGACACAAATTCAGTTTCTCAGCTTCCTTGTCTCCAAGGAGGGTCCTAAGGTGGCATGCAAGGTAAAGAAAATAATTACACATGGAAGCATCCACTTTCTTTTCCTTCTCTATTCTCAGTTTCAGCAGAGAAGCAGACAGCTGACACCTCCCAAATGCCCTCCCTTTCTCAACAAAACAAAACAAAACTCTTCATAGCTTAATCAAGCTCATTTCCCCTTCTCTCAAAAGAAAGTAGTGCTCCTTTTTTTCTATTATATTCAGAAGGGTTCACATTAGATTTAGCATAAGCGATTAATTTGATTTATTGACCTCTGATTTCTATCACTTTTCTCATTTAAATCCTAAACTCCATGAAGTAGTTTTTAGGGTTTCTATCAGACTCAGAGCAGTTGAGTGCTCAGCTAAAGTCATATAAACATTGAACAAAAAGGCAGAACTCAGACTCCGATCATCTTCAGCTGCAATTATAACAGTCCCTAGTTCCTAAGAGAGCACTTTGGGTAAATTCTTAACCTTCCCTGTAGCTGTTCTCTTCCAGGATCATGAGTATCTTGGACATGGACTCCTAGTAGCAGAAGACAGTTATTCCTCTAGGTTTCTGTACTTTCCTGGGGTTACAGAGAATGTGTACTTGGGTGTGAGCCATTCTACATACTCTAGCATATGTTGAGGCAACTTTCTCAAAATTTTGGAAAACATTTTTTCAAAAATATGATAGGATATATATGTATATTTGTATTATAGATACATTCTAAATAGAATCTATATTCATCTGGTGGTCCTTCATAAGACTAAGTATTGCAGTGGTCCCAATATCCAGACGTTTGTTATCCTTGGCTCTCTAAATAAGAATCTGACTCAAGGCATTACTTTCATGTCAGTAACAAAGATAACTTGATATCACATGATTTAAACTGTTATGACAGTTCTCAGGTGTCATTATCTTTTAAGGTGACTCTCTTGAAGAATCAGTGCTCCTCATCTTTGACCCCCCCATAAGAACCTTGAAGTAAGCCTCCACAGCCCAAGCAGGATTTTAAATGATGTTCAGATTATCAAGGGCGAGCACTTCTCATGTTCTAGAAGGTCAGGGAGTAAGAGTCAAAAGGGAGTCCTTGTCTTTTAACTGCATTGAATGCAAGAGGAAAGCCAGCAGTGCCATTCTTTGTCTGGAACATCATCATCAGTGGCTCAACAAAGTTCATGTCCAGTTAGAGAAAAATCTAGAAAATCTAGACTGTGCCAGTAATGATTTCAGTCAGTCACTCAGTCATGTCTGACTCTTTGCGACCCCATGGACTGCAACACACCAGCCTTACTTCTCCTTCACCAACTCCCAGAGCTTGCTCAAACTCATGTCCATTGAGTCAGTGATGCCATCCAACCATCTCATCCTCTTTCGCCCCCTTCTCCTCCTGCCTTCAATCTTTCCCAGCAACAGGATCTTTTCCAATGAGTCAGTTCTTCACATCAGGTGGCCAAAGTATTGGGGCGTCAGCTTCAGCATCTGTCCTTCCAATGAATATTCAAGATTGATTTCCTTTAGGATTGACTGGTTTGATCTCTTAGCAGTCCAAGGGACTCTCAAGAGTCTTCTCCAATACCACAGTTCAAAAACATCAATTCTTTGGTGCTCTACTTTCTTTATGGTCCAACTCTCACAACCATACATGACTACTGGAAAAACCATAGCTTTGACTAGATGGAACTTTGTTGGCAAAGTAATGTCTCTGCTTTTTAATATGCTGTCTAGGTTGGCCACAGCTTTTCTTTCAAGGAGCAAGCGTTCTTTTAATTTCATGGCTGCAGTCACCATATGTTTTTGGAGCCCAAGAAAATAACTAATGATAGCTTGTGTCTGTTTGTATTGCAGATGACTAGTAGTACAACAACGCAGAAACTAATAATGCAGGCATGCAAACTTTTGCTCACATGCATTTTTGCATGTAGAATGAGTCCTTTTCTATGCAACTTAAAAATTCAATCTCAAAGGTTCAACTGTGGTACTATTACCTTGAGATATTCAGGATAATTTACTGATGCATATGCAAATTCTGATAAAGACTTTATTTTAAAAGTCTTTATTTTAAAACTTTTACCTTTAGACCAGCTTTAGATTTACAAAATTAATGTGAAGATGGTACACAGAGTTCTTACATATACCACACTCAATTTCCCCTATTATTAGCATATTGCAAAATATTTGTCACAATGAAAAAACAACATAAACTAAACTACCATTATTCAAATCTCTTCAGTGGATGTCTGTTATAGGATCCTATCTAGGATACCACATTGCAATTAGTTGGGATGTCTCTTTATGTTCCTGTTGGCTGTAACAACGTCTCAGACTTTCCTTATTTTTTGATGACCTTGACAACTTTGAGGAGTACTGGTCAAATATTTTACAGAATATTCCTCAGTTGGAGTTTTACTGATGTTTTCTCATGCTGCTAAGTTGCTTCAGTCGTGTCCGACTCTGTGCGACCCCATAGACTGCAGCCCACCAGGCTCCCCGGTCCCTGGGATTCTCCAGGCAAGAACACTGGAGTGGGTTGCCATTTCCTTCTCCAATGCATGAAAGTGAAAAGTGAAAGAGAAGTCACTCAGTCGTGGCCAACTCTTAGCGACCCAATGGACTGCAGCCTACCAGGCTCCTCCGCCCATGGGATTTTCCAGGCGAGAGTACTGGAGTGGGTTGCCATTGCCTTCTCATGATTGGACTGAAATTATGCATTTTTATGAGAAAGAGTATACAGTAAAGTGCCATTCTCTTTACATCACATCAAGTGTGAGTGCGTGCCTAGTAGCTCAGTTGTGTCCAACTCTTTGGAACCCTTTGGACTGTAGCCCACAAAGCTCCTCAGTCCCTGGGATCCTCCAGGCAAGAATACTGGAGTGGGTTTCAATGCCTTGCTCCAGGGGATCTTCTGGAGCCAGGGATCGAAACTGTGTCTTCTGTGTCTCCTGCATTGCAGGTGGATACTTTATCCACTGAGCCTTGAGAGAAGACCCACATCAAGAGTATCTACTATGAATGTGACATCACTGTTGCTGTTTATCTTGATCACCTGGCTAAGGCAGTGGTTATCAGGTTTCTTTACTGTAAAATTACTTTTTTCTCTCCTTTTCCATGCTATACTCTTTGGAAAAAAGTCACCATGCACAGTGCAGATTTGAGTGGAGAATTATGCTACATCTCCTTAAGGGTAACTACCTACTTAAATTATTTAATATTCTTCTGCATGGGAGATTTGTCTATTCTCCTCCATTTATTTATTTATTCTATCAAGCAATCATTTATTTGTATCAGAAAGGACTTGTGGATATTTATTTTATGCTTTGGGTTACTATCCAATACAACTTTATTTTTGCTCAAAATTTTCCAGGTTTGACTGTTGATAAGCCTTTCAGTTGACTCCTGTATCCCTTTGATATACTCCATCATTCGGGGGTTTTGTTTCGTGTTTTGTGCACTTGCTTACTTTCTGATCCTATAAGATGCTCCAGGCTCATCTTGTCTATTTCTTGCCTCACTCCTAGAATAGCCATTTCTCCAAGGAGCCTAGTTACTTTTACTGAAAAAAATATTAGAAAAGAATATATGAGAACTAGGTGTGCTATTGAAGTGTTTCTAACACTAATTCATTACAATCAGATTATTCTAGCTTCCTCCCATACAACAGTGAGAAAACTGGTTCCTAATATCCACTGCAAATTTACTTAATTGCTCATTTCCAGTGTACATGTACAGTGGTTTCAGAATTGTTAACCTGCACTCCTGTGGGCAGCAACTTGATACACTGGAGTATAGTCTTTATGTACAGTTCCTTTTGCCAAAGAGTCGGACACAACTGAATGACTTCACTTTCACTCTCCTTTTGCCTTAGATTTGCAGACTCCATTTCCAAAGTTCCTTTGGTCAGCACCTTTCTCACCTACCCTCTTCAGTGAGATTGTTTTAAATATTTGTAATACATTTAGATTTTTTTGGTCACATTCTGCAGTCCATCTGGGATCCCTCTGCCTCCCCCATTTTAATTTTTCTTTTGCATACATTTGATGTTTACTCTTTGTGCTGTAAAGTTCTATGAGTTTTGAAAAATTGAGATGATATAGTATGTAGCCTTTTCAGATTGCCTTCTTTCACATAGATAGTACTATGCATTTAAGATTCATCCATGTCTTGTGACTTGAGAGCCCATTTCTCTTTTTTGTTGAATAGTATTCCATTGCAAGGATTTACCAGTTTGCTTATCCATTCATCTATTGAAAGATATCTTGATTGCTTCTAGTTTTTGGCTGTTATAAAAAATACTAAATATTTACATGCAGGTATTTGTGTGAACACACGTTTTCAAATCAGTTGAGTAAATACCTAAGAGTACAATTGCTAGATTACATTGAAAGACAACATTTAATTTTATCAGAAGCTGTCTTCCAAAATAGTTGCACTATTTTGCACTTCCACCAGCAGTGAATGAGAGTCCCTACTGAATCCTCCCCAACAGTTGGTATTTTGGGTTTTTTTTAGATTTTGGCCATTTTAGTATAATGGCCTGTGATAAAAAGCTGAGCGCTGAAGAATTGATGCTTTTGAACTGTGGTGTTGGAGAAGACCCCTAAGAGTCCCTTGGACTGCAAGGAGATCCAACCAGTCCATCCTAAAGGAGATCAGTCCTGAGTGTTCATAGAAGGACTGATGCTGAAGCTGAAACTCCAATACTTTGGCCACCTCATGTGAAGAGTTGACTCATTGGAAAAGACTCTGATGCTGGGAGGGATTGGGGGCAGGAGGAGAAGGGGACGACAGAGGATGAGATGGCTGGATGGCATCACTGGCTCGATGGGCGTGAGTCTGAGTGAACTCCGGGAGTTGGTGATGGACAGGGAGGCCTGGCGTGCTGTGATTCATGGGGTCGCAAAGAGTTGGACACGACTGAGTGACTGAACTGAACTGAATGGTATCTTATTGTTGTTTTAATTTGTAATTCCTTAATATTAAATGATACCGAGCCTCTTTTTATATGCTTTTTTAAAAATCTCGTGTCTTCTTTTATGAGATGTCCAAGCAGATCTTTTTCCCACTAAAAAGATTAAGATATTTTCTTATCATTTAGTTTAAATAATTATTTATATATTTTATTTTTATTTCTACATTTTAAGTATTTTACCCTACTCTCTTCTTACTTACAAGATTTCTAATGAGAAGCTATACTTCTTACCCTGTTCCACTATACAAAAAGTATATTTCTTTTTTCCTCTGACTTTTTTGAAGATTTTCCCTTTGCCTTTGGTTTTTTGCAGTTTTATTACATATGCCTACATGTAGCTCATTTGTTTGTTTGGTTTTGGTATTTATTCTACTTTGTAACTCTAAACTTCCTAGATCTGTGGTTTGGGGTTTTTAATTTTGGAATGTTGCAGCCATTATTACTTCAAATATTTCTTCTATTCCCCTTTCTTCTCCTTCTGGCATTCCAAGTGTTCATATGTGATATCTTCAAAAGTATTTGACATTTTTAAAATTCACTTTTCTGATTGTCAAGTTTTGTCTCTATTCAGTTCAGCATGGAGAGCTTTTATTGACTTATCTTCAAGTTTTTATTGACCTATCTTCTTCCCGTGGCTGTCAAATCTGCTGGTAAACCCATCAAAGACATTTTTTAAAAGTTTCTCTTAAAATGATTTTGATTTCTAGCATTTCCTTCTGCTTCTTTCTCAAAATTTCTCTCTGTCTGCTTACATTATTCATCTGTTCTTGCATGTTGTCTGCTTTTTCGATTAGAGACTTTAACATATTAGTCATAGTTATTTTAAATTCCTTTTCCGATCCTTGGAACATCTGATTCATATCTAAGTTTGGTTCTGATGCTTGCTTTGCCTCTTTGGACTTTCTTTTCTTGAATATTGACATTTCTTTTCATTTTTTTGTTGAAAGCCTAGTGTGTCGTATTAGGTAACAGGAGCTGAGGTGTGTGAGAATTTATGGTCATCTGGCTAGGAGTTGAGCTTTGTTTAATGTTTGCTGTAGCTATAGGTGCCGAAGGAATCAGATTCCTCTAGTGTTCTTGATTTTATATATTCTGTTGACCTTGGTCTGCCCTAAGTTCTCTCAGAGAAGAACTTGTGTCTTGCAGTTTTTTTCAGTTATAACCCATTATTATTACACTGGAGCCTTGCTGGAGTAGTGGTAAGGTGTAAGGAAGGGGGCGTGGTGTACAATCTTCCAATCCATTGCCAACCTTTTACTGGGCCTACGTCTCTTGCCCATGATTTTCACAAGTATTTATTCTTAGATAGCCTTTACCTCACTTTAGGTGAGACAGGAAGATGAGAAGGCTGGAGTGAGAGGAATGTCCTTCCCTCATGAACCTGGGACAAGGCTCTGGTAAAGTTGTTATAATAATTATGCTTCCCTAACCCTGGCGAGACTCACAAGGGCATTTTCCTCAGATCTTTACTTTGAGAATCCAGTGGGATTGGCCACCTCCCCTGTTCCCCACCCTCCCTTCTGCCCCCTACCCCCTAGGCCTTTTGCCTTGAGACTGTGGCTCCTACTTATGCTAGTCTGCATTCAGATTCCAATAATTCACCAAAATCATGAGCTAAGTTTTCCTACCAGTTTTTATGACTTTAGCAGCTTCTGCTTCAGATAGGCAAATCTTGGCTATGAATCTTTGGATTTGTCTGTTTTTCCATATTTCAGGCTGCCAGTTTGCTCTGCAAACTCAGTTTTATCGTGGGTCCAGGAAATGTAATAGATTTCACTTTGTTCAGCCTTTTGTCAGTAAACCTGTCCAAGCTCTCTACAGAGGTGAACTGGTAATTTCCTGATAAAGATTCTTATTTAACCTATACAAAATGTAGAAATATGCAGAAATAGTACAAAAGTAGTACAAAGTGAGTGGATCCACTCACTGGATCCAATCAGTCCATCTGAAAGGAAATCAGTCCTGAATATTCATTGGAAGGACCGATGCTGAAGCTGAATCTCCACCTGGCCACCTGATGCGAAGAACTGACTCATTGGAAAAGACCCTGATGCTGGGAAAGATTGAAGGAAGGAGGAGAAGGGGATGACAGAGGATGAGATAGTTGGAGGGCACCACCGACTCAATGGACATGAGTTTGAGTAAACTCCAGGAGTTGGTGATGGACAGGGAGGCCTGGCGTGCTGCATTCAATGGGGTTACAAAGAGTCGGACATGACTGAGTGACTGAACTGAACTGAACTCAGTAGACAATTAAATTTGAGATCATCTTAAGTAACCAAAGTCAGTTTCATGTTAGGAATAATAAGATTAGCTCCAGGTGAAGATAAACTACTTGTTGTGAAGCTCTTAATTCTTCCTAGAACAGGTTATGTTAGGGGAAATATACTGATTGAAACCGCCCAACCTGGCCAGGCACCATAGTAACCATTTGCATGAGTTGTTTTATGACAGGAGATCCTGATAAGGAATACGAAACTAATAAGCCACCCCCAACCGGAAGAGTTCGGGAAAGGTCTAAAGGAGACATTGTGTGTCCGTCCACTTTGCAAAATCCCTCTCGCTAGCATCCATCTTGGCTGAGCGATGCGTGTGACACCAGGAAAGACTCTGAATTAGAATGATTGGCCAAAGACCACCTGGGAACTAATCCCATCACCATAAAACCTGAGACTGCGAGCCACGTGGCAGAGCAGTTCTCCTGGGTTCCCTTACCCTACTGCTCTCCACCCGAGTGCCCTTTCCCAATAAAATCTCTTGCTTTGTCAGCACATGTGTCTCCTCAGACAATTCATTTCTGAGTGTTAGACAAGAGCCCAGTTTTGGGCCCTGGAAGGGGTCCTCCTTCCTGCAACAGTTAGATTAAAGGAGTTCAGTGATAATACAGATAGAAATTAGAAATATTTTTCAGTGCCAAACTGGAATACAATACCAGTGGTCGGTGACCCTGGACATGTCATTTAATCTTTCTAAGCTTCAGTTATTGGAGAAGGCACTGGCGACCCACTCTAGTACTCTTGCCTGGAAAATCCCATGGAAGGAGGAGCCTGGTAGGCTGCAGTCCATGGGGTTGCTAAGAGTCGGACACGACTGAGCAACTTCACTTTCACTTTTCATTTTCATGCATTGGAGAAGGAAATGGCAACCCACTCCAGTGTTCTTGCCTGGAGAATCCAGGGACGGGGGAGCCTGGTGGGCTGCCGTCTATGGGGTCGCACAGAGTCGGACACGACTGAAGCGACTTGCAGCAGCAGCAGCAACAGCAGCAGTGTTATATTAGCCAACCCCAAAGGAGCAGTGGTTTTCAATGTTTTTACTGGCCTCTGAATCTACCTTCCGGAGAAGGCAATGGCACCCCACTCCAGTACTCTTGCCTGGAAAATTCCATGAAAGGAGAAGCCTGGAAGCCTGCAGTCCATGGGGTCGCTGAGGGTCGGACACGACTGAGCGACTTCACTTTCACTTTTCACTTTCATGCATTGGAGAAGGAAATGGCAACCCACTCCAGTGTTCTTGCCTGGAGAATCCCAGGGACGGGGGAGCCTGGTGGGCTGCCATCTATGGGGTCGCACAGAGTCGGTCACGACTGAAGCGACTTAGCAGCAGCAGCAGCAAGAGAAAGATAGCACGTGGTCCTAGACTGCCACCTGCTGGCCATGACCAACTAGCTGCTGCTGCTGCCGCCAAGTCGCTTCAGCCCTGTCCGACTCTGTGCAACCCCATAGACCAACTAAAAAGACCTAAATTCCAATTTCTCACTAAGTGAAAAATGTGATAGAGGATTACTTCCTTTCAGACAAATGATGAGAGCATGAACGCTCAAGTATTTTTATTAGTAGACTTCTTTATCAGAATCCTTATGTGTGAGAGCTAGTAAGTTTTATTGATAACATCCCTGAGTGGAGATGGTTTTGTTAGGCTGTTAGTATTTTCTATGGCTCAAATGTGATTCAAGGGCATATGGAGACTATTAATTATTATTTTCTTTTCATATGTTAATCTTTCTGAGTTTTATTATGGTGCAACCTCAGTGGCATTAAACTGAATTGATTCAAATTATATATATATATATATATAATTATAATCAGCTTCAATTATTATGAAGTGAAGTGAAAGTCGCAGAGTTGTATCCAGCTCTTTTCGACCCCATGTACTGTAGCCTCTCAGGCTCCTCTGTCCGTGGAAATATGCAGGCAAGAATAATGGAATGGGTTGCCATGCCCTCCTCCAGGGGATCATCCTGACTCATGGATAAAACCCGGGTCTCCCGCATTGCAGGCAGATTCTTTACCATCTGAGCCATCAGGAAAGTCCCAGTTGTTATGATTAATTATAATCTATTAGACCAGAGGTTCACAAAAAGCAATGTGCAGACTGGTTGATCTGGCTGATCACTTCAGGTTGTTTAGTTTCTACTTCATACTTGCAGAATTAGAGTATTTTTTAGTGTTATTTATTTATTTATTTAACACCAAAAACATTTTGTATTGGGGGGTAGCTAATTAACAATGTTGTGATAGTCTCAGGTGATCAGTGAAGGGATTCAGCCATACATATACATGTATCCATTCTCCCCCAAACCCCTCTCCCATCCAGTCTGGCACATAACCTTGAGCAGAGTTCCATGTGCTATACAATAGGTTTTCATTGGTTATCCATTTTAAATATAGGAGTGTGGACATGACCTTCTCAAAGTCCCTAGCTATTCCTTCCACCTGGCAACCATGAATTTGTTTTCTAAGTCTGTGAGTCTCTTTCTGTTTCATAAGTAAGTTCATCTGTATCATTTCTTTTTAGATTCCACACAAAAGGGATGTCATATTATATTTCTCCTTCTCTAACTTACTTCACTTAGTATGACACTCTCTAGGTCCATCCATGTTGCTGTAAATGGCCTAATTTCATTCTTTTTATGGCTGAGTAATATTCCATTGTGTAGATGTATCACATCTTCCTTATCCATTCCTCTGTCAATGGACATTTAAGTTGTTTCCATGTCTTGGCTACTGTAAACAGTGGTGCAATGAACAGTGAGGTGAATGTATCATTTTGGGCCATGTTTTTCTCTGGATATATGCCCAGGAGTGGGATTGCAGGGTCATATGGTAGCTCAATATTTACTTTAGTCTATTTAGACCCTCCATACTGTTTTACATAGTGGCCGTACCAGTTTACATTCCCACCAACAGTGGAGGAGGGTTCCCTCCTCTTCACACCCTCTCCAGCATTTGTTGTTTGTGGATTTTTTGATGATAGCCATTCTGACTTGTGTGAGGTGATATCTCATTGTAGTTTTGATTTGCATTTCTCTAATAACTAGCGATGTTGAACATCTTTTCATGTGCCTATTGTCCATCTGTATCTCCCCTTTGGAGAAATGTCTATTCAAGTCTTTTGTCCATTTTTTGAGTGGGTTGTTTATTTTGATGCTATTAAGTATCATAATCTGTAAATTTTTGAGACTAATCCTTTATCAGACACATCATTTGCAAATATTTTCTCCCAACCTGTGGGTTCCTTTTCTTTTTGTTTATTGTTTCCTTTATTGTGCAAAAGCTTTTGAGTTTAAGTAGGTCCTATTTGATCATTTTTGCTTTTATTTCCATTATTCTGGGAGATAGGTTGAAAAAGATGTTGCTGTTATTTATGTCAGAGTGTTCTATGTTTTCCTCTAGGAGTTTTATAGTGTCTGGTCTCATATTTAGATCTTTAATTCATTTTGAGCTTATTTTTGTGTATTGATACAGAATGATTTAATTTCATTTTTTATACATATAACTGTCTAGTTTTCCCATCACCATTTGTTGAAGAGACTGTCTTTCCTGCATTGTGTAGTCTTGCCTCCTTCCTCGTAGATTAATTGACCACAGATGCATGGGCTTATTTCTGGGTTTTCTATCCTGCTCCATTGATCTATATTTCTATTTTTGTGCCAGTAGCAAATTGTTTTGATCACTTGAGCTTTGCAGTATAGTCTGTAGATCAGGAAGCCTGATTCCTCCAGCTCTGTTTTTCTTTTTCAAGATTGTTTTGGATATTTGGAGTCTTTTGTGTCTCTATACAAATTTTGAGATTTTTTTTTCTATTTTTGTGAAAAATGCCACTGGTAATTCGATAGGGATTGCACTGAATCTGTAGATTGCCTTGGGTAGTATAGTTATTTTGATTGAGAAATAACTTAATAATCAGTATTAAGGATAATACTGATTCTTCCAATCCACGAACATGGTATATCTTTCCATCTGTTTATGTCTTCTTTGATTTCTTTCACCAGCATCTGATAGTTTTCAGAGTATAGGTATTTCTCTCCTTACGAACAAATGTGTGCATAGACAAGCTAATTGATTCATGACTCCTGACTGTGGCTTGCAACAGAGCGGCTGTGGTGGGCCAGAACTTCTTGGTCTTCTGTTAAATAGTGTATGTGTTCTAGCCAATTAGACAGATACATTTTTGTTGTTGAAAATGTCAGAGAGGTTTCATAACCTCTGGCTCTCTGGGATTAAGGTGATTGCAGGTTGGCTCTGCCAAGTTTTAGAGGATATGAATTAAAGAAGATGGAACCAACTTAAGATGCAATTTCTGAAATTCCAAAGAAATATTGTGCCCTAAGAATGACTTCAAACTGATGATGTTGATAAGATACAAAGAAACAGAGGGATTTCTTTTTCTGAACAAACATATGCTTTGTTAATTTCCTTTTCAGTAAAAAGCTGACATATAATTGAATTAATTTACCATAAATTGCTATTTTTACATGGTAAGAGGACTTAGATGGAATCATGTTTTAGCTTCCTAGGCCAAGTTATTCAGCTGTTGTGGGACTCTCTTGAAATTAAATAATATTTAATTTTAGTAACAATGTAAAGAAGCAATTACATTATAGACAGAAGAAAAACTTAAATAAAAAACTACTGTTAAAGAGATTCTGTGCCTGGAAAAAAATTGATTGGTAGCAGTTAACTCTGAAACGTATTTTAGTAAAACTATCAAGTTTTTAAAATTGAAGTATCACTGATGTACAATATTATATAAATTAAAGGTGTACAATATAACGAGTCACAATTTTAAAGGTTATACTCCATTTATAGTTATTATAGAATATTGGCTATATTTCCTGTGTTGTACTTGTGGCTTATTTTAAACCTAAATAGTTGGTGCCTCTTAATCACCTAGCCCTATGTTGCCACTCTTCACTTCCTTCTCCCCCACTGGTGACCACTAGTTTGTTCTCTATATCTGTGAGCCTGCTTCTTTTTTATTTTATCCACTAGTTTGTTGTGCTTTTTAGATTCCGCATATAAGTTATATCATACAGTATTTGTCTTTCTCTGACTTATTTCACTTAGCTTAATGTGCTCCTAGTCCATCCACGTTGCTGCAAATGGCAAAATTTCATTCTTTCTTTATGGCTGAGTAATATTCCATTGTATATGGATGGGATATACATTGTATGTGTATATTCCATCATATACACATATGTGTCTGTGTGTATATATATATATACACATATGTATATGTATGTATGTACACTACCATTTGTTATTCATTCATCTCTTGATGGATATTTAGGTTGCTGCCGTATCTTGACAATTGTGAATGATGCTGCTATGAACATTGGGGTGCATGTATCTTTTTGAACTAATGTTTTTTCTTTTTTCCAGATACATACCCAGAAGTGGAATTGCTGGGTGCTATGATAGTTCCATTTTTAGTTTTTAGAGAAACCTCTGTAATGTTTCCCAGCTGCACCAATTTACATTCCCATCAACACTGTATGAGGGTTCCCTTTTTCCTACATTCTTACCAACATTTGTTAAAACTCAGATTTGTTTTTTAAACAAAGTGGGGGGAATCCTCTGATTCTGCAGTCAAAACAAGATCCCCAAAGTACATATTTTATCACAATAATTTAGCAATTAGATGATTATGTAACAGTGCATGTTTCCTTGTTCTCATAAAATGTCATTAGGCAAAAATAGTCAATGTTGAAATTTAGCAGTTTTTTGGGGTATATATTCTTTCAAACTTTTACACATTTGAGATAAAATACAAAGCTTTTACGTTATTTCTTGCAATGAAGACCCAACACAGTTAAATAAATACATATTAAAAAATAAAAAGCAGCACAGGTGGAAGTTTTGGAAACTTTTTTAAAAATAGAAACTTTCTAAAACAGTGAAAACTTACTAGATTCTGTTTATTGTACCTTGAAGGAATTTGTTCTTATTAAAAACTATCAATGAATGAAAAAAATGCAAATGGGTGCAAAGATTGGTATTTATCATGTTTCAAGAAATGATAAAGACAATGAAAATGTATGTCAGCAAAATGTTAACCATTCAAAATTGAAGTTGGATTTCAAAAGCATACATGCAACTGTTAGTGCTATGGAATAAAGACTATGTACGTGCTCACTCGTTCAATCGTGTCGGACTCTGCGACCCCATGGACTGTAGCCCGCCAAGCTCCTCTGCCTATGGGATTTTTTAGGCAAGAATACTGGAGTGGGTTGCCGTTTTCTGCTCCAGGGGATCTTTCCGACCCAGGGAATGAACTTGCGTCTTCTAAGTGTATTCTTTACCACTGAGCCACCTGGAAGCCCCATAGACTCTATACTTAGAGGGTAAAATATTAAAAAACAACAACAACAAATAATTAACACAACAGCAAATCATTCCGCTCCCTGGGCTGAAACGTGCAAAATGAGGATCACAATTCTAATCCACAGATTTTGTATGCGTGTATACTGGGGTTTTGGGGGTGTGTGTTAGCCTGCGGTTTGCCAAGGAAAAGGCAGGGCAAAGTAACAGCCTTTTAAGAGTTAAGTTGTATGACGTCACCATAGAAACAGCAAGCAGGGCTCGTGCACCTCGTGCTTTAGGAGCCACTCAGCCCCGCCCTCTTCCTCAGATTGCCCCGCCTCTACGTCCACCCGAGACTAATTCGCTCCGCCCCGCGAATTCCAAGTCGCCAATCACCATCCAGTTTTCCTTGGCCGTGGACCGCGCGTGCCCCGGTTTTAAAAGCCCGGGGGCGGGCTTCTGGTTTCGCGCCTGCGCAGTCGTGCTCTCGCCCCACGCCGGTTCCGCGTCCTCTCAGTGCGTTATCTCCGCTCCTGGCCAGAGCGGACTCAAGTCTCACCGAAGTGTGGGCTCTCGCCGCCGCCGCCGTGATGGGAAAAACCGCGGACTCTCGGGCTACGGGAGCCCGGCCCGACCCGGTGCGGAGCTTTAATCGTTGGAAGAAGAAACACAGCCACAAGCAGAGTCAAAAGAAGCAGTTGAGGAAGCAGCTGAAGAAACCCGAGTGGCAGGTCGAGCGCGAGGTTATCAGCCGCCTCATGCAGAATTACGAGAAGGTGAGGCCGGCGCCGGGGAGGGGGCGCGGGGCCGCATGTCCCTGCCGCACTGGGCCGCATGGGCGAGCGGGCTGACCGGTCACTGGGACCTTGCCTGGGGAGCAGGAGAAGGGGTGGGATGAGAGGTGCCCCGTTGAGGCCACAGGTGGTCTGCTGGGTGCCAGCCCAGGCCTCCTGACCGACCAGGCCGCCCTCTGGCTCACTACAGCGGTTTTGCTAAAATGGGGAAAACGTAGTAGTGCTTAAGCATAGGGAGATTAATTGCTATAATAGTTATCAGTTCAGTTCAGTCGCTCAGTCGTGTCCAACTCTTTGTGACCCCATGGACTACTGCAGCGCGCCAGGCCTCCCTGCCCATCACCAACTCCCGGAGTTTATTCAAACTCATGGTCATTGAGTCAGTGGTGCCATCCAACCATCTTATCCTCTGTCATCCCCTTCTCCTCCTGCCTTCAATCTTTCCCAGCATCAGGGTCTTTTCAGATGAGTCAGTTCTTCGCATCAGGTGGCCAAAGTATTGGAGATTCAGCTTCAGCATCAGTCCTTCCAATGAATATTCAGGACTGATTTCCTTTAGGATGGACTGGTTGGCTCTCCTTGCAGTCCAAGGGACTCTCAAGAGTCTTCTCCAACACCACAGTTCAAAAGCATCAATTCTTCAGCACTCAGCCTTCTTCACAGTCCAACTCTCACATCCATACATGACCACAGGAAAAACCATAGCCTTGACTAGATGGACCTTTGTTGGCAAAGTAATGTCTCTGCTTTTGAATATGCTATCTAGGTTGGACATAATTTTCCTTCCAAGGAGTAAGAGTCTTTTAATTTCATGGCTGCAGTCACCAACTGCAGTGATTTTGGAGCCCAGAAAAATAAAGTCTGACACTGTTTCCACTATTTCCCCATCTATTTCCCATGAAGTGATGGGACTGGATGCCATGATCTTCGTTTTCTGAATGTTGAGCTTTAAGCCAACTTTTTCACTAAACAGCGTATTAAAAAGCAGAGACATTACTTTACCAACCAAGGTCCGTCTAGTCAAAGCTATGGTTTTTCCAGTGGTCATGTATGGATGTGAGAGTTGGACCATGAAGAAAGTTGAGCGCTGAAGAACTGATGCTTTTGAACTGTGGTGTTGGAGAAGACTCTTGAGAGTCCCTTGGACTGCAAGGAGATCCAACCAGTCCATTCTGAAGGAGATCAGCCCTGGGATTTCTTTGGAAGGAATGATGCTAAAGCTGAAACTCCAGTACTTTGGCCACCTCATGAGAAGAGTTGACTCATTGGAAAAGACCCTGATGCTGGGAGGGATTGGGGGCAGGAGGAGAAGGGGACGACAGAGGATGAGATGGCTGGATGGCATCACTGACTCAATGGACATGAGTCTGAGTGAACTCCAGGAGATGGTGATGGACAGGGAGGCCTGGCGTGCTGCGATTCATGGAGTCGCAAAGAGTCAGACACAACTGAGCGACTGAACTGAACTGAGGGTGGTCATAACTTTCCTTCCAAGGAGCAAGCATCTTTTAATTTCATGGCTTCAGTCCCCATCTGCAGTGATTTTGTAATGTTCATAAAAATAATACAATCTTATGGTAAATAATGACACATTATAAGCCACTCACCATGTGGTTTACATTAATTATTTGACTTGATCTGAGGTATTGGGTCTTATTTCCCTTTTACAGATGAGAATCCTGAGGATCCAGGAGAATAAGAAACTTGTCTTTAGCTCTCACATGTAGTAAGTGGTGTGGAATTGGAACCAGACTCATATCTCTGATTCCAAAGCCTTTGCTTTTAACCATTATGCTAGAATTGCGTCTCTGAACATCACCCATCCTTCGTATACTTATTTCATTTTCTCAACTGAAGGACAACAACTTGTTTCATGTCTCCATCCGAGAATTGCCATAGAAAAGCTGGATTCCCAGTCCGTTTCTGATACTTTACCATCCTACAATGTAGCTGATGTTCCCAGATGAACATCCCTGTAGTTATCATTTTGACTTCTTGACTTCTCTTACCTGCTCAGCCTCCTTGGGACTGCAACTACCCTTTCTTTTCCTTCCCTGTAAATTCTGTGTTTGTTGGCCTTCACCCACCTCACTCAGCCTTTCAGTGATTGCTTCTTTTTAGTGCAGTGTAATTAGGGATTTAACATGTAGGACATATATGGAAAGTCATCATGTATCATGCTGGTATAGCTTTTCTTTAAATAACCCTTAGATCAAAAGTAAGGACTCGATGGACATGAGTTTGGGTAAACTCCGGGAATTGGTGATGGACAGGGAGGCCTGGCATGCTGTGATTCATGGGGTTGCAAAGAGTTGGACACGACTGAACTGAACTAAAGTTTAGATAAAGCTTAGAGTCTGTTTTGGGCTTATGTATACACACACACACACACACCTATGTGTGTGTGTATATATATATATGTATTTATTTATGAAACAAGTTGTTGTCCTTCAGTTGAGAAAATGAAATAAGTATAGGAAGGATGGGTGATGTTCAGAGACGCAATTCTAGCATAATGGTTAAAAGCAAAGGCTTTGGAATCAGAAATATGAGTCTGGTTCCAATTCCACACCACTTACTAGATGTGAGAACTGAAGTCAAATATATATATATATATATATATATATATATATATTTGTGGTGTGTGATTGGGGGTTTTAAGTTACGATGATTTGGTTCTGGCTTTTGCTCACCTCTGGGGTTGCAAAGAGTCAGACATGACTGAACATGTACAGGCACCTCACCTTTGTTCACCTGATGAGTGACTTTGGGCATGTTACTCTGCTTCTCTTTTCTTGTCTTTAAAAGGAATAATAGTATCTACCTTCATTAGTTATGGGTATTCTTGTTATTCAGTCTCTAAGTCGTGTCTGACTCTTTGTGAGCCCATGGACTGTAGCCCACCAGGCTCCTTTGTCCATGGGATTCTCTAGGCAAGAATACTGGAGTGGGTTGCCATGCCCTCCTCCAGGGGATCTTCCCAGGTCAAACCCAGGTCTCCCACGTTGCAGGCGGATTCTTTACCATATGAACCACCTTGGAAGCTCACTATCATCTGGAGTTTCCTCAAATTCATGTCCGTTGAGTTGGTAATGCTATCTAACCATCCTCTGCCTCTCCTTTCTCTTCTGCCTTCAATTTTCCCAACATCAAGGTCTTTTCCAATGAGTTGGCTCTTCACATCAGGTGGCCAAAGTATCAGAGCTTCAGCATCAGTCCTTCCAGTGAATATTCAGGGTTGACTGCTGATAGGGCTGACTGGTTTGATCTCCTTGCAGCCCTAGGGACTCTCAAGAGTCTTCTCCAGCACCACAGTTCAAAAGCATGAATTCTTTGGTGCTCAGCCTTCTTTATGGTCCAACTTTCACATCCATACATGATACTGGAAAAACTATAGCTTTGACTAGATGGACCTTTGTTGGTAAAATGATGTCTCTGCTTTTTAATATGCTGTCTAGGTTGGTCATAGCTTTCCTTCCAAGGAGCAAGTGTCTTTTAAATTCATGATTACAGTCACTGTCCACAGTGATTTTGGAGCCCAAGAAAATAAAATCTGTCACTGTTTCCACTTTTTCTCCTCCTTCATGTTTGCCATGAAGTGATGGTGCTGGATGCCATGATCTTAGTTTTTTGAATGTTGAGTTTTAAGTCGCCTTTTCCACTCTTCTTTTTCACCCTCATCAGGAGGCTTTTTAGTTCCTCTTCATTTTCTGCCATTAGAGTGGTATTATCTACGTATCTGAGGTTGTTGATATTTCTCCTGGCAATCTTGATTCCAGCCTGGGGTTCATCTAGCCTGGCATTTTGCGTGATGTACTCTGCATATAAGTTAAATACGCAGGGTGACAATATATAGCCTTACTGTACTGCTTTCCCAAGTTTGAAAGTTATGAGTGGTTAGTAAGTATGCATGTGAAGTGTGCTGCACAATGTCTGACACATAAATTTTCCACATATTACCTGTTATATTTTTATTACTACCACTGTATACACAGCACCTCAAGAAGCCATTGTAAGTAAATTACTCTTAGATTACATTTTGGGTCCTTCTTCATCTGACTGAAATTGCTTCTGGAGGAGAGCCTCAGCCCTTAATTCTTCTCACTCTGTTCTGTCCTCTTATGTAATCCCAAGGCTTATTTCTGTGACTTCCTTGTATTCTACCCAGAGCTATTTTGACTTCATATCATTTTTTCCCCCCTGATGCTACTGGATGTCTTTAACTGTGTCATAAAATACCTTATATGCCACCAGTCTAAAACTGAGTTACCTATCTTTTTAAACTAAATTCACAGTCTTGTATATTATTTTCATATTACCACCATGGCAAATCAACCACAAACATGGTGACTTAAAACAGCAGAAATTTATTCTGTCACAGTTCTGGAAGCTAGAAGTCTGAAATAGTTTAACTGGGTTGAAATTGAGGTGTCAGTGGGGACACACTCCCTCTAGAGGCTGTAGGGGAACTTCTGTTTCTTACCTTTCATAGCTTCTGGTGGCTGTTTCCCTTGGCCTGTGGCTGCATAAGTCCAATTTCTGCCTCCACAGACCCACTGCCTTCTGTTCTGTGTCACATGTACCTATGTCCTTTTTTTGTAAGGGTGCTTTGATCACATTTAGGGTCTACTCAGATAATCGAGGATAATCTCCCATGACAAGATCTTAATCACTGTGCAAAGTCACTTTTGTCAGGTAAGATACGTATTTGGGGACTGTTATTTAGGCTACCACATTCAGTGTGCTAAGTTGTTTCAGTCATGTCTGACTCTTTGCAGCCCCATGGACTGTAGCCATACTCCCCGGTCCATCGGATTCTCCAGGCGGGAGTACTGGAATTGGTTGCCATGCCCTCCTCCAGGGAATCTTCCTGACCCAGGGATCTAACCTGAGTCTCATGTCTCCTGTATTGGCAGGTGGGTTCTTTACCACTACTGCCACCTGGGAAGCTGCCACGTCCTGGCCCCAGTCTAAGCAGACTGCTGAGTTGGAAACCTAGGATTAATCCTGGAGGCTTCCGTTTTACCACTCACATTCTGTTAGTCACACTGGTGATCAGCCCTGCTTCTTCAGTTTCTCAGATACTTCTCCATCCCCGCTGCTTGCCTTAGTTCAGGCTGCATCGTCCCTTGCCTGGGTTACCACAGGAGCTATTGCTTGTAACATGGGTCAGCAGACAGGACAGAATAGTCAGTGGTTTTAGTTTTGCAGGTTGTAAGGGTGAAACTAGTCAACTCTGCCATTGTAACACAAAAGCTTGCCTTACAAATACTTAAACGGGCATAGCAAACCTTCAGTTACTGAAGCAGGTAGTGGGGTTTGTCCCTTAGGTCTTACTGCTTTCTAATCTAGTCTCTATATTGCTGCTAGAATGATTCTTTCCGAGATGAAATCCCAGTCCATTATTACTCCTGATTAAAGCCCTTCTTGGCTCACAATTATTTTCAAACACTTCAACATGTCAGCATATTCTAGTCCAGTGAAAGGGTAAGTTCCTTATGATCAGGCAGACCTGGTTTAAATCTCACTCATTTAAAGTGTTTACTAGCCAAATTTCTTAATGTCCCTCTGTCTCAGTTTCTTTATTCAACAGAGATTACTAACCACTGAGAATGTTGTAGGGCTCAAATGAGGTAACGTATATAAAGCCAAGTGGTATGTGGCAGGCACACGTGAAAGAGCAACCTGCTGTATTGTGAGTTGGCCAAACTCCTTGATGTTTCCACTGCTTGCAGTGAGGAGTCCCATTTCTCCCGCCCTGAGGACACCTAGTTGTCCTCCAAGATTTACCACCAACTTTTCCTCCTACCTCTGCAGGTAGGGTTAGGGCTGCTGTGTGTCTGTAGCTTTTCGTGTATGCCTTTATCATATCATCAGCAGGCTGTGATGACTGCCTTTAACTTCTTTGTCACCTCTTCCACTGGGCCATTGATACACTCCTTTGCTCTCCCCAAAGATGGGTCCCGCAGTGCTTGGCCTTAAGAAGGCCCTTAGTGTTTAGATGTTTGGTGCACGCTGGTCTTTTCCAGGTGACTTTATTCTGCTTGGTAACATGGATCCACTCGTTTTGATCTCTTGTTTTAATAATATTTACTAACATTTATCAATCTTTTATACATGTTGACTTGCCATATCCTCACAGCAAACAACCCTATGAGATTGTTCCCATTATATGTTATGAAACTTTAAGACACAGCAAGGTTAAATAATTGGCACAACATTAAACCGTAAGTGAAAAAGTTCTAATCCAGGAGATATAGGTCTGATGCCAGGGCTCCAAATCACCATGTTTTACTCCTTTGCACACAAATGTTTAAATCCCAGTCTTTTCACTAAGTTGAAGGAGCAGTTTTTTTCTCACCAAGTATTGTTTTTATTTTTTTTAATTTTAGAAATATTTTCTTAAGAAATAAATGCAGTATGAAATCAGTTGCCTGGGTTAGCAGTCCTGGGATACAATTAGAGCAGATTGTAGGTAAAAACGGGCAGACCCTCAGCATATGGCTTCTCAGATGGTAGAATTTGTGCATTACAGTTTTATTACATTAGACAGTACACAGGTGGTGTTTAGTAGCCTCACTGGTGAAATACTGAACAATTTGATTCAGAGACATTTGAAACAATTTGACAGGAAGTTGTTGAAGCATAGGTAAAAGTAGGTGGGGGAAAAAAAATACCCGTCTGTATCCCTCGGGAGGTGGGGTGGGGTTGATACATTTCAACAAATGTAATGGTAGTAAATATGTGCAGTGCTGTGGAGTAAGGGGACAGTATAATTAGGGGAAAGGTTCAGTTTTTCTGTGCAGAGCCCATTTTGGCCCTATGATTGAGAGAAAGGTGTTTCCTCTGGGCATGCTACCCTTCCTCTTGGTGGTCGCAGCCTCAGGCCTGGCCTGTGGAGCTGAAAGTGGGCTGAGTTTCAGCGTCCACACCTCAGCCTTACCAGATGCCTTTGTGTAGGGCACGGACTGTATAGCAGTTTGTGGTGGCCATGAGTGGACCTGGTTCTTGAATGATGTGTTCTCCAGGTAGAAAAGATTGGCCACGGACATTGTAGGTGGAGGGAGCAACATGAAGAAATAAAAAAAAAAGTTAAAGTGTGCAGTGTTCTTTGAGGGGGACCTACTCCTTGGAATATGATATATGTTTCAGAATTGGCCTCAGATGAGGTTGAAGGGAGTTGCAAGTAGACTGAATGGCTTCGAAGGTTGTAGTAGGTAGAATAATGACCTTCTAGAGATGTCAGCATCCTAATCCCCAGACCTGTGATTAAGTTATAAGGCAAGGATTGCTGACTTTAAAATGTGTTGACTGATCTGGATTATCCAACTGGACCCAGTGTAACCATCGAGGGGTCCTTAAACTTGCAAGAGGGAGGCAGAAGAGTCAGTGTCTGGGAGCTGTGAAGTGAGAGACTTGACTGCCATGCTGGCTGGGTTTTCAAAACTATAAAGGGGACCATAAGCCAACAAATGTGGGTAGCCTCTGCTGCTGCTAAGTCACTTTAGTCGTGTCCGACTCTGTTCGACCCCATAGATGGCAGCCCACCAGGCTCCCCCGTCCCTGGGATTCTCCAGGCAAGAACACTGGAGTGGGTTGCCATTTCCTTCTCCAATGCATGAAAGTGAAAAGTGAAAGTGAAGTCCGTCAGTCGTGTCTGACTCTTAGCGATCCAGTGGATTGCAGCCCACCAGGCCCTCTGTCCATGGGATTTTCCAGGCAAGAGTACTGGAGTGGGGTGCCATTGCCTTCTCCGGTGGGTAGCCTCTAGGAGCTGGAAAAAGCAAGGAAATGGATTCTTTCCTAAAGCTGCCCAAAAGAATGCAGCCCTGCCAACACATTGATTTTAGCTGAGTGAGACTAGTTTTGGCCTTCTGACTTGCAGAATTGTAAATTAACAAATAAATGTTGGTTTAGGTCATTGTTTTTGGTAATTTATTACACCAACAGTAGGAATAATATATGGAAGCTATATTTGAAACTATCTGGAAGCAGTGATGAGTTTCTGGGAGGCAATTAGGGACCATATCTAAATTTTAAAGGATCTAGAGGCTAGGCTGTTGGTATAATCTAGATCTTGAATCCTATGAGAGACCAAGATGGGATTAAGTGAGTTGGAATTTATTGGGGGAAAGTGTAAAGGTAAAGGAGAAGGAATAGGAATAGGGAGGGAAAGGAGAGAGGAGAGAAGGGTGGGTAGGAAGCACTCAGGCTACAGTGCTGTTTTTAGAAAGCTTCTCCTGACAGGATGTCCTCGAACCAAAGTTGCCCTTCAGAGGGACCCCCTGTCCTGCGGGAATGGGTACCTCTGTGGTGCTTGGTTGTTAACTGGGCACAGGCCAGGCAGGCATGACTTTCAGTGGTGGCTCTAGAGGGGTGACAGCTGGTATTTATGAGTCAGCTCTGCTTCCACAGTGGGAACTCTGGGGACTTATTTATAAGGCCACCATGTAGGGCCTGTGTTCTCAAGGAGCTGATACAGAGCTGAGGGTTGAAGCTTATTGAGAAATGTTGAACTGTTTGTTTTAGTTCAGCAACTGTTTTCACTTGCTGAATGACTCAAGCTCTCTGCACCTGGGATTCCTTTAGATTTTTATTGTAATTGGTGACATTGTACAGGAGACAGGGATCAAGACCATCCCCATGGAAAAGAAATACAAAAAAGCAAAATGGCTGTCTGGGGAGGCCTTACAAATAGCTGTGAAAAGAAGAGAAGCGAAAAGCAAAGGAAAAAAGGAAAGATATAAACATCTGAATGCAGAGTTCCAAAGAATAGCAAGAAGAAATAAGAAAGCCTTCCTCAGCGATCAATGCAAAGAAATAGAGGAAAACAACAGAATGGGAAAGACTAGAGATCTCTTCAAGAAAATTAGAGATACCAAGGGAACATTTCATGCAAAGATGGGCTCGATAGAGGACAGAAATGGTATGGACTTAACAGAAGCAGAAGATATCAAGAAGAGATGGCAAAAATACACAGAAGAACTGTACAAAAAAGATCTTCATGTCCCAGATAATCACGATGGTGTGATCACTGACCTAGAGCCAGACATCCTGGAATGTGAAGTCAAGTGGGCCTTAGAAAGCATCACTATGAACAAAGCTAGTGGAGGTGATGGAATTCCAGTTGAGCTATTTCAAATCTTGGAAGATGATGCTGTGAAAGTGCTGCACTCAATATGCCAGGAAATTTGGAAAACTCAACAGTGGCCACAGGACTGGAAAAGGTCAGTGTTCATTCCAATCCCAAAGAAAGGCAGTGTTCAAACTATCCCAGAATTTTACTCATTTCACATGCTAGCAAAGTAATGCTGAAAATTCTCCAAGCCAGGCTTCAGCAATATGTGAACCGTGAACTTCCAGATGTTCAAGCTGGTTTTAGAAAAGGCAGAGGAACCAGAGATCAAATTGCCAACATCCGCTGAATCATGGAAAAAGCAAGAGAGTTCCAGAAAAACATCTATTTCTGCTTTATTGACTATGCCAAAGTCTTTGACTGTGTGTATCACAATAAACTGTGGAAAATTCTGAAAGAAATGGGAATACCAAACCACCTGACCTGCCTCTTGAGAAACCTGTATGCAGGTCAGGAAACAACAGTTAGAACTGGACATGGAACAACAGACTGGTTGCAAATAGGAAAAGGAGTACATCAAGGCTGTATATTGTCACCCTGCTTATTTAACTTCTATGCAGAGTACATCATGAGAAACGCTGGACTGGAAGAAACACAAGCTGGAATCCAGATTGCCGGGAGAAATATCAATAACCTCAGATATGCAGATGACACCACCCTTACGGCAGAAAGTGAAGAGGAACTAAAAAGCCTCTTGATGAAAGTGAAAGTGGAGAGTGAAAAAGTTGGCTTAAAGCTCAACATTCAGAAAATGAAGATCATGGCATCTGGTCCCATCACTTCATGGGAAATAGATGGGGAAACAGTGTCAGACTTTATTTTTCTGGGCTCCAAAATCACTGCAGTTGGTGACTGCAGCCATGAAATTAAAAGACACTTACTCCTTGGAAGGAAAGTTATGTCCAACCTAGATAGCATATTCAAAAGCAGAGACATTACTTTGCCAACAAAGGTCCGTCTAGTCAAGGCTATGGTTTTTCCTGTGGTCATGTATGGATGTGAGAGTTGGACTGTGAAGAAGGCTGAGTGCTGAAGAATTGATGCTTTTGAACTGTGGTGTTGGAGAAGACTCTTGAGAGTCCCTTGGACTGCAAGGAGATGCAACCAGTCCATCCTGAAGGAGATCAGCCCTGGGATTTCTTTGGAAGGAATGATGCTAAAGCTGAAACTCCAGTACTTTGGCCACCTCATGTGAAGAGTTGACTCATTGGAAAAGACTCTGATGCTGGGAGGGATTGGAGGCAGGAGGAGAAGGGGACGATAGAGGATGAGATGGCTGGATGGCGTCACTGACTCGATGGACATGAGTCTGAGTGAACTCCGGGAGTTGGTGATGGACAGGGAGGACTGGCGTGCTGCGATTCATGGGATCACAGAGTCGGACGTGACTGAGCGACTAAACTGAAATGAATGCTGTATAGGAACTCTGCTTTCTAATTTTTTTTTTTTTCCTTAATTAAAGTTTGGTCAGGTGTGATTTGAGGTAGATTGCTTTTTTTCTCTTAATTGTAGTAGGTGGAGCATTCTAGGAAGTTTTATACTTTCTTCTCTCATGCTTTGGGGTGTAAAAGCATCATTCACTTTTTTGAGAAATGAGACAGTTGGAAGAAGTAAAGGAGAGGGGTTAAGTCATATCCACCTCCACCCTGTTCTCCCTCTCTCTGCCCACTCTAACTTTTCTACCAGTGCTGAGAAGTTCTTAGTAAGTACCATCACTGAAACATCTGTTCTTTGTTTTCAAAAGAATGATGATACAGATTTTAGAGGGTGTATGATTTTTCTGGACATCACCAGATGGTCAATACCGAAATTAGATTGATCATATTCTTTGCAGCCAAAAATGGAGAAGCTCTATACAGTCAGCAAAAACAAGACCAAGAGCTGACTGTGACTCAGATCATGAACTCCTTATTTCCAAATTCAGACTTAAATTGAAGAAAGTAGGGAAAACCACTACACCATTCAGGTATGACCTAAATCAAGCCCTTAGGATTATACAGTGGAAGTGGGAAATAGATTCAAGGGATTAGATTTGATAGAGTGCCTGAAGAACTGGACTATAAGGAAAGCTGAGTGCCAAATGCTTTTGAACTGTGGTGTTGGAGAAGACTCTTGAGAGTCCCTTGGACTGCAGGGAGATCCAACCAGTCCATCCTAAATGAGATCAGTCCTGAATGTTCATTGGAAGGACTGATGTTGAAGCTGAAACTCCAATACTTTGGCCACCTGATGCGAAGAGCTGACTCATTGGAAAAGACCCTGATGCTGGGAAAGATTGAAGGCAGGAGGAGAAGGGGATGACAGAGGATAAGATGGTTGGATGGCATCACTGACTCAGTGGACATGAGTTTGAGTAAACTCTGGGAGTTGGTGATGGACAAGGAGGCCTGGCGTGCTGCAGTCCATGGGGTTGAAAAGAGCTGGACATGACTAAGCGACCGAACAGACTGATGATTTTTCTAAGAGTGGTTTTTTTTTTTCCCCCCTAAGAAAAGAAAAGGATGAAGGTCAGGGGAAAGAGAGTTTTTTTTTTTTTTAACCCAATCTAATTTTATTTTATTTTTAAACTTTACAACATTGTATTAGTTTTGCCAAATATCGAAATGGATCCGCCACAGGTATACATGTGTTCCCCATCCTGAACCCTCCTCCCTCCTCCCTCCCCATACCCTCCCTCTGGGTCATCCCAGTGCACCAGCCCCAAGCATCCAGTATCGTGCATCGAACCTGGACTGGCAACTCGTTTCATATGTGATATTATACATGTTTCTTTTTTATTGGTAGGAACCATAGCCATCTTCTGCTGTGGCCTCCAAGTGTTCTTTGAACTGTAATTGACAGTTTTCTAGAACAGGGCTTCCCTGTTAGCTTCCCCGATAGCACAGTTGGTAAAGAATCCGCCTGCAATGCAGGAGACCTGGGTTCAATCCCTGGGTTGGGAAGATCCCCTGGAGAAGGGAAGGACTACCCACTCCAGTATTCTGGCCTGGAGAATTCCATGGACTGTGTAGTCCATGGGGTCACAAAGAGTTGGACATGACTGAGAGACTTTCACTTTTAGAACTGGGGGGTGGGGGGCAGACTTTTTCTGTAAAGGGCCAAATAGTGAATATTAAGTTTTATGGGCCATAGTATATAAATGAATGGTTGTAGTTGTGCTCCACTGTAACTGTATTTACAAAACAAGAAAGGAATTGGATTTGGTCTCTGGGCCATGGTTTGCTGACCCTTGTTCCAGAGCATCAGTGAAGTAAAAACTGTTTGTTTCTTTGGTGACTTCTTCTAAGTGTACAGTGTACAGCTTTGTGTGTGTATGTGTGTTTGTATACAGCTTTATGTTGTAATGGTTGGTAGAGTGCTGGAAAAGCTTCTTTCTTCCAGACTTTCCCTGTAGGAGGCTGATAAACTTTAGAAAGATGTGCACCACGCTGCGTCACTTTGTGCGTTACAAAGAGTAGCCCACTTTGCCTGTGGACTCTACCTTTGATGGGGATTAAAGAGTGTGTTACCCGTCTAACTCCTATAACCATTCCACTTGCTGTGAAAACAGATTTTTAGCTAATGTCCAGTTTGGGAAATTACCTCCTAATTTAGGTTCCTTGATAGGACAGGTTATTATTTGAATAAACTTTTCTCCTTTTACTGCTCGTACACTGATTCTGCCTCTGCCTCCTCTCCAATGTTATCCGAAATGATTTGTGGGGATTAAGGCAATGTTTTAATATTTGTCTTACATCATTTGAGGCCAGGGAATAACCTTGTCTGGACTATATTAAGAATTTTGGGAAAGATGATATGTAGACTAAGATGAAATACAAGGTGTTATCCCTTTACTTCCTGGAGTGTAATTTAAATAAATGAACCTTAGAAATGCAGCCTTCTCCTTTTGTGGATCATGTAATTTGGCAACATATTCCCATATCTGAGAAGTTCCTGCTTGCAGCATCTGCAGTAAAGTGAAATCCAGAAAATTGGGTTTATGTTAATAAAACAATGTCAGTGATAAACATTAGATAATGTAAAGTTAAAGGGCAAATTGTTACTTATTGTGGCTTCGGATCACTACAGAGACACTTCCACTGGTTATTGTTAAATAATACTCCTTTCTCAGTATACCCCCAAATGAGTAGTTGTCAGGTTGGATTTGAGAGGTTTGTGCTAGCAAGATATATTTCTGCACCTAATTTCTGTTTATTCTCCAAATTGTGTAAAGAGACCTGTTCTCATCATGGTCTTTGGTTTATAGTCATTTTGCCCCTTACTTCCTAAACTGATATTCTTCGAAGAATGGGCTGACAGTAAATTTTCTTCCTAAAATTGATGTGATGATGACTTATTGTGTTAACATTTTAGAGGTTTTCGAGGATATTGAAGGTAGCAGTGTGTGGTAGTAGTGTGTATGTTGAGTGAAGTTTTCTTTTTTTTAAAGTAGAAATGATTACAAAGTTATATTTTTGATGAGAGCTTCCTCAAGGCATATTTTTTCCAGAGGGAATGATGGTTTTTAACTAGAGTGATGCTTGAATTTACTCTTGTAGTACAAATGATGAGCTAAGCAGCACAGTTTAGACAAAAATTAGCTTTGTTGCAAAACAAACGAATGATGCAATATGTTATTTTGTCTTGTCTAATGTAGTCCCTTTTTACTTTTCAGATAAATGTAAACGAAATTACAAGATTTTCAGATTTCCCCTTGTCCAAAAAAACACTGAAAGGTAAGTTCATAGTGATCTTGGGATATATTGTTAGGACTTCTTGATGCCTTTTTATAAATGGAAAAAAGTTTAGAGAAAGTTTAACCTGGAAAAAAAAATCTTACTTTGGCAAGTAATTTTGATATCATGAAAGCCTGTAACAAGAAACAATGTTAATTAAGTTTTACTGATTTGTCATTCTCATTCTTTCTGGACTGGTTAAGGGACAGTAGTAAAAAATCCAAGGTGCCAGGGCCTCCAAGTAATTAAAATGTTAATTAAAATAAGCAAGAGAACAAACAAAATTGTGACACCTTTTTTTTGTATTGATTTGCTAGTGCCTCCAGAACAAAAATAACAGACTGGGTGGCTTAAACAATAGAAATTTGTTTTCTCAGAGTTCTGGAGACTGGAAGTCTGTGATCAAGGTGCTGGCAGAGGTGGTTTCCTTGGAGGGCCATAATGGAGGCGTCTGTTCAGGCCTCTCTCCTTGGTTTACGGATGGTCAGCCCCCTGCTGCTTCGTAAAGTAGTTGTCACTCTGTGTACTCACACCCCTAGTATTTGTTTTTGTGTCCAAAATTTCCCGTTTTGTAAGGACATCAGTCAGATTGGATTGGCTTCCCTGGTAGCTCAGAGGGTAAAGCATCTGCCTGCAATGTAGGAGACCCGGGTTTGATCCCTGGGTCGGGAAGATACCCTGGAGAAGGAAATGGCAACCCATTCCAGTATTCTTGCCTCAGAATCCCATGGACAGAGGAGCCTGGTGGACTACAGTCCATGGGGTCCCAAAGAGTTGGACATGACTGAGCGACTTCACTTTCTTCCTTTCTTTCACATTGGATTAGGGCCCACTCAAATGGACTTATTTTAAATTAATCACCTCTTTAATCACCTGTCTCCAAATATGGTTGCAGTCTAAATACCGGCAGTTGGGATTCAACATATGAATTCTGGGAGCGAGGGGTGCACAGTTCGGCACCCCTGAACTGTGGATGCTCACATGCATCAGGGATGCTCTAAAGTGTCATTTTCTTCCCGTCTGTACTGGCAGGTTTGCAGGAAGCCCAGTACCGTTTGGTAACTGAGATACAGAAGCAGACCATTGGGTTGGCTTTGCAAGGTAAAGATGTCCTCGGGGCCGCCAAGACTGGATCTGGCAAGACTTTGGCTTTTCTTGTTCCAGTAAGTGTTTTTTTCATGTTGGGTCAGGTCTTTTGTTACATGATTTTAAAGCATTCTGTGCCTAGATAGAAATAGATAATTATGTGGAGAGTTGTTTGGGGTTGGGTTTCCCTGGCTAGAATGCTGGCTTTATCAGACAGGTGCCACATCTCTCTTGTTATCTGTGGTATGCCCCTTGTCCTAATATAGCACCTTGCACATGGTGGGCACTCCATCACTTACTGAAGGAATAAATTGTTATATGTGTTCACAAGCCTGAATTCCTGAAGGTTATGGGGTGTTCCAGGGTGGCAGGTCAGAGTGGTTCTGCTCTGCAGTGAGCCTGGTGGGGTGGCGGGGAAGGCTGTTTCTGTTCTCTTGCAAACCTGTGAGTCGCATTTATGCTTGCCACTTGTTTAGAATAAAGCCAAAACATGCTCACTCTAAGGAAATTGAGATTTTTCCAGGATATTGTCTTTTATAGCAGTAAAACAATAGAGCCTCTGAGGAATTCACTTACATCTGTTATGTGGTTGGTCTCATAGTTTTTAATTTCTGCTGAATAATCAACTCAAAAATGACATGTGGTTTTTGGTTCCAAATGTTACAAAATCATTTTTCTCTCAAATCCTTATTTTTTATAGCAATATCTTGAAAATTCTAGTCACTGTATAACTATAGCAGTTATACAGTTTATTTTAATGTGGTTTCTGTTTAGAAAATGATGACAGATATTTTTCTGAAATATGTTTTAATGGCCTGTGGACTGTACAGACCTTCCACTGATCACCAGTCTCCTCATGGTGTGTCTCCTGTAGCAGCTGAGCTGCCATAGGGCGTCTTTTCCTTCCCTCTGTGACTTGGGGAAGGATGCTCTGATGGATAGAAGGAAAAGAAGAAACAAAGCAAACAGTTTCTTCTGATTGAGACTCATGATGGTATGCTTTCTGCTTGGAAGGTGCCTCTGATTTGGAGTGGCAAGGCAGTCAAAAAGCTGGCTCTCTGGGGACTTACTGAATGTGGATTTGTTCTTTCTTGAGGTGCTGGAAGCCTTGTATCGCTTGCAGTGGACCTCAGCAGATGGGCTGGGGGTTCTGATTATATCACCTACAAGAGAACTGGCCTATCAGACATTTGAGGTTCTCCGAAAAGTAGGGAAGAATCATGACTTTTCAGCTGGCCTCATCATCGGTGGAAAGGTTTGTCTTTTTATCCTTATCCTTCTTTCTTTCCTTCCGTGCCTTATGTTGGAGCACTGTGGCAGTTGACCAGGAAGCGGTGGAGATTTTATCTAAACAGACAGGCTGGCCCCCTAGACAGTGGGTGGTAGCATCCTGGTGTGGTCACTGTCATCTAGAGTCTTTGAGTTTTGCAGGTCCAGAAAGTTTGTTTTGTCAGGATATCTGGACTGATCAGATTCTCTGAGATTAATTAATTCCAACTAACATGAAAAATCTATTTGTTAATATTCACTGGGAAAGGTACCGTTTCAGTATGTGGACTAGTTGCTTTCAATAAAGTATCTGAGAGGTTGAATAATTCAGAACATTGCTGGGTCAGCAGCAGAAGAAAGGGAAGTGAATAGAAGGTAGTTTTGAGGAGTGTTTATTTTAGGTCCTGGTAAAGCCTGCTGCTCCACCTCTCTTTCTTTTAGTTTACCTGGACTGCTTGTTTCTGTTCAAGTCTCTTCTAGGTTGTGAGGATAAATACTTGAATTCTTGAATTTATATGCAGACATGCCCAAGAAAAGAATGAATATCACAAGTCCTCACATACTCATGTACCTGTCACCCAGCTTTAACAAATAACATTCTATGGCTCTTCTTTCGAGGAGGGATTTTCTAGAAATTGGAGAACTCAACTCTTTTTTTGCAGTCCAGGAAATGCAGCGAGTGGTATCACAGAGCCTGTTCATTGTCCCTGGATTCTGACTTAAAGAATGGGTTTAATTCTAGTTTTTAAGTCGGTTCTGGCAGACACAGGAGGAGATAAAGACTTAGAGCATTCATGTATTTCTCATGGCTTCAAAATCCTGCATATGATTAAGGATCTAGAGGAATTCTGAGTTCTTTAGTTCTTAACTATGGACTTGTATTTGGCCCAGAAATTTGGATAGGCTGTAAAAACATAAGGGAGAAACTACATTTATTTCTAGAGTATCTACATTGCTATGATGAAATGCCACATGTAGATGGCTTATATAGTTTTGGTACACAGGCTGCTCAGTGATGTGTCTGTAATCAAAGAAAACAACTGTTTTCAGGATCTGAAGCATGAAGCTGAGAGGATCAATAACATAAATATACTTGTTTGCACACCGGGTCGGCTTCTTCAACACATGGATGAAACAATATGTTTTCATGCTACCAATCTCCAAATGTTAGGTAAGTCTAATGAATCTTTATGAAAATAATCTCAGTCTTAGGAGCTAGCTGTCATAAATTTTAATGATAGAAATGTTTTATTGAATAAATACTGTGATTAAAAATCTTAAAAAGAACTTGACATATAGTTCTAAATCCAGAGAGTACAACTGAGACCTTTTTTAAGTCAGAAGAGTCAGAAAGAGATAAGCACTCTATTGCATATGAAATTAGATTCCTCAGTATTTGACACTGCTAAGAGTTATCTTTTAAGGTGAAAGATAAAAATCATCATCTACTTACTATGTTACCTATAGTATATTTTTTAAATCAACTTTTTGTCTCGGAATAATTTTAGCTTTATAGAATAGTTGCAGTGATAGTACAGACAGTTCTTCTATACCTTTCCTTCCCTCAGTTTCCCCATTGTAACATCTTCTATAACTTTGGTAGTTTTGCCAAAGTAAGTTACTAACACTGGTGTGTGTGTGTGTGCCCCTGCTGAGTTTCTCAGCCGTGTCTGACTCTTTGTGACCCCATAGACTGTAGCCCGCCTGGCTCCATGGAATTTTTCAGGCAAGAATACTGGAGTGGGTTGCCATTTCCTCCTTCAGAGGATCTTCCCCCCCGCCCACCGCAGGGATCAAACCCAAGTCTCCCGCATTGGCAGGTGGATTCTTTACCACTGAGCCACCTGGGAAGCCCTAACATTGACGCATTTATTTAATAATTCCGAACTTCTTGTTTTATTTCACCAGTTTTTCCACTAATTCCCTTTTTCTGTTCTAGAATCCTATCCAGAATACCATATTGCTTTTAGCCTAATGTGTATGTTAAATATTGTAGTTCAGTGTGCATTTTCCCTTTTTAGTTCTTGATGAAGCAGATAGAATCTTGGATATGGGCTTTGCTGACACCATGAATGCTATTATTGAAAACCTTCCCAAGAAACGTCAGACTTTGCTTTTCTCAGCTACACAAACCAAATCTGTAAAGGACCTTGCACGCTTGAGTTTGAAAAATCCTGAGTATGTTTGGGTTCATGAAAAAGCAAAATACAGGTATGTATTATTTGAAATCATATTTAATTCAATCAAAATCGGGGTTCTCTTTTTAGATTGAGAATTTAACATTTCAAATTAATGTGCTTTTCTAGGAAAGCATATTAATGTTATTGATTAAATATGCAAACATAGTGAATATACTGGTAAAAATTATTTAAATTCTCAATACACCTTTAAATGTGAGACAACTCTAATGTAGTATTTCCCAAATTGTGGTATGGGGAACAAATTACCCCCATAAAATGGGAATAAGGTGGGAAAACGTGTTCCTGGATAGTTAAATAGCAAATGTTGAGTTAAGGTAAAGCAGTGTTCTTTAAGACTTCTCAGAACCTTTGATATTTTTATGAACATTGTGATTCTTAAAAGCAGTGGGAGATGAATAAAGCTTTCTGCATTTATCAAAATTATTTTGGTTTAGAATCTTTTTTTTTAGCTGTATTATGCAGGGCTAATGTGCTATGGAGCACATTTTATCAAATGCATTAATATTTAGCAAAATACTTTTCTATTTCAAACATTCCAGCAACAGCTGTTTTGTTTTGGTCTCACTAAAACTGGAAAGTAAAATGTGTGTCTGTGTCAGCCATCTCCTACTTTTTGATACCTGGGACCAATTTCGTGGAAGACAAGTTTTCTACTGACATTGGGGGTGGGGTGGGGTGGGGTGGGGTGCGCTGGTTTCTGAATGATTCAAGCTTAGTAGGTTTCACGTTCCTTTGAGAACCTAATGCTGCTGATCTGACAGGAGGCAGAGGTCAGGTGGTAATGAGACGGGGAGTGGCAGTAGATAGAGTTGAAGCTTTGCTTGCTCACCTCCTGCTGTGAGACCTGATTGCTACCAGGCCACAACTGCTACCAAGGTTGGGGACTCCTGGTCTTTGTGGCAGTAGAAGGGGTGTGTGTGTGTGTGTGTGTGTGTGTGAGAGAGAGAGATAGTAAATGGATTGAGGGAAATGTTTTAAAGTATATTTTGATATTATGACAGCTGAAAATGTATGTATGTTTGGTATGAATCATACATACATACATACATACGTGCAGACCGTGGACGGATGTGACTTTGAGAAACGTTTTCCAGTGACTTTAAATTAAATCTGTGTTGATGATCTCAATGTGGGCTCACCCCTTCCATTATCTCTGTCTTTCACTTCTTGCTGTGAAATGCTAGCATGAAAAGAAATATATTGGGAAAATGAATTGAGTTATCCTCTTGGAAGATCTTTAAATGCAGGGAGTATGGCCATTCAGAGCAACCTTGACTTTGTTCAACCAATAGATGTCTAGGATTAAAAAAAGCCTGAGAAGAGGCTAAATTCTGTACTTCCTGATGATCCTAATGAATGAACTTTGGAAAATCTGAGTTCTGGTAGCTTTGGTTATCAAGAACTCCTCAGGAATGGGATAGCAGGAGATATATGAGGTATAGTTACCTCCTTGGCTTACCATTGAGTAGACATTGGTTTTTGTTTGTAAAGTTGTGTTGAGATAGCTATTGAAATTCTTAGTACAATTAATTTGATAGTCTAAAGATTGTTTAGGTCTTTTGATTTTATTTTTTTGCTGTTTCATTTCTGCCTGTTTTAAAAACTCACTAGACACTCATTTTTCAATATTAGATGGTCTCTAAATTGCAATTGTACATATTATCCCTGTCCCTAATTTCTGTAGATAATAGTTGGTCTTTATCTGTAGATCATAGAGTTAGTTATAAAAAACTGAGTGTAAAAATTGTTTACTTCATAATTCTTGAAAGCAGTTCCATCATTTGTAAAAGATGTGACTTTCAGAAAACATTTTAGAAGGTAGAAGGCAGATATTTAGCAACATAATTTACAAAACTGCAGCTTATCTGGTAATGACTGCAATACTCTGTAATTTCAAATTCACCAGAAGCACTATAAAAAGCAGCTGCTATTGAATTTTGTTTAATATTGTTACTGAATTTTCCCCTTTACCAACTTAACAGTTAGTTTCATAAACCCTGAGAGATTATGGTTGAGAATATTTTAAGGCATAAAAGAATATTTACTCTTAAATTGTAAAGGATCAGAAAAATCAGAATTGAATTTTTCTGAGTTGTGTATCAGATTATATGCAGAAGTACACCAGTGTGTTTCCTTTATATTGCTGTCAGTTTAGTCGTGTCTGACTCTTTGCGACCCCATGGACTGCAGCCTGCCAGGCTTCCCTGTCCACCAACTACCAGAGCTTGCTCATATTCATGTCCATCGAGTCGCTGATGCCATCCAACCATCTCATCCTCTGACGTCCCCTTCTCCTCCTGCCATCAGTCTTTCCCAGCATCAGGGTCTTCTCCAATGAGTCAGTTCTTCGCATCAGGTGGCCAAAGTTTGGAGATTCAGCCTCAGCATCAGTCCTTCCAATGAATATTCAGGACTGATTTCCTTTAGGATAGACTGGTTTGATCTCCTTGCAGTTCAAGGGACTCTTAAGAGTCTTCTCCAACACGACAGTTCAAAAGCATCAAGTCTTTGGTGCTCAGCTTTCTTTACAGTCCAACTCTAACATCCATCATGACTACTGGAAAAACCATAGCTTTGACTATATGAACCTTTGTTGGCAAAATGATGTCTCTGCTTTTTAATATGCTGTCTAGGTTGGTTGTAACTTTTCTTCCAAGAAGCAGGCATCTTTTGATTTCATGGCTGCAGTCACCATCTGCAGTGATTTTGGAGCCCAAGAAAATAAAGTCTGTCACCATATCCGTTGTTTCCCCATCTATTTGCCATGACGTGATGGGACTGGATGCCATGATCTTAGTTTTCTGAATGTTGAGTTTTAAGCCAGCTTTTTCATTCTCCTCTTTCACTTTCATCAAGAGGCTTCCCTTTTCTCCCTTTATATAAACACACACCCAAGGGATGCCTATATGTGCATGAATGTATATATACCTTCGGTCCCATAAATGGTATCAAATTTTGCTTCTTTCAGTTAACAGTATGCCCTAGTGATCATATCATAGCACTATATAGATTCCTCATTCCTTTTTTATTTTTTCCTAATTTTATTTTATTTTTAAACTTTACATAATTGTATTAGTTTTGCCAAATATCAAAATGAATCCGCCACAGGTATACATGTGTTCCCCATCCTGAACCCTCCTCCTTCCTCCCTCCCCATACCATCCCTCTGGGTCGTCCCAGTGCACTAGCCCCAAGCATCCAGTATCGTGCATCGAACCTGGACTGGCAACTCGTTTCTTACATGATATTTTACATGTTTCAATGCCATTCTCCCAAATCTTCCCACCCTCTCCCTCTCCCACAGAGTCCATAAGACTGTTCTATACATCAGTGTCTCTTTTGCTGTCTCGTACACCAGGTTATTGTTACCATCTTTCTAAATTCCATATATATGCGTTAGTATACTGTATTTATGTTGTTCCTTCTGGCTTACTTCACTCTGTATAATAGGCTCCAGTTTCATCCACCTCATTAGAACTGATTCAAATGTATTCTTTTTAATGGCTGAGTAATACTCCATTGTGTATATGTACCACAGCTTTCTTATCCATTCATCTGCTGATGGACATCTAGGTTGCTTCCATGTCCTGGCTATTATAAACAGTGCTGCAATGAACATTGGGGTACACGTGTCTCTTTCCCTTCTGGTTTCCTCAGTGTGTATGCCCAGCAGTGGGATTGCTGGATCATAAGGCAGTTCTATTTCCAGTTTTTTAAGGCATCTCCACACTGTTCTCCATAGTGGCTGTACTAGTTTGCATTCCCACCAACAGTGTAAGAGGGTTCCCTTTTCTCCACACCCTCTCCAGCATTTATTATTTGTAGACTTTTGGATGGCAGCCATTCTGACTGGTGTGAAATGGTACCTCATAGTGGTTTTGATTTGCATTTCTCTGATAACCTCATTCCTTTTTTATAGTTGTATGCTATGTAATTGTGTGGATGTACAGTGGTTCATTCTACAAGTTTTTTACTGATGGACATATGGGTTGATTTCCATCTTTTTTTTTTTTTGCCGTGTAAATTAAATGATAGTATATCTTTTTGTGTTTTTACCAGATTATTTTTTGGAACAGAATCCTAAAAGTAGGTTTATTAGTTCAAAGAGTAAATGCATGTATATTTCTCTATAACATTTTTATTATGAGAGATTTCAAATGTGTATGGTTGAAAGAATTTTACAGTTAAAACCCTATACCCACCACCTGGATGCTACTTGGTGGTAGTAGCATCCATTTACTGTCCATTTATCCATCCCTCTATATATTAACCCATCTTATTTTTGATGCATTTCAAAGAAATTGGCAGACAGCTGTACACTTCCTTTAAACATTTCAGTACGTATATCAGTAGCTAGAGTTAAATATTTGTATAGAGATTTTCTTTCTTAATATAAGATTTACATACAGTGCTATGAGCAAATTGAGTAAATTTGCTTAATTTTGATAAATGTGTATATTTCTGTAACCCAAGGGCCTACTAAGAGATGGAACCTTAGCATCAGCCCAGCAAGTTCCCTTATATCCTTCAATTGATCCTTGACCCTACCGTTGTAGAGGTGACCCCTGTTTGCATGTGTATATTTATATATAGATACAGATATATGTATGCTGCGGCTGGTGCTCAGCCTTGTTCATAGTCCCAACTCTCACATCCATACATGACCACAGGAAAAACCATAGCCTTGATTAGACAGACCTTTGTTGGCAAAGTAATGTCTCTGCTTTTGAATATGGTATCTAGGTTGGTCATAACTTTCCTTCCAAGGAGTAAGCGTCTTTTAATCTTATGGCTGCAGTCACCATCTGCAGTGATTTTGGAGCCCCAAAAAATAAAGTCTGACACTGTTTCCACTGTTTCCCCATCTATTTCCCATGAAGTGATGGGACTGGATGCCGTGATCTTCGTTTTCTGAATGTTGAGCTTTAAGCCAACTTTTTCACTCTCCACTTTCACTTTCATCAAGAGGCTTTGTAGTTCCTCTTTACTTTCTGCCATAAGGGTGGTGTCATCTGCATATCTGACGTTATTGATATTTCTCCCGGCAATCTTGATTCCAGCTTGTGCTTCTTCCAGTCCAGAGTTTCTCATGATGTACTCTGCATAGAAGTTAAATAAGCAGGGTGACAATATACAGCCTTGACGTACTCCTTTTCCTATTTGGAACCAGTCTGTTGTTCCATCTCCAGTTCTAACTGTTGCTTCCTGACCTGCATACAGATTTCTCAAGAGGCAGGTCAGGTGGTCTGGTGTTCCCATCTCTGTCAGAATTTTCCACAGTTTATTGTGATCCACACAGTCAAAGGCTTTGGCATAGTGAATAAAGCAGAAGTAGATGAGCACCAAAGAATGGATGCTTTTGAACTGTGGTGTTGGAGAAGACTCTTGAGAGTCCCTTGGACTGCAAGGAGATCCACCCAGTCCATTCTGAAGGAGATCAGCCCTGGGATTTCTTTGGAAGGAATGATGCTAAAGCTGAAATTCCAGTACTTAGGCCACCTCATGCAAAGAGTTGACTCATTGGAAAAGACTCTTATGCTGGGAGGGATTGGGGGCAGGAGGAGAAGGGGACGACAGAGGATGAGATGGCTGGATGGCATCACTGACTCGATGGACATGAATCTGGGTGAACTCCGGGAGTTGGCGATGGACAGGGAGGCCTGGTGTGCTGCGATTCATGGGGTTGCAAAGAGTCGGACACGACTGAATGACTGAACTGAACTGAACTGATGCTGCGGCTACTGCTGCTAAGTCGCTTCAGTCGTGTCCGACTCTGTGCAACCCCATAGATGGCAGCCCACCAGGCTCCTCCATGGGATCTTCCAGGAAGATCCATGGGATTTTCTAGGCAAGAGTACTGGAGTGGGGTGCCATTGCCTTCTCCGAGATTGATATGTATATATCTATATATATTCAAACTTTTTATTTTGTATTGGAGTATAGCCGATTAACAATGTTGTGATAGTTTCAGGTGGATAGCAAAGGGATTCAGCCATACATATACATGTATCCATTCTCCCCCAAACTCCCCTCCCATCTAGGCTGCCACATAACATTGAGCAGTGTTCCCTATGCTGTACAGTAGGTCCTTGTTGGTTATCCATTTTAAATGGCAACCCCAAACTACCTAACTATTCCTTTCCCCATTCTTCCCCCTTGGAGATCAGGTATATTTTTGATATTTAATCTGTAAATGATTTTGAGTGTATTTTGGACACAATGCTGTATTCATTTCCTAAGGGGCAATAGAGAAAGTTTTTTTCGGGGTATGTATGTATGTGTGTATGAAAGATTTGCTTGGGAGGCATACCATTATTAACATTTGTTTTATTTTTTGGTCTGGATTTCAAAGTTACCAACGTGACATATTTTTAATATTTTCCCTCTTATTTACATAAGCACCCCTGCTACTTTGGAACAGAACTACATAGTTTGTGAGCTGCAGCAAAAAATAAGTGTGCTGTATTCCTTTTTGAGAAGTCACCTGAAGAAGAAAAGTATTGTATTTTTCTCCAGTTGTAAAGAGGTACCTTGTGTTTATTGTTCTTAAGTTATTCTTGTTGAATTATCATGTATAAATTTCAAGTTTCAGTTATAAAATGCTACTTTTCTTTTTTAATAAATGCAGTGCTAAATGTGAAGAGATTTGTAGATAATGAGAATCTTGTGTCTTCATTTTTAAAGAAACCCATGAATGAGACTTCAAGCTCAATAAGGAAAGGCAGAAACTGTTTTCACTTCAGTGTTGTTAGCATCCAGCACAATACTTAGAACATGGTAGTCCTCAATAAATATTGGTAGAACAACAGTTGAATGGCTAGGCTAACTAGAGGTCTTTATGACCTAATGTCTACCTTACCGTCTGTGAATACGCCATTTATTTCCCTGCCTCTTTGTCTTTGTTCATGCTGATCTGCTTATCTCCCTGTGCTCCTCCATCTGGAGGAATGATTACTGTCCTTTAAGGCTAAGCTCAAGCTCAAGTTTTATGCCTGAAAGTCCTTTTCTGACTCTCCCCAACCCTCTTTTGACAATGAATTGCACCTTCTTCTGTCCTTTGGTAGTGTTTTCATTATATCTGCCTTTGTTTATCAGCATTTCTTAAACACTAGTCATGTGCTTGTAAGTAAAGGATTCAGTGACGTATAAGAAAACTTGGTCTTTTCTCTTTAAGAGAATAAACTATGGTTCATTTTTGTATGTTACTTTTCTTTTACTATATTTCAGATTTCCTGATAACATATAGTTGTTGGTATATAGTAGATTGATTCTAGATTTATAGCTTTTGCAGTAGCTTATGATGAATATGCAGTGAGTTTTCCTCCAGTTGATGGGGAAGATAAGTAGTGTCTGTCTCTATTTTGAGGAAAGCACAGAACTTCATTATTTTTCCATGTAAAGAATGACTTCAGATTTTTTAGGACTTCTTTTAGATTTTTATATTTCCCTAAAGAATGGATATTTTTCATATTTACATACAAGAAAATAATTTTAAGTGTTAATGTTTAAAGTTTTTACTCTGTAATACTCTGCTTTTCTTCTTCACAGTGGAAAAAGTATACTCTGCCCTTTTTTGATCTATATTCTTTCTATACCTCTTCACTTCTGTGACTTTAAATGCTGTCTGTATTCTAACAATTGCCAAGTCCACATCTTAAGCCTTGACTTCTTTCCTGAGCCCCTGACTTGTATATCTATTTGACTTCTAGATATTTCCATTTGGGTAAGCAATTTAAGATTTGCTGTTTCTGAGATCTGCTCCCTCCAACTCTTCCCCATCTCATTAAATGATCAAATCTTAAATTCTTGCCTGTCCTTAACTCACATTCAATCTGTTGACAGTTGTTAGTTTTACCACCTCTCGCCACCCCTCTTGCTACCATGCAGTTTAAACCATGCTTAACTTTTTCTTAGGCTCTTGGTTGATCCGTTTCTGTAGTTCTTGCATTTCCATGTGTCCTTTTCTGATATTGGTTGCCTAAGAGTGTATCTGTGGTCTTGTCTGTGGGTTCTTTCTCATCTCCGCTTTCACAGTAGCCTTTTAAAAAACTTTACAAAAGGAAAGGAGGAGTCCCTTATGCCTAGTCGTACTGGTGCATTGTCTTAGGATCAGAGAATCTTCCCAGCACCGGAGTATTATATGAGAAAATGAATAACTAATGCTGGGGTAGCAAGTCAATTTTGTAATTCGGTGGTTTCCCATTCTTCCAACAAAATTTGAAGGAAGACTTAATGGAGTTACTAGCTGATAGATGTGGAGAAGGAAATGACAGCCCACTCCAGTATTCTTGCCTGGAGAATCCTGTGAACGGAGGAGCCTGGTGGGCTGCTGTCCATGGGGTCACACAGAGTCAGACATAACTGAAGCGGCTTAGATGAAATTATTTGTTATATACCATCATGACACATTTTATAGGAACTCAAAAAGTTAAGGTTCCTTCTAGTCCATTTTCTGTATTTTCTGTTAAGAAAAGGATGTTCTTAACACCTATATTAGAGAAATGGGATAAAATGGTGCTGGATTCTGCCTCAGTTTAGCAGTCACTAGTATTCATTTGTAAGTATGTAAACTAAAGAAAAATAAAACTAAAGCAATAGCTTCATCTAGTCTCATATATTGAGAGAGATAATTTTATTTTTTAAATTAAATTCTAACAACTCTTTTTTTTGGCCAGCTCTAGGCAATAGCAACCCACTCTAGTACTCTTGCCTGGAAAATCCCATGGACGGAGGAGCCTGGTAGGCTGCAGTCCATGGGGTCGCTAAGAGTCGGACATGACTGAGCGACTTCCCTTTCACTTTTCCCTTTCATGCATTGGAGAAGGAAATGGCAACCCACTCCAGCATTCTTGCCTGGAGAATCCCAGGGACGGGGGAGCCTGGTGGGCTGCCGTCTGTGGGGTCACACAGAGTCGGACACGACTGAAGTGACTTAACAGCAGCAGCAGCAGCATACTAATAATTGTAATAGTAACTGAGTCTGAGAACTTTTAATGCAGCTTTATGGCTACAGAAAGTTAAAATATATATACATAGTTTTGTTGTTGAAAGTAATGGATTGTGATAAAGTAATCAATAAGAGACTTTGCATAAAATAAGATAAAATTCTTTGAGGTCAGGAAATAGAAATATGAGTTCAAGGAGGAAAAGAAATGATGTAAAATTTTTCTGTTGAAGAAGAGGTTCTTCACATTTTGTTAGCAATTTTCCTTTTTTAAAGACTGTTCTATGGCAGTCTTAGGTTTGTAGCAAAATTGAGGGGCCCTGCCCCACACATGTGTAGTCTCCCCTATTATTTTTGTATATTTTGAAATACCTGGTGGCGGATATCAAATTGTTGTGCTATTTAGAATCTGTTGGATACATTTATGAGAGGTAAGTCTTTACTTTAAAATATATTTAAATTGACCAGATATGACATTGTTTGCAACCACTTAGAAATGTCAGATACTAAACTTAACAGTTTGAGGAGAGCATATTTATTTCAAAATTCTTTTAGGAAAAATAATATGAGCAAAAATGTTTGAAGACCACAGCTCCAGACTACATTTCCTTTTCTCTATTCTGTACTTTAATTAAACGTGTGCTCCATAATGCATTTTTCTGTTCATTTTGTAAGCTTACTTCCTGCTGTTACCCAGAAGTACCAAATAATTTTTCGGTTAACACCTAGGTTCAGTATCTGTACCGAGTGTTCTGCCGGCTGCGTCCTGGTGTTTCCCTCCTCGCCCTGCATGGGCGACAGCAGCAGATGAGAAGAATGGAAGTCTATAACGAATTTGTTCGCAAGAGAGCTGCAGTGCTCTTTGCTACTGATATTGCAGCCAGGGGGCTGGGTAAGAAAACTTCTTTTTAGAAAATTTTCTGTGATCAGGGGCTTATAAAGGGTATATTTTTGTAATTCAAATAGTTTGACTCAAATAATTGGGCTTTCTTATTTTATAAAAGAAAAATAAGTAAATTGACAACTGAGATGACTAAACTAAGGATATGTCAGTGAAAGTTTTTGTAGTAGTTTCACTTTTTGTGCTCTTATTGGCTCATGATAGTAATTGCATCACAGAATCTTAAGGAGCCTGTAGAATCAAAGGAAAGTTAAAAATTTAAAGCTATGAAAAAAAGTTGTTTCTATTGGAAACTTGACAAATACTGTTACAAGAAAAATCAATGAAATCCATCTTTTCTCCAAACATTTTACTTTTTAAGATCACTACATTTAATGTGTTTAAACTTTGAAAAAGCCACTATAATATTATACAACTGATGGCTTTGTGGGAGTGGGATGGGCTATGGAAGTAATTACAGAGGAAAACTAGAGGTAAGAAAAAGGATGAAGAGAAATAAGTGGTAATTTGAATTCTTCTATCAATCTTATTGCATTAATTATTGTGGCAGATTTTAAACATATATGAAGGAATTGAGCCTAAAGTACCCTTGTTATACATAGTACCCAGTTTGAGTGGTTATCTTTTTCTTGATCTCCCTTAGTGCCTGTGTCCTGTCACTCTGGGAGTGTTTTAAAGTATATCTCAGTCATTGTATTAGTCCATTTGAATGTGACAGGCAACAGTAGTCAAGTATGCATATTTTTTAAAGATCTCTAGGCTGTTTCTCAGCCCCAATTACTCATTCCGACTACCTCTCCTACTCCCTAATCCCTCATTACTGTTCTGAATGTGTAGTTTTGAAACATAGATAGCATATTGAAAAGCAGAGACATTTCTTTACCAACAAAGGTCCGTCTAGTCAAGGCTATGGTTTTTCCAGTGGTCATGTATGGATGAGAGAGTTGGACTGTGAAGAAAGCTGAGTGCCGAAGAATTGATGCTTTTGAACTGTGATGTTGGAGGACACTCTTGAGAGTCCCTTGGACTGCAAGGAGACCCAACCAGTCCATTCTAGAGGAGATCAGCCCTGGGTGTTCTTTGGAAGGAATGATGTTAAAGCTGAAACTCCAGTACTTTAGCCACCTCATGTGAAGAGTTGACTCATTGGAAAAGACTCTGATGCTGGGAGGGAGTGAGGGCAGGAGGAAAAGGGGACGACAGAGGATGAGATGGCTGGATGGCATCACCAACTCGATGGACGTGAGTCTGAGTGAACTCCGGGAGTTGGTGATAGGGAGGCCTGGCGTGCTGCGATTCATGGGGTTTCAAAGAGTCGGACACGACTGAGCGACTGAACTGAACTGACTTGTATTACACTCTGATTCTACCTGACCCTCCTGATTTTTGAACCTTAAATAGTTTAGCTCGATGTAAGCAATTATATTGCACATGTAATATACATTCTGTATATATCACAATGAACAGATACAACTATTTTGTTATATTTTCCTTGCAGTTTGTTAAAGAAGCCAACTATTTACTAGATGTAGTTGGAATTCTTTTTGTCCCCTTTTCCAGTCTTTGAATGAAGGCTGTTTACCTCTTGTCTGTGATAGAATTCAGGAGGTCTGTGAACTTAGATGGAGAAAAAAATTATATATATATATATTTACTAACCTTTAACTGAATTTAATATTTTCTTCAATTATAGATGGAAGCACTGAATTGTTGTGTTAGTACCTGTAGCCTTGTCATCAGTTGAAATCGTGTTGTTGCTCAGTTGCGTCTGACTCTTTGTGATCCATAGACTGCAGCACAACATGCTTCTCTGTCCTTCACTATCTCCCATAGTTTTCTCAAAATCAGGTCCATTGAGTCGATGATGCCATCCAAACATCTCATCCTCTGTCGTCCCCTTCTCTTCCTGCCCTCAGTCTTTCCCAGCTTCAGGGTCTTTTCCAGTGAGTCAGCTCTTAACATCAGGTGGCCAAAATATTGGGGCTTCAGCTTCTGTATCGGTCCTTCCAGTGAAAATTCAGGGTTGATTTCCTTTAGGATTGACTGGATTCAGTCCTAGGATTGAATCATATCCTTTAGGATTTGATCTCTTTGCAGTCCTGGGGACTCTCAAGAGTCTTCTCCAGCACCACAGTTCGAAAGCATCAATTCTTTGGTGCTCAGCCTTCTTTATGGTCCAACTCTCACATCTATATGATTATTGCAAAAACCATAGCTTTGACTATGTGTACCTTTGTTGGCAAAGTGACGTCTCTGCTTTTTAATACACTGTCTAGGTTTGTCATAGCTGTTCTTTCAAGGAGCAAGCGTCTTTTAATTTCATGGCTGCATCACCATCTGCAGTGATATGGGAGCCCAAGAAAATAAAGTCTATCACTGTTTGCATTGTTTCCCCATCTATTTGCCATGAAGTGATGGGATCGGATGCCATGATCTGAGTTTTTTGAATGTTGAATTTTAAGCCAGGTTTTTCACTCTCGTCTTTCACCTTCATCACGAGGCTCTTTAGTTCCTCTTCGCTTTCTGCCATTAGGGTGGTGTCATCTGCATATCTGAGGTTATTGATATTTCTCCTGGCAATCTTTATTCCAGCTTGTGATTCATCCAGCCTGGCATTTTGTGTGATGTACACTGCATAAAAGTTAAACAGGCAGAGTGACAATATACAGTCTTGATGTATTCCTTTTCCAATTTTGAACCAGTTTCTTGTTCCATGTCTGGTTCTAACTGTTACTTCTTGACCTGGAATTCCATTAACTCCACTAGCTTTGTTCGTAGTAATGCTTCCTAAGGCCTCTTGACTTTATACACTAGGATGTCTGGCTCTAGGTGAGTGACCACAGCAGCATGGTTGTCTGGGTCACTAAGACCTTTTTTGTACAGTTCTGTGTATTCTTGCCACCTCTTTTTAATCTCTTCTACTTCTGTTACGTCTTAGCATTTCTGTCCTTTATTGTGCCTTTTTTTGCATTAAATATTCCCTTGGTATCTGTAATATGTCTTGAAGAGATCTCTAATCTTTCTCATAGATATTTTCATTTTATATTGTAGTTTCTGTAGATATCTTGCATGATTGTTTATACTTAATACAATTTTGATATTATGGTGGTCGATACATAAGTAAGTTGTGTTATTTAATATGTTAGTGAATAAGCATATATATTGCTGTATATACAATTCAATAGAATGTTTATTTCATTATAATTATTTTCTCTTGTAATCCTGTATGTTTTACTTTATGCACTTAAAAATACTCTGAAAAGGGTTTTGTAGATTTTAACTATGGCACAAAAAATGTCAAGAAACTCTTTTTTAATTTTAAAAAGCTTATATGATTGTATTCATGAGTGATATATAGTATTATCTTAGGTTTTTATGAAGTTTTATAAAACAATATTGTGTATCCCAGTTTATGACTTGCTTTTCAATCTTTGCATGTTGACGTGTAAATTTCCAGTGTATTTGTGTCATGTGTCTCATGGTATAGCCAGGAATATCTTTAGAGTATACCAGTATCTTTTTTAAACTGTATTTTATTCTTAATTTTTTCCCAGTTCTATTTCTTAAAGAATAATATGGGTAAAAATGAGTTATGAGACATAGTAGTCCCTGCTTTACCCACTCCTCACTCTCCAGAAGCAATTATTTCTCTTAGTATTAAGGTTCATATTTCTAAGTAGTTTTCTTTTTTAATTCAAATTTATTATGGCTTTAAGGAAATATTTGATTAGGCATCCAAGCTTTTGCTAAACCATAACATTTTAAAAATTATTCCTTTTGAAGTATTGTTCAAAGCTGTATACACTTTATAAAAAGATAATGAGAGGAACAATTCACTATTTTATGCATTCACACACAGTGAAGAGGAAATGATACTGAATCAAACTCCCAAACCCAAATAGCTGGATAACTCAGTTAAATATTTTAAAGCTGATTTGTGTGTGTGCGTGTACGATTTTTAGTTACTACCAGAGCATCTAAAACTGATCTGAAAGCTAACTGTTGTCCAAAACTCTTCAAATTCTTCAAATCCCGTAATTCCATTTCTTCCCTTTCTCAAATCAAAAGATTTAAACATACATAATTGAAGAACTGGTATGATCATTTTTCTCTTTAACAGTAATATCTACTTCTGGATCACCTACTTAGCTGATCAGTTAGATTTACAGCTAACTGTCAGGTAGAATCTGGCTTCCTCCCAAAGCAGCTGTGATGAACTCCCTGAACACTGTTTTAGACAGGTGGACCTTGAGGGGTTCACTCCGGAAATCAGAAACATTTGAGGTCTTTTCCAAACATTGCACAAGGTCTGGCTTTAGAGAGGCCTCTTGAAGGTACAGCCACAGTTGCAGAGTTCATGATGCTCAAACATGCTGCTGTAGTCCACCAGAGATCTGTGCAGAAGATAATCAGAGAAGAATTTTCCAGGAAATGTTTTAAGACCCAATTCAAACCCAAGATCTGGGTTTAGTCTCTGATGAAAAAGATGTCACCCAAACCTTTATTTTTCACTCCTGATTCTGTGAAAAGGAAAACCAACTTTAGTGTCTGTCCCACCTAGGTCCTTACTGCTTGAAGCTCAGGGCTTTTTCAGAAGATGTAAGTATTTCGATTCTGTTTTTGAGGAACCGGTGGGGTTTCTTTTCTCTGGAAATGGTTCTTGCTCCCCCCAGAATGTGTAACATTTCATTAATCTTCACAGCAGTCCTCTGGGGTGGGCAGGACAGGTGAACTCTCTTCATTTCAGTGACCAGACGATTAGCAGACGACTTGCCGAGTGGCTTGCTACAAGCAAGGCTCTGATGCCAGAACCGAGTGCTCGAGTCCAGCACTTCCATGTTTTTAAGCAAAGGCATCAAAAAGGGGTGTGACTGCTAATTTACTAACAAATCTATTGATTTGAACAGACAAAATCCACACATGAGTTATTCCCCTTGTATTAATCTAGACCAAAATCAAGAGTTGACTTGCAAATAAATCATGGCCACAAATTTGCCCTTCATTTGTTGTAGACTAGACAAACACCTAATTGGCCCTCACTAGAAAACTATTTTTTTTGATGGGCAAGAGAAATGAACTTAAAAATCCATAGCTGCCATGAGAGTGACCTAAGAGAGAAAGCTGATAGAATCAAATAAGCCTTGGGGGAGGAGAGAAAAAAAAAAGTTCTCCAGGGGAGGGAAAAAAAAAGAATTCCCCAGGAAGTTATCAGGAAATGTATAATAATAACTTAATATCTTGAGTATTTTAAACCTAAAAATGAAACAAGCATATCATTTATGTTTTCCTATATGGTATGTACATGTAAATGACTATACTAATTAAACTTAGATTGTATGATTAAGGAGACTTACAATTATAATATACTTAATTCCTCTTTATAATTACTGCTTTAAATCTAGCAAAAGAGATTCATCATCCTCTACTTTCACCTGGGGTTTAAAAGTAACTTTTAGAGGCTCAGGGGTCGAGACCTCCCCGCCTTCTTGGGGAGGATGCGTGGCACTGGCCTCCTCAGGGTCTGTTTCACTGAGTGCCTCGGGGTAGAGCTCACTGATGGGGCCTAGAGCCTCACTCCTGGCAATGATGTCCACCCCCATCTCCCTGACCTCTTCTGGACCCTCAGCCACTGACCGAGCAGTGGCTGAGGGTCCAGAAGAGGTTTAAGTAGTTTTCTTATATTAATGATTGAGTTAAAATTTGTTCAGGTTTGTGTTTTCCTGTTTTCTCAAATGTTCCGGCAGATGTCACCTGTTTAGTTTCCTAACAGTTCAAACATAGTCTGTTTCTTTTTCCCTGGGGACCTTCCCATTGCAGCCTTTTGTCTCCAGCTCTAATCTGAACTGGTTGCTCTGTAAGCTTGATGCACATGATACTTTCTTTCCAGATATCTCTCTTCCTTTTTTTTGATTTATTAATAATACTGTTATTTTTTAAATGAAAACTCATCCTTTAATAGCTTCCTAAGTAAGAGTGTATGGGAGGTACATTTTTTGAATTATTACATGTGTTATGATGTCTTATTCTTAAATGACAATTGAGAATTGAAATCTAGTTTGAAACAATTTTCTCTTAAAACTTTGCAGATAGTGCTCCATTATCTTATAGTAGTCAATATTATGTTGACAAGACCTTTGCCTTTCTGATTTTGTTTTTTTGTAGCCTCTTTTTCTTATTCTGGCTTATTCTTAGGGTTTTCTTTTTATCTACAGAGTCCTGAAATTTTATGATAATGTGCTTTAGTGTGAGGTCCCATTTGGTGTATAGACGTTCAATATGTTTTTTCAATCTAGACCAGCACTATTCAATAGAATTTTCTATGATCATTGAAATGTTCTGTGCTTATACTAATACTGTAGATACTAGCTAAACATGATAGTTGTCCACTTGAAATGTGTCCAGTACAATGAGGAAAGAATTATTTTATTAAATTTTAATTTAAACTTGACTAAAGTTTCTGTATTGAGCAGCACATGATAGAGACTCATGTCTTTCCTTTGCAAGAAATATGCTTCTGAATTCCTCTTTGGTGATTTGGTTAAATAAAGTTTCAGTATTTATTTTCACTATGTAATTATTGCTTACTAACGGGGAATTTGTGTACTTTGATTGTTTCCTTTCTCATATCTTTTTTATAGTATTTTTCCCCTTCCCTCTCTTATTTACTCTTTCTGGAAGAATATTTGACCTCTTTGATCAGTCCTCTAGATTTTCTGTTTCTTCTGTTGCCATCTTATTGTCTCTCTCTCGTTATTTCTGGGAGATTCCTTGATTTTATATTTCAACTTTTCTGATTAAAATTTTAGTTAAGTACCAAATGTTTCTTTTTTATAGCCTCTTATTCTCATCTGGCGGATGCAGTGTTTTATTTCTCTGAAGGTAGTGGGTTAAAGTTCTCTTCACATTGTTTTGCTTCTGCTGGTTTCATTTTTACTCCTCCGTCTTTTTCACTTTTGAGACTTTTCGTAATTGTCCTCAGTTGGCTGTATTTTATTACATTTAGCGGTGAAACATCAGAAAAGATTATTTGAAGTGATTAGTGTGTGGATGATGGTTGTTGAGTAATGGCCTTCATTGCAAGGAGATTTTGGATGGAGTCAGTCATCTTGTGGAGGACTCAAGACGTCAAACTCTATTCAGTATTTTTTGAACATTGAGTCTCTCCAGATAAGAATTTGTCACTTTCATGAGTAGAGGATTAAGCTTGCTACTGGCTCTGTAGAAGCCTGGCTATAGACATAGAGGGCTGCAACTCAGGCTTACACTCAGTACCGTGTTTTCAAGGGCTCTGGTGCCTCTTTCTTCTACTCTCTCTGGTGTCTTGGTTTGAGGCCTTTCCAGCTTTTCTTCAGGAGACCCAGTGTATAGGACCAGGAGGGGACCTGCGGGTCTGAGTGTTGCTTTCAGCCTGTCTTCCTGTTTATAGCCCTGAAACATGCCCTTGCCTTCTGGGGTACTTTGTACTTCAAGCCCCAAGAGGAGAGTTGTTTTAAATACCTTTTCTCTTGTTTCCGTTGAGTTTTGCCCATTTAAATAGATTCACTCCTTTTGAATAGCTTATATAACTTCAGTGATAGTTTGATAGTTTTTATACTTTCAGGTACCCGTAGGTACCATTATCTTCACAAATCTTTCTTTGTTTTTTTTTTTCTTTTTCCTCCCTCCTCCCCTCCCTTCTTCTTTCCTCTTGCCTCCCTCAGCTTTTTTGTCTGTGATAGAAATTGTTCTGAAATCCTTACAACAGAATCCATAAATGACTAAAGGTAGTTCTCTTAAATTGTTGAGACTAGGATCTCTGGAAATGAATGGAAACTTTTGCAACCAGAAATACATATGAAATAATTACTGCTAGGAAATGGGTAGAGGGATTTAAAAAGACATCTTTAGGAGATGGAAATAGCAGGAAAAGTAAATTTTCATTGAAATTTATAAATCAGTTTCATAGTTCACTGGGAGCTGATGAGAAGTGATTCTTTTAGGTTATTAACTATCCGAGTATTTCATTATTTTGTGTGACACAAAGCAATCTGTCTCCTCTATCAGATATAAAATAATCTTCACATTCAAACACTGTCATTAATTTTATTTCAGTTGATCAAAAAAGAGAAGTGTTTATTATCTCTTGGTTCATGCAATTAATTTTGTTTTAAATAGTGTTCACAGATGATATCTATCAGTTTGATGTGATGGGAAGCCCTGGCAAGCATTATTATAAAATAAAAATAGTACAGCAGGGCAGATCTTGGAACTGCTTTTTCAACTTGATGTTCTTTCTACACAGATTTCCCGGCTGTAAATTGGGTTCTTCAGTTTGATTGCCCAGAAGATGCCAACACATATATTCACAGAGCAGGTAGAACTGCCAGGTAGGTATGCTGGCATGTGTCTTTGCTTTTGGTTTTACCTAAGTAAAAAAAAAAAAACTTGCTTTCTTAATTGTATACAAATAAAGAATGGAGAAATTCAGGTGAGTGCTGATCTGACATTTTTGTGATGTAGGTTGCTAGCATGTAGACAGCTCTTACACGTCTCTTGACTGAGACTTGATGATAAGGGCTGAGAAAAATCCATGAAAACTTATTTTAGTGTTTTGTTCTAACTTTCTTCCCTTACTAAGCTTTTCATTAGAATTACTCACTGAGCATCATCTTTTTGATGAGTTATAAGCCTATTTATTCAGTCTTTGTTTTCAGATGACAAAACTTGAATGTTTTGAGCAGTTAAACATTTTGTTTGAAAATCTGTAGAGCCAGAATTTGAACCCAAGCAGTCTCCTAAAGTCTAGATCTGTGCTCTTACTTTCTCTGGTACAGGTTCTAATAAGCAAGAAGGTGGTTTTGAATAATAGGTTGCTCTTTTCCTTTTTTCATGTGGGAATTACAGGCATTGCTGGGGACCACTCCCAAATATGCTCTTTTCACCACCCCCACACACCCCCTCACCCAATAAATAACCCTGTGTGGGCTCACAAATGTAGGGAAACTCTCTGGAAAAGAATATAGCAAAGTCAGTTATTTGGGGATTAAGGGCATAGAAAGGTATATGAATAAATCAAAAGGATAGCATGTTATGTCATTAATGTTGAGGTTTCAGTAAAGTTGGGAAATGTGTGCTGTAGGTAGAATTATAAATAATATATAAATGTTTCTGGGTAGTATTTGGTGGTGTGGTGGTTTAATTGCTAAGTCGTGTCCAATTCTTGCGACCCCATAGATTGTAGCCCACCAGGCTCTTCTGTCCATGGGATTTGCCAGGCAAGAATGCTGGAGTGGGTTGCCATTTCCTTCTCCAGGGGATCTTCCCAACCCAGGGATCAAACCCGGGTTGGGTCTCCTGCATTGCAGGCAAGTGTCCTGCATTGCAAGCGGTCTTCTGCATTGCACGTGGTCTCTTTACTGACGGTTTGGTAGTACTTAGAGTTCTTCCTTTTACCTCAGTAATTTTATATCCAGAAATTGATCTTAAGAAAATAAAGTTTCTATACAGATGTTCATCTTACTGACATTCCCAATAAGAATTGGGAATAACCAATTAAGTGTTAGACCCAAGATCACTAAGCATATGGCAGAAACAGAACTAGAACTCAGGTTCTTTTGACCCCAGATTTCATTCTTTTTTCACTAAGTAACCATGTATGAAAGACCAGCCATATGTGAGGTACTGGATTAGGCCTGGTGTGAGCTTCTGCACAAATATAAGGTATAGTGTGCATTCCATTAAGGAAGTTTGTTACCTTAAAACAGTCTATAGTACAGGCATATACAGTGTTAGAGGTATTGACAGAAGTTTTGTGGCGCTCCAGAGGAAGTAGAGAAGGAAAACTTCACTGAGGAGAAACAGCTGGGTTCAGTCTTGATTGGCAGATACAAGTTCTTGGGAGGCAACTTGATAGAAGATATTTCTTTCTCTATTAACTAACATATATCTCTCTCTATTTTAACTCAGACTCAAATACCATCTAATCTTGATAATTTTTTTGAAGGTGGGACTACTAGAAAATTCAAAAATTCTACATGTCCATATTCTAAAATGTGATTTTTCCCCTATGCATCTCCAAACACTGAGCCCCTAGTCTGTAATTAAATATTGTTCCCTAAACTTAATGAGTGGTCTGTGTGCTGTGCAGTATTGCAGCCCCTTGCAACCTGTGACTTTTTAAATTTAAATTTAGTAAAATTAAAGTAAAAATTCAGTTTCTCATTCACACTAGTTACATTTAAACTGCTTATAAACACATGTAGTTAGTACCATATTGAACAGAGCAGGTATAGAACCTTTTTATCATTGTGGAAAGTTCTATCAACTATTACTGGTATATGTTTAAAATACGTTTTGTTTAAAATTGTTGAACCAAAGAACCATAGGTTCATATAATAAAACCATAAAATAGACATTAGAACTGAGAGTAATCTAGATTTACTCACTCATTTATTCTATATGGATTTAACAGATTCATATTAATTGCCAGGCATTGTACCTAGTAGGCAATATAATGAGCAAAACAGACACGATTCTGACATCTTTCATCTTGAAACCTAGAGGGAATACAAACAGTAAAATATGTAATTTCAGTAGAATGTGATTCATTATTTGCTTCTATCTCTAATTTTGTTGCAGTCATGAGAGCAAATGACAACTCTCTTGGGTTTAAATGTACAAAGAGAAGTAGACGTTTTTGTCTACTGAGAGGTTATAATCTTTCTGAGTCACTAATGAAAGTTTTCTTTCAGGGAATTCTGTAAGATTTTTAGGTGTGAGCTTATTGACAGACATTTTTACCTCACTTAGATTCAAATATGAGATTCTTTAAATGTGATTACATTTTGCTTTTTAAAAATTTGGAAACAACCTAAATAGTAATCACAATAAGGTTGTAATTGGTTATAATTAACCACAAATTGGTTGTGATTAACTATCTCTTTTGTTTTGCATTTTCTTTCATCAGAACTGCATGAGTATTTCTAATGCGGATGCCAATGACACATTTTTGGTTAATGATGGAAGAGACATCAACTGTTGGTTTAAATGGACCAGTTATTTCTGATTTTTAAAACACTAACTTCAGTTTAATGAGTTCCCAGGGATGTCAGGATCCTTAAGACCCAAGATTAAATCCTCATCTAAGAAGGTCCATCATTTGCCAGCAGGCTTGCTCTTCTACCTGTCCTGTACCCATTTCAACCAATGGACTAAAATTTGAAAGCGTCCTCTATCCTTTGCTCATCTAGGAAGTCTCTTTGGAGTTAGTTCTCTTAAAATTTTCTTTGTATTCACTGTTTGCATCCCACTCCAGTATTCTTGCCTAGAGAAGCCCATGGGCAGAGGAGCCTGGTAGGCTACAGTCCAAAGGGTTGCAGAGTCAGACATGACTGAGTGACTGAGCATGCACGCACTCACCATTTTTGGATGATTTTAAAGGGAAATTTTGTTTTGTTTGTGTTTGGTGAGTTTTTTTGTTTCAGCTGAAGTGGAAGTTTTTCCTGTTCTATACCTTAACAAGATGTAGAGTTCCTCCTTCCTATTTTATTTTCTAATTTTCTTGAACTATTTTTTTAATTTATTTATTTTAAATGGAGGCTAATTACTTTACAATATTGTGGTGGTTTTTGCCATACGTTGACATGAATCAGCCGTGGGTGTACATGTGTCCCCCCATCCTGAACCCCCCTCCCACCATCCTCCCCACCCCGTCCCTCCGGGTTGTCTCAGAGCACCAGCTTTGGGTGCCCTGCTTCATGCATTGAATTTGCACGGGTCATAAGTTTTACATATGGTAATAAATATGTTTCAATGCTGTTCTCTCATATTGTCCCACCCTTGCCTTCTCCCACATAGTGCAAAAGTCTGTTCTTTACATCTGTGTCTCTTTTACTGTCTTGCATATAGGGTTGTCATTACTGTCTTTCTAAATTCCATATATATGCATTAGTATACTGTATTGGTGTTTTTCTTTCTGGCTTACTGCACTCTGTATAATGGGCTCCAGTTTCATCCACCTCATTAGAACTGACTCAAATGTGTTCTTTTTTATAGCTGAGTAGTACTCCATTGTGTATATGTACCACAGCTTCCTTATCCATTCATCTGCTGCAGGACATCTAGGTTGCTTCCATGTCCTAGCTATTGTATAATTTTCATGAGCTGTTTTAATGTTTAAACATTTTTCAGTTGATTCAAATTTACCCTGTGGGCTGAAGGAGAGGAGAGAATAATATAATAGTGAAACATAAAACTATTTAAGAGTAAGATTGTACTGCTGCTAAGTCACTTCAGTCATGTCCGACTCTGTGCGACCCCATAGACAGCAGCCCACCAGGCTCCCCCATCCCTGGGATTCTCCAGGCAAGAACACTGGAGTGAGTTGCCATTTCCTTCTCCAATGCATGAAAGTGAAAAGTGAAAGTGATTGTACTAGAGGATACAAAAGTAAATCTTTTTATTGTAATTAATTATATAATTTGAGCAAGTAATAGAGTTAGAACTAGGCTTTGTGTATGATTTCATTGTGCATTCAGACTGATTTGCCTTTAGACTGTTAACTTTTTGTTTTCTAGTTGGATCTAAGTAAATGGGACATGGGTAGACCAGCAACTTTGTTTTCCATTTTATAAGAAGGTACCTGGTGCAGAAGTGGTCTTTGTGTTGGGTACATTTTTGGATTATCTTTTGTAGTGAGTTATTTAGAGAAATCATTAGTAGTGGCTAATGGAATTAATATTTCACCACTGTTTAATTCACCTCAGTGAATATGTAGCATGTATGAATTTTTACATGTACCCATGTGCATATTTGCATTTTGTGGCCCTGTGGGCCTCTGGATAGGTGGATATAATCTCTCATTGCTGTATTGGACAAGGCCAGAGAGACTTTTTAGATGTGTCAGTTGTGTGGGCATGAACAGGGTAAACTGATGACTTTGTAGAATACATTTAGCAGAGTTTTAAAATTATCCATCCTGTATGAAGATTATTGGATATCTCAGTATATCAGAAAAAGATCCAAGAAGGGGAGATATTTCAGGGTGCTTGTGTTCCTGAAGAGTTGTTAAAAATCTTTCATAGTTGAACATGCCATGGTGAGCATTAAATTGGTTTTAACTGTGGAGATGAAGAGGTGGTACAACATCACAATGATTGTGTTTGGAGAGAGAATATCAATTTGAAAAACTATTGTAATGCAGTTTCTGTTATGGTCATTAATTTTGAAAGCACAAGCCTGTTTGACTCTTTGTAACCAATTAAAAATATTTTCAGTTGATTGTTTTAGATGTATAGTTAGTGGAAAAGTTCAGCATAAATGCTTATTTTTCCCTTAGGCAGTCTAATAAAAAAAAATAACCAAACTGCAAACAGTTAAAAGTTGTTGTTAATGGACTTAGAGATAATTAGAAAGTTTCATGGGCCATCAGACTGGATAATTGAATTGAATAAAGGCTAAATTAAAATTTGAAACTAATTAAAATCCTGTGTATATGCTGTAATTAAACTTAGGTTGCCATATAGTGCTTGCTATTGAAAGTGAACTATAATATATGAAAACAGGTAAATGCATTCACTGTGGCAAAATAGCTTCAGTTTGGGGGAATCCTTTTTTTCCCTTTCTGTATTTTAGCTAAAAATAAACGGTGATTTAGGTACTTGCTGCCTTAAGTGCTTTTTCTGTTTTAATTTATTCACCTATTTAAAATTCTTTTGATCTTTAGCAATTTAGAGAGATTTCTATTTTTCTTAACTGTCCACACCCCTTTTAACAAAATAGTTTCATTTAGAGGCAAGAGAGGCAAGGAAATGAATACAGTTTTATAAAGCTCTATCCTGCGATACATTCTACCACTTAAAAGCAAATGTCTTTAGGGCTTTTAGGTTTTGGTACTCATAAAACAAAGATCTTCTCTTTCTTATAAAAATGCTCAGTTGAAAATAAAAAGATTTGGGAATGAAAATCATTACACATCAAATACTCCTAATTTTTAAACTGCTTTTTGGAAAGTAGGGGTCTGTGGGTGGAAGATGGGAATTTATATATATGTAATTGTGTATATATAAACAGTTTAGAATTTGTAGGTAAAAGATACTTTTTGGTTTTTCAGAGTAGTGGTAAAATCCCAGCAGTATTTCAACTGAGCCTTACTTATCTGGCTGTGTCTGGTGAATCTCAGATTTTATCTGTGGGAGAGTTAGGTAGCAAAATGTGGCTCCAGTAGGGGGCAGCAGAGGCTAGTTCTTTGCATTGCATACTCAGCCACAGCAAATACGAAAATGGGAAGTAGTTAAAATTTCTAATGTGATAACTGGTGAAGAGTTCATGGTTTATTTGTGGAAAATACTAGTACTTTATGGAATAGATAACGAGAATTTTTAAAATAGTTTTTTTAATTGGTTTGTAAATTGAAATAATAAAAATGAAAAGAAATTTCCATGAGCATTAATTTATTGAAGCATACTGTGTTTATCTTAGGAATAATCTTTGCTAGTGAAAATCCGTTGGAGAAGGCAGTGGCAACCCACTCCAGTACTCTTGCCTGGAAAATCCCAGGGATGGATCCTAGTGGGCTGCCGTTTGTGGGGTCGCACAGAGTCGGACACGACTGAAGTGACTTAGCAGCAGCAGTGAAAATTCCTACTGCTTTGATTCCTCCCTTGACTGAAGATCCTAACTTTAGACCACCCCTCCTAGAGACTGGTATTTCCTTAAATGGCCTTTTGCCTTTTTTGTTGTCATCTACAGTTTAAAGCTTTAAAAAAGGACAAGACAAATCCTTTATTTTGCATCAGAAAGCATTGAGCTGGGTTAGGCTATGACCACTATAGCTATAAAGGTAGATAAGGGGGCTGATATTTCTTGTTGTTGTTGTTTACTCACTCAGTCCTGTCCAACTCTTTTTGACCCCATGGACTGCAGCATGCCAGGTTTCACTGTCCTTCACCATCTCGCAGAGCTTGCTCAAACTTATGTCCATTGAGTCAGTGATGCCATCCAACCATGTCATACTTTGTCATCCCCTCCTGCTCAATCTTTCCCAGCATCAGGGTCTTTTCCAATGAGTCAGTTCTTCGCATCAGGTGGTCAAAATACCGGAGCTTCAGTTTCAGCATCAGTCCTTCTAATGAATATTCAGAATTGATTTCCTTTAGGATTGACTGGTTTGCTCTCCTTGCAGTCCAAGGGACTCTCAAGAGTTTTTTCCAACATTACAGTTTGAAAGCATCAATTCTTTGGTGCTCAGCCTTCTTTATGGTCCAACTGTCACATCCATACATGACTACTGGGAAAAGCATAGATTAGACTAGACAGACTTTTGTTGGCAAAGTGATGACTGCTTTTTAATATGCTGTGTAGGTTGGCCATAGCTTTTCTCCCAAGGAGCAAGCATCTTTTAATTTCGCGGCTGCAGTCACCATCTGCAGTGATATTGAAGTCCAAGAAAATAAGGTCTGTCACTGTTTTCATTGTTTCCCCATCTATTTGCCATGACATGATGGGACTGGATGCCATGATCTTCGTTTTTTAAATGTTGAGTTTTAAGCCAATTTTTTCACTCTCCTCTTTCACCTTCATCAAAAGGCTCTTTAGTTCCTCTTTGCTTTCTGCCATAAAGATGGTGTCATCTGTGTATCTGAGGTTATTGATATTTCTCCCGGAAATCTTGATTCCAGCTTGTGCTTCATCCAGCCCAGCATTTCACATGATGACTCTACATAAAGTTAAATAAGCAGGGTGACAATGTACAGCCTTGATGTACTCCTTTCCCAATTTTGAACCAGCCTGTTGTTCCACGTCCAGTTCTAACTTTTGCTTCTTGACCTGCATACAGGTTTCTCAGGAGGCAGATTAGGTGGACTGGTATTCCCATCTCTTTAAGAATTTTCCAAACTTTGTTGTGATCCACACAGTCAAAGGCTTTAGTGTAGTTAGTGAAGCAGAAGTAGATGTTTTTCTGGAATTCTCTTGCTGTTTCTGTGATCCAGCAGATGTTGGCAATTTGATCTCTGGTTCCTCTGCCTTTTCCAAAACCAGCTTGTATATCTGGAAGTTCTCAGTTCATGTACTGTTGAAGCCTGGCTTGGAGAATTTTGAGTATGACCTTGCTAGTATGTGAAATGAGTGCAATTGTGCAGTAGTTTGAACATTCTTTGTCATTGCCTTTCTTTGGGATTGAATGAAAACTGATCTTTTCCAATTCTGTGACCACTGCTGAGTTTTCCATATTTGCTGGCATATTGAGCAGAGCACTTTAATGGCATCATCTTTCAGGATTTGAAATAGCTCAGGTGGAATTCTGTCATCTCTACTAGCTTTGTTCCTCGTGATGCTTCCCAAGGCCCACTAGTCTTCACACTCCAAGATGTCTGGCTCTAGGTGAGTGATCACACCATTGTGGTTATCTGGGTCATTAAGATCTTTTTTGTATAGTTCTTCTGTGTATATTTGTCAGTATCTTCTGCTTCTTTTAGGTCCATACCGTTTCTGTCCTTTATTGTACCCATCTTTGCATGAAATGTTTCCATGGTATCTCTTAATATTCTTGAAGAGATCTCTCGTCTTTCCCATTTTATTGTTTTCCTTTATTTCTCTGCATTGTTCACTTAGGAAGGCTTTCTTATCTTTCCTTGCTATTTATTGGATATTTCTCATGAGTCTTTTATTTCCTAGCACTTCCTCCTTGTTTTCCTGCTGTCTGTTCTCAACACAGCAGACAGAGTGATCCTTTAAAAACACCAGTAAGTTGTATTTAGGGAAGGGTTATTGGTGGCAATGTAGAGGGTGAACACACACGCAAAAAGCGAAAATACAAGTCAGGTCTTACATTCCTTTCATGGCTTCCTTTTTCACTCAGAGCAGAAGTTTAATGGGTCTATATGAACCCCTCTCCAATCTTGATTCCTAATTAGCCTCCTCTTGTTCCCTTGTTCTTCACTGGTCTTGCTGTTTAGAAGCCGTGCATGTTTTTGCCTCAGAATCTTTATATTCCATTTCTTCCACAGGAATACTTTTTCCTCAAGTATCCACATGGCTGTCTTTCTTTATACTGCCCCAAACACTCCTCTTTACCATGCTCTTATATTTTCTTTTTTCTATAACACTTAACTCTGTCAAATATCCTAGAGTGTTAATTGATTATAATTCTTTTTTCTCTTTCTCTTTACTAGAATGTAAGCTCCACAAAGGCAAAAGAGCTTTTCTACTTAATTGTTATTCTCACAGAGCTTAGAACAAGGCTTAGAATGGAGTAGGCACTTGAGAAAATACAATTAGTTCCAGATGACATATTAATTATCTATTGTGGTGTAATGAATTACCCCACAACATAGTGACTTGAAGCAAGAGCCGTATATTATCCCATGGTTTCTGTAGTTTAGGAATACAGGTGTGGCTCATCTGGGCCCTTTGGCTCTTGGTCTGTCATAAGGCTGCAGTCAAGGTATAACAGGTACCTTGAGGCTCAACTGGGGGTCGATCTCTTTCCAAGCTCATGTGCTTGTTGACAAGATTCATTCTCTTCATGGCTGTTGGTCAGAGGTGTCTTCCAATTCCTTTCCATATGGCCCTCCTCTTCAGATGGCTTCTCACAATATGTCTGCTGGCCTCATCAGAGAGAGCACATGAGAGGGGAAGAAGGAGTAGGGTGGAAACAGCAGTGTCTTTTATGACCCAGACTCAGAAGTCACACTCCATCTTTATTTAATTATTGAATACAACGTATTAGTTTAGGCATGCTGCTGCTAAGTCGCTTCAGTCGTATCCGACTCCGTGCGACCCCATAGACGGCAGCCCACCAGGCTCCCCCATCCCTGGGATTCTCCAGGCAAGAACACTGGAGTGGGTTGCCATTTCCTCCTCCAATGCATGAAAGTGAAAAGTGAAAGTGAAGTCACTCAGTCGTGTCTGACCCTCAGCGACCCCATGGACTGCAGCCCACCAGGCTCTTCCATCCATGGGATTTTCCAGGCAAAGTACTGGAGTGGGGTGCCATTGCCTTCTCCGAGTTTAGGCATACAACATAACAATTCAGTATTGGTATATTTTGCAAAATAACCATCAAAATATGTCTAACATCTGTTACCATATATACTTACAAAATTTTTTTTCTTGTAAAGAAAACTTTTAATATCTACTCTCTTGTTGTTATTTGATCCCTAAGTCGTGTGCAATTCCTTGTGACCTCACGAACCGCAGCACTCCAGCTCCCTCATCCTTCACTATCTCCCGAGTTTGCTCAAGCTTATTGTGTTCATTGAGTTGGTGATGGCATCCAACCATCTGTTGCCCCTGTCTCCTCTTGCCCTTAATCTTTCCCAGCGTGTGGGTCTCTTCCAGCGAGTCCACTATTTGCGTCAGGTGGCCAAATATTGGAGCATGAGCTTCAGCAGCAGTCCTTCCAGTGAATATTCAGGGTTGATTTCTTGTAGGACTGACTGGTTTGATTTCCTTGCTGTCCAAGGGACTTAAAGGAGTCTTCTCCGGCACTGTGAGATTTGAAAGCATCAATTCTTTGGTGCTTAGCCTAATTTATGGTCAAACTCTCAAATTCATACATGGTGGTGTGGTGATTTAGCTGCTAAGTTGTGTCTGACTCTTGGGATCCCATGGACTGTAGCCTGCCAGGCTCCTCTGTCCATGGGATTCTCCAGGCGAGAATACTGGAGTGGGTTGCCATTTCCTTCTCCAGGGGATCTTCCCAACCCAGGAAAAACCATAGCTTTGACTATATGGACCTTTGTTGGCAAAGTGATGTCTCTGTTTTTTAATACACTGTCTAGGTTTATTAATAGCTTTTCTTCCAAGGAGCAAGCATCTTTTAATTTCATGGCTGCAGTCACCTTCTGCAATGATACTGGAGCCAAGAAAATAAAGTCTGTCATTGTTGCCGTTGTTTTCCCATCTGTTTGCCATGAAGTGATGGGACTGGGTGCCATGATCATAGTTTTTTTGAATGTTGAGTTTGAAGCCCCCTTTTTCACTTTCCTCTTTCACCCTTATCAAAAGGCTTCTTTAGTTCCTCTTCACTTTCTGCTGTTAAATTGGTATCATCTGCATATCTGAGGTTGTTGATATTTCTACTGGCAATCGATGCCAGCTTGTGAGTCATCCAGCCCACCGTTTTGTATGATGTACTCTGCATAGAAGTTAAATAAACAGGATGACAGTATACAGCCTTACCGTACTCCTTTCCCAATTTTGAACCAGTTCCTTGTTCCATGTCCAGTTCTAACTTTTGCTTTTTGACCTGCACATAGGTTTCTCAGGACAGGTAAGGTGGTCTGGTGTTTCCATCTCTTTAAGAACTTTCCACAGTTTATTATGATCCACACAGTCAAAGGCTTTAGCATAGTCATTGAAGCAGAAATAGATGTTTTTTCTGGAATTCTCTTGTTTTATCTATGATCCAACAGATGTTGGCAATTTCATCTCTGGTTCCTCTACCTTTTCTACACCCAGTTTGTTTATCTGGAAGTTCTCAGTTGACATACTGTTGAAGCCTGGCTTGAAGGATTTTGAGCATGACCTTGCTAGCATGTGAAATAAGCACAGTTGTGTGGTAGTTTGAACATTATTTGGCATTGCCTTTCTTTGGGATTGGAATAATTGACCTTTTCCAGTCCTTTGGCCATTGCTGCATTTTCCAAATTTGCTGGCATATTAAGTGCAGCACTTTAACAGCATCATCTTTTAGGATTTGAAATAGCTCAACTGGAATTCCATCACCTCTACTAGCTTTGTTCACAGTAATGCTTCCTAAGGCCCACTTGACTTTATACTCCAGAATGTCTGGCTCTAGGTGAGTGACCACACCATTGTGGTTATCTGGGTCACTCAGACCTTTTTGTATAGTTCTTCTGTGTATCCTTGCCAACTCTTCTGCTTCTGTTAGGGCTTTGCTGTTTCTCTCCTTTATTGTGCTCATCTTTACATGAAATGTTCCCTTGGTATCTCCAGTTTTCTTGAAGAGATCTGTCTTTCCCATTTTATTGTTTTTCTCTATTTCTTTGCATTGTTCACTTAAGAAGGCTTTTTACCTCTCCTTGGTATTCTCTGGAACTCTGCATTCAGTTGGGTATACCTTTCCTTTTCTCTTTAGCCTTTCACTTCTCTTCTTTCCTTAGCTATCTATAAGGCCTCCTCAGCCACCCACTTTGCCTTCTTGCATTTCTTTTTTTGGGGCATGGTTTTTAGTCACTGACTCCTTGTACAGTGTTTCGAAGCTCCATCCATAGTTCTTCATGCATTCTGTCTACCAGATCTAACTCCTTGAATCTATTTGTCACTTCCACTGTATAATCATAATGTATTTGATTTTGGTCATATCTGAATGGCTTAAGTGGTTTTCCCTACTTTCTTCAATTTGAACCTGAATTTTGCTACAAGGAGCTCATGATCTGAGCCACGGTCAGGTCCAGGTTTCGCTTTTGCCGACTGTAAAGAGCTTCTCCATCTTTGGCTGCAAGGAATATAATCAATCTGATTTCAGTATTGACTGGTGATGTCCATGTATAGCGTCGTCTCTTGTTTTGTTTAAAGAGGATGTTTGCTATTTCCAGTGTGTTCTCTTGGCAAAGCTTTGTTAGCCTTCACCCTGTTTAATTTTGTAGTCTAAGGCCAAAAGTGAAAGTAAAAAGTGAAGTGAAAGTGAAAATCGCTCAGTTGTGTCTGACTCTTTGCGACCCCATGGACTACACACTCCATGGAATTCTCGAGCCCAGGATACTGGAGTGGGTAGCCATTCCTTTCTCCAGGGGATCTTCCCAATCCAGAGATTGAACCGAGGCCTCTCACATTGCAGGAGGATTCTTTACCAGCTGAGCCACCAGGGAAGCCTGAGAATACTGGAGTGGGTAGCCCATCCCTTCTCCGGTGGATCTTCTGATTCAGGAATCGAACCGAGGTCTCCTGCATTGCTGGTGGATTCTTTACCACCTGAGCTAGTCAAGTGATACCTGGAGTAATAGGGTAGTTTGGCAATTCTAAAGGCCAAACTTGCCTATTAACTCCAGGTATCTCTTGACTTCCTACTTTTGCATTCTAGTCCCTTATGATGAAAAGGACATCTTTTTTTGGTGTTAGTCCTAAAAGGTCTTGTTTGTCTTCATAGAACTGTTCACCTTCAACTTCTTTGGCATTAGCGGTTGGGGCATAGACTTGGGCTACTCTGATGTTGAATGTTTTGCTTGGGAAACAAACTGAGATCATTCTGTCATTTGGGCATTGCAGCCAAATAGAGCATTTCTGACTCTCTTGTTGACTGTGAAGGCTACTCCATTTCTTTTAAGGGATTCTTGCCCACCGTAGTAGATATAATGGTTGTCTGAATTAAATTTGCCCATTCCTATCCATTTTAGATCACTGATTGCTAAAATGTTGATGTTTAGTTACACTTGGCATTATCTGCTTCACCACTTCCAGTTTGCCTTTATTCGTGGACCTAACAGTCCAGGTTCCTGTGTAATATTGTTTTTTATAGCATGGACTTTACTTTCACTACCAGACACATCCACGTCTGAGTTTTGTTTCTGCCTTGGCCCAGCTGCTTCATTCTTTTTGGAGCTGTTTCCCCACTCTTCCTCAGTAGTGTATTGGACACCTGCCGACCTGGGGACTCATCTTCCAGTGTCATGTCTTTTTGCCTTTTCATACTATTCATGGCATTCTTGAGGCAAGAATACTGAAGTAATTTGCCATTCCCTTCTCCAGTGGACCACGTTTTGTCAGAACTCTCCACCATGACCCGTCCGTCTTGGGTGGCCCTGCACTGCATGGCTCATAGATTCATTGAGTTACACAAGCCTGTGATCCATGTGATCATTTTGGTTAGCTTTCTGTGATTGTGGTTTTCGTTTTGGAGTCTGTGGGATTGTAGTTCTTGCTTCTTCTGTCTGCCCTATGATGGATGAGAATAAGAGGCTTGCGCAGGATTCCTGATGGGAGAGACTGTTGTGGGGAAAACTGGGTCTTGCTCTGGTGTGCAGCACCGTGCTCAGTAAATTTTCAATGCAGTTGTCTGCTTGCTCCCTCCCTGTTGTTTGACCTGAGGCAACCAGTCCTGGAATCTATAGCCCTATGGTAGGGTTACTGGCTGTCTCCAAAAGGACTTATGCTAGTATTCGCCTCCCTGGGCTTCTGCTGCCAGTCCCCCTGTCCCTGTGCCAGGCCAGTGCCCACCCACACCTCTGCAGTAGCTCCTCAGACACTCCCAGGCGAGTCTGGCTCAGTCTCTTGTGAGGTCACTGCTCTTTCCCCCTGGGTTCTGGTGCACACACGGTTTTGTTTGTGCCCTCCAAGAGTCTCTGTTTCCCCCAGTCCTTTGGAAGTTCTGTAATTATATCCTGCTGTCCTTCAAAGTCAGATTCCCTGGGGATTCCCAGTCCTTTGCCGGATCCTCAGGTTGGAAAGTGATGTGGTGCCTGGAACCTTTGCAACAGTGTGAGAACTTGTGTGGTATCATTGTTCTCCAGTGTGTGGGGCACCCACCTGGTGGGTTTGGGATTTAATTGTAATGTGATTGTGCCACTCCTGCTTCTCTTTGCAGCCTCTCCTTTGTGCTTGGACACTGGTATGTTTTTTTGGTGGGTTCCAGCATCCTCCTGCTGATGGTTGTTCAACAGCTAGGTGCGATTTTGGTGTTCTCTTAGCAGATGAGCACAAGTCCTTCTTCCATCTTAGCAACTTTCAAATACAGCGTTCTCCAACCTTTTTGGTAGCAGGAACTGGTTTTGTGAAAGACAGTTTTTCTGCAAACCTGGACAGGGGGTGAGGGTGGTTTTGGGATGATTCTAACACATTATTTTTATTGTGCACTTTTTTTATATTACTATATCAGCTTCACCTCGGATCACCAGGCATTAGATCCTGGAGGTTGGGGACCCCTACAGTGCAGTACTATTAGCTATAGTTGCACTGTTGTATATTAAATCCACATAACTTATTTTACAATTGGAAGTTTGTTCCCCTTTACCCATTTTGTCTATCCCCTGCCCCCTGCCTCTGGCAACCAATAGTCTGTTCTCTGTATCTGTGAGCTTGGTATTTTGTTTGCTTTTAAATTTTACATATAAGTGAGTTCATACACTATTTGTCTTTGGCATATTTCACTTACTGTTTTTTGAATCTATTTTTGTTCCACCTGCTTCTAACTTATTTTCCATAGTGTTATGCCCTCAAGGTCATTGTTGTTGCAGATGCAAAATTTCATTTTTTTTTTTTTAATGCTGAGTAATATCCCATTGTGAGTATACACACACACACACACACACACACACACACACACAGGCCTTCCCTGGTGGCTCAGATGGTAAAGAATCTTGCCTGCAATACAGGAGACCTGGGCTTGATCTCTGAGTTGGGAAGATCCCCTGGAGAAGGGAATGGCTACCCACTTTAGTATTCTTGCCTGGAGAGTTCCATGGACAGAGGAGCCTGGTGGGCTACAGTCCATGGGGTTGCAAAGAATTGGACACAACTGAGCGACTAACACTGACTATCTAATACACGCACACACCATTTTCTTTATCTGTGTATCCATTGGTGGACACTAAGGTTGTTTCCATATCTTGGCTATTGTAAATAATGCTGCAGTGAACATGGGGGTGCATATTTCTTTTTGAGTTAGTATTTTTAAAAAATTTATTTATTTTTAATTGAAGGATAATTGCTTCAGAATATAGGTTTGATTTCTGCCATACATCAACATGAATTAGCCATAGGTTTTTAAATGTCTCCTTCCTCTTGAACCTTCATCCCACCCCCCACCCTTTCCCACCCCTCTAGATTGTTATATGTACCCCAGTGTTCATTGCAGCACCATTTTCTATAACTAGAACATCGAAGCAACCTAAATGTCCTTTGACAGATGAATGGATAAAGAAGCGGTGGTACATATGTACACTGGAATACTACTTAGCCATTAAAAGGAACACATTTGATTCAGTTCTAATGGGGTGGATGAACCTAGAGCCTATTATACAGAGGGAAGTAATTCCGAAAGAGATAAATTTCGTGTTTTAGCACAGGTATATGGAATCTAGAAAGATGGTACTGATGAACTTATTTTCAGGGCAGCAGTGGAGATGCAGACATAGAGAACAGATTCTATAGGTTAGTGTTGTTTTTTTTTTTTGGATAAATACCCAGAAGTGGAATAGCTGGATCGTATGATGGTAGTTTTCTGTACTGACTGCACCAATTTCCATTTCCACCAGCAGTGCACAAGGGTTCGCTTCTCCACATTCTTGCCAATACTTGTCATTTCCAGTGTTTTGTATAATAGCTATTCTGATAGATGTGAGGTGATACCTTATAGTAGTTTTGATTTACATTTCTCTAAGTACTAGTAATGTTGAGAACCTTTTCATGTACCTGTTGGCCATTTGTATGTCTTCTTTGAATGTCTACTCAAGTTCTCTGCCCATTTTTTGAGCTAGATTGTTTGGTTTTTGCTATTGTGAGAGTTTCTTGAACAATTTGGTTGTTACAAACCTTATCAGATATGTGGTTTGCAGATATTTTTCCCATTTAATAGGTTACATTTTTGTTTTGTTGATGGTTTTCTTTTTCTTGTTTTTGTTTTTGTTGCCTTTGCAAATGTCAAACCTGAGACCAATGTCAACACTTCATCTTGGCCAGGAGGCCCAGATTATAGTAAGTCCCCTACATATGAATGAGTTCTGTTCTGAAAGCACATTCATAAGTCCGGTTTGTTCGTGAGTCCCTCAAAGTTAGCCTAGGTACCCAACTAACGCAATCAGCTATACAGAAGTGTACTATAATAGGTTTATATTACATTTCACATGAATAATACATAAGAAAGAAACACAAAAAAGAAAGAAAACGTTTTAAATCCTGTAGTATAGTACCTTGAAAAGTACAGTAGTATGGTATAACAGCTGGTATACTGGGGTTGGCATCAAGTAAACAGGTAAGAAGACTTACTAGCTGGGGAAGGGAGAGGCAGTGGGAGATGGTAGAGCTGAGGGGTCTTCAGCAATAGGAGATGGAGGGCAAGCTGCAATTCCACTCATGCCTGACCTTGATGGCCCAGGTTCTGGTTCCTTGTGGGATTCAGTTTTATCTTCTTGAAAAATATGATCCAGTGATGTCTGGGTAGTAGCACTTTTTTTTTTTTTTTTTGGTCATAGATGACATGGTAACAAAGGATTGCATTCTGAACAACTGCTGCAACCTTTGTGTACTGTTCTATGTTTGGGTCCTCTGCTTCAAAAACTAACAATGTTTCTTCAAATAAAGGAAATGCCCTTGCCATTTCTTGCATTGTAAATCTCTTTGGTCTTCAGTTACTTCTTCCTGTTGTCTCTCTTCATCCTTTCTCTTAGCCTCCAGTTTGCCTTCATTAGTAAGCTCCTTGTGTTCCGCAGCAAGGAACACAGTGAAGATGTCCTCTTGCAAATCTGGCTTGAAATAAAGATACTCTACAGTACTGTACAATAAAATACACTATAAAGTGCAACCTTTGGTAGAGGATGCCTGCATGTGAGAGTGTGCACCAGACACATGAACGAACTTTTGTGATTGGATATGCAAACGTATTTTCACTTTGAAAATTTACAACTAGAAGGTTCAGATTTAGGGAACTTACTGTATTTGTTGTTGTTGTTCAGTCAGTCAGTCACGTCTGACTCTTTGCGACCCCATGGACTGCACATGCCAGACATTCCTATCCTTCACCATCTCCCTGGAGCTTGCTCAAACTCATGTCCATTGAGTTGGTGATGCCATCTAACTATGTCATCATCTGTCATCTCCTTCTCCTCTTGCTTTTAATCTTTCCCAGCATCAGGGTCTTTTCTAATGAATCGACTCTACGCATCAGGTGGCCAGGTATTGGAGATTCAGCTTCAGCATCAGTCCTTCCAGTGAATATTCAGGATTGATTTTCTTTAGGATTGACTGGTTGATCTCCTTGCAGTCCAAGGGGCGCTCAAGAGTCTTCTCCAACATCACAGTTCAAAAGCATCAATTCTTCAGTGCTCAGCTTTCTTTATAGTCCAACTCTCACATCCATACATGACTGCTGGAAAAACTATAGCTTTGATTGTGTGGACCTTTATTGGCAAAATGATGTCTCTGCTTTTGAATATGCTGTCTAGGTTGGTCATAGCTCTCCATCCAAGGAGCAAGCGTCTTTTAATTTCATGACTACAGTCACTATCTGCAGTGATTTTGGAGCCCAAGAAAATGAAGTCTGTCACTGTTTCTGTTTCCCCATCTGTTTGCCATGAAGTGATGGAACTGGAAGACATGATCTTAGTTTTTTAAATGTTGAGTTTTAAGCCAGCTTTTTCTTTATCCTCTCACCTTCTTCAGGAGGCCCTTTAAGTTTTTGCTTTCTGCCCAAAGGGTGGTGTCATCTGTATTTCTGAGGTTATTGATAATCTCCCAGCAATATTACTGTACTGGGAGCCAGTAATTTAGAAGCTGCCTCCCACACCTAATACCAAGCTTCACTGATACGTAATTTCAAGTACAGCGGTAATCGCAAGGTATAGGTGAAGCGGGAAAAGGTCTGGGACCTCCATCACACTCCACAGATGCATTCTTGACACATCAGGTTGTGCTCTGGCTCAGATTAACCTCAGAGTCTCTAAGTGATATATAAGGTTTATCACTTACAGATAGACCATTGGTTTAGTTATAAAGCTGACCTCAGAGACCTACCTTTTAAATACATAGACTGTAAACAAACCTAGTATATCATATTAGCATCTCATAGGTGAGGCCTCTTATTCTAGCAGATTTACCTTTTTTGTTTCCCAGGAAACTTGTGGTTAGTATGTTTATGAGAAGATTCAACTGTATCCTTTGTTTTTTTGGCCAGGATAGCTTCTTCCCTACCCTCTTCTCCTGTACCCCTACAGTGAACAATGGGTTGTGGCTTACCCATTCACTTCTTAACACATAGCTAGGTGAATATGAATGAAATAATTTAGCCTTTATTAGTAGCTTTATGAGAGAAGTCTTTGTACTAGAAAACTGTTTCTCAGAGAATCTGAGGTAAAGATGTATCTTAAGATCACTCATGAAGAATTGTTGCATTTGAACTGTGGTGTTGAGAAGACTCTTGAGAATCCCTTGGACTGCAAGAAGATCCAACCAGTCCATCCTAAAGGAAATCAGTCCTGAATATTCATTGGAAGGACTGATGCTGAAGCTGAAGCTCCAATACTTTGGCCACCTGATGCGAAGAACTGACTCGTTGGAAAAGCCCCTGATGCTGGGAAAGATTGAAGGCAGGAGGAGAAGGGGATGACAGAGGATGAGATGGTTGGATGGCATCACTGACTCAATGGACATGAGTTTGAGTAAACTCTCGGGTTTACTCAAATGGAGTTTGTAAAGAATCGGACACGACTGAGTGACTGAACTGAACTGAACTGAAGATCACTCTGGGAGTACTGTGACTGGGATTTATACTTGGATCTTACTGACTGTACAACTCATGGTCTTCCCAGTGTGCCCCAAACTAGCTGTTTGCATTTAATAAAGTCTAGTGGCACCCCACTCCATTACTCTTGCCTGGAAAATCCCATGGATGGAGGAGCCTGGTGGGCTGTAGTCCACGGGGTCGCTAAGAGTCGGACAGGACTGAGCGACTTCACTTTCACTTTTCACTTGCATACATTGGAGAAGGAAATGGCAACCCACTCCCGTGTTCTTACCTGGAGAATCCCAGGGACGAGGGAGCCTGGTGGGCTGCCGTCTATGGGGTCGTGCAGAGTCGGACACGACTGAAGTGACTTAGCAGCAGCAGGAGCCATTGCTCCCTTGCAGAGCTTCTAGAATGTTCCAAAGTCAGCTTCTAGAATGGTCCAAACTCAGCTTCTAGAATATTCCAAGTCAGGTACTTGGGGAAGGAAAATATATATTTTTGTTTGCTGCCACTTGTGGTCATGAGGATGTCAGGTGAGTATACGCTCCTCAGTTCTGTCTCATCACAGCAAAGATTTGGCATGATGGACATTAGAGCCCTCGGTGTGTCACAGCTCAGCGTGCGGGGCAGGGGGCGGAGGGGGAGAGCCAGCCCTTTTGGCTCCTCTTTTTATATGTTTTTTCCTCCCCCTGGGCCTGCCCTATATAGATTGGGCTAGCCAGGAGTGCTGTTTGTTCTACCTGAGGTCCTCACTCTGGTCCTCAGACCTTCCTTTGTTCTATTTTCACAGGCTTTTCCCTTCCTTATCTTTTAGCCACTGCCATTCTGGACTCCTGTTTCCTATTCTAACTACCTAACAAGGATAAACTTAAATATATGAATTTACCTTCTTTATTTGGACTGTGAGAGACCAATATCCCATAGTTGATTGAACACTATCCTTACAAGTCAAGAAATTTAGGTATAGATACAGCTGTTTCACCTGATAGCTGTGTACCCTTGGACCTTATGTTATCAACATCTCAGTTTCTTTTCTTTGGAATGGGATTAATCATATCTCTTAGGTTCCTGAAAGTATAATTTTCAGTAGTATCAGTACCACTTTTATGAGTTTTCATTTTCTTTTAATTAATTAAAACTTTAGTCTTTTTTTTTTTTTTTTTTTTAATTCTTTTCTGGGGACAGAGTTGACAGTTTAATGAACTTCATAAATTCTTATACTTAAGAATTATATTACTTAAACTTATATCAATTTGTGGAAGCTTTCCATGCAAGGCATGTTAGCTTGGGGTCTTTCCAGTTAATTTTGGTGAACCTCATTTGTCAAACCTCATTTGTTGAGCATATGTGGTTATACCTGTTTGTATTTCTAAGATCTTAGGCTGCAGATGACCTAGGCTGCAGGATATTTTCCAGTCTTTTTTTTTTTTTTTTTTTTGAATCTAGTGTAGGGTCTTTAGATACTCTGTGACTCAGAGATACCCTTTTTCCTGGAATAAGCTCTCCTTTGTACCACATTGTGCAGGAGGAACAGTTGAACTCTGATTCTTATACTGTCTGTCTGCATCTGCATGGCTGAATGTACTGTTTTCCCTCAGTGACAGGAACTCCTGGGGCTTGTTGCCACAGGTAAGGCCTAAGGAGGATAGAAGCAGACACAGGGAGGGGGCAAAAAAGAGAAGCGCTATGGAATATAGCAGAGTGTGACCAACAGTGGCCGCCATTTCTACACCTCTTGATCATCCTTATATTGTGAACAGTGACTAGTATATTGATACTAGAATTTAGATCCTGAAGGAATAAAGATCATATAATTCCAACTGTAATTTATAAATAAGAAAATACAATATGTAGAGATAAAATGACTCATTATTCAAGATTATACAGCTAATGAATAGTGGGGCTGGGACTTGAAATCAGCTCTCTTGGCTCCAAATTCAGTATTTCATCTGCTAGTGCAACTTCTAGTGGTTTGTTTGCATTTTTTTCACCAAATATTTAGTGACCAGCTTTTAGGTACATATGGTGTATGTTAGATATGAAAGGCAAATTCAAACTGTCAGTTTAATCATCAAGAGAATACACTAATATTCGTAGTACTCAGATATGTTAAAAGAGTTAAAATTATATAATAAATGTAGATTTTAAAAAATATCTCAATTTTTTGTTTTTTACTTGTTTTCCTTGTAGTGTGTAGAGGTTAAGTTTCCTGATATCAGGTAATCATGATCAGTCTATTGAGGCTTCTACTTTGTGGAGGGAATCCTGGTAGAGTTGAAAAAAAATATTGAATTGAAAGCTTAAAGTCTCCAATATGTAGTCATCAGCTGCTTATTTATTTGGGCCAACTTCTTGGCCTTTTAGGACTTTTTATTTGCTTCCTCTGTTGGTTGCTTGTCTTTTAAGTTTGGCAAGTCAGTGTAAAATGAAGCTCATCATAAATTCTGAAGAGTTATATAAAAGTAACATGGTACTAACACTGATTATAAAAATGAGATTTTTTGTTGTATTTCAGATGCAGGGCTTTTTGTGTGTGTGTGTGTGTGTGCGTGCCTACAATGTTTCTTAAAATATCTAAATATATAGAATTTTAAAATGTAGGTCTTATGAAGAACATTTATTTCTCTTTATGCATATATTTAGCTTTGGGCCTTGGATATTGCTTCAGAAATAAAAAAGCTAGCTCATGGGTAAATAGGATTATTCTTTTTTTTAAATTTTTTTAATTTTTATTTTTTTAGGATTATTCTTATAAGCATTTTTTAGAAAGAGGGAAATGTTTTTATGCTTTTTTAAAAGCGCTTTTCTTTTTGAAATAAAAGCTTACTGGAAAATTTTAGGTGTTGGTATGTGGGAAATAATTTGTGTCTTACATTATTACTGGGAAAAGATGTGTGTGATGTAAACAGCCAGTGATAATCTTTATTAAAAGATACTTGCTTTGTGGGATTTGACTTTGGACTTGTTTTTCTTTGGGAAATCTTCTAAATTTCAGTGTTGTAATCCGCCTTAACCTTACCCTTTCATGTGTGTATTCTGTTAGATATAGTTTCAAACATTTGGATATGGCCCCTTTGTGACTTTACTCATGACTCATCCTCCAAGATTATCCCTGAATGCATGAATGGGTAGATAAGATAGATGTAGATGGTTAGACTTATTATTTTTGCTTATGAGTCAGTCTGAAGATTGAGATCTTCTTTGGATGCCTTTTTGATATTCTTGAGATTTCTCTTTACCCCTTTTGCTGCATCTCTGGCCTAGACTTTGGGAGCCTTTTTACATCCTCTCTCCATCTCTGAATTTGCATATGGAATGTTAAAAGAATTTCTTATCCTTCAGCTTTTTTAGAAATGCTATCTTTCTCCTATCTTTAGTTTACTCTTGTGTTTATTTCCTGGTTCCCACTCCTTTGTTCATGCCATTCTTCCTCTTTGGATTATTGTAGCCTTTCCCTTTCTATGTGATTTCCCTGCTGGCTCAGACGGTAAACCATCTGTCTACAACTCAGGAGACCAGGGTTTGATCCCTGGGTGGGGAAGATCTCCTGGAGAAGGAAATGCAACCCACTCCAGTATTCTTGCCTGGAAAATCCCATGGACGGAGGAGCCTGGTAGGCTACAGTCCATGGGGTTGAAAAGAGTTGGATAGGACTAAGCGACTTCACTTCACTTCACTTCACTTTCCTTTCTACACACTTTTTAGGCCCACCTCAAATTTCATTTGCTGTGACATACATATTTCTCTTCTTCTTTGGCTACCCTTGAGTGTCTTCCTTTCACTTCTGAGTTCTTGGCTTTTATTGCCAGTGGCTATCCTTTCACACTTACTGCTCTACCATTCTGGGGCTGTAGTTTGAATCTCTTGCTTTTGTGTGTGTTTGTCTTTTCTGGTAACCATATTGTTAGATCACTGAAGACAGGGATATTCATCTTGTTTTTGTTCTTCCAAGTTTATACCTGGCACAGAGTTTCTCAGTAAATAGTTTATTTTATTAACTATAAACATTTATTTTCCCCTCATATTTATAACACGAACCCTTATGAGAATGTTTTGAGATTATCTTTTTTGTGTGTCTTTATTAGGAGTTGTACAAAATCACTAGGAGGTGTAAGTAGTGATGAATATTTGAAAAAGGTGTTCCAAGAGGCCCTAGTTTTCTGTTGTCACAGATGTTAAAGAACATGGTATTCCTAATACTTACTAATTTGGTGAACTTGCTTTCTTGTTACCTATTCATCAAGCTGTTAAAATGTAAAATGCAGATTGCATTAATGTGGAAGAGATTTTCTTTTTTTGTTTAGGTACAAAGAGGATGGTGAAGCTTTATTAATTTTGCTTCCCTCAGAAGAAAAAGGGATGGTACAGCAGCTTCTTCAGAAGAAAGTTCCTGTGAAGGAAATCAAGTAAGAATGACTTGCTGTCTTGATGTTATTGTTAGAAAAATGAAGTCATGAAATTACTGTGCCTAATTATGTCCACCTAATTTCCTCCTCCCTCTAATCTTTTCTGCTTTCAGATTTTGGACTTTTTGTTTGTTTTAACAACTCTTTTAGAAAATGGTCAGAGGATAATACAAGATGAAAAACAGACCTTGTTGGCATCAGGAGGCATTGATGGTTGAAAAGATTAAACCTCTTGGATGAACTTATTTTTAGGATCGTTTGTCCTTTTCAGAGGATTGTGCTCTCCTGTCATTGAAGATGTTTAGATTGAGTATCAGTAGATTTGGTTGTAGGCTCATTTATATTGTTTTATATGAAAGGAGAGAAGGTTAGCACTCCCCTTGACTAGGATGGAAGAACCTCTCAGGCCTGACAACACGCATACAGTTAAAGCATTGCCACCTACTTCATCGCATCTAACCACTGTTTTTTGGGGGGGCTTCTCTGATAGCTCAGTTGGTAAAGAATCCGCCTGCAATGCAGGAGACCTTGGTTCGATTCCTGGGTCAGGAAGATCCCCTGGAGAAGGGAAAGGCTACCCACTCCAGTATTCTGGCCTGGAGATTTCCATGGACTGTACAGTCCATGGGGTTGCAAAGAGTCGGACACTACTGAGTGACTTTCACTTTCACTTATATTGGGGCCCTTGAAACACCGACTTGATGGACATGAGTTTGAGTGAACTCTGGGAGTTGGTGATGGACAGGGAGGCCTGGAGTGCTGCAATTCATGGGGTCGCAAAGAGTCAGACACAACTGAGCGACTGAACTGAACTGAACTGAAACAAATAAACCCTGGCTTTATTTGTAGGAAAGTAGGTTAGATTTGGTGGAGGAGTGGGTAAGGGTTTAGGTAAAACAAAGTTGGGTGTGAGCTCTGTAATTGTTGAGACTGAGTTAAGGTTTTTATGTATATGTATTTTGATATTTTCTGTAATTAAAGAAAAACCTCATCTGCTACCACCTATCACCACTGCAACTTTTCAGGAACAAAATTGTTTAGAAAACAAAATTGTTTAGAAAACAAGTGGGATTTCCTTTGTGAAATATAGAATAGATGCTTGTAAGAATTTCATTTTTTTCCCATAATTTTCATTCTAAATCTGGATAAATTTAAGTAACAATTCTGTTATATTATGCCTAATTTCCAGATAAGGAAAACAGTGTTTATATCCTTGACTACTTATTATTTGAATTTGATTTTTTTGATATTTGACTGAAATGGAAATCTTATAAAAAATGAACATTTGCTTTTATTTGTTCCGTTTCATTGATGATCCACCTCCCAGGAGGGACTACTTTCTATCTTTAAAGATTTAAGAGGAACATTGCTAATTGTGGTGTTAACCTAATCTTTCACTCAGCATAGGTTGTTTAGAGAAAATGTCTGATTTTATTTTATTTATTTTTTCTGCATTATTTGAAATATACAGAGTCAACTTTAGGTCTAGTGTAATTTCGATCTAATCTGGGTCATAGATGAGAAAAGATGTTATGGATTTTAAAAATACGGAGGAAAATAGAAAATAATGTATACTATTTTCAGCTTCTAAAATCAAGATGTCTTAGTTTAACTTTTATCTTTTTGTTATAAAAGAATCAATCCAGAAAAACTTATAGATGTTCAGAAAAAATTGGAATCATTTTTAGCTCAAGATCAAGATTTAAAAGAAAGAGCTCAAAGGGTAAGTTATTTTTGAATTGGATACCTTCCTTGGACTAGAGCATGTAATAAAGTTCAATTGTATCATTTTCTGCTACTTCAGATACTTAGGTAGTATACTTTTAAGATAGCTTTACCTTATTCTTTAACTTTGAAAAAGTTACATATTTCTGTAAAAAAATTTTTCTTTGGCCATGCCACGTGACATGCCGCATCTTAGTTCTCCAACCAGGGATTGAACTTGTGCCCCTTGTGGTGGAAGCTCACAGTCTTAACCACTGACTGCCAGGGAAGTCCAAAAATTATATATTCCTTATAGTAACTTGGAAAAATGTCTATTACTTGTCCATAATTTTGCCAGACATATAGAAAATCTGCTTAATGATTATTAAGTATACAAGATAACTTAATAAAGATATTAATTTGGTTTCTTCAGTAAAGTTGTTATTAACTTCTCACTGTACTCTATTGACTGTAAAATTAATGTTAGGTTAAATTTCCAGAAAGCATAGCATTCTTGCTAAATTGTCTTTAGAAATGAGGTTTTAATCTATAAATGTGACGTAATGTTCCCAAACTGCTTTTTTGGACTTATAAGTCCTCTTGATTAGCAAATACCCAAGGAAATGTCACTTTTAGTAATACGTATTTTTTTTGTTCTTAGAGTACTCAGCAGTAGATTCTTTAGAAAAGGAAGATGTGAAATTATTTTGCATTGTGCTTACAGCGGTTTAGTATTTGAATTGACAAATATTTGAATCCCTGTTATGAAACTCTTCATTTTCAGCACTCTGTTACTAACTAACTAAAATATTTTAGTTACGAGATCTACATAGGAAATCTGTATCTGCATTTCCCGTAACACATCAACAATGAGTTAGATAGTAGGGATTCAGAGATTTGGAAGAAGAAAATAAAGAGGAGGTATGGAAAGGCCATCCAGAGTAGATAGAAGAGCCTGAGCAGAAAAAGTCAGGAGTTAGTCTTTTGGGTTAATGGTTTTGAAATTGGATAATCAAAGCAAAGAAGTTTTATTTAAAGAGAAGATCTTACACTTAAAAAGTTAACTTGGGTTATTTTTTTTATCAAATTATTTATCACTATGCTCATGATGATAAGCAGTCCATGGGGTTATGAGGAGTCAGACACGATTGAGCAACTTCCCTTTCACTTTTCACTTTTCATACATTGGAGGAGGAAATGGCAACCCACTCCAGTGTTCTTGCCTGGAGAATCCCAGGGACGGGGGACCCTGGTGGGCTGCTGTCTGTGGGGTCACACAGAATCAGACATGACTGAAGTGACTTAGCAGCAGCGGCATGCTTATGATGAAAGTTAAATTCAGATGCTTAGTATGTGATCTGAATTAACTTTCATCATAAGCATAGTGATAAATAATTTGATAAAAAAATAACCCAAGTTAACTTTTTAAGTGTAAGATCTTCTTGCTTAGTATGTGATTGGAGAAGGCAATGGCACCCTACTCCAGTACTCTTGCCTGGAAAATCCCAAGGACGGAGGAGCCTGGTAGGCTGCAGTCCGTGGGGTCGCTTAGAGTCGGACACGACTGAGCGACTTCACTTTGACTTTTCACTTTCATGCACTGGAGAAGGAAATGGCAACCCATTCCAGTATTCTTGCTTAGAGAATTCCAGGGATGGGGGAGCCTGGTGGGCTGCCGTCTATGGGGTCGCACAGGGTCAGACACGACTGAAGTGACTTAGCAGCAGCAGCAGCAGTATGTGATAGGCCCTTAGCCATGGCATGGCCCTATATGACGGTTGGATGTGTATTATTATTTAATCTTCCCAACAACCTGTGAGGTAGGTGATAATTGATTTGATTTTGTAGATGGGAAAACAGGAGCTTGAGAAAATTAAAAATTGTCCAGGGTGATGTATCTATTAAGTGATAGACCTAAGATTTAAATCCAGGTCTGACTTTCTTCAGAACTTCCATGATACATCAGGAGAAATTAATCCTAAAATATGAGAAAAACATGAAATTCATTCTAAAATATATAAATAAAACATATTCAAACTTACGTAAGCTCACTTTACCTGAAATCTAATGAAAATAGTCTTTAAACAGGTTATTTTTCTTAAAATGTTTGGGCATATATTTGGGCATGAAAACATTTATGTGCATGTTTTATCTAGCAGCATACTTTAAACTTGGAGGTAAATCTTGTAGAAGCTTTGGAAATAGTATGCACAATTTGAAAATAGTGTACGTGAATTCTGATGTTGTGACTTACTGCATACCTGGCTCATTCAGTTACGAATCAGGAAATATGAAAAACTGGAAGGATGCTGTTTCAGTGGTTTCTGCATACAGCAAATGAGCCTTCTAGAACAAGATCATAGAAAAGCACATTGAAATAAATGATGTGATTTATTGGATGTCATGCATGGTTTAGCAGAATGGCTAACTGTTGGCAGCTGCAGCAAGCTATCTGATTTCATAGAAGTGATTTTCTAGCTTTTGATTATAATCTGGATAGAACAAAAACGATAAGCAACTGGGGTGATTTCTTGTGGGTGATTGTAGGTGGAAAATTATCCTTGAATTATTCATTTTAATGCCTATGGAGACAGGGAAAATGGTTTGGAGACTAGTGTAAATGGTTTGAAGAAAGGATTAGTGTAAAGTTAGAAAAAATGTGAAGTTTAGGAAATATAGAAATGGGAATTAAATATAGTTTACAAAGCTTAATTTTAAAATAAAAAAATAAAACTTCTGCTTTGCTGTTTGTTTGTTTTTCACCATCTTTGCTGTTTGTTTTTCAGACTGACAGCATTTAGGACCATGTTTACCTTTTAGTTTGCAATGGTTCTTGGCATAAAGATAGTTTACTTTTTTTTAAAACACAGAAGAAAATATTGCAAGTTAATGACAAACTACTTGAAATTATAATGATGAATTACTTGAAATTTCAGTAAATAATTTATTAAAGTTTATAAAAAAGTTTATTCCTAAACTTTTCCTGTTATGATTTTATTAAGCTTAGGTACAGTAAAATTTTATTTTGTTGTACTAGTTTTATTACAAGGATGTTTTCCAGTAATAATTATTATGAATAACTGATATTCATTGATATTTAATATATTTCAGAAGAAATGCTCAAGTAGTCTACATGCATTTTTCTCATTTAGTTCTCATTACACTCAAAGTAGAAGGTACTTTTATATTATCTTGATAGATGAGGAAACTGACAGAGAAATAATAAACTTGCTCAGCTTGTAAGATGTGGAACTCAGATTTCAACTGTTATTCCAAAACCTATATTTTTTCCCATTAATGTACCTGAATGATTTTAACTTATAGAATAGCTTTTTGAGAAGTTTATATTTTATGTTCAGTTGGCTTGATGAAACCAAATTTTATAGTCTTTTCTCAGATTACAGTTATAAAAAGGTAGATTTTTTTTGTTTGTTTTTATGGAATGGAGATATACTCAGCTATTTTTAAGAGTTTTCACTACTGTTGAATTTATTCCTTTGATTACTTTCTTTTATCTCAGTTAAAATTCATTTTCCATTTCTGACTGTTATGTCATATACCTCACCCTTTTTTGTTTACAGTGTTTCGTCTCCTACATACGTTCAGTGTATCTGATGAAGGATAAAGAAATTTTTGATGTGAGCAAGTTACCTATATCTGATTATGCCCTGTAAGTATTCCTATTATAATTTTGATTGTGAGTCCTCAGAGTTAGAGGGAATTCGTTTGAAACCTGCTTCTGAGAATCCTAGTTTAAACCTCTTTATGTTACCTTGAAAGAATCTGTTGAAGATTTGCAGAGAAAGACTGTATAAGCTGTAGGAAACTTGTTGACTGTTCAGTTCAATCAGAAAGAAATTTCTTGTTTGTGAATATAAATTCCTAAAAGGCTGGCAATTTCTTGTAGTTTGGTCTTAAAGGAGATGGAGAGCAGTTGACCAGCATTCTTTGAAATCTTGAGATGTCTTGTTTTCTAAAAAGCTGACCTGGTTTCCCACACACGGTTCTTTTTATGCTTTGGATGCAGGTCTCTTCGTTGGTTCTTCCCTTCTTTTAGATTGGTATCCCGTGCTGCTTGTTGCCTGGGTATTCTTTGTGTCTTGGTGTTTCTTACAGGTGCTCACAGTTACCATGGTAAAAGGTCTGTCTTTAGTAATTGCAATTGCTGTTATACGAAAATGGAACTCTTGGTCCTGTTTTGGCTAGTATATGAAGGATATTTTTCTCTAATCTTTTCAGGAGCGTCCATTTTTCAGTGGGGTTCTACCTGTGGGAAAAGCACTGACAAAATCCTAGAGAAGCGCCCTTGGGGTTACTCGTACTTTGAATGTCAGCTTGAAATCCAATCTGGGATGAAATATGTACTTTCACAGCAAAGTCTGTGTATTTGGCCTGCTTTTCAGGAATTCGAGTGCCTTTACCTTTAAGTTAAGTCTAATAAAAGCTTGTATCTGGGTGAGCTGCCATTTTCTGTTCTTCATGTTAGATTGCAAGTTCAGTATAACAGGTAATTTGTCAGTTATAACATTTTAGAACCACTTAATTTGCAAGATAACAAAGTAAGGTCACTGACTTTTTGTTTAGGTAATGAATAGCAAATCAGATGCCATGGAAACGTGCTTTTCTTATCTCTTTACCAAGTTACTAATTTTAAAATTTCTGAATATGATTCATGGTTTAGATTATTAGCTGAGTTTTTGTGGTTTATGACATTCTATCCTGGTTTTCTCTTTGACATAGCTGAGATATTAACAAACAGGAGAGACACGGGTCTTTAATGCTTCCCTCCTCCGGGGAACTTTCCTGACCCAGGGATTGAACCCACACCTCTTAAGTCTCCTGCACTGGCAGGCAGTTCTTTACCACTAGTGCCACCTGGGAAACCTGGTGCAGCTTAAGCTGGTGTTTTAATTTCTGATGGATGCTGAATTTGTGATCCTAACTGTATCCCTATAACAGTGATAATGACAAGTGCTCAGAAGTGGCTGCATATGTGCTAGGCACTGTTTTAGATGCATTGTATCTATGAACTCATTTTTACAAGTCTTACAATGTCAGTACTCTTGTCATGCCATCTTGCAAATAAGAGAGCTGAGGTATAGAGAGGTTTAATTATGTCCTTGATCACACAGCTAGTAGCTGACAGAGCCAGGGTTTGAACTTCAATAGTTCTGTTTTCTGAATCCAGGTTTTACAACTACACCCATCAGTTTCTGTGAATCATGTCTTAGGAAAAAGGCAGTGGATCCATTTTGTAATGTTAGCTTTTTATTGAAAGCTTATTTCCAATGCATCTGTGGGAACTTAGAAGCTGGGAAAGACCTAATCATAAAGTAAGTCTTGATCTTAGAAGGAGAAAATAAGATTTTTTTTTTCTTTTTTTGGTCTCGGGTTTAAATATCCTTTTTTTATAGAGGTTATTATGCCATGTTAAATGTCTTAGAAGAGAGGATGATAATACTTGAATTCATTCCTTGCAGAGAACATGCGTTCTTTCATGGCCATGTCTTTTCCAGCTTTAATATTATTTATTTTTAATTGGAGTATAAATGCTTTACATTATTGAGTTAGTTTCTGCTGTACAATGGTGTGAATCAGCTGTATGTATACATGTATCTGCTCCCTCTTGAGTCTCCCTCCCACTGCCTCCCCTGAGCTTTAGTATTTATATTTTTATATAAATAAAAACATATTTTACAAAGTATTTTCATATAGTTAGTGCATCAGATATTTACAACAACTGAGATAGGCCTGGTAGATATTTTTATCTTGTATTAATATTTGAGAAAGCTGAGGCTGAGAGAGTTATACTGGAAATAGATAGATCTAGTAGTTGTTTTTTTCTCATCTTATGCTCTTTGTTTTGTTAATCATGTTAACCACCTAATGGAAAACCGACATCTCCAATATTTTGTGACAAGTATTCAGTATCTTTTGGATCACCTGACTTGTCAAGATGGAGTTATATCTCAGAAGGACATTTTCTTTTAAAAAAAAACTCTAAAACATCTGAACTCTGAGGAACCATTTCACAATAAATTCATAAACACAACCATCAGTGTGTTGAGATAACTCTTCCTTTGCTTATATTTAAGGTCTCTTGGTCTTGCTGTGGCACCACGGATAAGATTTCTTCAGAGAATGCAAAAGCAACCCAGCAAGGAACTGGTAGTGAGTGAAGATAATAAAGTAACTGAGCCAAGGGCTCCCTCACTGACCAATGATGAAGTGGAAGAATTTAGAGCCTACTTCAATGAAAAAATGTCTATTCTTCAGAAAGGTGGGAAGAGACCAGAAGGGACAGGTTACAGACCGGATAGTGGCATTAGTGATAAAGAGGAAGAAGAGAAAGAAGATGAAGAAGAAATGGACGAGAAACTGAGAAGAGCAAAAGGATCTCCACTTGAGTCTGTCCCTAGCAGTGAAGAGTCCCAGAAGGACCGGGAAGCCCCTGTGCAGTTCTTGGACAGAGACGATGAGGAGGACGACGATGGCCTCGAGGCTGACTTCTTTAAAGTGAAGCGGCACAACGTGTTTGGGTTGGATCTTAAAGAGAACAAAACACTGCAGGTAAGCTTACCTCCAATGGAGGATCAGGGGTCGGGGGGCTTTTATTTCCTTACCGCTCTTATGATGTGCTGCTTTTTGCCTTTGAGGAAGTATGGGAAAATAACCAGGAGAAATTTGTAGAATGACTTTATTTGCTGTAAACTCTCCCTCCGTCTACATCTTTAGAGATGGAATAGGTGCCAAAGAATTCTCATTTTTCATAATTTCGGGAACTCTTAAGAGATTGACAGCTGTAATCTTCTCATTTATTGGCTTTCTGATGCATATTTTAAAAGTAGCCAGAGTCATGATTATAATATTAAGTAAGATGATAGGGTTCTGTGGCTTATGATGTGAGGATCCTTCATTGTGATTCTTAACACACTACTTTCTGAGTTAAATAATTACAAATATCCCTTACAACAATTCAGTCTCTCTAAACTTTTAATGAGAGATTTCATTTTGGGCACCAATCCATAATTTGAAATAGAAAGCCAGCACTTCTATTTAAAGACCAGTTATGAAGATTTATTAAAAGTTTCATGTTTCTCACTAGACACCTTCTAGGAGGAATAAAAAAGATAATCCAGGTAAAGCACCTGTTTCCTGGGATACTTGAAGGTGCACAGTAAATATGTTTCTCTGCCCTTCCCTTATTTTTCTTTAATTTTGTATTCCTTATTCTTGATCATTTCTTCAGACAGCATTTGAATGAAAAATAAACCTGAACTCTTGTTCTTTATACATTTCTAAGACTCACAATAGGGAACACTAAATTTTGAACTATGAAACTTGGATAGGTGTTTTTTTAAGTAACTAAATGGCAATTTAAAAAGTAGCAAACATGCTTATTGAGTATTTAATATGTATCAGGCATTTTCTAAGCATTATCTCATATGGTCCTTATATAATCCCTGTGAGGTGGATATCCTATCAGGTACAAGAAAGAGGAAAAAAACTGAGATATAGAGATAGTAAAATAGTGAGTTTCATAATTAGTTATTGGAAAATTGGAGTTTGGATATAGGTATTCTGACTCCAGTATTCATGTTTTGACCAATAATCTGATTTTTGAAGTTTGATTTAAATTTTCACTTATGTTTTCTTTTGGCTGTTTTATAGTTTTAGCACTTGAATTTAGGGCTAATATTCATTTCAATTTAATTTTTGTATCTGGTGTGAGGTAAGAGCCGAGGTTCCAACTGCCTCTCTCCTTGCTGTGTAGTTGTCTAGTTGAACCAGAACTCTGTTTGAAGTTGCTGCGCTTTTTCCATTCTAGTTACCTTGACTCTGGGTTGAAAATTAGTTGACCATGTCTGTGTAGGTCTGTATGTTGACTTGCTTCGGCTCTATACAGCTGTCCTTTCAGCAATAATGCCATTGTCAGTACAGGTTTATAGTAAGTCTCAGATCAGTATTAGTCTTCCAACTTCATATTTTAAAAATTTGTTTGTCTATTTTTTTAGACCGTTGGATTTCCATATACGTTTTTGAATCAGCTAGTAAGATTTTACAAAAAGTCTTATAGCATCTTCATTGAGATTACATTGAACCTTGAAATCTATTTGGGGAGAATTGACATCTTAACAATGTTGACTCTTCTGGTTCATGAATACAGCATATCTTTCCATTTATTTAGGCCCTCTTTAGTGTCTTTTAGCATTTTAAAATTATTTTAAGCATGTGGATCTTAAACATATTTTGTTAGATTCATCTCTTCCTATTTTGTAGTTTTCAATGCTATCATAAATGATACTTTAAAAATTTCAGGTTCCATTTTTTGTTGCTAGAATGTAGAAGTACAGTTTTTGTATACCAGTCATTCTAAACTGTCCTATTAAGTTATTGTGGCTGTTTTTTTGAGATTCTTTGGATATTTTTTGGATTTTCTCTGTAGCTGGTCATGGTATTTGTGAATAAAGATGGTTTCATTTCTTCCTTTCCAATCCATATGTTGTTATTACATTTTCTTATTTGATTACACTGCATGTTGAATAGCAGTGAGAATGGGCATCATTGTCTTGTGCTTAGGGAGGGAAAACATTCAGTCCTTTACCATTACATCTGATGTTAGCCATAGATTTTTTTTGTAAATGCTTTTAACAGATTGAGAAAGTTCATTCTATTTCTGGCTGATTTGTTGTTTTTATTAGAAATGGATAGTGAAGTTTGTCAGATGCATTTTATGCAACATTAGGGTGAACATAGAATTGTTGTTATTTATTCTGTTGGTCAAGAGAATGCACTAGTCATAGCAAACATCCTCTTCCAACAACATAAGAGACAACTCTACACATAGATATCACCAGATAGTCAATACCGAGATCAAATTGATTATATTCTTTGCAGTCGAATATGGAGAAGCTCTATACAGTCAGCAAAAACAAGACCAGGAGCTGACTGTAGCTCAGATCATGAACTCCTTATTGCCAAATTCAGATTGAAATTGAAGAAAGCAGGGAAAACCACTAGATCATTCAGGTATGACCTAAATCAAATCCCTTACGATTATACAGTGGAAGTGACAAATAGATTCAAGGGATTAGATGACAGAGTGTCTGAAGAACTATGGAATGGAGGTTCATATTGTACAGGAGGTGGTGATCAAAACCATCCCCAAGAAAAATAAATGCAAGAAGGCAAAATGGCAGTCTGAGGAGGCCTTACAAATAGCTGAGAAAAGAAGAGAAGTGAAAGGCAAAGGAGAAAATGAATGACATACCCATCTGAATGGAGAGTTCCAAAGAATAGTAAGTAGAGACATGAAAGCCTTCTTAAGTGAACAAAGCAAAGAAATAGAGGAAAACAATAAAATGGGAAAGACTGGAGATCTCGTCAAGAAAACTAGAGATACCAAGGGAACATTTCATGCAAAGATGGGCACAATAAAGGACAGAAATGGTACGAACCTATCAGAAGCAGAAGATATTAAGTTTAGGTGGCAAGAATACACAGAATGACTATACAAAAAAGATCTTAATAACCCAGATAACCATGTTGGTGTGATCACTCACCTAGAGCCAGACAGCATGCGAAGTCAAGTGGGTCTTGATTTATTCCAACATATGGGAGCTGGGATTTTTCTGACTCTTGTCCCGACTCCTTTCCCCTTTCTCTTCCTCCTTGCTTTTTTTGTTCTCTCCTCCTGGCAGTGTGCCTATGAGATGCCAGGAACTGAGCTGTGTTCTTAGTAAGTTTCAGAGGCTTATACTTTAACAGATTATTAAACTGAAATTTCAGTACAAAATTTTGGGTTTCTTTATTGATTCTTGAAACCAAATATTTTGAAATGTTAACATTGGCACTTTGGTAGAGAAGACCATGAGGGAAGTTGAGCCTTAAAGAATGGATATGAGTTTAATATATTGTCCTAGAGGTCTCTTCCTCAGTTCTTTTTGTTCTTTTTACTTTATTCTGGTCTTCAGCAGTTATGTCCACCATTTTATCTTCCAGCTCACTAATCTATTCTGCTTCGTATATTCTGCTATTGCTAGAGCCTATTATACAAAGTGAAGTAAGTCAGAAAGAGAAAAATATTGTATACTAACACATATATATGGAATCTAGAAAGATGGTACCGCAGAATTTATTTGCAGGGCAGCCACGGAGAAACAGACGTAGAGAACAAACTATGCACATGGGGAGAGGGGAGGGGAGGGTGAGATGTATGCAAAGAGTAACATGGAAACCTACATTACCATATGTAAAATAGATAGCCAATGGGAATTTGCTGTACGTCTCAGTGAACTCAAACAGGGGCTGTGTATCAACCTATAGGGGTGGGATGGGGAGGGAAATGGGAGGGAGATTCAAGAGGGAGAGGACATATGTATACCTATGGCTGGTTCATATTGAGGTTTGACAGGAAACACCAAAATTCTGTAAAGCAATTATCCTTCAATTAAAAAATAAAAAAAGAATGGATATGAATTAATAGGAAGGGGAAAAAGAACGTTCTAAGCAGAGAGTACAGAATGAGCCCATGGCTGCAAAAAAGTGTGTTTAATGTGGGGAGCTATTTCTGATATTATGTTCTGTTTCAGTACTGAGGCTTAGTGTCCATCTCTGTAAAATTACTCCCTGTCAGAGTTATTGAGATGCCTAGAGATAGAAAGTAACCAGAACAGTTTGTGTATGTAGAAGGAGTATAGTTAAAGTTAGCTGTTATTTCCACTTGATGAAATATAATAGGAAGATAGAAGTAAAGAGTTGATAGAGGTTTGCTAGTGCAGTGGCTAGGCAGTGTCTGAGGTAGTACTGAAAATAAAGCTTTTTTTGAATCAGGATGCATTATAGAAAGAAAAAGTGATGCATTTTATTATTCTAGGTGTAGTAGTATCAGAAAATAAGACTACTTTTTTGATTTTAGCATAGTTGATAGACCAGTTTTCACATTTTCAGTGTCCTGCGTTGGTCTGGATGGTACTAAGCCATATTCTGATACCACAGGTCCAGCTGATGTTTTAGCCAGGTATTTAAGGAGTTTATAATTTAGTATATTTAGACTGTAACTAGGCAAGTACAGTGCCCTTTAGAAATGAATCATTTGGTTATAAATAAAACTAAAAATGATGTTGAGAGTAGATATATCATGTGGAGTCATTAAATGAAATTCATTATTATATGAATATTTTTCTGGGTGGAATTCTCTGTCCAGTTAACTGGCAGTGTTCTTGTGGATATTAATACTGTACAGTATACCTCTCAAAAAATACTATATAGAAGGTATTAGGTTATGGATATTGTTTATATGTTTTAAGACTGTTGATTTAAAAATGGACATTTTTAAATGGACCGTTGACAAAGGAATGATAAAGAAGATGTGGTACATATATACAATGGAGTATTATTCATACAAAATAATGAAATAATGCCATTTGCAGTATCATGGATGAACCTAGAGATTGTCGTACTGAATGAAGGAAGTCAGGCAGGGAAAGACAAATGTCATATGATATTGCTTATATGTGGAATCTAAAAAAAGTGTTACAAATGAACTTACTTACAAAATGGAAATAGAGTCACAGATGTAGAAAACAACCTTATGGGGTTACCATGGGGGAAGGCAGGGGAAGGGATAAGTCAAGAGATAGGGATTGACATATACACATTGCTATGCATAAAATGGGCTTCCGTGGTTAGCTTAGCTGGTAAAGAATCTGCCTGCCCTGCAGGAGACCCTGGTTTGATTCCTAGGTTCGGACAGTCCCCTGGAGAAGGGATAGACTCCGCTCCAGTATTCTGGTCTGGAGAATTCCATGGACTGTTTAGTCCATGGGGTCACAAAGTATTGGACACGACTGAGTGACTTTCACTTTCACTTTCATGTATAAAATAGATAACTAATGAGGACGTGGACTTTGCAGGTGGCACTAGTGGTAAAGAACCTACCTGCCAATGCAGGAGACTCAGGAGATGTGGGTTTGATCCCTGGGTCCAGAAATCCCTTGAAGGGGGGTCTTGTACCCACTCCAGTATTCTTGCCTGGAGAATCCTATGGACAGAGGAGCCTGGCAGGCTACAGTCTTTAGGATCATGTGGAGTTGGACATAAATGAAGTGACTTAGCATGCAGTAAAGGACCTACTGAATTGCATCGGGAACTCAATACTCTGTAATGACCTATATGGGAAAATAATCTTTAAAACAGTGAATATATGTATATGTGTCTGCCCTCTTAGTGCAGTAGGCAGCATGTCAGTCTCATAATCTGAAGGTCCTCAATTAGAACCTCAGAGAGGGCAGATCATTCATTCTTTGTGCTTCTCTGGTGGCTCAGCTGGTAAAGGATCCTCCTGCAGTGCGGGAGACCTTGATTCAATCCCTGGGTTGGGAAGATCCCCTGGAGAAGGGAACAGCTAGCTACCCACTCTCGTATACTGGCCTATAGAATTCCATGGACCATATAGACTGTGAGATCACCCTGAATCGGACACAACTGAGTGACTTTCACGTTCATTTGTATATAGGGCTTCCCTGATACAGTGGAAACTTAGTACAATGTTTTTAATCAGCTATACTCTGATAAAATTTAAAAAAAATGGACTTTAGAGAAAGTAATGCCCTTGTTTGAGGAATGATTGGGCACACTGCTTTAGCAGAGTGCTGATTTAGCTGTTTTTTGTTTTTTTTTTAATCCCCGTAATTATTTGATTTAAAAATGGGGATGAACCATGTTAACTTATTTCCAGAAATTTCTTGCAGATAACTATGCTATGTTTTTGTAGAAGATCAGGAAGTAGTGAACATTTCTTGGTTTTCTATAATCTGCTATGCTTTTGAATATCTCTGCTCATTGCTTAAACTCTTACCACAACCTTGTACAGTATTACCCCCATTTTGTGGGTTAAGAAACAGAGGCTTTGAAAAGTTTGATTGCTTGCCTAAAGTTTCACAGTTAGTAAAGTGGCAAAAGTGGAATCTGCTGTGCCCGGGCCCATCTGATTCTTTGGATTGTGCTTTTTTTGATTCCTGTCATTTCTACATTTTAGCAGGTGTCCTTTAGTTTAGTAGTCAGACTTGGCTTGTGGGATAAGCCTCATAATTGGTCCCAAATATTGTTCTTCTGAATCATCTTCCTGTGAACCTCTCTCAAGTCTGTTTTTTCAAGTGGTTGGCCTTCAGTTCATCCTTGTCATTTGGGCTCTGTAAGCTAGCCCTACGCTGTTAACCTACCAGCCAGCCCGTTCTTCCCAGAGTGCGTTTCCACTTGCACTGAAGGGATTCCTTCTTCCGATAATCTCTCCAGTCCATGCTTTCACGTCTTATCTTTCAAGATTCATTGCTGATCTTCTTCCTTGGTAGTCTTTCTTTACTTATTTACTCCACTGGCCTCTGGATTCCAGTTACCTGTTTTGCTAGTACTTTTCTTCTTGGCTGTTAGTAATATACCTAAATGACTGTCTTAATTTCCATTTCTTGGGGATTCCTGAGATTTTCATACCCTTTGTATGCAACTATCTTATATATTGCTGTTGAATTAAACAGAAGGGAAAACTTTTCAAAATATTAATAAAACCTGAGAGTCAGGAAACTTTTTCTCAATTTTTGATACCATGAAGTGGAAACACAGTCTTAAATGTTGAGCAGTTCAGAGTTGGTATATATGATGTTCTTTTGTTTTTTTACAGTGCCCCCCCCCCTTTTTTTGCATTCTGTGCTTAATTCTTAAGAGCTTCATTTCAGTTCAAAAGGAATAGTTATTGTGTGACTTGAAGTTTAAATGTACATACTGAGTTGGTGTGTGGATATGTGTGTGTATCTTTTCTTCTCTATTTGATTTTTTTTTATTTGCAAATGGTTTCCTCAGAATGTAAATTCTCAATGGAAAGCTAAAAGTTTTTGGATTGATGTTTATTCTTTCATATGCTGCATTATTATTGTATCAAAAGTATTTCATCTTGTTTCTTTTCATTTCCTAGTTTTATACATATTCAGTGTTTAAAGGAACTGCTTATACTGGATTTTCTAATGACCTACTTTTGTAGCCTAAATTTCAGTAACTACATTTATCAGGATATTCTTATCTTCATTTTAACATAAAATAGAGATAAGGAAACAAGTTTGAAATAGGACAGGCTGCTATTGAAGGTCATAGAAGTTCACCTTGAACTTGACTATTAGGATAATTAGAAATAAGGATCTTTCCAAAGTCATTGACAAGTACTTGCATCCATATAACAAATATAACTATAGAGAATTTAGACTACTATGCTAGGTTTTCTGCTTATAAACAGGTTAGTTCCAGCATGCCCTTTTTGAGATCCTTTGTTGTTGAGTGTAAACCGTCAGTATGTGTATATTTACCTAAAGCTTTTTAATGGAAAGACTGTCTTTGTGGTGACTCTGGATTTAACTGTTCAAGTTTCTTAAATTTGTCTAAATGTATTTCACTTTTGACTTTGTTCTTTTTGGTATGTACTTTTGAAATGCAGCTTCAAAAATCCGTGCTATGTCTGAGTCCAAGGCAGCAGTTTAAGCTAGTGCCATCTGGTGGTGATGGGCAGAGTTAAATCACCTTTTCTTCCATGTGAAGCTTTTTTCCTATCATGAAAGTTTCTATTTTAGATAAAATGAAGGATTAATGAAATTAAAAAAAAAATTCTCTCCTTCAGCAGATATTTATTGCACACTTGCTTTTTGCCTGGTGTTGAAAGATCACATTCCTTCTCCTCAAGGAACTTACCTTCTAGTAAGGGGAGATGGACAAAAAATATAAACATTTGCTGTGGGAAAAATGAGGCAAGGTAAGGGGGAAACAGTGTTCAGGGGATGGGGTGTAGTGTTTCAAGTAGCAGGATAGTTAGAGGCACCTCCCTGAGAGTGTGTAAGGCATTCGTCTACCATTGCTGGTTTAAGACATTTAGATGTTTTAAGCACTGAAGATTATGGTGTTTCCTCTAGTCATATGTAATTTGAAACAAAAAGGATAGTGCATTTTAAAACGGTAAAAATCCTGAAGTGATATTTTCCATGATGATTACTTTATTGCTTTTGTTGAAATATGTTATTTCAAAAACATTTTTTCTTAAAATACTCCAGTTTTACTGATGCTCTGAGCATGTGTTGTGAATGGCTGGGTGTTTAATTGCACTTGAAAGCTAGGCTTGGTAGGGGGAATGGAAAGAGAATTCAGACCCTCTTGGGAGTAGGCACCAGCAAGTAAATTGGTCAGAGCAGTGGCACTGTAGTGAAGGTCAGTGGGAACAGGGATGCTTGTATATTAAGAAAGGCCTATTTTTCAGTCATAGTAAAGTCTAAGTATAAACTATTTACTCATGAAATAAGATTAGTATAGTGATTTTATGATTTAAAATTTGCTTCTCAAGTTACGTTTGCTGAAGGGCTAGCATTTTAATCTCCAATTTATCATAGACCAATAATGTTATAAAAATATATATTTTATTAAAGAAAATTATTAAAATTATTTTTAAAAATGACATGAGCCTCTCTTTGTTTTCTTAGTTTTTTTCTTTTTTACCTTTTTTGCTGCCTTCTGTTTTTCTCTCTGGGTTAAATGCATATTTTTCTCTTTTATTATTTGGTCATAAAGCCTCCTTCTGTATTCTTTTTTTTTCCCTCCCCATCTCTTCTGTTTGTATGGCCATAGTAGAATACAGTGTTGTGGGGTGTGTGTATGTAATGAATAATGTTTGTCATTTAGAAAATTATGTATTTTCTCTTTAACCCTCCTATGGCTTTTGGTTATTTTTGATGAATAGGATTTGGCCCTGTAAGGAATACCACTAACTACAGTTGGGATATGTGGGTTCCTTGGCCCTTGTTGGTATTGGTTCCTTGTTCAGCACTTTAAACAAGGAGAGATTAAGAGGAAGAAATGATTGGTAAATGGGCTTTTGGTGAAACATTGACTATACTGCGGAATATGTAGAAAGATGAGTCTTCTTGAGAGCAGATAATAATACTTCTTGCTTGTAACTGCATTCTCTGCAACATTGTTTATATGATGGACACTGAACTCTTGTTTCTAGTGTCAGGTCATTTTCTTTCAATGAGCCTCTCCTTGGCATTCACTGATGCAGTTTCATACTTGGTATCAAAAGAAAACAATGATGTAGCTCTTCCTAAACAAGACATAATTAGAAACACCTATGATGAATTTTTAATAAACTGAATTTTAAAATTTTATTATTTTTCAAACTGGGAGTGTTTTGCTATGGAATAAAAGGTATATTTCTATTAAGCAAGAAGCAGACCATGTTAATCTCTGGACATTTTCTCCCCAAGAACACTGTTGCTGTTTTTGGTTTGTTTTCCTTTCTTTTCTTCTTTTAGCTTGCCTGCTGGCTGTTAAGACTAGAGGTGGCAGACGGTCCTGATATACTGTTGGGCAGAGAATCTGCTGGTTTTTATTTGGCATAGTAAATGATTGAAAATAGAGTGATATTTTGTTACAGTTCTAATAAAGCCAATACTGTGCTGATTTTTACAGTGCATTAATTTTAAGCTCCAGAAACAAGTGCCTTAGTATACTGGGTACTGTAAATATCCCTGGAATATATGAAGAAAATCCCAAGCATTAGGCAAACATGATAGAAATCACATATTCCAACTTTTCTGAAAGCACATAAAGGATGGGGCTCGTATTTTCAGGGATAATCTCTCGATAAAATTTTCTTACTGTTGATCTGTTCCCTCCTCATCCCTCATATTGGAATAAGCAAATCAATTAACTTCTCAGTGGCAATCACTATAGAGCCTGCCTCCTAGTAATAATTCCTACCTGAGTTTGTTTTCTAAATTAAAATGGCATATTCACTATTATTTTTTTGTGTATGATCACAGGTTAGAATAATTCTTCCACCTGCACACATTTTCATATCTGCTAGTTTTTGTCATGGGAAGCAACAGAGCAGAGGAATGCTTTCTTCCTTGCTGTGATACCTAATTTTGGAAGATGTACTAATTGGACAATGTTTGATGTAGGAGATGGTTGCATAGTCCAAAAACACTTAATAAGAATTTGCTGAATAACATTCTCTCTTGTGGATTGGGTTTTTTTGTTTGTTTGTTTGTTTTGCATCTTTTGATCTATCTGGACTATTTTTCCTATCTTTTGGCATTCCATAAAGTAGAACTTTACAAATCAAACAATAGGTAACTTTTTATTAGGGTCTTTGTTTCTACTCCTTACCCATATCTTCTCAGACTTAATTTTTTTTTTAAAGAAATCTGAAAAGCTATCTTTTAGTGAATCTTATTTTCTACTTACTATTTTTCATTAAAGGTTTTTAGGTTGACTCAATTTCAAGCATACTTAGTAATACATGGGTTAATAGCTGTTAAACCTTTTTATTTAATAACTTGAACAAAGTAGTGGTGTTCAGTGAGTATTTTTAAAGATAATAATCTATTTCTAACTTGCCTTTCCACATCAAGGAGGGAGCACTGATATTTTATTGCCCAAGAATATTCCATCAGTATCCTGGAGCCTGCCTGTCTATCTTGTTTCCAGCCTGTCTGGCAGATTTATAATGGATTTATAGTTACAGGATTAGATCTGGTATACTGGGCCTTCCTTCCTCTTTTCCTTTTCCCACCTTCCATTAACTAGTGCTGTTCTGTGATAGAAATTACAGACTACTTTGGCTTTTCGTATTCATCTATATTTTGAAAAGAGAAAAAATTGTTTCTAGGTTTCAAGATCCATGAAGTCTGAGATTCTACTCTACTTGCCATGAGTTAGCCTGCCACATTTTGATATATGTTGCTAGGTAACTCATGGCACAGCAAGCTGCCTGTACTTCAAGTTTGCATTGGTTCTCTTGCCTTTAAGGTTCCACAGGGGCCATGCGGAGGTGTCCCCAGGTTGGAGCTGTCCACAGAGTAGATACGTGTCAGAGCTAGGAAACCCGCAGGCTTGTTAGGAAATCTGCCCAGCTTTTATCCAAAGAGAGACTTTATCTTTATTAACCTGCTGCTAAGTCACTTCAGTCGTGTCCGACTCTGTGCGACCCCATAGACGGCAGCCCACCAGGCTCCCCCGTCCCTGGGATTCTCCAGGCAAGATCACTGGAGTGGGTTGCCATTTCCTTCTCCAGTGCATGAAAGTGCAAAGTGAAAGTGAAAGTGAAGTTGTTCAGTCGTGTCCGACTCTTAGCCTACCAGGCTCCTCTGTTCATGGGATTGTCCAGGCAAGAGTACTGGTCAGGAGCAAATCTGTTCACTGCCCCCTCCCCTCAAGAGAGGTAGTATCTCTGTCTTCTATAGCTGTATGTTAATGTTGGCATCCTTGAACAGATAACCTGGAAGAGTAACTGATTTGAGATGTGCACAAACATAAGAGACCCATGGATGATTGTCTCTTAATACTTGGTTGTAGCAGAGTCAGAACTGTGTCCTTCTGGTTCTGTTCTGGTGTGTTTCTCTCAAATCAGAATGTAGAAAAACTAGTTAAAGTGATCAACATGAAGGAGACACAGATTCCTCTGTGTGAGAGCTGTTGCTTTTATTTGATAAGGCCTAAAATAGTGGATGTTTATTGGAAGGAATGATGCTAAAGCTGAAACTCCAGTACTTTGGCCACCTCATGTGAAGAGCTGACTCATTGGAAAAGACCCTGATGCTGGGAGGGATTGGGGGCAAGAGGAGAAGGGGATGACAGAGGATGAGATGGCTGGATGGCATCACTGACTCGATGGACGTGAGTTTGAGTGAACTCTGGGAGTTGGTGATGGACAGGGAAGCCTGGTGTGCTGTGATTCATGGAGTCGGAAAGAGCCGGACATGACTGAGCGACTGAACTGAACTGAACTGAAAATAGTGGGTAGGTAATGTTTGCTGAAATCAAGTTCACTGCTCCAAATATGTGTCCTGAGCAGCCTGTCCTCATGCTCTCATAGCCCTGAGCACACGGCACTGTCTTGCTGCTGTTTTCCCCACCAGATGATGTACCGTTACGGAGGTAGGGAATATACATTATCCATTTTTGTGTCTTTGTATCTGTCAGGGTTGCCTGTCATTATAATAGGTTTCTGGTAGCTGTTTGTTGAATGGGATTAAGGAATAAATAAAGGAGTAGAGACTCTAATTCAAATCTAGTTGATGTTTTGTCTGTTTAATCAGATTCCTTATCCCAATTTGAGATGGTACCATTTGATAAAAAGTGTACTGAGAGTGGGTCACATATTTGTTGCCTGAATGGGTTAATCTTAATCCTACTCTTGTGTTGGATTAGAAAAGCTGGGTTAGATACAGAATAAATAGCTTCTGTGAAATCTTTCCTAAGCCTTACTTAATTCATCCATTATCCTTTTCTCGGCATAATGATTATTTTGATGTCTAGGACCTGTTTTCTTCTGGTCTTCTGTGTTTTCAGTAAAAATAAAAATTTAAGTGATATTTTGGCTATTCACCTTTTTCTAAAGATGGTTGAGAAAACTCTTTAGCAAAGCTAACAACCTGTGTTGTGTCAGTTGCTCAGTCGTGTCTGACTCTTTGCAACCCCATGGACTGTAGCCCACCAGGCTCCTCCATCCATGGGATTTTCCAGGCAAGAATATTGGAGTGGGTTGCCATTTCCTTCTCCTCTTATATTGAATCAGCAGTAATTTTATTTTATGGTGAATTTACTTGTAGAGTTTAGTTCGATCTTAATGCTGTCCATCAGTGGCTAGTTTTAGGTATAGATGGGGTTATAGTTTTGAGTAGAATGTGTGTTTGGATCTCTGTTTCTAGCAGCCCGGGAGACTTTCCCAGTTGTGTACTTCTTCTTCAGCCAAGACTTAACCTTAGTAGGCAAATGGAGGCGGCTTCCTGTTCTTAGTGCTGGCGCAGGTGCTCCTCCATGTGCGGCCCCCTTTGAGTCCTGGTGTCCCCACACTTCAGAATCTTGGAGAAGCAATCTAAGAACTGCTAGGCAGTACTTGCACTGTCTCTTGAGAGATGAGTAACATGATAAATTTTTTTAAACCAGAAATGACAGAATTGTTTTGGAAGGTCTGTGCATTCACATCTGTGTTGGATTTATAAGTTCTTGCAAAAAGTGTATTTAGTAGTATAAAGGGGAATAATGATTCATAAGCTTTTTCAAATTCAGATCTACAATTCATTTATACTTAACTATGTCCTCATTAATATCATTTTGAATGGTTTTATGTGGTTTTCTAGGAACTCCTCAGATCAGAAGTTTAGGGAAAGAGTAGTTTCATTGCTGTTGGGGAAGCATTTTTCTAAGAGTGTCTGTGTTTATTGAGTTGCATACATTGTGTGAAATGTAAAGCCTTAGCAGGTGGAAACTGATGATTATTTAATGAGGTTATTTTTGTCTGAGATTTTCTCAGGTCAAAAGACCCTGCTGGACTACTGAGAACACCAGCTTCTTTCTTATTCTGTTGAGGTCTCTGTAAAAACACCCACAGCCACTTTGGGACTTATTTATTTCTACTTTCACTGAAATAATTCATAGTTCCAGGATCCAGAAGTCTATTGAAAGAATACAAATACTGAACCTTTAGGGATAGTGGGTTAGCCCAGCATTTGGGATTGTTTTGTCAGTTGGCCTTAAATATCTTCTGTCACATTTTCCCCTACTGTAGTTTTTTTTTTTTTTTTAAATTTTATTTTTAAACTTTACATAATTGTATTAGTTTTGCCAAATATCAAAATGAATCCGCCACAGGTATACGTGTGCTCCCCATCCTGAACCCTCCTCCCTCCCCATACTGTCCCTCTGGGTCATCCCAGTGCACCAGCCCCAAGCATCCAGTATCGTGCATCGAACCTGGACTGTCATCTTGTTTCATACATGATATTTTACATGTTTCAATGCCATTCTCCCAAATCCTCCCAACCTCTCCCTCTCCCATAGAGTCCATAAGACTGTTCTATACATCAGTGTCTCTTTTGCTGTCTCGTACACAGGGTTATTGTTACCATTTTTCTAAATTCCATATATATGCGTTAGTATACTGTATTGGTGTTTTTCCTTCTGGCTTACTTCACTCTGTATAATAGGCTCCAGTTTCATCCACCTCATTAGAACTGATTCAGATGTTTTCTTTTTAATGGCTGAGTAATACTCCATTGTGTATATGTACCACAGCTTTCTTATCCATTCATCTGCTGATGGACATCTAGGTTGCTTCCATGTCCTGGCTATTATAAACAGTGCTGCGATGAACATTGGGGTACACGTGTCTCTTTCCCTTCTGGTTTCCTCAGTGTGTATGCCCAGCAGTGGGATTGCTGGATCATAAGGCAGTTCTATTTCCAGTTTTTTAAGGAATCTCCACACTGTTGTCCATAGTGGCTGTACTAGTTTGCATTCCCACCAACAGTGTAAGAGGGTTCCCTTTTCTCCACACCCTCTCCAGCATTTATTATTTGTAGACTTTTGGATCGCAGTTAATCAAGTATTTGTTTTACTCACTTAATGTGGACATGTTACTGTACCAAATTTGAAAAAATTAGACTTGTTCACTCTTAGGAAAGTTGTATAGTTGAAATAGGACATTTATGTGGAAATGTTAGGTGAAAAAACAGTATAAGATAGCTAAAAAGAAGATAAGGTAAAATATTTACCTATAGTAATAAAATAATTTGAATTGGGGCTAGAGTCTTAGAGATCTTTCTAGAATAGTTGGTGCTTGACTAGTACTAAAGGCTATATTGGATCTAATAGATGGAGAAAGAGGGAAAGGGTATGAGCAGGGTTGGGGGCAGTAGTTTGGGTCAGTTGGTTTTGGAAGAGTAGAAGAGCTTTACAGGAAGTGTGAGGAACTATGAAGCAGGTAAAAGGTGATTCTGATCATATGTTTTTGTATTATTCAAGTTCACTACAAAGACTACTACTGCAGCTTAAATATAAACCTGATCATGATTATCAAGTTAAGGAAAGCTGATACAGATCCATCTTAAAATATGACTTCTAAAAGTTAGTCTTCCTTTTTACTGTTGTCTGAGTAATTCTCTGAATAGCCTTAATTATTATACAATTAGCATTTATAATTGTGATTTTATCAGCAAGAAGAAAATAATTCAGATAGTGAACTCTTCTAGACCTTGAAGACCTGAAATATGGTTAGATATGTTGGAAATTAGTGCATTGTGTTATTCTCTTCTCAGTAGAAGACTTTCAGCATGTCTCCCCAGTCCTCTCTTGATAACAACTTTATTGAGGTATAATTCATGTATTATAAAATTCATCTGTTTAAATTGTACAACTCAAAAGCTTTAATATGTTTTCAAAGTTGTCCACCCGTCACCACAATTATAGAACGCTTCATTACCTCTGAAAGGAAATCCCACACCCTTTAGCTGTTATTCCTCAAGCCCCCATTTTTCCTCAGTCATAAGCAACCAGTAAAATATTTTCTGTCTCTACAGGTTTGCTTATTTTGGATATTTCACATAAATGGAATCATATATGTGATCTTTCGTGACTAGCTTCTTTAACTTAGGATAATGTTTTTAAGCTTCATTCGTATTGTTGCGTGTATCAGTACTTCATTTCTTTTTGTGGCTGAATAATATTCCACTGTATAGATACACCACGTTTTGTTTATCCATTAATCAGTGTCCATCTTTTGGCAGTGATGAATGATGCTGTTATGAACATTCGTGTACAGATTTTTGTGTGAACCTAAGTATTCATTTCTGTTGGGTAAATACTGAGGATTGCCATTGCTAGGTCTATGGTAAGAATGTTTAGCTTTTTGCAAGTTTTCCAGAGTGACTGTACCACTCACTAGCAGTGTGAGAGAGCTTCAGTCCTCCCATATCTCCATTATCACTTGTTATCATGTATCTTTTTGATCGTAGACATCCTTCTGGATGTGAAAAGATATCTCATTGTGGATTTGGTTTGCGTTTGCCTGATGACCAATAAGTTGCTTTTTCTCATGTTTATAGTTTGGTTGAGTATATAGAGCATAAATATTAAAAGATGCTTAACAGTACCTGTTAGCTTAGATATGTTATAAAAATGTTTTGGAGGGAGATAGTGAGAGAATGCCTTGTGAGAATGAGACTTGAATTGAGCTTTGAAAAAAGGAATTCAGCTAAAATTGTGATTATAAGGTTTTTTAGCAAGGTGATAGCATAAACAAAGACTTGCAGATAGAAATATACATATCGTGTTGTGAAAGGGGACTGGATGGAGCTGTGAAGGTATAGGGAAGGGAACCATAGCTAAATTTGGATAGGTAGGTTGTGCTATATTAAGAGACTCAGTATATGAATTTACTCTTGGAAGTATAAATATTTATTTATTTAACATATATTTTTGTTTAGTCTGTTGTTGTGTTCTAGTCACTAAGCTGTGTCCACCTCTTTTGTGACCCATGGACTATAACCCACCAGGCTCCTCTGTCCATGGGATTTCCCAGGCAAGAGTACTGGAGTGGGTTGCCATTTCCTTCTCCAGGGGATCTTCCCAACCCAGGGATTGAAACTGTGTCCCCAGTGTTTGTTTAGTCTGATTATATATAAACCATTTTCAGTAGATCAGTCTGATCATATAAATCAAGGTTAGCAAGTAGGTTTCCTGTTGTATGCTAACTGATTAGTTGGTGGTGGCAGCCTAGATCTCTGTATTGAAAAGAATGATATATTCAGTTGGGGCTCAGTGGGCCAGAGTGTGGTGATTGAATAGTTAGGCCCACTTTTAATATGGTATGGAAGAGTTTTCACAGGAACAATAATTTCCCATTTCTAGGTAGACTGAGGTGATAGTGGATGTAAGAAACATGAAAAGAAGTGTTAATGGCATAATATTGTGGGGGCAAAATGTTTGTGAATTCTACTCTGACATTCCTTTTGATTTCTGGGGAATTGACTAAATTACCTATATATTTCTAATATCTTTGACTCAGTCCTCATTCTCTTTTGTCCTACCACCTTCCCTTATTCTTTCCTTCTGACTGACTTTAGTCCCCTAACTGATCTCCTTTCTCAAATCCAGCCTCTAACATAGCCCATCAGAATTGTCTTGATTAAATGCATATCTAATCAGTACTATTAATGATCCAACTCTTGCTATATATACTGTGATGCCAAAGTTATTGAGTCATGGAATTTGGCCTTCCTGAGACCTTGGGGTATACCGAGTATTATTAGGTTTCAGACAGAAATACACCCATGCATGTCCTTGCATGTGCACGTGCACACACACAAACACACAAACACTAAGTAACATTGAAAACAAATTTAAGTCTGCCTAGAGGCTTCTGTGATGTGAGTATAGTAAGTGCCTAATAGACTGACCCTCCTGCAATTAAGAATCATAAGTTTTGGGCAAAACAAATTTACAGGACTCCAGAAAGCAAAAGTAAACAGACTTTAGAGGGAAGTCAAAACTTGCAAGAAAGGACTGACTGGCACAGGGTGAATTTTCTGTTGTGGTCCCTCTGTCCTAAGGATGGGCCAGACTTACAGAGTGGAAGTCTGTGGGGAGTCTGTGGGGGACAGTGGGGGTCCGTCTGTCCTAAGGATGGGTCAGCCTTACATACTCTCATGGAAAGTATGCAGTCTTTCTGGTCTGAGGAGGAGAGTTGGACTAAGGCTTCCCTCGTGGCTCAGTCAGTAGAAAATCTGCCTGCAGTGCTGGAGATGCGAGTTTGATCCCTGGATCGAGAAAGTGCCCTGGAGAAGGAAATGGAAATCCACTCCTGTATGCTTGCCTGCAAAATCCCATGAACACTTGCCTGGGAAATCCCTTGAGCAGAAGAACCTGGTGGGCTACAGTCCATGGGGTCGCAAGAGCCAGACACGACTTAGAGACTAAACCATCACCAGGGCAATTATGGCCCTCAGAAGGAGTCGAGACCTCTGGAAGAAAGAGCAGGAGAAGAGCTCCAAATCATGTTAGGGCCAGTTAGCTCTCCTTTGTCAGCAAACGATGGAGCAAGTTGATTTTAAAAAATCAATAGACATATGAAGATGTTGAGAACCTGGATATTACTAACAACCACCTAAGCCTAATTAATACTTTAGAGCAATATATCCAGCAACTGCAGAGTATTCTTTTCCAGTTCGCGTGGAGTATTCATAATACATCATATACCAGGTCATGAAATAAGCATGAATGTATTTAAAAGCTTTAATTACAACCAAATTAGAAAAAAAGGAATCAATAAAAGTTCTAGGAAGACTCCAGGTACTGGGAAACCCAGTCCATTCAAAACCTGAAGATTATACTTGCTAATTACATGTTTTTGACTTCTCATTGCTAATATTGACACAAATATGCATTTTTAAAATAGTGGGATAGAAATACAGAGGAACACAGAATTGGGTTATATATGAATATTGAAACCTGTGTTTGGATTTTTTCCTTAGCTTTATTGAGAGGTAATCATGTGGACATTTTTAAAGGCCAGAGTGGTGAAGGAAGTAGAATTCCATTATTATACACACTTTGTGAAATAAGAATTTGTTACAGGGTACTATAATTCTTCCAAATTGGTGTTTACATTGTTAGTGATGGGAATCTTTATTCCAGGAATAGGAGATTACTGCCATATTTATTTCACTCTTCAAGTTTGTTAGCTTACTGAAAGGTTGCGTGTTTTATCAGGCTGAGTTTACAAGTTCTTTTGATGCTTAAAGGTCAAAGAACTGATCCTCTTTTATTATTCTGAAGGAGAGAAACCATGTAATTTTCTTATTAAATGCTTCCTTTAAATGCTTGGCTTTCTTCCTCATGCTTCTTGGAGTTGTTACTGCTATAATTTTTTTTTTTTTTTTTTTCCAGTAAATGTCAGTATATAGAGAGTATATACTACATTATGAAGTAAATTGTGGCCAAATCACATTTAATGTATAACATTTTATTAATAAAATTGAGTTATCATGAAAGAAATCACATGGAAACTGTTTAATGATCATTTAGAGAGTCTAGAATTTCAACCAGGTGTTTATTTTAAGTAGAATTACTCCTACATGCACATAGATTATGTAATTTGTCATTTACAGCTTATCATTACAGAAGTTTTTGCTTTGTTAAGAAAATTAGGTTAAAACAACTGTTTTATTGTTGTTCAGTCATTCAGTTTGTCCAACTTTTGCTATCCCATGGACTGCAGCACACCAGGCCTCCCTCTCCTTCACTATCTCCCTGAGCTCCAACTCATGTTCATTGAGTTGATGATGCCATCCAACTGTGTGATCCTCCGTCGTCCCCTTCTCCTCATGTCTTCAATCTTTCCTGGCATCAGGGTCTTTTCCAATGAGTTGGCTGTTTGTATCAGGTGGCCAGAGTATTAATAGGTTCAACTTCAGCATCAGTCCTTCCAGTGAATATTCAGGGTTGATTTCCTTTAGGATTGACTGGTTGGATCTCTTTGCTGTCCATGGGACTCTCAAGAGTCTTCTCCAGCACCACAGTTCGAAGCATCAGTTCTTTGGCCTTCAGCGTTTTTTATGGTCCAACACTCACATCCATTCATGACTGACGGAAGAACCGTAGTTTTGACTAGATAGATCTTTGTCAGCAACATAATGTCTCTCTCTTTTTTAATATGCTCTCTGGCTTCATCATAGCTTTTCTTCCAAAGAGCAAGGGTCTTTTACTTTTGTGGCTGTGGTGATTTTGGAGCCCAAGAAAATAAAGTCTGTCACTGTTTCCATTTTTCCCCATCTATTTGCTGTGAATTGATGGAACTGGATGCCATGATCTTAGTTGTTTGAATGTTGAGTTTTAAGCCAGCTTTTTCATTCTTCTTTTTTACTCTCATCAAGAGGCCCTTTAGTTCCTCTTTGCTTTCTGCCATTAGGGTGGTGTTATTTGCATATCTGAGGTTATTGATATTTTTCTTGGCAGTCATGATTCCAGTTTGAGCTTCATCCAGCCCAACTTTTCACATGATATACTCTGCATGTAAGTTCAATAAGCAGGATGACAGTATTCAACCTTATTGTACTTCTTTCGCAGTTTTGAACCAGTCTGACTAAACCTGTATACTCTGCATTGCAAGGCAGATTCTTAACTGCTGGATCATCAAGGACATCCCTGTAAAAATTATTTTTATCTTGAGCTTGTAATTTCCTTTCTTAAAGAAGAAAATTCATGATCAGTATGGTCAAAGCTAAAATAAAGTTGTAGAATCTGTATGAAGTTTAGCTGCTGCTTTGAATGTTGTAGTTGATGGAAATGAGAAGCCATATTAAGATTCTGTTATGAAAGATTCACTTAAGAAATGGGCTTTTGAAGAGTGTCATTGTTTTCTTCTTTGGGAAACAATGAGACTGGCTGATCTCAAAGAGATCTTTTATTTTAGCATATTTAGCAGTGAATGATATTAAAGTATTGCTACCAGCTTGGTTTGTCTTTCATTTAGTACAAGGTAGATAAGACTCAGACTGAAAGGCAGTCATGTAGTTTATTTAAACTTTTTAAGGTTCATTTGCCTTTTGTGATAATGTAAAATAGGTGACTTGAATCTTTAAGTTTTCTGCTAACAAGTTATAGGATATTGAACTACTTACACAGCTGTGCTGCGAATCAGTTGCTGTCATGTACAGGGGTTCCTAACACTGTGTTTCAGTCTCTGTCTTCTCTTTTGCAGTGGGCTCTTTAGCAGTCTGATGATGTGTACAGTGGGCTTCCCTGGTGGCTCAGTGGTAAAGAATCCAGTCTGCCTGCCAGTGCAGGAGACACATGTTTGATCCCTGGGTTGGGAAGATTCCCTTCAAGAAGGAAATGGCAAACTACTCCAGTCTTCTTGCCTGGAAAATCCTGCAGACAGAAGAGCCTAGCGGGCTATAGTCCTTGGGGTCACAAAAGAGTTGGATGTGACTTAGCAACTAAACAACAAGAAATGCCTACAATCTCATTCTCAGAATAGTGTTTCAAATGCATAAATAAAACACATAGGATTACTTGCTACCAAGTTACCCTGCTTTTCACCTCGACCTCATATTTATCATTCATTGACTACAGATTAGGAGGTTTTGTTATAGAAGAAATTAAATTAGAACTCCTCTACTTCTTAAAATACTTGATTCTAAACTTGTGGAAGGTCTCCTTTGATGATGAAATATCTTAAACTAATACAAAATTCCTTACATTATAATTTATTTGACTCTTGAGTTATTCTGTATCTACCCTATCAAACACTGTTTAATTTTTAATGTTAAAATACATGACGTATAGTAATAGGTTTACTTACCTACTTATTTACAACTATTGAAAGATTTGTAACAGCCAAAAAACATATTAAACTTTTTTTTTGAGTATCCATTTGAACAAAGAATGATGGTAGGAATGTAAAGCAAAACAAAAGGTTCTTTCCTTCATTGGACTTTAAAACGTAGTTAGGGAGATTTCTGCATATTAAACAACATCGCAAAGCTTAAGGAGATAAAGAAACCAGTGAAAACACACATTTTTAAACCAGAATGTATGCTAGGAATATTTTACTGGAAGACTTAATAGTATTCTTTTCACCATCGCACAAAGCCTTAATATATGGTAAAGTTTCCAGTGAGTGTTACAGATTTTAAGTTTTAGAGCCCTCACATCATGAAACAGATGGAGAGGGAAAACTTCAGAAATAGAATTATATATTCCAGAGAATGGGACAGTTGGTCAAAGCATGAGACTGACAGTGTGACTTTGTTTTGAGGATTGGTTATGGTAGTTCAACTGCAGTGACTGTGTTTTTTTTTTTTTTCCCCCCAGCTTTGTTGAGGAATAATTGACAAAGTTGTAAGATGTTTAAGATAATAAACAATCTGTAATAGGAATAGAAAAGAGTTTTATTTGAGCCAAACTGAAGACTGTAGCCTGGGAGACATCCTCTTATATAGTCTGAGGAACTGCTCTGGAGAAGCATGGTTTCCAACATAAAGAACATCAAACAGGTCAGAGATACATTCTTTCAAGGTTTCAAAACAAAACAAAACAAAACATAAGTTTGTACATAGCCAGTCAATATGGTCTTGGCACCTAAGAAGGGAGTCTTATCATCAGAGGAGTACCAGCATTGGCCTTCCAAAAAGGGAGGCATTTAATCTTTATTTTCAGCATGGACATTCTTTACTTTTGGTCAGTATACCCATTTCTTTAATAATAAAACAAATGTAAAATGTATGCTTGATAGGCCACAAATACATTCTTTTAGTTATAAAATTCAAGTTAAATCATGAGTTAAATCATCATAATGACTTCCCTGTACGTAAAAATTTCTTTCATCAATAGTGTGATGATTTGATATACATACATATTGTAAAAGGATTCCTCTAATTGAGTTAATTAGCACATCTATCACCTCACCTCTGTGTGTGTAAGCACACACCTCACCTCTGTGTGTGTAAATTCTGCTCTCAGGAAATTTCACTTATATAGTATATCAACTCTAGTCACCATGTTATACATTAGATCCTTAGGCCTTATATAACTGAATGTTTTGTATCTTTTTACCAGCCTTTCCCTGTTTTTTTCATCTTCTAGCTCCTGGAAACAACTTTTATGCTTTCTTATAGTGACTAGTTTTTACACGGAAGTCTTAGAAGTACATTTGTGGAGGGGCTTAAAGTTTAATCTAAGATTAAACCTGCTGATTTGCTTCTTGCTTTTGATGTGTACTCAACACAAGAAGGGGATGACAGAGGTTGAGATCGTTGGATGGCATCACCGACTCAATGGACATGAGTTTGAGCAGGCTCTGGGAGATGGTGAAGGACATGGAACCCTGGCATGCTGCAGTCCATGGAGTCCCAAACAGTCGGACACGACTGAGCAACTGAACAATAACAACACGAGATAGAAAAAATAAGTTTCAGTTCAGTTCAGTCGCTCAGTCGTGTCCGACTCTTTGTGATCCCATGAATCGCAGCACGCCAGGCCTCCCTGTCCATCACCAACTCCCGGAGTTCACTCAGACTCATGTCCATCGAGCCAGGTGTCCTAATACTGTCTTCAGCATGTCAGTGTTTTGGGTTTCTGCCACCTGTTCCTGCTGCTCTCTTTACTTTCTCTCTTATGGTATGAATTGGGTAGAGGTGGCTCACATAGTGATTTATGTAGAGCTTTGGTTAAATTCATAGCTGTCACCACCTGATGGCATGAACATCTGGAAGTGTTTTATCGAGTAACCAGTGATGCATGTTTTGCATTGCATCACTAGTCTCTATTAGCCTTGGTATGCTTATGAATGAGTAGTTAGTGAATATCATGACTCAGTTGCAACAGTTTTGTTGTTCTGGTCAAACAGCCAAATTGGATTATCATATGACATTTACTAGTAGTAATTCATGGAATGATCACAGTGGAGAAAACTTGTGATAGCTATTTGAAATGGTTTTGTATTTGTCATATTCATATTACATACACTTCTAAAATAAAATTGGTAGACAATTACAAAGCAGTATTTTTCCCAGCGCCTAACTATAAGCATAGCCTAACATTTTGCTATTTTGAGCAGTAGTACCTTAGTTTTTATATTCCCTAGGCATTTCAGTGTTGTTTTTCGATGATAGACTTTGAGTCATGGCTAGACATTAAATGTCATAAAAGTTTCATTTTTGTCCCTTGGGGCCTAGCATAGTGGTACTAAATAAATACTTACTGTATTGAATTCTGGTTGTGATTGTTGTTGTTTAATTCATAAGTTTGGCCTGATTTTTTGTGACGCCATGGACTGTAGCCCACCAGGCTCCTTTGTCCATCAGATTTCCCAGGCAAGAATTCTCCATTTCCCTCTCGGAAGGAAGGAATTTTCCCCATCCAGAGATTGAACCTGTGTCTCCTGCACTGCAGATGGGTTCTTTACCACTGAGCCACCTGGGAAGCCCCATTGAATTCTGGTAGCCAAACTATAATGTCAGAAAATATATAGCTCTTTATCATAAACTAGAAATGTGTTTCATATCAATTACCAGTGACTATTATGGCAGAAAGTGAAGAGGAACTCAAAAGCCTCTTGATGAAAGTGAAAGTGGAAAGTGAAAAAGTTGGCTTAAAGCTCAACATTCAGAAAATGAAGATCATGGCATCTGGTCCCATCACTTCATGGGAAATAGATGGGGAAACAGTGGAAACAGTGTCAGACTTTATTTTTTTGGGCTCTAAAATCACTGCAGATGGTGACTGCAGCCATGAGATTAAAAGACGCTTACTCCTTGGAAGGAAAGTTATGTCCAACCTAGATAGCATATTCAAAAGCAGAGACATTACTTTGCCAACGAAAGTCCGTCTAGTCAAGGCTATGGTTTTTTCTGTGGTCATGTATGGATGTGAGAGTTGGACTGTGAAGAACGCTGAGCGCCGAAGAATTGATGCTTTTGAACTATGGTGTCGGAGGAGAATCTTGAGAGTCCCTTGGACTGCAAGGAGATCCAACCAGTCCATTCTGAAGGAGATCAGCCCTGGAATTTCTTTGGAAGGAATCATGCTAAAGCTGAAACTCCAGTACTTTGACCACCTCATGTGAAGAGTTGACTCATTGGAAAAGACTCTGATGCTGGGAAGGATTGGGGGCAGGAGGAGAAGGGGACGATACAGGATGAGATGGCTGGATGGCGTCACTGACTTGATGGACGTGAGTCTGAGTGAACTCTGGGAGTTGGTGATGGACAGGGAGGCCTGGTGTGCTGTGATTCATGGGGTCGCAAAGAGTCGGACATGACTGAGTGACTGAACTGAACTGAACTGAACTGATTAGCAGTCTTTATTTCAGAAGGGAGACTTTATAATGTGTAATAATTTATACAACCAAATACATGTAATTTTTTTTTTAGTAGTTGAACTAACAGCACAACTAGACTGCTCATTAAAAACTTATGTCTTAATTAAAAGGCACAAAGCCTACATAATTATTTAAGCACTTATCCTTGGTTGAAAAAAGTCTATCTAAGTAAAGTCACTGTTTTTAATTTGCTATATGCTTCAGTTCAGTTCAGTTACTCAGTCGTGTCCGACTCTTTGCGACTCCATGAACTGCAGCATGCCAGGCCTCCCTGTCCATCACCAACTCCTGGAGTTTACCCAAACTCATGTCCATTGAGTCAGTGATGCCATCCAGCCATCTCATCCTTTGTCGTCCCCTTCTGCTCCTGCCCTCAATCTTTCCCAGCATCAAGGTCTTTTCCAGTGAGTCAGGTCTTCGCATCAGGTGGCCAGAGTATTGGAGTTTCAGCTTCAACATCAGTCCTTCTAGTGAACACCCAGGACTGATCTCGTTTAGGATGGACTGGTTGGATCTCCTTGCAGTCCAAGGGACTCTCAAGATTATTTTTAGATTAAAAGAAAAAACAGAGGCATCCTAAAATTTGGTTTGTTCATAGACATACAAGTAAACCTACAGAATGGAGTCATCCACTCCAACATGGATAGATATTTCAGAAGGAAGCAGCAGTGCTGCTTTATTACGTATTTCCCTTGCAAGTGTTAAAGCTACTTCCAAATGCCCAACCGTTCCCCATCTATCGCATTTTTAGTGGTTACACTTTTTATCTATCATGAGTACAAAGGATTCTCTATGCATTGATTTGTGTAAATAACTGGTTCAGAACAAAATTAGAAGCTAGAGTAAGCATTTAAGTTGTGTAGTTCATGTGGTATATTCTCATTTGAAAAGTGAAAAGCATTATGAAAAATTGGAAGTATTGAACATGTGACAAGCAAAAGTATTCTCCTGGAGTTAATTTGGAAATATTTTGTAAAGTTTTATATTGAGTTATCAAATGAACGAACTTAATTTTAAATTTAGTATTATGCTGAAGCCCATTATACTTGCTTTTATAGGAGTATTAAGAGATTTAGTGAATTCACTAATCCTATCTTCTGCCTCTGTTATTCTACTATTTGTTGGCTCCAGAGTGTTTTTAATTTCATTTATTGCATTATTCATTATATATTGACTCTTTTTTATTTCTTCTAGGTCCTTGTTAAACCTTTCTTGCATCTTCTCAATCCTTGTCTCCAGGCTATTTATCTGTGATTCCATTTTAATTTCAAGATTTTGGATCAATTTCACTATCATTATTTGGAATTCTTTATCAGGTAGATTCCCTATCTCTTTCTCTTTTGTTTGGTTTGGTGGGCATTTATCCTGTTCCTTTATCTGCTGGGTATTCCTCTGTCTCTTCATCTTGTTTAAATTGCTGAGTTTGGGAGTCCTTTCTGTATTCTGGCAATCTGTGGAGTTCTCTTTATTGTGGTGTTTCCTTGCTGTGTGTGGGTATGTAGAGGTGGCTTGTCAAGGTTTCCTGGTTAGGGAAGCTTGTGTCGGTGTTCTGGTGGGTGGAGCTGTATTTCTTCTCTTTGTTCAGTCGCGCTATGGGGAGGGAGGGAGGGATGCTGCAAACAAATGACACTGGCGTGCGCTCACAGTGCCTCAGCCACACTGGGTCTGCCCCCGCTCACGGCGCGTGTAGCCTCCCTGCCCACACTGCTCAGGCTGTAGGTTGTTCCGCCGGGAACAATCCGAGGCTGGCCCTGGGTTGCATGCACCTCCCAGGTCCAAGCCGCTCAGGTTCAGGCACTCAGGTAGTCCTCAGAGGCGCAGACTCAGTTGGGGCTGCGTTTTGTGCTCTTCCCAGGTCCGAGCAGCTCAGGTGATGAGGTGTTTGGCGAGCGCCAATGCTGCGACTTATCGCCTCCCGCCACTTGGTTATCTGGGTGTAAAACCGGCGCACCTTCTCAGGCAGATGTTGACCGTCCAGACCCCCAATAAGTTTTAGTTAGCAAAGAAGCCAGTTTTATAGATAATGTCTCTCTGGGGCTGTGATAGGATTAGTGAATTAGAAGATAGAATGGTAGAAATAAATGAATCAGAGAGGATAAAAGAAAAACGAATTAAAAGAAATGAGGACAATCTCAGAGACCTCCAGGACAATATTAAACGCTACAACATTCGAATCATAGGGGTTCCAGAAGAAGAAGACAAAAAGAAAGACCATGAGAAAATACTTGAGGAGATAATAGTTGAAAACTTCCCTAAAATGGGGAAGGAAATAATCACCCAAGTCCAAGAAACCCAGAGAGTCCCAAACAGGATAAACCCAAGGAGAAACACCCCAAGACACATATTAATCAAATTAACAAAGATCAAACACAAAGAACAAATATTAAAAGCAGCAAGGGAAAAACAACAAATAACACACAAGGAATTCCCATAAGGATAACAGCTGATCTTTCAATAGAAACTCTTCAAGCCAGGAGGGAATGGCAAGACATACTTAAAATGATGAAAGAAAATAACCTACAGCCCAGATTATTGTACCCAGCAAGGATCTCATTCAAGTATGAAGGAGAAATCAAAAGCTTTTCAGACAAGCAAAAGCTGAGAGAATTCTGCACCACCAAACCAGCTCTCCAACAAATACTAAAGGATATTCTCTAGACAGGAAACACAAAAATAGTGTATAAACTCAACCCCAAAACAATAAAGTAAATGGCGACGGGATCATACTTATTAGTAATTACCTTAAACGTAAATGGGTTGAATGCCCCAACCAAAAAGACAAAGACTGGCTGAATGGATACAAAAACAAGACCCCTACATATGTTGTCTACAAGAGACCCACCTCAAAACAGGGGACACATACAGACTGAAAGTGAAGGGCTGGAAAAAGATTTTCCATGCAAATTGGGACCAAAAGAAAGCAGGAGTCACAATACTCATATCAGATAAATTAGACTTTAAAACAAAGGCTGTGAAAAGAGACAAAGAAGGTCACTACATAATGATCAAAGGATCAATCCAAGAAGAAGATATAACAATTATAAATATATATCCACCCAACATGGGAGCACCGCAGTATGTAAGACAAATCCTAACAAGTATGAAAGGAGAAATTAACAATAACACAATAATAGTGGGAGACTTTAATACCCCACTCACACTTATGGATAGATCAACTAAACAGAAAATTAACAAGGAAAAAAAAAAAAACATGTATCTATAAAGCTCACTAAAGCAAAGCACAGTAAAATGAGGTATGGCAATAAAAGGCATTAAATTTATCAAATAAAAAAAATAAATAAATAAAGTGCTGAAAAAATTAAAGCTGTCAAAAAAAAACAAACAAACAAGTAGGGGCAGTATTCTTTAACAATGACAATATCATAAAAAACAAAGAAAGGCTGTAAAAGTGTTCCAGATTAAAAGAGACTTTATCAACATGACAATGAAATGCAATATCTGATCCTGGACTAGATCTTGTACTAGAAGGAAAAAGTGCTAAAAGGACACTGAGGGTCAGTTAACAGTATTAGAATACAGACAGTAGATTTAATAAAAGTATTTTATCCATGTTAAATCACTGAAGTTGACAACTGTACTATTACAGTTATTAACCAAATATCCCTATTCTTAGGAAATTCAGAAATATGTACTGAAGTATGTGGGATACTTCATGGGAATAAAAACCATGATATCTGCAGCAGGCCTTCCAAGAGTTTAGAAAAAAACTTTTTGGGTGGGGAGCAGACAAATAATAAAGAAATGGGGTGAAATGATAAGAACAAGTGAAAAATCTGGGCAGAGGTTATATGGATATTATTTGTATTATTTTTGGAACTTTTCTTTAAGCTTGACATTAAAAATTAAAAATGTGCAAAAAAAAAATAACTAGAGTTTGTAGATATCATTATCAGTCTGGAGAATTCAGTAAGAAATATGCAGAAAAAAAAAAAAGAGATTTAGTGAATTAAAATTTCTTAGACTTTTCTTCAGATGTCTTATGAGTGTAAAATGCTGAATGCAGAATGGGGGTGTGTATGTGTATATAAAGTAACATTTATTATCGGCTGCCTTTTCCCTAAAAGTTAATCCAAGACAGTCTCCCAATTTATCTCTTAAATTCAGTGTTGACAACTGTTCACATTCATAAAAAATTTTGTTTCTAACAGAGTTAGGTTTGATGGTGATCTATGTTGGAGTGTAGTAATGGACTATCTGTAGTGCCTTATCTTTTTGTCCACATTTGATGCTGCTGTTCTTGCTGGGATGTATCATATCACCAAACTATTCATTGTTCCCAGTGTGTAGTATGACTTTAAAGGTCCAGTATGACCTTCAGTATACTCATTTTCCTGGTGGGTTGTCCAAGCTGAATGAACCTAGGTTCGATCCCTGGGTTGGAAAGATCCCCTGGAGAAGGGAAAGGCCACGCACTCTAGTATTCTTGCCTGGAGAATTCCATGGACAGAGGAGCCTGGCGGGCTACAGTCCATGGGATCACAGAGTTGGATATGACCGAGACTGAGCAACTAACAACATAAATTCATACTCAAATTTTATACATTAAAATGTGTATTGGGTGCATATTTAAAATGTTTTTAAAAGGTGTAAGTGATCAAAAACATTTGGAAACCAAGTATTAATAAATAGCAGGTGGGTTAAAGTCAAATTAGAGCTGTAGTGTTGGAATCAGAGAGGAAGGAGAATAATTTAAGATACATTGCACGTTTAGTTATGAGAGGTAAGATAAGAATAAGTTGGGAGATAGACGAATCACAGAAAGTTCCATTTTCTTGTTTATAACTTCAGTTAGCCTGGGGAGTCTATGAGAACAAAGGGCAGACCTTTGCTCACTGTTTCTATTCCTTGGACCTAACTGCCTGAGTGGCCAGGAGGAGAACAGTCAGAAAGTCAGCATCAGAAAAGGCTGAATTTTCAGAGTGATGCATTTGTATCTGTTTAATTTACACATTCTACTGAAATTCACTTCCATCCTTCTTGCCTTTACTGTTCTAGGAAATCAGGTTTTGTTGGCTGAATGTTATGACCCTCCCCCTCCCCTCCACCCTACCCCCACCCCAGCAGAACAGGTGCTATTGATGGGGAGTAAATGTGGGCAGGGAACAAATGTAGGCTGTGCCGCAGCCCTGGTACAGATGGCTGTGGCTTTATTAAACCTGTTCTTGGGAAAAGTGCTACCTGTGCTACCTCCCCTGGGGATTTAGAGAAACCTAGAGGTGTCGACTGAGTGACTTCACTTTCACTTTTCACTTTCATGCATTGGAGAAGGAAATGGCAGCCCACTCCAGTGTTCTTGCCTGGAGAATCCCAGGGACGGGGAGCCGAATGGGCTCCTGTCTATGGGGTTGCACAGAGTTGGACACGACTGAAGCGATTTAGCAGCAGCAGCAGCAGCAGAGATGTCCCTGGGAGGCTGCAAACAGCGTCTCTGGACACTGAAGCAGTGCATTATAGCAATATATTTAAAAGTAAAAATCTTTATGAAAATAAAACCACTTGCCCTTGAGAAGGTTCTTGGTGTTACTTCTTACAGCTTGTGTGCAGATTTTTTTCTGTAATTGATTTGTATAGGAGGTATGAGTCTACTGAAACTTTTAAAATCACCTGCTTATGAAGTACCCTGGGCTGGCAAACTATGGCCCCTGAGACAAATCTGGCCTATTACTTGTGTTTGTAAATAAAGTTTAACTTTTTAAACAAAGTTTTATTGGAACACAGCTGTGCTCATTTGTTTATGGTTGTCTTTGGCTGCAGTAGCAGAGTTGAGTAGTTGTGTAGTTGTGACAGAGACTATGTGGGCCGTAAAACCTGAAATATTTATTATCTGACCCCTCAGAAAAAGTTTGCCTACCCCTGAGTGAGTTGAGCTTGCAGATATTTTATGAGTAGTCATTTCTCTTTCCTCAGTTTTTTTTTTTTTCTTTTAATGTTTAACGCAGAAACTTACCTTTTATGAAATAGTATAATGGAATGATTAACAACATAGACTCTGGAGTAAAACTTTGTGAGTTTGATCTTGCCTCAGTCACTTGTCAATTGTGTGACTTGGTGAATATTACTTCTCTTCCCTTTAGTTCCCTTTCTGGAAAGTAGGGCTAATAATAGTACTAACTCAAAGGTTTGTTCTGAGAATTCAATAATAAAGTGTCTAGTGTACAGCAGATACTCAGTAAATAAATATTAGCTATTTTCACTGCAGGTTTTTTTTTTCTTTGAAATCTGAAATAAAATGGTCAAGATCATACATTATGTCAGAAGTTTACACCCTCCCTCATACTTTGTCACTGGCTACACTGATTTCATTAGTGCTGCTATAGTTTTCTTTTTTTTAAGATATTTCTCCAAACCACAGGAAGGCTAGTTAGTGGTATATTTTATTTAATATGATTTCTGTTGGTTAATCTATATTTATTTTTCAAACACTGACTTAATGAAATTCAGCCCAAGTTGTTATTGGACTGAGTGACTCTTAAATAGAGAATTTTTCAGTGCTGTGAGACCTCATGTATCTGGTTGTCAAACTCACTGAGATCAAATTGCATTCTTGATCTGCTTTAATCAGATAGTGAGCATAATGAAATTCGAATTTATAGTTGTCCACAGAATTGATGCAAGGTAAATTGAAATTGACCCTATTTTCACTCAAGTTTATTTACTACTTTGCTGCATGTAGTTGGATTTGTCTGTTGATTTAAAATATTGTAGACTTTACATGATGTTTGGTTTACATAGTACTAAACTAGTAACCTTGTTCCTTTTTAGTTCTGCTTTTTGAACTGCAGATACGTTAGAGCAATGAATAATTTTCTACAGATTTCAGGTAGCTTACTTTTGGAGGTTCCTTTCAGAGCAGCTTGTCTAAAACCAGTAAGTCACTATTCTCATGATGTTTTCAGAGTTATCTATCATATTTGTGCTTTCTTGATGCCTTATGATGGCTATTAGGCCCTTTTGTTTTTTTGCTATTGTTAACGATGAGAAAAATGCAATTTTTGTGTTTTGGAAATTATAGTCATACCTTGCTTTCAGATTTTTTTGGTCTTAATTGAAGAAAAATAAGTTGTAAAGTAGAATTATCTTTTTTGTAATTCCTCAAGCATCTCAATGTGTTAATTATCTGTTGATCTGGGAATGATCTGAAAAATATAGCAGTGTTTTTCTACCTACCATGGGAATCGACTATAAAATCCCACTCAGTTTGTTCTAGTTAAGTCATAATTGTGTCTCTAAGATACCTTTAAGGCAGTCAAAAGGAAAATGGGAAATATCACTTACTTTATATATCTTTTATATATGTGTGTGGTATATAGATATATTTATTGCTCCTATTAAACAAACATACCAGGTCTAGTAGTGCTTTTAACTATGTTGATTTGCATTATTGAAGGTATTAGATGGTTAATAATATTCATTAAAGTATGGCAAAAACCACCACAATATTATAAAAAGTAATTAACCTCCAAATAAAATAAAATAAAAATAAAAACAAAAAATAATATTCATTAAAAGTGAATTCAGTAAAATGAATAATGTAATAAAAATTAACTTGTTTATCCATTAGAGGCTATATAATTTTAAAAAATTATTTGATTATGCTGTTGTTGTTTAGTTGCTAAGTCATGTTCTACTCTTTGCGACCCCATAAACTGATATAACTTAACAAAAAATGTGTCTGGGTTCCTTAATTTAGAGCTATCATACACCTGTAAAGCCAAAATGAAATAAAAAATAAAGCTAAAAACCAATGCAATTCAAATAGCATTCATTTTATGAGCCGAGTGATCCTGTTTTGAGTTAGTCACGCTGGTGCTGCAGGGGTTGTGTGATGAGTCAGTCCTCCTACTCTGCGTGAACTTCACTGCCTTTGCTCCTGCAGCCCAGCAGTTCTGCTTAGTGCCAATATGGTGGCCAATACTGCACTGAGCTCAGATGTTAAATTTGGTTGTAGGATAGTCTTCCAGTTGATCCAACATGTAAACTAAGCATTTTAGATTGTCATCGAATTTAAGTTCTTATAGCAAATTTATAGTTCACGGAGACCTTTTTTTTGGACTACATCAGTCCCCGGGCTGCTTTGATGACTCTGAAACTAAAGTAGGCAGAACTTGGTTTATCATCATCTTGCATCTTTTTCCTTCATCAGTTAATATAGCTCATGACTTAGATTTTCCATAAACTTGTAATGCAGATTAGGATGTGACAGTAAGATTTTTGATTTTAGATACTTATTCCAGATGTCATATTTTATCAGGAATTAGTGTTATTACAAAATTACAAGATAATGAGGGAATTTTCTAGGCATTCATGCTAAATCAAAAGAGCAGATATTTTTGTGTGGAGGATGCTTGTCCCTGCCTCCTTTCATTTCAGCATATAGCTGAATTTGTCTGCGAGAGAAATAGTTTTGTTGTATTTAGAGAAATTGCCTGCCCTGATTCACTGCAAAAAAAGGGATTATCCAACTGTGAGTGTTAGGGCTAAATTGGATGAGTGAGTAACTGGTACATTTTTCACTTCTTATGCTTCTTATTGGTTGTTTTTCTCTTTGCTTGACTCTGGAACTTTCACTTTTACATTTTATTTTTCATTTATGTTTTCTGTGTGGTATGTATAGGTTAATTTTTCTTATCATTAATTGAAGTTTTGTTTAAGCTTTAAGAGTTGTTTTGGATATTAGACTGAGTTTTAATTCGGATATTCTGTGTCTTAATGAAATATATCTTTACAGGAAATTGACACAGCTCATTAGATTACTTGGTGGGTTTGTATAAGCTAGTGAGGGTGGTTGTGGGTGTGCATGTGAAAACTGAGGGAGAGGTAGGGGAGGATATGTTTCTACTTTTTATATTTTTATAAATTTTTAAATGATTTAATATATTAAAGAAACCATACTTGTTAAAATTCTTGTGTGCTTTCATATTAATTAACATGAGAATGTTCTTACATAGATTTTTTTTCAGATTTGTTGTTGTTTTTCACTCACTAAGTAATGTCTGACTCATTGCAGCCCCATGGACTGCAGCATGCTAGGGTTCATTGTCCTGGAGTTTGCTCAGATTAATGTTCTTGAGTCGGTGCTATTATCTAACCATATGATCCTCTGTCATCCTCTTCTTCTTTTGCTGTCAATCTTTCCCAGCGTCAGGGTCAGGGTCTTACCAGTGAATCAGCTCTTTGCCTCAGGTGGCCAAAGTATTGGAGCTTCACCTTCAGCATCAGTCCTTCCAATGAATATTCAGGGTTGATTTCCTTTAGGATTGACTGGTTTGTTCTCCTTGCACTCCAAGGGACTCTCAGGAGTATTCTTCAGCATCACAGTTTGAAAGCATCAGTTCTTTGGCACTCAGCCTTCTTGATGGTCCAACTCTCACATTCCTAAATGACTACTCAAAAACCATAGCTTTAACTATACGAACCTTTGTCAGCAAAGTGATGTCTCTGCTTTTTAATACACTGTCTAGGTTTGTCATAACTTTCCTTCGAAGGAGCAGGTGTCTTTTACTTTCATGGCTATAGTCAGCATCTAGTGATTTTGGAGCCCAAGAAAATAAAATCTGTTACTGCTCCCACTTTTTCCGCATCTGTTTGCTGTGAAGTGATGGGACTGGACGCCATGATCTTAGTTTTTTAAATGTTGAGTTTTAAGAGGCTCTTTAGTTCCTCTTCACGTTCAGCCATTAGAATGGTATCATCTGCATATCTGAGGTTGGTATTCCTATTGGCAATCTTGATTTCAGCTTGTGATTCCTCCAGCCCAGCATTTCGAATGATATACTCTGCATAGAAGTTAAATAAGTGAGGTGACAATGTACTTGATGTACTCCTTTCCCAGTTTTGAACCACTCAGTTGTTCCGTGACCACTTCTAGCTGTTGCTTCTTGTTCTGCATACAGAACAAGATCTTACCTTCTGTTTTTCAGAAGATGGGTAAGATGGTCTGGTATTCCCATCTCTTTCAGAATTTTCCACAGTTCGTTGTGATCCAACCAAAGTCTCTAGTGTAGTCATGAAGGAGAAGTAGATGTTTTCCTGGAACTCTCTTGCTTTCTCTGTGATGCCAACTGTGAATGTTGGCAGTTTGACCTCTGGTTCCTCTGCCTTTTCTAAACCCACCTTGTATATCTGCTTCACTTACTGCTGAAGCCTAACTTGAGGGATTTTGAGCATAACCTTACTAGCATGTGAAATGAGTGCAATTGTACGGTAGTTTGAACATTCTTTGGCATTGTCCTTCTTTTGGATTAGGATGAAGCTTTTCTGGTCCTGTGGCCACTGCTGAGTTTTCCAAATTTGCTGACATATTGAGTATAACACTTTAACAGCAGCATCTTTTAGAATTTTAAATAGCTCAGCTGGAATTCTGCCACCTCCACTTAGTCCGTAGTAATATTTCCTAAGGCCCACTTGACTTCATACTCCAGGATGTCTGATTGTTGGTGAATGACCACACCATCTTGATTATCTGGGTCTTTGAGACCTATCTTGTATAGTTCTTCTGTGGATTCTTGCCACTTCTGAATCCCTTCTGCTTCTGTTAGGTCCTTTCCATTTCTCTCCTTTATTGTGCCCATCCTTGCACGAAATGTTCCCTTGATATCTCCAATTTTTGTTTTAGGTTTACAGATAATAAATTTATTTGTATAGTTGTGAAATCATATTCAGATTTGATTTAGGATATATTTTTCTTAAATTACCACATAGCATTGTTTAAAAAAAATTTAGGGACCATAACAGGAAATGTAGTTAACTTATCCTGAGTGTATCCCATTAACTTACAAATAAAAGACTTGTTGAAGTATTGAGTTGGCCAAAAGGTTCATTTGTTTTTTTCCATAAGATGGCTCTAGTAGTGTTTAGTTGTCTTTAACTTCATTCAAAACAATTTTCTTAGATTGTATTTTGACAGCTGTCATATCATTGTGCACTTATGAAACCTTATTAAACTTGGTGAACTTTTGTGTAGTCATTTTTATATTGAAAATGGAAGGAAAAACAAGATTTTCGTCATTTTATGATTTATTATTTCAAGAAAGGTAAAAATGCAAGTGAAACACAAAAGGATTTGTGCAGTATATGGAGAAGGTGCTAATCAAACATGTCAGAAGTGGCTTGCCAATTTTCCTGCTGGAAAAGGAAAATTTTCTCACTGGATGATACTCTGTGGTGGTTATACCAGTTGAAGTTGATAACAGTCAAATCAAGGCATCAATTGAGAACAATCAATGTTATACTACCTGAGAGATAGCTGACCTACTCCAAATATCCAAATCAAGCATTGAAAATCATTTGTACTAGCTTATGTTAATTGTTTTGATATTTGAGTTCCAGATAACTTTAGTGAAAAAGCCTGCTAGACTGTATTTCTGCATGCATTTCTCTGCTTACATTTAATGAAAAGGTTTTGTGATGGGTGATGAAAAGTGAATGCTGTACAATAATATGGAGCAGAAGAAATTGTGGGACAAGCAAAATGAGCCACCACCGACCATACCAAAGGCTGGTCTTCATCCTGAGATGGTGATGTTGTTTATATGAGGGGATTGGAAGGGAATCCTCTCATGAGTTCTTTCCAGAAAACCAAACAATTCCAGCAAGTACTGCTCTCGATGAGACCAACTGAAAGCAACAGCAGTTGATAATAAGCATCTGGAGTTAGTCAACAGAAAGTGCGTAATCTTCCATCAGGATAACACAAGACCTCTTTGTTGACCTTTTTATATCCTTTCTTTGATGCCCAGGCAAAAACTGTTACAGCTTGATTGGGAACTTTTGATTTATTCACTGTATTCACCAGACATTGCACTTTTGGAAGTCCATTTATTTTGGTATTTACAAAACTCTTAGTCGAAAGAAATTCATTTCTGTTGTTATTGTTCAGTTGCTCAGTCACGTCCCACTCTCTGCAACCCCATGCACTGCAGCACACCAGGCTTCCCTATCCTTCACCATCTCCTGGAGCTTGCTCAAACTTAAGATATGACACTGAAAGATGAACTCCCCAGGTTGGTAGGTGCCCAATATTCTACTGGAGAAGGATGAAGAAATAGCTCCAGAGGAATGAAAGGACTGAGCCAAAGCAGAAGCAGCACCCAGCTGTGGATGTGTCTGGTGGTGAAAGTAAAGTTCAAGGCTGTAAATAACTATATTGCATAGGAGCCTGGAATGTTAGGTCCATGAATCAAGGTAAATTAGAAGTGGTCAGACAGAGATGGCAAGAGTGACATTGACATTTTAGGAATCAGTGAACTAAAATAGACTGGAATGGGTGAATGGGCAAATTTAATTTAGATGACTGTTAAATCTATTGCTGTGGGCAAGAATCCCTTAGAAGAAATGGAGTAACTCTCATAGTCAACTCAGGAGTCTAAATGCTGTACTTGGGTGCAGTCTCAAAAATGACAGAATGATCTCTGTTTGTTTCCAAGGCAAACCATTCAGTATCACAGTGATCCAGGTCTGTGCCCCAACTGGTAATTCCAAAGAAACCGAAGTTAAACAGTTGTTTGAAAACCTACAAGATGTTCCTGAACTAACAGCAAAAACAGATGTCCTTTTCGTCACAGGGGACTAGAATGCAAAAGTAGGAAGTCAGGAGATACCAGGAATAACAGGCAAGTTACTGTCTGTAGAAGACTGTAAAAGGCATCTAGAAGAGATAGAAAGTTTTGGGAAAATGGAATTATGAAGTTATGTGAAAACTGTCAGAAGGTAGTGGAACAAAACGGTAAATAAATTAATAAAGTTCTTGGTGAAAATGAAAAATGTGTCTTATTTTTACTTTAAAAAAACAAACAAACAAACAAAAAAAAACTGAAGGAACTTTTTGGCCAGCTCAGTAGACATCTAGAGTTTAGGAATGGGAAAATCTATTTTTTTGCTGGTCCCAAAAAGGAGTTTTAAGTTTGATTTTTAAACTTTTGCCATGTAATTCTTTCTCATGGATTGTTTTGATGGTTATTTTGTATGATTGGCAGGGCTATTCACCTAAATCTTCTTTGAAATGATTTGAAAAATCTTGGGGAGTAGATGATTGAATAAGCAAAGTAATTCAGTCACCTAAGCACATGCTATTGGAATTCTAGCTTTGTGACAAAGCCTAACTGATACATAGTGCTTTATCATGGCCTGTAGAAAAATTGAAACAAATGCAAGGTGTAAAATGAAAACAATTTTCAAACTCACATCACTTCAGAAAGCTTTTATTTTGGAGTGTGATAAGACCTCTAAGGACCTGGTTGGCTTTCCGCTGGCGCTCTCCCTATTATAGCAACAGTACAGGCATTCTTCAGAAGGAGTGAACTAGAGGATCTTTTCCATGATTGAATATTCAAAGCAGGGAAGGTGTATAAAAAAATTGACAGCATTTTGATTCTGTTATGAAGATTGTTATTTTATGTACTTATCTTTTTCTTCTGTCTCCTTTTGGAGAGCAGTAGTTTAGAGGCAACTTCTCTCCTTTTTTGTGTGTGTGTGTGTGGCTTGTAAGACAGTTCATTTTGCATGCTGTAGCTGTAGTGGGTTTAAAATCCTCTTTGATTTTGGTCTTTAATTTCTAAATGACTGTTAATGTTAACTTTTATAGAGCTTTTGGACTTCCGATCCCATCTAATACAAAATTTCTTTGATTTAGAATGCTGTTACTTCTGCCTGATGAATTTGCTATTTCCTTTTCCCCATTACTCAGTGATGGAGAGATTACCATGTATGGGCACTTCCCTGGTGGCTCAGTGGGTAAGACTGCAAGCTTCCACTGCAGGGGGCACGGCCTTCAGTGCGTGTTTGGGGAACTAAGATCCCACATGCTGCGGTGCGGCCAAAAAATAAAAAGAGGGTGAGATTACCAGGTATTGCTTTTGTGTTCTTTGGGAACTCAGAAAACATATGAACCACTGTATTAAGGAGATCAGTGATTTAAAGGAAGAGTCTAAATCCAGGTCTGTTCTTCCTGTAAGAAGTGTTTTTGTTGATGCTTCAACTTGCATATCTTTTGGCCTCTTCCATTTGGCTCAGAATAAGAAAGGACCATCAGACAGAGTAACTATTTTGTATTAAGAAGTGAAAGTTACTGGTAGTGTGGAGAGTTGTGCTTTGCAGGAAATTTAAATATCCATTTTGTGGAAATATAATATGTTAGCACTTTGGCAGATTTACTAAGAGTGGAAAATAAGACAATTTATAATAAATCATTAAGTAAAAATAATGTTTTTTTTTGTAGTAATGGAAATGGGAAAAATCAAAGTTTGACGTTGCGCTCATTAAGAATGAGTATGATTGATGTTTATTGTTCACTGAGGTTTCTCAGTGTTAATTTTGGCAGTTGGATTGGAATGATAATCCTTTTGGGTTGAACCTGCTGTCCTAATTTTCTTGAATTATTAAAAGAAAGCCTGCATATATTTAAATGAACAATTACTCTTGCCTGGAAAATCCCATGGACGGAGGAGCCTGGTAGGCTTCAGTCCATGGGGTCGTGAAGAGTCAGACAAGATTGAGCTACTTCACTTTCACTTTTCACTTTCATGCATTGGAGAAGGAAATGGCATCCCACTCCAGTGTTCTTGCCTGGAGAGCCCCAGGGACAGCAGAGCCTGGTGGGCTGCCGTCTGTGGGGTCATACAGAGTCGGACATGACTGAAGTGACTTAGCAGCAGCTTAGCATGGGCATTTCAAAACTAGCTGTTCATTTTGTAAATCTGATTCATTTACCAAATATCTACGTCAGGAAAATGAATATAACAGCCTACCAGGTGTGAGTCAGAGGTAACCTTTCCTTAACTCCCTGTCCTCAGTCCTCCTGATTTGCCTTGATTACTTTATAGAAGGTGTAATAGTTTCTACTAGAGAGCAAACAACTTGACCTTACTTTAAATATTAGGCTGACTTATTTTAAGTACTAGGCATATTCAGTCAGAGTTGCAGAAAGGGACATTTTGTGTATTTAAAAACACTTCTCTGTTGATTTCTATTGTAACTTAAGTCCTACATAATAACAAAAGTTTATATTTAGTACATAATAAAAATCAATCTTGTTAAATATTCAATTCAAGAGATGTTTTGCCTTTTTATTGTATAGTCTCTAGGCATTTAATTCTATACTAATGCTTGCAAAAAGTTATTCAAATGGACAGTGACTCTTTATGACGTTATTAAAAAGACTCAAATATATCAAAATGACAGTACCTGTTAATCCTTTGTGGCTTCTGTACTTGTTCTTCTATACAAGTTTATTCTGTAATTGTAAGGAGCTGTTGCTTTATGAGTTGCAGTCAGCTATGTCTGCGAACAAGAAACTAAGTCTTATTCAGTTGATAGACCACTATAGATTAGATGATAAATTGCTACACTGTAATGGAAATGAAGAAGAATTTATAGGTATTTAGTTCATAATTTTTATCCAAATTATCTTTTTGAATGACAACTAAAAGATCCTTACACATTTTAAAGGGGAGTTATAAGCCATTAGGGCTTAGAGAAAGGCATCCTAATTCAATTTTGGGTGCACTCTGATGTATAAATGCAAACTACGTTCTAAAATGATTAGTATTTTGGATAAATTTATCAACCAAAACTTGACAGTTAAAGAAATATGAAAACAATTTAAATCAAGTTAAAAAATAATTTGGACAATTCTGGAAGTCAGTTTTAATACATTATGTTTTGTTTATTTTGATAAAAAGTTTCATTTTAAAAGTTAAAAAGCAGTCCAGTTGGTGAATCTAAACCTAAACTGGTCTGAAAATGTCTGCTTCTCTCTAAGTTTATGACCCTTGTTTCCATTCATTTATCACATACTTCCATTTCAACTGAACTAAACTTAAATATTTAAGTAATTGGATTAATGCATTATTCTAAGAACTTTCCATTTTCTAGATATGAGCCATACATTTTGGCATCACCCAATTATATGCTTGGGTTTAAAGAGAATTGTTGGTATATTTATAGAGTCACTGAATAATACTTGAAGATTTATTTTTTAAAAAGTGCTAGAAGTTAGAAGAATGGCTCAGAGAATACATTTTTAAGAAATTGAGGTAGATTCTGGCAGTGAAAATTGGCAAGACTAGCTTTGATATTTAGTAAAAATTCTTATTAAATTCTTATTCTAGATCTTATTAAATAGATGCGAGCAACATGGGAAAAAAAAAGGAATGAGTGCTAGAAGCCAGTGTGGATTACTCACTTTAAATTTTGTTAATTTCATTTTCTGAATAAGATTGCTAGATTGACAAAACAGGGACTTCTTTCAGAGTGGAGTGTGTTCTGCTTTTGATTGAAATTCTCAGACCAAGATAAACTAAGAATCCCCAAAGTAGTGTCTGTTTTGTAATAAAGCAATACTAATCAAAGTATGATTTGCATACCAGTTTCAGTTCATAAAAAGTTTGTGGTTTGACCTTGATCAGGTTGGTATTTAAGATTTTAAACTTGACTCTTAATTTCTGTTTTCACTCATAGAATATAGGAGGTTTGGACTAGACTATGTCTTGGCTTCCTTCCTTGCTCTAAATTTCTAATGCTTGGGGATAGTCTTACTTGGCTTACTTACTTATGATGGAATGAGATGCTCAAATATGTAAGACAAATGTGTACCAGTGAGGTAGAAATACATCAGCAGTCCCTATTTAGGTAACAAAAACCAACAGAACAGGTAGTTTTTCCTCCTTGAGTTATTTTCCCCTTTATTAGGTTTGTGCTGTCAGGCAAACAGTGTGGTTCGTTTATATTGTACTTTTGAAAACAAGCAAGTACATAACAAACCAGAGATTCCATTGTTGGTATCACAGTTATGATGGGAATTGTGTATTTGTCTACATCAGGAACCCAGGCTTAAAAACTGGGGCACAAAGATTGAAAACTTAGGCAGGAGTTTCTGAGAGCAGAACATAACCTTGGTCAGCTGGAGGTCTTCTAGGCTATGAGACAGGGATTCTCAAAGTACCTTTAAATTGGTCTCATGTGTGGGTAAGGCAGATCTTATTGGAGGTAAGTAAATGATCCCGATTAAAGTTAGAAGAAAGCAAAGTAATGCCTAGATCAGTGGTCTCATTTTGGGGAGGGGGTGTGTATATAAAAATTAAGTGGTTTTTTTTACTCTTATTTTATACACTGTTTTATTCTGCCTTCCCATGGAGAACCCGCTTCTCTGGTAGCTCAGACAGAAGAGTCTGCATGCAATGCAGGACACCCAGGTTCGACTCCTGGGTCAGGAAGACCCTCTGGAGAAGGAAATGGCTAACCATTCCAGTTTTCTTTCCTGGAGAATTCCATGGACAGAGGAGCCTGGTGGGCTACTGTCCACAGGGTTGCAAGAGTCAGACTTAACTGAGCATCTAACACTTTCACTCCCATGGAGAACACTGTCTATTTGGCCGACAGTGAATATTCTTTCCTTTTCCCCTTTTTGGAACAGTGTGATTCCGTGAAATGTTGAAAATAGGTTCTGCTGGCTTTCTTTCTTTGCATATAGAATGATTCAGTTCTTGTTAAAATAACTTCCAGTTTCAGGCCTCAAAGAAATACATTATAGTCACAGAGCAACTGTGGTACATATATATCCTGTTGTCTCTTATCTTGTTGCTGCCTCTGTATTCTTGAACACATTGACTTTTGAACAGACTGTCACCATAGTGCGTGTCTCTCATAGAGCAGGACCTGGGTGCCCTGGACAAAAACCACCATGACTGGCAGAGCAGGTACTCGGTGAACAGATTCAAAGAAGGGTCTGTTGTTCTTCCTCTGATTTCAGTTCCATTACTGCCAGTCTGGACTTCACTGTTAGCAGTAATATAGAGAAGCAGTAGATAGTTCCTCGGAGAAGGCAATGGCACCCTACTCCAGTACTCTTGCCTGGAAAACCCCGTGGACGGAGGAGCCTGGTAGGCTGCAGTCCATGGGGTCTCTAAGAGTCGGATACGACTGAACGACTTCACTTTCACTTTTTACTTTCATGCATTGGAGAAGGAAATGGCAACCCACTCCAGTGTTCTTGCCTGGAGAATCCCAGGGACGGGGGAGCCTGGTGGGCTGCCGTCTATGGGGTCACACAGAGTCGGACACGACTGAAGTGACTTAGCAGTAGCAGTAGCAGATAGTTCCTCTGATGAAGGCGGATAACACTGATGTCTAATTTCATAGGCCTTTATGAAGGTCAACCACCCTTGGGCTTTTTTTTAACCTACTTTCTCTCCACCTGGTTTTAGAAGAATCCATAGTGACTTAACCTTAAAAAAAAAGTTAGCTGTAAGGCATTCTGTTGCTAGAAACAGTGTGTTAATAAACAAGACTAAATAGAGATATGGGGGATTTTGAACACTTGACAGTACACATATTAAAGATTTACTACATTAGTGAGCACCATGCTTTTTCTAGTGTTGAATTTATTTAGCTTCCTTTTTTATTTTTAATATAAATTTATTATTATTTTTAAAATTTTCATATTGTCCTTTATTTTTTTAATTTAAATTTATTTATTTTAATTGGAAGCTAATTACTTTACAATATTGTATTGGTTTTTGCCATACATCAACATGTATAATATCATATATGAAATGAATCGCCAGTCCAGGTTAGCTTCCTTTTTAAATGGACTAGAAAACTTTGTATTTTTCAAATGTTTTATTGTTGTAATTTGATATAACCAAAGTCATTTGGTATAAGGATGGTAGACTTTTAAAATTGAATTTTTGAATTAAGTTGTGAATCATTACATAGTAGGTTCTATTTTATTTTAATTGGGGATGTAAAGGAATAAATGGGAGAGAAAATATTTGATTATATGTATGTATAATGTACATATGTATGTACAAAATATATGTATAATGAAAGGGAAAGGGTTTCTATTCTCAATAAACATTCTCTACCTAGTAATACTGTATTAAATAGTTCAGGTTTAGAATTTTATATAAAAATAGCTTATATTCAAAAAAATATGCTATATTTCTATAACGTAAAAAATTCATTTTCTTTTTGGCTGTGTGGGTCCTTGTTCGCGTGGGCTTTCTCTAGTTGCAGCAAGTGGAGGCTGCTCTCTAGTTGTTGTGCGTGGTCTTCCCTTTGAGGTGGCTTCTCATGTTGCAGAGCGCGGGTTCTAGCGTGCACGGGCTTCAGTAGTTGTGGCGTGAGGGCTTAGTTGCTGTGCAGCATGTGGAATCTTTCAGGACCAGGGATTGAATCCATGTCCTCTGCCTGCATTGGTAGGCGGATTCCCAATATATATTCCTATACATTCAGATTTGCAGAAAACAGAAATTGATAAATGTTAACTATTGAAAATTTGATGTTTTTATTCTTTATTGACTAAAAAGTGAAGAATGAAAATCATGAGAATTGTGGCAATAAACCATTTTATTTCAAAGGCAAATCATCTAAAACCTGTGGTAGGTTTTGAATAGAAAACTGTATCTCAGTGCAGCTTTATAACTCCGCAGGCTTCCCTGGTAGCTCAGCTGGTAAAGAATCCACCTGCAATGCAGGAAACCCCAGTTCGATTTCTGGATCAGGAACATCCTCTGGAGAATGGATAGGCTACCGACTCCAGTCTTCTTGGGCTTCCCTGGTGGCTCAGATGGTGAAGAATCCTGCTGCAATGCAGGAGATCTGGGTTTGATCCCTGGGTTGGAAAGATCCCCTGGAGGAGGGCATGGCAACTCACTCCAATATTCTTGCCTGGAAAATCCCATGGACAGAGGAGCCTGGCGGGCTGCAGTCCATGGAGTCTCAAAGAGTTGGACACGACTGAGGACTCACCCACTTATAACTCCACACTCAGGTTTGAGAACTGCCTTTGCAGGGCAGTGTATCCCTGGTGGCTCAGATGGTAAAGAATCTGGCTGCAGTGCAGGAGACCCAGGTTTGATCCCTGGGTCAGGAAGGTCCCCTGGAGAAGAGAACGGCTGCCTTCTCTAGTATTCTTGCCTGGAGAATTCCATGGACAAAGGAGCCTGGTGGACTGTAGGGCATGGTATCGCAAAGAGTTGAACATGACTGAGTGACTAACACTTTGACTTTGATATGTTGTGTTAGATGAGCAGCAAAATGAAGTTTCCCTCTTTTAATTTTATGAAATGGGCAAATACTCATCAAAGGAATATGATCCCTCCAGGGAATTTTTTGTTTAGTTAAGCAGAACACAAGATGAAGAGTGAAAGAAATGTTTACAAGGATTATTAAATCATTTTGGTGCAGGAGAGAAGCAGCATACTGAAGTTGGCTTTTAAAAATTAAGTATAACACAGATCAATTTCTCTGTGTTTGCAAGCATACATTGTCAATTAGGAGGACATTGAACAGGCCAAATAAGAAAAACAAAACAAAGCTTGGGAAAAGAACAAAAAATACTACTTTGATACTATGAATATAAGAAATAAAAAGCTTGATTTGAAATGAACTGAGATAGGGCATGGAATGCATTTTTTAAAATCATGCTTGCCTTGCCTTTGTCTCTTAGAAATCTGTAATGATTTGAAAATTGATTATAAACAATGAGTTGGATAAAACTTGAATAAAATGACTTTTGAACTGTCATATTTATAGTGATTTTAGTATAGGTAACAACATAAAGTTAAATCTTAAATTCATTCTATAAGCTTTGAAATAAAAAGCTTTTTTTCCAATGCATGTTCTTTAATAATGTATTCTGTCAGATAGGACATGCAAATGAAAGACTACTTGTATTGCAATTTAAATCTTTATTTTCATTTCTTTGTTTTTGGTAAGATATTAACTTTCTTGCAAGATTGTAACTGACCTTCAAATTAATTTTAAATATTCTGAAAAAAGCATAATTTCTTAGTAGAACTGAAAGATGGAGAAATCTACAGTTATAATAGTTTGCCAGTTCCCCAAAGTAGGTTTGTACCTTGATTCTGAGTTAATGAATATAACAACCTATTAATAATAGTACTTACTTAAAGTTAGGGAAAGTGTCAAAGCAGCCTATAGTGCCGCTGAACTTAAAAAGTAGACTGCTTTAAGGACTTTTATGCTACATCTTTGTATTGTCCCTTCATTGAAATTTTAACCTGTATGCAATTAATCATCATCTTTGAATATGAATAAGAAAAATACTGTGGTTTTAGAAAATTACTGCTCTTTTAGAAATGTTACTTAGGACTACGTGACAGGGTGCTATTAGTTTTTAAGTAAATTAGGTGCTCTGTCTTTAAATTAGGCCTAGAAAAATATTTGTAGCTGTAGTTTCACTTCAGCTGTCTAAAGGAAATAAAATATTTTGACTATAGTTCGAGAAATTTGACAACCTCATATTAAATCCAGGAGTCATTCTTTATTTAGTAGATGTCAGTTTACTTCTGCATTGTAAAATATATTACTAACCAGGATATTTGACATTTGTTCATATATTTTATTTTTCATGTGAGCGTCACGAAATGATTATTGATCTGTACCTAAACAGAGATTTTCTAATATTGCTAACTCTGTAATTCGGCAATCATTTAATTGTGTGCCTTTGCCTTTATATACTTGAAGAAGGCAATGGCAACCCACTCCAGTACTCTTGCCTGGAAAATCCCATGGACAGAGGAGCCTGGTAGGCTGCAGTCCATGTGGTTGCGAAGAGTCGGACACGACTGAGCGACTTCACTTTAACTTTTCACTTTCCTGCATTGGAGAAGGAAATGGCAACCCACTCCGGTGTTCTTGCCTGGAGAATCCCAGGGACAGGGGAGCCTGGTGGGCTGCCGTCTATGGGGTCGCACAGAGTCGGACACGACTGAAGCGACTTAGCAGCAGCCTTTATATACAGTGAGAAGGTTTTGAATGAAGTGTAAAATTGCCTAGGTGATGCTGTGAGTGAAAAGTGAAGTTGCTCAGTCGTGTCTGACTCTTTGCGACCCCATAGACGGTAGCCTACCAGGCTCCGCGGTCCATGGGATTTTCCAGGCAAGAATACTGGAGTGGGCTGCCATTTCCTTCTCCAGGGGATCTTCCCAACCCAGGGATCGAACCCAGGTCTCCTGCATTGCAGACAGATGCTTTACCTTCTGAGCCACTAGGGAAGCCTGTAAAGAACCTTAAATTATTGATGGATTTGATCATTTTTAAAGAATATTTAAATCGTTTCTTATTTGTTGGTGAATTGAATCATAGGTGTCTACAAAATTTAATGATCAGTGTGATCCACAGTTGTATTCTTAACTTCAGCACAGCCTTACTTAAATGTAATTGATGTTACCTAAAGCTTTACTTAAATTATCTTGAATTGGGTATTTTCCTTAATATAATAATCCATGGGCCTCTGTGTTTATAGTTCTGTTGTATTTTTCTTTGTTCCTGTTATCTTTGTATTCTTTTTATTCTTCATAGATTATGAACCTATGAGTGCAGAACTATGTCTTGTTTGCCTTTGTATTCTCACAGAACCCAGCACAATTTTTGGCAAAAAGAAAATTAGTATATTTTGTACCATGTATCTAATATTGCATATTTCTTATTATTCCTTCATAATGACAGATCTGTAATTTCTTTTCATGGTGGTAGTGAAAATAGAAACAAAGGTAGTGTAGGATTTTAAAAAGTTTCTTACTTCATTCACGTATATAATTTAGATAAAAGTAGCTCTTCACACACACATGACTTTGAACACTTGCTTTAAAACCATTGCAAGCTAATTGTTATGTATTTTAGATTTTTTTATGAGCATAATTGATATTAACAGAGACTTATTGAACACCTACTGTGTAAGTTGTGTGTTTTCTTATCCCAGTTGTTTTACTTTTGGAGCAAACTTACATTATAGTAACTTGGATGTGAGTCTTATATTTGTATTACTCAGAATTTTAAATAAAAAAATCTGAAGAGAATTTTAATGAATGAAAAGTATGGTTCTTGAGATTAAATGGTAACAAGCTGGGGAAATGTTTTATCATATAGGGAAGAAACATGTTTTCATCATAATACCTAACCAATGCCCGGTTCATCATTAACACTCATTGAGTAATTTAATGACTGACTGAGTGAACAACCAAATACAGTTGAAGAAGGTTGGTAGAGAGTAATTAATTGGCTAGGCTGGTGTGCATTGTTTGTTGATTAAAAGCTTCAATTTGACTTAAGGGGTATGGAAAACTTAATTACTTTGAGAACTCTTTATTAAGCAATGGATGCTTATTGGTTGTTGAGGCAAGAGAATCTTACTTCCTCTTTTGGGGTGCCGGCTGTTTTAGCTTTCATTCATTTTGGAGGGTGAAAGGGAAAGCAGTGTTAGGCACTAAGTAATGTGGACCTCATCTAATATATCACCAGTATTCTGTGTATGCTTTCGGCATTCTGTGGAATTGTATTACTGCTTGTTGGAAGTCAATGTCATGATCACTTTGTTTTATACTGAGATACCTTCTGGGAAAAGGCAGTGTAAAAAGTGCAGGTGTGCAATAGAAATTCATTTTCTGCAATAAAGTGGAACTTAGATTTCATATTCCTTTGGGAACAAGCAATAGAACTCTTGTCTGTTTTCCAGTTTAGACGTCTGTGATTTGATAACATAGGGTGAGTATAGGACACTGATTACTGTGAGGAGAGGAAGGTGGGAAAGATCAGGCTGGGATCCACTGGCAGCTTTATTACCTATGGTAGAGATAAGGATGTCTCCTGTTGATTTTTAGGAGGGAATGCCAGGGAGATGAGCTTTGTGCCCTAGCAGTCAGAACTGCAAATTTCAAACTGTTTTTAGTTTTCCTACACAAACTGTGCTGTTTTATCCTTTTGGCTTTTACTCATGCTCTTATGTATCTTTGGGACACACTTCACTTAACCCCTTCTTTGCATAGTTAATTCATGGTTTATTATGTCAAGGAGTATTTTAGCTGGGGAAACTGTCCCTACTATAGAATCCTGGGCATATATTTCTACCTTGGTAAAGTGAAGAGCAGGATAATTCATTGGGATGCAGGAAAAATATGTTAGTTTTTTTTGTTTATATATTTATCTTGAGAGAAAAAAATCTAAGCTTTTATAATATTTTTGTTATTGTTCAGTTGCCAAGTTGTGTCCAACTCTTTGTGACCCTATGGACTGCAGCGTGCAGGTCTTACTGTCACTCACCATCTGGACCGACAGCGACACTCTCATTGTCTCATATGTCTCATTGACACTTGTACATACAATGTGAGATATACACTGAGAAAGAGTGGGAGTTTGTGACAGGTTTATGTCAGTATCCACGGGTATTTGATTTCAGCACATTGCAGTGTGTTTTAGTTTGTTACATGGACCTAGTTATCTTAAACATTCAGAATTTTGGTTTCCCTTGACATGATAAACTAAGACTAAAGTTAACCATCTTCTCTGCCCCCCTCTTGTATGCCTTGAGATGTTGGAACACTTTAACTCTGTTCAGTTTTCTAATTCCAGTGTTAGTATTTTCAGTTAAGTTCAGTTGCTCAGCAAGTGTCTGACTCTTTGCGACCCCGTGGCCAGGCCTCCCTGTCCATCACCAACTCCCGGAGCTTGCTCAAACTCATGTCCATCGAGTCTGTGATGCCATCCAACCATCTCATCCATCCTCTGTCATCCCCTTCTTCTCTTGCCTTCCGTCAGTTTTGTGTATTTTTAAGACCTCCGACATTAGTTGTTACTTTCCCTCTTGGGTATTGTTTAGTCACTCAGTTGTGTCCAACTCTTTTAAAACCCCATGGACTGTAGCCCTGCAGGCTTCTCTGTGGGATTTCCCAGGCAAGAATACTGGAGTGGGTTGCCATTTCCTTCTCTAGGGGATCTTCCTGACCCAGGGATTGAAGCCGAAGTTTAAATTTCAGTGCCCATTTTTTGCTTCAATGAGTTACATTTATCCTTTTCTTAAATTTACTGAAGCTCATTTGGTGGACCATCATGTCCTGGAGAATTTCTGTATGCTTGTGAGAAGAATGTGTATTCTGTTCTCTTCTGCGACCACTATAATGTAAATCTTGGTGTGTTATTGTCCCAGAGGACAGTGAATAATGTATTCATTTCTCTTCATTCTTTTTTCTATATTCTGTTTTGTGTCAGTGATTTCCACCATTTTGTTTTGCTGATCACTTATCTGTTATCTTACATCACTTACTCTATTGATTCCTTCTAGTGTATTTTTTGTTTTAGTTATTGTTTTTCCATTTCTGTTTGTTCTTTAATTCTTCTATGCCTTGTTAAGCATTTCTTGCCTCTTCTTGATCTGTGTCTCCATTCTTTTACCAGTATCTTTGATTATCTTTACTATCATGGCTCTGAATTTAGGTAGATTGCATATCTCCACATCACTTAGTCATTCTGGGGTTTTATCTTGTTCCTTCATCTGGGATGTGTAGTTTGTCCAAATTCCTGTGATTGCAGTTTTCATTCCACAGGCTGCAGTAGTGTAGATCTTCTTGCTTCTGTGTCTGTCCTCTGGCAGATGTCTCAAAGGCTTGTGGGAGGGTCTAGTTCCTGCCCCCTACTGGGTGGAGCTGGGTCCTGTCCCTCTTTTGAACAGGGCTGTGCTCAGGAACACTTTATGTGGCCTATAGACTGATGTGATTAGATTAGATTAGAAAACTAGTCAATCTAATCACACTAGGACCACAGCCTTGTCTAACTCAGTGAAACTAAGCCATGCACATGGGGCAACCCAAGATGGGTGGGTCATGGTGGAGAGATTTGACAGAATGTGGTCCACTGAAGAAAGGAATGACAAACCACTTCAGTATTCTTGCCTTGAGAACCCCATGAACAGTATGAAAAGGCAAAATGATAGGATACTGAAAGAGAAACTCCCCAGCTCAGTAGGTGCCCAATATGCTACTGGAGATCAGTGGAGAAATAACTCCAGAAAGAATGAAGGGATGGAGCCAAAGCAAAAACAATACCCAGCTGTGGATATGACTGGTGATAGAAGCAAGGTCTGATGCTGTAAAGAGCAATATTGCATAGGAACCTGGAATGTCAGGTCCATGAATCTAGGCAAATTGGAAGTGGTCAAATAAGAGATGGCAAGAGTGAATGTCGACATTCTAGGAATCAGCAAACTGAAATGGACTGGAATGGGTGCATTTAACTCAGATGACCATTATATCTACTACTGCGGGCAGGAATCCCTCAGAAGAAATTGAGTGGCCATCATGGTCAACAAAAGAGTCCGAAATGCAGTACTTGGATGCAGTCTCAAAAACGACAGAATGACCTCTGTTTGTTTCCAAGGCAAACCATTCAATATCACAGTAATCCAAGTCTATGCCCCAACCAGTAACGCTGAAGAAGCTGAACGGTTCTATGAAGACCTACAAGACCTTTTAGAACTAACACCCAAAAAAGATGTCCTTTTCATTATAGGGGACTGGAAGGCAAAAGTAGGAAGTCAAGAACACCTGGACTAACAGGCAAATTTGGCCTTGGAATACGGAATGAAGCAGGGCAAAGACTAATAGAGTTTTGCCAAGAAAATGCACTGGTCGTAACAAACACCCTCTTCCAACAACACAAGAGAAGACTCTACACATGGACATCACCAGATGGTCAACACCAAAATCAGATTGATTATATTCTTTGCAGCCAAAGATGGAGAAGCTCTATTACAGTCAGCAAAAACAAGACCAGGAGCTGACTGTGGCTCAGACCATGAACTCCTTGATGCCAAATTCAGACTGAAATTGAAGAAAGTAGGGAAAACCACTAGACCATTCAGGTATGACCTAAATCATATCCCTTATGATTAATACAGTGGAAGTGAGAAATAGATTTAAGGGCCTAGATCTGATAGATAGAGTGCCTGATGAACTATGGAATGAGGTTTGTGACATTGTAAAGGAGACAGGGATCAAGACCGTCCCCATGGAAAAGAAATGCAAAAAAGCAGAATGGCTGTCTGGGGAGGCCTTACCAATAGCTGTGAAAAGAAGAGACGTGAAAAGCAAAGGAGAAAAGGAAAGATATAAACATCTGAATGCAGAGTTCCAAAGCATAGCAAGAAGAGATAAGAAAGCCTTCTTCAGTGATCAATGCAAAGAAATAGAGGAAAACAACAGAATGGGAAAGACTAGGGATCTCTTCAAGAAAATCACAGATACCAAAGGAACATTTCATGCAAAGATGGGCTCGATAAAGGACAGAAATGGTATGGACCTAACAGAAGCAGAAGATATTAAGAAGAGATGGCAAGAATACACAGAAGAACTGTACAAAAAAGATCTTCATGACCCAGATAATCACGAAGGTGTGATCACTGACCTAGAGCCAGACATCCTGGAATGTAAAGTCAAGTGGGCCTTAGAAAGCATCACTATGAACAAAGCTAGTGGAGGTGATAGAATTCCAGTTGAGCTATTCCAAATCCTGAAAGATGATGCTGTGAAAGTGCTGCACTCAATATGCCAGCAAATTTGGAAAACTCAGCAGTGGCCACAGGACTGGAAAAGGTCAGTTTTCATTCCAATCCCAAAGAAAGGCAATGCCAAAGAATGCTCAAACTACCACACAATTGCACTCATCTCACATGCTAGTAAAGTAATGCTCAAAATTCTCCAAGCCAGGCTTCAGAAATATGTGAACCGTGAACTTCCAGATGTTCAAGCTGGTTTTAGAAAAGGCAGAGGAACCAGAGATCAAATTGCCAACATCCACTGGATCATGGAAAAAGCAAGAGAGTTCCAGAAAAATATCTATTTCTGCTTTATTGACTATGCCAAAGCCTTTGACTGTGTGGATCACAATCAACTGTGGAAAATTCTGAAAGAGATGGGAATACCAGACCACCTGATCTGCCTCTTGAGAAATTTGTATGCAGGTCAGGAAGCAACAGTTAGAACTGGACATGGAACAACAGACTGGTTCCAAATAGGAAAAGGAGTATGTCAAGGCTGTATATTGTCACCCTGCTTATTTAACTTATATGCAGAGTACATCATGAGAAACACTGGACTGGAAGAAATACAAGCTGGAATCAAGATTGCCGGGAGAAATATCAATAACCTCAGATATGCAGATGACAACACCCTTATGGCAGAAAGTGAAGAGGCACTCAAAAGCCTCTTGATGAAAGTGAGAGAGGAGAGTGAAAAAGTTGGCTTAAGGCTCAACATTCAGAAAACAAAGATCATGGCATCCCGTTCCACCACTTCATGGGAAATAGATGGGGAAACAGTGGAAACAGTGTCAGACTTATTTTTCTGGGCTCCAAAATCACTACAGATGGTGACTGCAGCCATGAAATTAAAAGACGCTTACTCCTTGGAAGGAAAGTTATGTCCAACCTAGATAGCATTTTCAAAAGCAGAGACATTAGTTTGCCAACAAAGGTTCGTCTAGTCAAGGCTATGGTTTTTCCAGTGGTCATGTATGGATGTGAGAGTTGGACTGTGAAGAAGGCCGAGCGCCGAAGAATTGATGCTTTTGAACTGTGGTGTTGGAGAAGACTCTTGAGAGTCCCTTGGACTGCAAGGAGATCCAACCAGTCCATTCTGAAGATCAGCCCTGGGATTTCTTTGGAAGGAATGATGCTAAAGCTGAAACTGCAGTACTTTGGCTACCTCATGCAAAGAGTTGACTCATTGGAAAAGACTCTGATGCTGGGAGGGATTGGGGGCAGGAGGAGAAGGGGACGACAGAGGATGAGATGGCTGGATGGCATCACTGACTCGATGGACATGAGTCTGAGTGAACTCTGGGAGTTGGTGATGGACAGGGAGGCCTGACATGCTGCGATTCATGGGGTCGCAAAGAGTCGGACAGGACTGAGCGTCTGATCTGATCTGATCTGATCTGATAGACTGATGAGTGGTGCTGTGTTGCTTCCCTATTGGTTGTTTGGCCTGAGGCATCCCAGTGTTGGCATATAGGGGCTGTTGGATGGGGCTAGGTCTTGGGAGGAAGTGGCAGCCTCTAGGAGCTATGATAGACCCAGACAGTATGTTGAAAAGCAAAAACATCTCTTTGCCGACACAGATCCATATAAATAAGAATTGGCCTGTTAATTTCTCTTTTACTCTGTTCTGAATTGGGATGTTTTTGTATTCAATCTTAGTATTATTTATTGAGATGTAGGAATTTTCATTTAAGCATTGGGAATTAAATTGTAATTCAGTTATGTCGTACCTGCTTTATTGTGAGATATATTTGAATAATCTAAATGATTCTTTGTCCCAGAAAGTTACTGAAACTATGAGTAGAAGGAGTGAGGTTATTTTGAGAAATGGGAATGGTTCCGGCTGTTGATGGTAAAGTTGATTGCCCGAATTTTTGACACTCAGGCATTATTAGGCCCCTAGCATCTTTTGTTTCTGAGGGTTATATCTTTTGATATTTACTGTATTAGAAATAAACACAGAGTTTTTATAGCAATTTAAAATAGCACACTCTTTATATGTTAATGTGTTTTTAATGTAAAATAAACATTTAAAAAATTAGTGAAAAAGTGACACTGTTGTATTTCTTGCAAATCTGTTTAACATCTGGCTAGACAGAATTAAAACCAACTAGATTCTAACAACAACTTTGGAGATCAGTCTGTAACATATTTTGTTGAAGTATATGAAGAAAGTTTGGCCTCATTTTTGTACTTGGAAGAGGAGTTTTGAAATAGCTCTACTTAGTAATTGTGGCTCTTCTTTGCTACTACACTAGAACTCAACCAGGGATAGTTTCTTGAATATCAGTTGCAATGTAGAATATAAAACCACATCAGTAACATTTTGTTCTCTGTTACAGTGAAATTCTTTGGTCTCTCATGCACTCTGCAAAGACCTTCTACTTATGTATTATTTTTTAACTTTATGCTTTGTTTATTTGGAAGATACTTGTTCTATGAGTTATGCAGACTTTTCCAAATGGCGACTCATTCCATTTTTGTTGTATCACCCCACACATTTTTTAATATCACCACCATTGTTATTAAGAGAAGTCTTTAACTATTGCGATGCTATCCAGTGTGCAGTGAATACAAGTTTTCTGAAAAACTCAAATTTTCTCTTGAAGGCTTGATTTTCTCAGTGGCAATAAATACTGTCAATTGTTTTTCTTGAAAAAATAGCTCACTTTTGTTTATTTTGGGGGCAGTGTTGCACATTCCCAAGGTTCGAAAACTATTGTCCGTGCTCTCTATACTGATACTACTAGGAACTTTTAGTTTACCTGTAGTTGAAGAAGTTGGATTTATTACTTGTGGCAGTGAGGGAGAATGCTTCCTGTAGAACCATGGAGTCTTTTAGTAGGAATTTGTCATAAAGGGTTTATTATAGGTCTTGAGTGTGTTAGATAATTCAAGAGAGGGTTAAAAGAAGGTGACTTTTCTCTGGATTAGTTGCTGGGGGGTATAAGCATTATTCTGTAATTGGGTATCTTAAATCTCATATGTAAAGAGATAGAAATAAATGCAGTCTAAAGGTTTAATTGGTAAAGAAGCAGCGGTTACTGTTATGAGCCAAGAAAGGAGGATGTTTGGTCATTTTGTGGTTTGGATGATGTTCACGTTTTTGTTTTGATCCATCATGGTTAGAATGGCCTTATCTGTTTTTGATATTCAGTTTATGTTTAGTAGGAGAACATTAAGACTTAGCTGTGAGGGTCAGGTCTCCACTGATAGTAGCAGACATGTTTCTATCTTTTACAGTTACTTTTGTAGTTTGTCAATTATTCTTTCAAGTAATCATGACATGCATGCAAAAAGTGTCGAGTTTGATTTGCAGCTTTAACAATCTCATGAGTGCTTTCCTCAAGGTAACCATTGAATTTCACTGTGTGCTGTTTATGCACACTTCTTATTTGTTCAGGTAGAATGTTAAAAAGAGTTGTTGTAGGGTTCTGAATCAAGGCTCCTCAAAATATATGTCCATATCTTATGTCTGATTCCTGGAACCTGTGAGTGTTACTTGAATCAGAAAAAGGATCTTTGCAGATGTAATTAAGTTAAAAATCTTGAGATCACTTTGGATTATCCAAGTGGTGCCTAAATCCAGTTAGTATTTAGGATCCAGTTAGTGTTGTTCAGTCCATATGGATGAGAGACACAGAAGAGAAGGCACATTGGGAGACAAGAAAGAGGCAATGTGTGATCGTGGAAACAGAGATTGATGTGACAAGAAGTCAAGGAACACGTGGAGCCAGAAGAAATTGGAAGAGACAAGGAATGAATTCTCCCATAGAATCTCTGGAGGGAGTGTGGCTTGCTGACACTCGATATTGGACTTCTGGACTCCAGAACTCCTGGAGAATAAATGTCTGTTTTAAGCCACCAAATAGCCACTTGTGGTTATTTGTTATGGCAGCCTCAGCAAACAGATGCACTTATATATGTAAGGGTTGAGATTTAATGAAATCAATTATTTTTACTGGTTTATAACGGGCATTAGTAAGTGAAACTGACATCTTCTATTATAGGGAGTGTGTGAAGGAGGAGAATACGATGATGCTTGTACAGTTTGTTGCCAAAGCCTTGATTGGTGCTAATGCACTGGCATTTTCATCCACTGTGGGTGTCATATCACAACTGAAAATGTCAATATGGTGAAACAGAGTTATTATGAAGATAGATATGACCTTGCCGACTCCTGAAAGGGTATTGGTGGGGGATGTGTGTCGTGGACCATTTGGAGAACCACAGGCTAAGGAAACCTGACTCAATTTCAGAACCCAGATTGAAAATGAAGAACTTTCTTCTTGAAACTCGCTTTGTTATGGCACAAGATACTGCAGGCACTATATTCTTTTTTACTGCCAACTCTGATGTAAACTGTAGCATAATGTCTTGACTTATAATAGTTCTGTTGAATCGGAACTTGTTTAGTATTATGAACCTTACTGTACTCATATAAATGAGCAGGGAAGAATGATTTATCTCCCTAAGTTTATTGAAACCCAACTCAAACTCAGCTTTTTCTTCTGCCCACTAATTGGCCCACTAACTGGCTGTTCCTTGCAGAGATGTACCTAAAACAGCAATACTTTTTGTTGGGTGTCTTGTCTTTTGATGGAGTCTACTTATCTACCTTCATTCTTTACATAACATAGTTCTTTTGGAACAATTAAAAAAATATTTTTTTAAATTTATGGTTTATTCTTCTACCTAGTTGTATTAGATCTGTGAGCCTTTCCTCTCTCCTCTCCATGGTTCCTAAGTTGTGCACATGTATGCTCACAGATACACACTCAAATGCACCTTTCACTTCATTATCTACCTGTTTCTTAGCCTTTTTGTGGAATTATTGCAGAATTACAAATATTGATTTCCAAAAATATTAAAGGTTTATTGTTAGCTTAGTTATAACCAAACTGATGAGGACAAAATACAGTAAGGATAATTCATTTACATTTTAGAATTGCCTATAAGAAGGAATTTTAAGCTTACCAATGTTTAAAACCTCATAATACAATATATTCTCATTTAATTGTTTTGAAATGTGCTGTAGCGCTGAGAAGGGAGACCCAGCCCTGAAACTGTTAGTTGGGAGTATGAGCACTGGGCTTAGAGAAACATAAAATAAGATATTTTGCTTAAATTAAACAAGGGAGAAAGTACTTGTTCACAAACACAAAAAGAATGCTGAGTTGGAGAATGTACCAGAGCTTCAAGGTAGTGTAAATGCATTCTCTTAGTGGGTGAACAGAGTAAAGGTGTTCTCATGAAAAACTATCACAGCAAAAGCAGTTTCTGTGTAAGCAATTAAGGAGAGTCTATATAAATACTTAGCAATACTAGTTTTGTTTTTTTCCCCCATTGGCTTGGAACCAGAGGAGAATCCAGGGTGTTGTCCTACTTATATCTAGTAGAAAATGTGGTTCTCTGGTAAAAATTGATGCTGTAATTCAGTATACAGTGTGGGAATAGATTTGCCTTAGTTTGTTGCACATGGTGAGGTGAGAGTCGTTTGTTGGCAGTGTGAGTAGTCTAGCATATTGTGGGCATTGCCTTGCGCAGGCATTTAGTTTGCACATCTTTTTTCACATTGCTGAATTATTTACCACCATTCATCCACTTACCATAATATAAAACTTTGTTGATTATCTGCTGTGTCTGCAATCATCGTCCCTCTCTTTTTGTTGGTCGGTGGGGATTTATGCTTATTTCTTGTATGCTTTGTAATTAATTCTTTTCTGGAGGGAACAGAAAAGGGTACACTCATTCCATTGCCTGTACTGGGAATCTAAGCCTTGATCGATCACCAAGTCTTGCATTATACTTTGGACATTTAACTTTTTTCTCAAATTCTTGGAACCTGTGCCTATTTACACTAGAAAATATTGTTTCACATTCTTCTCTGCTGCTCCAAACCAGTGCCCCTATCATCTTTCTTACACTATTCTGTTCCCCAGCCAAGAAGATTTGTGTGCTTTCCTGTTTATAGTTTGTATTACAGTAAAATATGGGCATATTAAATAAGCTGTTTCACAGTGTTCCTGATATGTTTTGAGAAAGGATCTAGGTTTGGATCTTCTCTCCAGTGAAAAATCTCATGTTGCCAACTATTTAGAAATAACTGCCTGCTTTAAGCTGAATCTCACTTGCAAGGCAGTGGCAACCCCACTCCAGTACTCTTGCCTGGAAAATCCCATGGACGGAGGAGCCTGGTGGGCTGCAGTCCATGGGGTCGCTAAGAGTCGGGCACGACTGAGCAACTTCACTTTCACTTTTCAGTTTCATGCATTGGAGAAGGAAATGGCAACCCACTCCAGCATTCTTGCCTGGAGAATCCCAGGGACGGGGGAGCCTGGTGGGCTTCCATCTATGGGATCGCACAGAATCAGACACGACTGAAGCGACTTAGCAGCAGCAGTAGCTTGCTTTAAGCTGAATCTCACTTGATAAAGTAGACTTATTCGTTTATATAACTATATGTCTGATACCTATTGACCCTTGGTAATTTGTTACAACTTTTCTTACATGTTTGCTTTTCCTGAAAGGACTCAGTATCATGTAACTTTATAAGTAAAATAGAACACAGTGAAATTTTCAAAACATAATCAGAATTGGACATTGGCTCATTTAAATGGTTGGTATTGCCAAATGTGTCCACTTCTAAAAGAACTGAAATAAATGTGAAAGCTGTCTTTGGCTCATTAGTGAAATGAAGGAAACATTGTGAATATGAGGGTGAGTTGTCATGGGAAATTAAAGGGAAATGAAATATGTTAATAATCTTAAATTGGTTTTGCTATGCATACCAATTTTTTTTAATGTGTCAGGTTACGCTTGCTAGCAGATGGATGCTGTGAAGACTTTGACCTTCACAGGGAAACATACAGTTCATTTGACATTTGAAACATACAGTTCATTTGACAATTGAGTGAATGTATCAACAGCAAAAAAATTGAGTGAGATACTCTGTTTAATTTAGGAATTGACGACCAGCTAATTGAAAAGAGTGAAAAGGAGAAACGAGCGCTACAGCTTTGGTACCTGGGTCAAATTGTAGAAACTCTAGCATTATACAGTTAAAGTCAGCATCTCAAAACAATGCTTGTTCTTGGTTTGCTCAAATAGCAGGCTGTCCCAAGCCATAAGTCACCTTTCTAAATTTCCCTGGTCAAATACTTACACTGTAAGTATTGGGTTGGCCAAAAAGTTCATTTATGTTTTTCTGTATGATATCACGGAAAAAAAAAAACCCACAGGAACTTTTTGGCTGACCCAGTATATATCTGTGACATCAAAAAAATTGACGTGATGTTAAAAGTACTCATGCTTTTTGTTTTTGTCATTTTGTCAAATCTTCATATCTCCATACTTTTAGTGCAGAATCATAAAGTTGTTTTTTTTTTTTTAATTTCATCATTTAATGTTAATATTTATCATGATTTTTATCATCTTATAAAGGAATATCTGTATTTTTTAAAATTTAATTTTATTTTAGAAGTATAATTTATATGTAGCACAGGCACAGATTTTCACTGAGTTTCCCTTATGCCCTTTTCTAGCCCCCTGCTGTCCTCTAACACAGCCATGACTATTCATTCAGTTAGCTTATTAGCTTTGTCCATTTTAGGACTTCACATAAACATAATTATATACTGTTTTATATCTGTTTGTTTTTTTTTTTTTCGTTCAGTGTGTTTTGAAAATTCCTTCGTGTTGTTGGATGTATGAATATTTCATTTTAATGCTGAGCTGTATTCCATTGTGTGACTATAGTACAGTTTATCTGTTCTCATGTTGATGGGCATTTGAGTTATTTCTACTTCTTGGCTAGTATGAATAAAACTGTTGTGATCAATTGTGTACAGATCACATTAGTGTTCGTATCTGTTGGGCAAATGCCTAGGAAGAAAATTTCTGAGTAGTTGTATGTTTTAATAAAGCAGTGGTTCTCAGCTGTAGATGATTTTGCCAACGTGGGGGACATTTGGCCGTGTCTGGAAATATTTTTGGTAATGATGACTGAGTGAAGGTTGGATAGAGGTCCAAGAGACTGCTAAATAACATACAAAGCCCAAGACAGCTCTGAATCCAAAGACTTATTTGGTACACAGTATCTATAATGCTGAGGTTGAGAATTCCTGTTTAAAAAAAAATTGCTGAACAATATTCCAGAGTAGTGTTATTGTACATGACCGTTTCTATTTGTTCCGTGTATGTTATAAAATTTGATATTAGTCTTAAATTTAGTTATTCTAGTGGTGTTCTGTTTATGGTTTTTAATTTGCATTTCCTTAATAAGATAGTGATGTTAAGCATTTTTTCTTGTGCTTTTGACCATTTCTGTATCTTTCTTTTTCCAGTTTTGAGATAACTGACATAACATTGTGTCAGTTTAAGGTGTATAATGTGATGCTTCGATATATTAATAGACTGTGAAATGATTACCACAATAAGGTTAATGAACACATCCATCATCTCACATGATTACCTTTTTTTCTATGTGTGTGACAAGAACATGTAAGACCTATCCTTTTAGCAACTTTGAAGTATGCGATATAATATTGTTAACTGTAGTCACCATGCTTTACATTAGATCCCCAGAACTTATTCCTCTTAGAACTTGAAGTTTGACCACCAGCATACATATTCTATTCTCTGCCCCTGGCAACCACCAACCTACTTAGATTCCACATGTAAATAAGATCATATATATATATATATCTGTTTTGCCTTTCTCTGCCTAACTTATTTCACTTAACATAATACACTCAAGTTCCATCCATGTTGTCACAAATGGCAGGCTGAATAATATTTCATTGTTTTATTTTCACAAAGCTGTAGTAAGACAGTATGGTGTTCACATAAAAACAGGTACATGGATTAATGGAACAGAATTAAGAGCCCAGAAATAAACCCATGCAAAAATGGTTAACTAATATTTGATAAGGGAGCTGGAAATACTCAATGGGTAGAACATAGTCTCTTCAATAATTGGTGCTGGGAAAACTGGATATCCATGTGCAAAAGAATGAAACTGGGCCCCTAACTTAAACCACTTAAAAATTGACTTGGAATGAATTAAGGTTTAAATGTAAGACTTGAAACCATAAGAATCCTAGAAGAAATAACAAAGTATGGTATGACAACACAGGCAAAACAAACAAACAAAAACAAAAACATACAGGGTGTGATTATATTAAACTGAAAAGCTTCTGCACAGCAAAACAAACAAGCAAGCAACAACAACAAATGTAGAGGTAGCTTAGGGGATGGAAGAAATATTTGCAAACCACATATCTGATAAGGAACTATAACATCCAAGATAGTCAAGGAATTCATACAGTTAAATAGCAAAAGGTCAGTCTGGTTCAAAAAACAGGCAGAAGACTTGAATAGACATTTTTTTCAAAGAAGACATAAAATGGCCAACAGGTACGTGAAAATGTACTCAATACCACTAATCATTACGAGCAAATCAGAGCCACCTGTGAAATATCATCTCATACCTATTAGAATGGCTATTATCAAAAATACAAAAGAAAACAAAATGCGATTATATGGAAAAAAACAAACCTTGAGCCCTGTTGGTAATATAAACTGGTCTAACCACCATAGGGAACAATGTGGAGGTTCCTTAAAAAATTAAAATTAGAACTGCTGTATGATCCAGCAATTCCACTTCTTGGTATATAACTAAAGGAAATGAAGCCACTACCTTGAAGATATATCTGTATACCATTTTTTATTGCAGCATGATTTACAGAAGCTAAGACATGGAAATCAACCTAAGTGTCCTGTATCTTTTGCAAAATTTTCTCTGTAAGTCTTTTGTCCAATGGAAAAACTGAATTGTTCAGACAGTCTTGTTAAGAATACTTTTCCAGACATATCTCTGCCATACATTTTCTCATAGTCTGTAGCTTTCCTTTTATTTTATTAATGGTATCATTTGAAGTACACAAATTTAAAACTTTAGTGTAATTCATAACTTTTATTTCCCTTTTTGCTCATGCTTTCTGTGCCCTATGAAGGCTTTCCTTATACAAAGATATCACAAAGATACTCTTCTTGGTTATCATCTAGAAGCTTTATTTAGGTTTCATATTCTATTAGAATGGATTTTTTAAATATATGGTATGAAGTGGGGATCAATATGTATTTATTTCCATGTGCATTTTCAGATCTTACAGACCATTTCTTCAAAGGACTATTTTTACCCCTGATAAATTACTTTGTATTCTGCCTAAACTCAATTATCTATTTTGTGGGTACATTGTTGAACTCAGTTCTGTGTTTGATGTGTATCCTTATTGCCAATATCACACTGCCTTAATTACTATAGTTTTTAGTAGTCATGGAAACAGGTATAATGCAAACCCTTCAATTTCATTTTTCTTCAATATTATTTTATCTAGCCTAAATCTTTTGAATTTCCATATAAATTTTAGAGTGTGCTTATTAGATAATATGATGTTAGAATTTTAATGATGATGACATTGATCAGTTTGAGTCAGTTCAGTTCAGTTCAGTTCAGTCGCTCAGTCACGTCCGACTCTTTGCGACCCCATGAATCGCAGCACGCCAGGCCTCCCTGTCCATCACCAACTCCCAGAGTTCACTCAGACTCATGTCCATCGAGTCAGTGATGCCATCCAGCCATCTCATCCTCTGTCGTCCCCTTGTCCTCCTGCCCCCAATCCCTCCCAGCATCAGAGTCTTTTCCAATGAGTCAACTCTTTGCATGAGGTGGCCAAAGTACTGCAGTTTCAGCTTTAGCATCATTCCCTCCAAAGAAATCCCAGCCAGGGCTGATCTCCTTCAGAATGGACTGGTTGGATCTCCTTGCAGTCCATGGGACTCTCAAGAGTCTTCTCCAACACCACAGTTCAAAGGCATCAATTCTTTGGCACTCAGCCTTCTTCACAGTCCAACTCTCACATCCATACATGACCACAGGAAAAACCATAGCCTTGACTAGACGAACCTTGTTGGCAAAGTAATGTCTCTGCTTTTGAATATGCTATCTAGGTTGGACATAACTTTCCTTCCAAGGAGTAAGCGTCTTTTAATTTCATGGCTGCAGTCACCATCTGCAGTGATTTTGGAGCCCAAAAAATAAAGTCTGACACTGTTACCACTGTTTCCCCATCTATTTTCCATGAAGTGATGGGACCAGATGCCATGATCTTAGTTTTCTGAATGTTGAGCTTTAAGCCAACTTTTTCACTCTCCGCTTTCACTTTCATCAAGAGGCTTTTTAGTTCCTCTTCACTTTCTGCCATAAGGGTGGTGTGATCTGCATATCTGAGGTTATTGATATTTCTCCCAGCAATCTTGATTCCAGCTTGTATTTCTTCCAGTCCAGTGTTTCTCATGATGTACTCTGCATAGAAGTTAAATAAGCAGGGTGACAATATACAGCCTTGACGTACTCCTTTTCCTATTTGGAACCAGTATGTTGTTCTGTGTCCAGTTCTAACTGTTGCTTCCTGACCTGCATACAAATTTCTCAAGAGGCAGATCAGGTGGTCTGGTATTCCCATCTCTTTCAGAATTTTCCACAGTTTATTGTGATCCACACAGTCAAAGGCTTTGGCATAGTCAATAAAGCAGAAATAGATGTTTTTCTGGAACTCTCTTGCTTTTTCCATGATCCAGCAAATGTTGGCAATTTGATCTCTGGTTCCTCTGCCTTTTCTAAAACCAGCTTGAACATCTGGAAGTTCACGGTTCACATATTGCTGAAGCCTGGCTTGGAGAATTTTGAGCATTACTTTACTAGCGTGTGAGATGAGTGCAGTTGTGCGGTAGTTTGAGCATTCTTTGGCATTGCCTTTCTTTGGGATTGGAATGAAAACTGACCTTTTCCCGTCCTGTGGCCACTGCTGAGTTTTCCAAATTTGCTGGCATATTGAGTGCAGGACTTTCACAGCATCATCTTTCAGGATTTGAAATAGCTTAATTGATATATTAAAGTAATACCAATAATATTGAGTCAGTTGACAAACATGGACTCTCTCCATTTGTTTCTTTAGAGCTTTAATTTCTGACATTGTTTTAAAATTTTCTTTTGCAGTTCTCAAAAAGTTTTATGTTTCTTTTATGGTATTTTAATGGTTGTTGTTGTTTTTTTTTTTATTTTATTTTATTTTTAAACTTTACAATATTGTATTAGTTTTGCCAAATATCGAAATGAATCCACCACAGGTATACCTCGTTCCCCATCCTGAACCCTCCTCCCTCCTCCCTCCCTACCCTCCCTCTGGGTCGTCCCAGTGCACCAGCCCCAAGCATCCAGTACCGTGTATCGAACCTGGACTGGCGACTCGTTTCATACATGATATTATGCATGTTTTAGTGCTATTCTCCCAAATCTCCCCACCCTCTCCCTCTCCCACAGAGTCTATAAGACTGATCTATACATCAGTGTCTCTTTTGCTGTCTCATACACAGGGTTATTGTTACCATCTTTCTAAATTCCATATATATGCGTTAGTATACTGTATTGGTGTTTTTCTTTCTGGCTTACTTTACTCTGTATAATAGGTTCCAGTTTCATCCATCTCATTAGAACTGATTCAAATGTATTCTTTTTAATGGCTGAGTAATACTCCATTGTGTATATGTACCACAGCTTTCTTATCCATTCATCTGCTGATGGACATCTAGGTTGCTTGCATGTCCTGGCTATTATAAACAGTGCTGCGATGAACATTGGGGTACACGTGTCTCTTTCCCTTCTGGTTTCCTCAGTGTGTATGCCCAGCAGTGGGATTGCTGGATCATAAGGCAGTTCTATTTCCAGTTTTTTAAGGCATCTCCACACTGTTCTCCATAGTGGCTGTACTAGTTTGCATTCCCACGAACAGTATAAGAGAGTTCCCTTTTCTCCACACCCTCTCCAGCATTTATTGCTTGTAGACTTTTGGATCGCAGCCATTCTGACTGGCGTGAAATGGTTACTCATAGTGGTTTTGATTTGCATTTCTCTGATAATGAGTGATGTTGAGCATCTTTTCATGTGTTTGTTAGCCATCTGTATGTCTTCTTTGGAGAAATGTCTGTTTAGTTCTTTGGCCCATTTTTTGATTGGGTCATTTATTTTTCTGGAGTTGAGCTGTAGGAGTTGCTTGTATATGTTTGAGATTAGTTGTTTGTCCATTGCTTCATTTACTATTATTTTCTCCCATTCTGAAGGCTGCCTTTTCACCTTGCTAATAGTTTTTAAGACTTAATTTTTTAATAGTAGTTTTGGGTTCATGACAAAATTGAGAGGAAGGTACAGAGATTTCCTGTTACCCTCTTATCCCCCACATGGATAGACTACCTCAAGGGGATACAGTTGTTAAAATTGATACCTATATCGACACAGTGTAATCACCCAAAGGACACACTTTACATTAGGGTGTACTTTGAGTATTGTAAATTCTATGGGTTTTGAAACAGTGTGTAATGACCCTCATCCACCATTATAGTATCATACAGAATATTTTCACCATCCTGAAAATCCTCTTTGCTTTCCTTTTTGTATATTTCTTTTTAAGTATTTTATGATTTTTTTGATAATATATAACTGTTATTTGAAAAAATATTAAATTGTTGCTGGTACAGCAAACAGAGTACAATGGGTGCTTTGATTTTTGCATTCTGTAAAATTGGTAAATTTACATGTTATTTCTATTAAGATGTCTTTTTTAGTGGGTCTTTAGGATTTTCAGTATGAACAATTTAGTCATCTGAGAGTAGAGAGTTTTAATTTTTTCTTTTCAATTTCTGTGCTTTTATTCATTTTTCCTGCCTGCAGCAATGGCTAGGACCTCCAATGTAATGTTGAGTAGAAGTGGTGACAGCACACTGTTTGCAGATGATATGATTCTCTACAAAGAAAGCCCTAACGCTGGTCAGAATGGCCGCCAAACAATAAATGTTGGAGAGGTTGTGCAGAAAACGGAACTCTCTTACACTGTTGGTGGGAAGCAAACTAGTAACAGCCACTATGGAGAACAGTGTGGAGATGTGTTAGAAAACCGGAAATAGAATTTCCATATGACCCAGCAATCCCACTGCTAGGCATACACACCGAGGAAACCAGAATTGAACAAGACACGTCTACCCCGATGTTCATTGCATCACTGTTTGCAATAGTTAGAGCATGGAAGCAACCTAGTTGTCCGTTGCCAGATGAATGGATAAGGAATTTGTGGTGCACATACACAATGGAATAGTACTCAGCTATAAAAAAGAACACATTTGAGTCAGTTCTAATGAGGTGGATAAAAGTGGAGCCCATTATACAGAGTGAAGTAAGTCAGAAAGAGAAACACCAATAGAGTATATTAATGCATGTCTATGGATTTAGAAAGACGGTAAAGACGACCCTATATGCAAGACAGTAAAAGAGATGCAGATGTAAAGAACAGACTTACGGACTATGTGGGAGTAGGCAAGGGTGGGATGATTTGAGAGAACAGCGCTGAAACATGTATATTGCCGTATGTAAGATAGAGGACCAGTACAAGTTCAATGCATGAAGCAGGACACTCAAAGTTGGTGCTCTGGGACAACCCAGAGGGATGGGGTGGGGAGGGAGGTGGGAGGGGGGTTCAGGGTAGGGGGACACATGTGCACCCATGGCAGATTCATGTCAGTGTATGGCAAAAACTGCAGCAATATTGTAAAGTAATTAACCTCCAATTAATTGATTTAAAAAAAGAACTTAAAAAGTGGTGAGAGCAGTCATTCTTGCCTTTTTGCTGATATCTTTATATGCACAGTTGATTAGGCAGTTTTCTTGGGAAGGGCCTCACCATTCACCATGAGAACCTTAAAATTAGAGTTTTTTTCCCACATAGTGGCTATGGAGAAACTCAGAAATTCATAGCAAAAGGAGGATTTGACATGCTCTTGTTGGCTTAAAGATAGTGGGGGGCCAAATGAGAAGGTAGTTTTAAGGAAATGAGAGAAATTCATAGCTGACAGCCAGCAAGGAAATAGGGACTTCCATCCTATAATCTCAAGGAACTAAATTCTGCCAAAAAAGTGTGAGCCAGGAAGCAGATTTTTCTCCAAAGGTTTCAGGTGAGAACTTGTTCTCGCCAACATCTTGATTTCAGTCTTAACGATAACACTGAGCAGAGAACTTAATCATGCTGGATAGATTTCTGACTTGGAGAATTGTGAACTGTTTGATGGATGTTATTTTCAGTGGCTAAGTTTGTGGTCCTTTGTTATGCAGCAGTGGAAAACTAATGCAACAAGGATTTCACCCAGCCCGATTTCCTTCTTTCTTGGTAATCTCCTTCAGTTTCTACTTGATTTGGTTGCCCTTCAGTGCCTTCAAAGAGTGGTTGAACGGAGTTCATGATTGCCATCTGTGGGAGTGCCAGTATAATATAAACCACTTTGCCATTGCTAGAGCTTGAACTCTCCATATTAATTTCGGGTTTTCCTTCTCTTTAAAAATTATTTATATGGTCTTCATATTGTTGTTGTTCAGTCTCTTAAGTCATGTTTGACTCTTTGTGACCCCATGGACTGCAGCATGCCTGGCTTCCCTGGCTTTCACTGTCTCCCAGAGTTTGCACAAATTCATATCCATTGAGTTGGTGTTGCCGTCCACCCATCTCATTCTCTGTCGCACAGCTTTCCTCCTGCCTTCAGTCTTTCCCAGCATCAGGGTCTTTTCCAATGAGTCGGCTCTGTGCAACAGGTAGCCAAAGTATTGGAGCTTCAGTTTTAGCATCATTTTAGCATCAGTTCTTCCAATGAATGTTCAAGGTTTCTTTTAGGATTGATTGGTTTGATCTCCTTGCTGTCCAAAGTTTATATTAAATGTATAATATTTCATCCTGTTGAAGTGCCATTCTCCTAATGTTAGATATTTGGTTGTTTCTGACTTTTGCTACAAAAAGCTGCAGAGGTATCGCTGGGTCTGTGTTTTGGTTTTGTTGATTTATTAGGATAAATTTGGAGTAGAGTCCCTAGGTTAAAGAGATTAGAGGAAAAACTTTTGGAGGGCTGCAGTGCTTACTAACTGTGAGACTATGGCAAGTTAACTTATTTGAGTCTCATTTTCAAGGAAATGGCAGTCCACTCCAGTATTCTTGCCTGGAAAATCCCATGAATGGAGGAGCCTGGTAGGCTACAGTCCGTGGGGTCGCAAAGAGTCAGACACGACTGAACAACTTCACTTTCACTTTTCATCTTATGTGAAAGCCTAAGAAAATCTGTCCTTCGTGGTTGTTTGAGCATTAAATTATGTGGCTTATAGAAAGTGCCAGGGAAAGAGAGGATACTCAATAATGGATGAAGACATGAGGATTACAATGATAGCTACTGATGTGTTTGACATCTTGCTTTTCAAAAGTAAAATGACAATTTGCAGTTGGATTTTTTTTTTAAAGTAGCTCTTCTACATAACTAATCACACAAGGAGGGACAACTACAAAATGCAGAGCACAGGACCGGGTAGCTGAAGTTAAAGATGAAAGAATAGACTTTATAATACTACCATAGGCATATTTGGTGCTGAGTCAGGTCTCCAAAAGATATAATTGTCCCATTCTCCTTAGTTTATGCATTGCTGGACAGTTTTTTTTCTTTCCCTCTGTGCTTCAGTTTACATCTAGTATGTTTGTTCAGACCAGCAAACTGTATTATCCAGTTTGTTTCCAGTATGTAGCTGTCATATAAATAATCTAAAAAGCTTTTTATCATAGGTCTTTATCAAGTGCTAACTGGATTTATAATTTTCCTAGTTTGTCACATCTTCCATAAATATAGTTTTATCTGTGTCCTAAGAGATGCTATTGTATTACTATTTATTGAAATAACATTTTCTTAGCATTCTTCTCAAGCACTTTATTAATGTAGATGCCTGGGTTATATTGTTGCAAAATGTTTCTATTATTGATAGCTAACTTGCTCTATTTTTATTTTGATGGGGCAATAAATAAAGGTACTTAATTCACATAAGCCTATAAATTAAATTCCTAAGAGGAAAGAAAATAATTTTAAATGCAGTTTACAATGTGGTAACTGGTAATCCACTTGCAAACAAGCTTGTTTAGTGCAATTGGATTGAATGGAAAAAAAAAAAACAGTTTCATAACATTATTGTTTATCATCTGTGCTGAATGGTTTTCATGATATTGAGCTGTATGAAGAGATTACCTCCATTCCTATTGACCCCTTCTCTTCTCTCTTCTTTCCTCCAGAGGGTAAAGGGTTTTTCCTTTGTTTTCCAAAATGATTCTATCTGTAGAGTTGAAATGGCTTTTCTTTAAAATGGAAGCAAAGCATCTGAGCTGCAGTTATTAGTTGTTCTAAAAGTGTAGTTGTTGTTGCAAATCAAAGAAGCATCTCTCCTAAATGTTTGTTTCCTTTCTTGAATTAATACTTTTCAGATTCCACTCCCCACCCCTAGTAGAAATAAAATTAACAGGAGAATATGAACAGGACAACTGAATCGTTCTATTTTTAATGACTCTTCAAAAGTTTTTAAAAGTTGCTTCTATAACATCATAAAGATTTTGTTGCCATTGGCCACCAGCAGAAGAGATTATTTTCGAATATTCCTCTTTGACCTCCACAAAGGTGCATTTTCTCCTTGAGAAAGCCACTGGCAAATTCAGCTAATGCAGAACCAGGAGTTCATTTGTTTAAAGAGTTGCAGCTTTAGGGCTCAAATATAACACATCATCAGCTCTTCCAGTTAATTTCTCACCAGCTCAGGTGATGACTTTGATTTGTTGGATCATGTATGCTGTGGATGGTTACCTAAGAAACAATCTTTTTTCTTAGGTGTCTGCTTAGAAATTGTGATTCTTGCAGGCAATTCTGCAGAAGATTCACATTTTTGAATTTGAATGTAGAGGACTCATCCACATTCTTCAGAGAAAGCACAAGCCTCAAATTCTTCCATTAATATCATTCTGCAATCGTTTATTTATTTATTTAGATATTATTTTTTGTTTGTTTGTTTTATTTCTTAACTTTACAATATTGTATTGGTTTTGCCATATATCAAAGTGAATCTGCCACAGGTATACATGTGTTCCCCATCCTGAACCCTCTTCCCTCCTCCCTCCCCATACCTGGATATGTTTAAAATTTGTATGATCATTTTTTTCTCATCTGCAGTAAAATTCTAGTTAGATTATTTCTAAACCACAAATTCGCAATTTCATTTTCCCAGGATGACTTTCTGCTTGCTTCTGTTCGATACATTTTATTCATCTACAGTAGCGTATACAGTGGTGTACCTGAGGCCGCTATTCGTGTGCCATATTATCCTCATAACTGCAATTTTTTTACATGATAGTTTGTAGATTGCTTTTATGAAACCAATTAAGTTGATTAACCCTATGGAGAGAACTGAATATTCTTTTGCTCATCAGTGCATCATTAAAATTACAAATGAAAACTTTTCACAGTGACCCAGTTTGCAGTGTCTACAAACTGGTAGGAGACTGGGATCAAGATGAAGACAGTGTCCCTGGGGGTGAGGATAAGGAGCACTTGCACAGAACCACAGTGACTGGTCACCTTACAGGGAATGGTTAGGGCTTGCTGATCTTGTGTTCCCAGTATCCTCGCTGCATGCAGATGATGAAGAGCCTGGCCTGAATGGTAGCCCCTTGGATGGTAGTGGTTACCTCCATGGAGTGCTTAACGCCTAGACCATCATGTCTGTAGTAAAACCCAGTGGTGACCAATGTGGCTTAAACCTGGTGCACTGGCCAGCACAGGTCTACTTTAGCATGGACATAATTGTCAAAACATTGCCCCTGAGGGACACGCCTAAAACAAAGTCGGTGATCTCAGATTCTGTGAGAGCAAAGAGAAGAGAGAGACTACTTCCAGGGCCTTTATGTCCTTGACTAGGCAGCTCAGCTTGGTGACACACTGATGTCCTCTGCCGTGTCCTCGGCCATGCCGCCAAGAAGCCTTTCTGTAGCACCTTCCCATCATCCACCGTTACATGTTCTCTTGGAGAGGAAATGCAGAATTCTTCAAATTGGATGCCTTCTCTTCTTGTACCTTAAGTCAGAGCCGAAGTTGGGGAGTATACACCAGCAGCAGAGTCTTCGTGGCCATTGCTTTCACTGGGTTTAGGTAGTTTGAATTGATGAACAGAGCAAAGAAGGAAATGTTATCTGTGTATTGTTTCATTCTGGTTTTTGAGAATGTCCTTAATTCATTTCAGACTACCATTATAGTTATATCTGGGAGACAGCTTTTAAAACACACAAAAAAATATGTGTAAGATGATATTGTCTTATATACTTCTATATCATTTAATTTCAAAAAGAAACTCTAGTCATTTGAGGATGCAGTTGAGCAGGCACAGTCTGTTCAATAGTCAAAATTTGATGACTTTTATAAGCTTTGAAAAGATCTTTTCATGTACAGTAAAATGACATCATTCTTTGCTGGCTCCTATAAAATTGGCTTATCTTTTGTCAGCAGAATAACTGAAGTCTTGCTTCCTGTTTATAAAGCTAGAGTTTATTATCCTGAAAATTGTATTACCAAGTATAGCCTTTAGGATATGTTTCATTGCAAGAAAGAGAAAACATGACCAGAACTGTCTTAAAGAATGAGAATAAAAAAAAAAGAATGAGAATAATTGTTAATTGCATAATGAGAACCATGAATGAAAGTTCTGCTATCAATTAATTCAACAGTGTTTTCAGAATGAAAGTTCTGTACATCTTTCTGCTAGACTTCTGTCCTTAGACTTGTCCCATAATGATTAAAAAGACACTATTACTCCAGACACTTAGTTTTTCCCATCACTTCATGGCAAGTAGATGGGGAAACAATGGAAACAGTGATAGATTTTATTTTCTTGGGTTCCAAAATCACTACAGATAGTGACTGCAGCCGTGAAATTCAAAGATGCTTGCTCCTTGGAAGAAAAGCTATGACCAACCTAGACAGCATATTAAAAAGCAGAGACATTACTTTGCCAACAGATGTCCATCTAGTCAAAGCTATGGTTTTTCCAGTAGTCACGTATGGATGTGAGAGTTGGACCATAAAGAAAGCTGAGCGCAGAAGAATTGATGCTTTTGAACTGTGGTGTTGGAGAAGACTCTTGAGAGTCCCTTGAACTGCAAGATATCAAACCAGTCCATCCTAAAGGAAATCAGTCCTGAATATTCATTGGAAGGACTGATGCTGAAGCTGAAGCTCCAATGCTTTGGCCACCTGATGCGAAGAACTGACTCATTGGAAAAGACCCTGATGCTTAAAAAGATTGAAGGTGGGAGGAGAAGGGCATGGCAGAGGATGAAATGGTTGGATGGCATCACCAACTCTATGGACATGAGTTTGAGCAAGCTCCAGGAGTTAGTGACGAACAGTGAGGCCTGGCGTGCTTCAGTCCATGGGGTCGCAGAGTTGGACACGACTGAGTGAATGAACTAACTAACTAATTAATTCAGACAAGTTAAATGAGAGTCACCGTGGGGGAGTGAGGGAATCCAGGCATTGGTCCACTTACAATGCATGATGATTCTGTCCTGCAGCTTTCCAGGACTGAGAACAAAGTTATACCAAGTAAGATTCACCCTGGGGATCATAAACCCAGATACCCTGAAGTGTATGGCCATTCCATAGCTGAAGAAAGCAGTTCTTTTAGCAAGGAATAAGGGAGAAGAATTTGGCCAATATTGTCTGCCATGCTACAGATGATTTAAAGTGTAAAAAACAAACAATGCATTTTGAATTCATGTGTGATCATTATTATCACTTTAAAAAGCTATATAAATTGTTACCCTTTGCCTTAGAGACAAATCTGCAGATAGACAGTTTTTATTAACCCAGTGAACTGCAGTACAAAAAGAATGTTTTGGTTAGAAAGGAGGCAAGAGTATTTAAAGCATACTTTCAGGCATTTGATATGTAGATAAATGCAGACTTTCAAGTAATTGTGAAGAAATGATCTATGTTGCCTTGTCTAAGGATTGTAGTCAACTCTTGATCAATCAAAATTGAGTCTTTTCTTCATGGGTTATATAACATGTGCTCTTGGTTGTGACTCTCTTTTTTTTTAATTTTTAGGTGCATTCTGCCTTCACCAGCATGTGCCAGAACAGAATTTATTATTATCCTGTCTAAACATTCTGTTGCTTAATGGCATTGCCGTTTTCTACATAAGACACTTTACTTGTATTCATATAGCATCTTTGACAAGCAGGTTTTCTCTTCTCTCTAGTTCACAGTAGTGTCCTTATGAGTCTCTATTTTGTTTTTGACTGTGAAATACCACCTTGAAAGGCCCTCGCTCTCCCTCCCTCTGCTTGCAATATGTTTTTCAGTCTCTGTATTTAGTTTATTCCTAATGGTGCTTCTGGAGTTATCATCCTAAAATTTAGATGGGATCATGTCCTTTTTGCATTGCCTTATCTCATCCTTATCTACAGAATAAAAATTCAAACTGTTAGATTTTTTTCCCAAACACTACCTAAAAATATTTCCCATCTCACATACTCTGCTTTATACTGTGATGTTGATACTCCTCCCATGAAGAGGTGGAATCTGTATGTCCCTTCACTAGAATCTGGGCAGATTTCTGACGGTGGGAAGACACTAATGTGACCGCCTTGACAAGTCATAAAGAGTATTAGGACATCTACCTGTACCTCTGGGACACTCCATGTTGGAACTGAAGTCACCATGCTGTGAGAGAGTCCAGCCAAAACCTTCCCTGCAGACCTTGCTAAACTCCCACCAGCAGTTTGCTGCCCTGAGTGATCTTAGAAGTGGATCCTTCCCCCAGTTAAGCTCCCCACGCTGATCTTTGTAGACAGATATGAGCTATTCCTGCCAAGTCCACCTATATAGGAAAATCATGGGGGAAGAAAAAGGTTTGTTGTTTCAGTCACTAAGTCATGTCTGAGTCTTTTGCATCCCCATGGACTGTAGCCCGCCAGTCTCCTCTGTCCATGGAATTTTCCAGGCAGGAATACTGGCGTGGGTTGCCATTTCCTTCTCCAGGGGATCTTCCCAACTCAGGGATTGAACCGGTGTCTCCTACAATGCAGGTGGATTCCTTACTACTGAACCACCTGGGAAGCTCAAGAAAAAGGTTACTTGTATTTAAAGTGACTAGATTTTCTTTTTAAAATCAGCTTTGATGAAGTATAAGGTGTATAACTTTACAATAATGTTCAGCATACAATTCAGTTAATTTTGATAAATATTTGCAGTCTTTTCATTACTTAACAGACTCAGAATAGTTAAATCATTTTACAAAGTTCTGTTGTATACCTTAGCATTTAATTCCCTGTCACTATCCTCAGTCCCTGGTAACCACTAATCTATTACTAGAGTTTTGCCTTTTCCAGAATGGAAAATTTGTTTCTGTACTCGTTTTTAGCTATTATAAATATACCTGTTATGAATATTCAAGTATAAATCTTTTTGTAGACGTCAGTTTTCACTGGTAAAGAATGGGATTGTTGGGTTATATGGTAGTATAGGGGCTTGCAGGTAAAAATCTTCCTGCAATGCAGAAGACACACGAGACTCAGGTTCAAACCCTGGGTTGGGAAGATCCCCCGGAGAAGGAAGTGGCTGCCACTCCAGTATTCTTGCCTGAAAAATCCCATGGACAGAGGAGCCTAGTGGGCTACAGTCCAATGGGTCGCAAAGAGTCGGACACAACCGAGTGACTAAACACAGCACACGTGGTAGGGTAGTATAAGCCTAATTTTTTAAACTGTTTTCCAAAATAATTTTTCCAGCAGTGTGTGGGACTTTTAGTTTCCCTGTGTTTTGGTTAGTTCTTGTTATTGCTTTTTATTTTTTTTCTTTTTAAGTACAGCAATTCTCATGGGTGTAAAGGCAACTCATTCCTCTTTTAGACTTAATGACTAGTAATATTCACATCCTTCATGTGTTTGCCATTTCTGTCATGTTAAAAAAAATGGGTTGTGTATCTCTTTAATACTTAGTTTTAAGGTTTCTTATATATGCTGCTACTGCTGCTAAGTCGCTTCAGTCGTGTCCGACTCTGTGCGACCCCATAGACGGCAGCCCACCAGGCTCCACCGTCCCTGGGATTCTCTAGGCAAGAACACTGGAGTGGGTTGCCATTTCCTTTTCCAATGCATGAAACTGAAAAGTGAAAGTGAAGTCGCTCAGTCATGTCCGACTCTTAGTGACCCCATGGACTGCAGCCCACCAGGCTCCTCTGTCCATGGGATTTTCCAGGCAAGAGTACTGGAGTGGGGTGCCATTGCCTTCTCCGTTCTTATATATAAGGTTGGCCAAAAAGTTCATTTGAATATTTGAACCCAATATTTGGGATGGGCTTCCCTGGTGGCTCAGTGGTAAAGAATCTGCCTGACAATGCAGGAGACGTGGGTTCGACCCTTGAGTCAGGAAGATCCCCTGGAAAAGGAAATGGTAACCCACCCCAGTATGCTTGCCTAAATAATCCCATGGATAGAGGAGCCGGTGGGCTAGAGTCCATGGGGTTGCAAAAGAGTCAGGCACAATTTAGCAACTAAACAACAACAACAAATATTTGGGATATGTTTCCTATCAGGTAAATAATAATATAAATATTTTCTCCTATTCTCTAGGTTGTTGTCTTTTCACTTTCTTGATGAAGTCTTTGGAAACACAAAGTTCATAATTTTGGTCAAATACAGTTTATCATGTTTTTCTTTTGTGGTTCATATCTTTGTGTTTCTTCCAAAAAAAAAAACAAAACCAAGCAAAATGTGAATAAAAACTTTGCCTAAACAGGATAACAAAGATTTTTCTCCTGTATTTTCTTCTAGAAACTTTATATGTTTAGCTTATGCATCTAGGGGTATGACTCATTTTGATTTAATGCATATGGTGTGGGGCAAATTTCATCATTGTTGTTTGCATGTGGATATCAAATATTTTCAGCAACATTTGTTAAAAAGATGATCTTCTCATTGAAATATCTTGGCACCTTTCTTGAAAATCATTTGACCATGTTTATATGGTTATGTTTCTGGAGTATATTTTGTTCTGTTATTTTCTTTTGATTATGTGTCTGTCCTTGTGCCAATATCTATTCTCTTAATTACTGTAACTTTATTATCAATCTTGAAATCAGTTAGTGTTAAGTTCTACAACATTTGTATTTTATTCAAAGATATTCTAGCTATTCCAGATCTTTGCATTTCCATATATATTTTATGATAAGCTTTTACTTAGTATAAAAGGATTGCTAGAATGGAGATTATATTGGATATATTGATCAATTTACTGACAGTGACATCCTTAAGATAGTATTTTTTCTCATTCTGCATGTCCATTTACTTAGTCCTTTTTGCAGTGTTTAGCAGTTTTCAGTGTATAAATCTTGCACACATTTTGTTAAATTATTCTTTGCACTCTTTGTAGCAGTCCAAATGGGGTTCAGTTACTAAAGAACACTCAAAGTGTGCAAAATTAGAATTTATTGCAAGGGAAAGATTCAATATAGCAACAAGATTAGAACAATAAAGATATGCATTGCAGCCAGAGGCTCCCTCATTGCAAGAGGTTTAGAAGAGCTGGACATGACTTATGACTGTCCTCTCTGTTGATCATATGGTCACTTTTTCTCTCAGATCGGTTGCCACTAATGTGTGCACAGAACCGTGTAGCCCCCACTGGAGCCTAGGCTTATATTACTTATATTCTGTTTATCATGTAGGCATAGTTTTTCCCATAACCAGCCCCAAAGGTAGAGCCTTCTGTGGTTTTTCACTCAGACCAGATGGAAATCATCAAATCTCACTTATTAATAAACATTGTTGACAGTCTGGTACAGACTACCCTGAAACTCACCTTCGGCCTGTCAGCACAAAGCAGCACTATCAAGCCATACATTTCTTGTCTTGACAGGAATCAACGCCATACAAGTACATTTTTACTTTAGCAAAACAGCTCAGGCTAATTCCCGATATGCTGTAAGTGAACCACATCCCTAAACTTTTCTTTGGTCCTATTACAGTGGTTATTCTAAAAAGCTTCTATTTCCAATATGTATTGCTTTTATATGTAAACAAAACATACTTTTTGTATATTGACCTTATATCCTGTGACCTTGCTAACTTGTTATTTTTAATAACTTCTTGTATATTTTATAGGAATTTTTACATTGAAAATCATGCAGTCTTTGAATAAGGCTAGTTTTTCTTCTTTCTTATAAATCTGTATGCCTTTTATTTCTTTTTCTTGCTTTGTTGCATTCACTAAGAACTCTAGTATAGTGTTGACTAAAAGTGATGACAGCATTCTTTCTGATCTCAGAGATAAAACATTCACTATCTCAGCATTAAGTAAGGTGTTGTTTCTAGGATTTTTGTGGATATTCTTTATCAGATTGAAGTACTCTTTTATTCCCAGTTGTTATCATGAGTGGGTATTGAATTTTGTCAAATGCCTTTTTTGCTTTCATTAAGACAGTCATTTGGTTCCTTTGGTGGAGGCATGGGCGAGGTATGTTAGTCTGTTAATATGGTAAACTCGTATTGATCTTTGAGTGTTAAAAGAGCTTTGCATTCCTAGAATAGACTCTCTTGACCATGATTCTTTTTATGTATTCCTTTGTTCAATTTGAAAACATTCTCTTCAGGATTTTTACTTCTGGGTTTATGAGACTCATGAGTCTGTAGTGTTCTTTTTTGGTACTGTCTTTGTTTAATTAGGGTATTAGGTTAATGCTTGACTGTGAATGATCTGTAGCATATTTCTTCTGTAGTATTTTGCACAACTTTGTGTAGCATTGTTACCCATTTCTTACGTTTGGTCTAACTCACCAGTGAAGGAAGCCACATGGACCTGTGAACTTTGTTTGTGGATAGGTTTTTAAACTACAAATTCTTTTTCTCTAATAAATATATAGCTATTTAGGTTATGAAATTTCACCATTCTATTTAATTTGCTGAATTTGTTGATACAGAATTTTTAGTGATGTTTTCTTGCTAACCTTTTACTGTCTGTGTGATCTATAGTGATGTTTTCTCTCTCATTCTTGATTATGTGAATTCTGTCTACTCTCTTTTTTTCTAGTCAGTTTTATTAACCTTTCAAAGAGTTTGCTTTCATTGATTTTCAATAAAGATATTGTTTTTATATTTTTTGTTTTGTGATAGCAGGACTATCCTTGTCCCTCATAACCTTTATAGTGCAGATCCCTACTGTTCTAGTTTAATGTGTACTGGTGTTTTACTGCTTCACCTCCCAGCTGAATGTGCTTTCTGGAGCAACTATTGTTATTATTTTTTGTCATTTACACAGAATTTTGATTTAAATTGGACTTGTAACAGTGGATAAAGGTCTTAGAAGTTGGCCTAAGTTGATTAGTCTTCTGGTAACTAATTTATATAGAATTCAATAGTAAGTTAAAACAAAAAGGCATAGAGAGAATTCTCATTATTTGGATGGCAAATTTAACCTTTTTTAAATATAACATTTCCTTTATAATGTGGTTTGAGTATTTATATTTCATCATAATTTACATGCTTATTAATATGCTTTATATACTTCTAGTCTCATTTTCTTTTGGTATATAAAAGAAGGACTCTTTAAGTTCATTTGTCTGATTTAGAGATTTCTTTTAACCTCACTTCAAGTCTTTTTCCCATGCTGCAGTGGAGACGAATGCAAAGGAATCCATACCAGGATTTAACAGAATAGGAAATGGAACTCTACCTAGTAAATATGGGCTTACTTAGTACATTTACATGTGACTAGAGTTATCACAGTTTTGTTTATAAACTCTTTCAGAATTTCATCTGTTATGTAAGGAGAGTTGTGTCATTATCACTACAACTCAAATTCTGGAAAATGTAAATACTTCCATTGTGCTTGGCCAACAGCGAGTAACAGTAGCGGTTATTTACTGACCTTTTCAGATATTTTTAGATGAGGAAAGGTATAAATAAGTAAAGCAACTCTTTGATTTCTGGTAAATGGTCTGGAGGCTGAAGAGCCATAGAAAGGGACTCATTCTGCATCTTGTGCAGTTTATTGTCCCTTTATCTGCTTGCTCAGCCACTCGTTAATAATGATCCCAAGGGAGCAGACTCAGGCTATATCCTTCTTCTTATACCCATGCTAGAAATCTTAACTACTTCATCCTTGCTGCTGCTGCTAAGTCGCTTCAGTCATGTCCGACTCTGTGCGACCCCATAGACGGCAGCCCACCAGGCTCCCCCATCCCTGGGATTCTCTAGGCAAGAACACTGGAGTGGGTTGCCATTTCCTTCTCAATGCATGAAAGTGAAAAGTGAAAGTGAAGTCACTCAGTCATGTCCGACTCTTAGTGACCCCATGGACTGCAGCCCACCAGGCTCCTCCGTCCATGGGATTTTCCAGGCAAGACTATTGGAGTGGGGTGCCATTGCCTTCTCCACTTCATCCTTGAACTAATCCCTAAAATTACTATTTCTCTCAATTTTTATAAACAGTTTTTCTCAACTCTCTACTTCCACCTCTCCCTTCCATCTAATTTCTTTTGATATATTATTGTCATTAATCTTGCTAAAAACATTGCAGTTATATCACTCTTTTGCTTCCCAAACTTTTACAGAATAAAATATTCTAAACGCTTCATCCCTAATAAATGCTTTTTCTAGTTTCACCATCTTGGAACATGGACTCATCCTCAGTTATTAACAATTTCTGTCATATTTAAAAAATATATTAGTAATATTTTAAAACACATGAAATACCCCCTTAACTATTTTAAGTATACTGTTCAGTGTTGTTAAGTACATTCACGTTGTTGTGCAACCAGTCTTCAGAACCTTTTCATTCTGAAGAGCTGAAATTCTATTTATTAAATAGTAATATCACAGTATTTGTCTTTTTGAGACTAGCTTATTTCATTTAGCATAATGCTTTTATGATTCATCCATGTTGAAGCATGTATCAGTTTCCTACCTTTTTAAGGCTAAATATCAGGTCTCTTTTTAAGACTGAGTTTTTTTTTTTTTTATAGGAAGAGGATTGAAGATGTTATAATATTAAATATGTGAGAAGAATTACTATAGTTAGAAGGAGGGTGGTAGGGGGAAGATTCTGAGGCTTCTGGAACTTTCAACTTTGCTTGCCCTACTTTATAGGGTAGCAGAATATGCCATCCCAAAACATGCCATGGGGATGTAAGGATTATTCTAGGTCAAGGGCATGTAAACGGCAGATCCAAGAAGGCCATTCTGACCTTTCTTTTTCTTCTTGAGAGCAAGAGGTAAACTCTTATGTCAAAGGTGCCATCCTGATACCAGATGAAAGGAAACCATTCTTACTGTTAGAGAGTGGCCGTCTGTGTGAACAGACCTTGTTACTCACTCTCACCTTCCTACTCGCTTTTCCACAATTAACTACTCTAGCCCAAATCCTTTGTCTTGTTTTCACAGTTTACTACTCTTTGTCCAACCCCATACATAAGCTTTTGGCCCTAACTACTTTGGGTCTTTATTTTCCTTTTGAAGGCTTTCAGAAATATACACACAAAAAAATTACTAAATAAAATGTATGTGTTTTTCTCCTGTTACTGTGTCTTGAGTCATTCTTCTTAGGCCCAGCTGGGAGAAGGTAGAGGAGAAATTTTACCCTTCCATACAATCTTGTTTCCCGTTTACTGAGTTTCTTTTAGGTATTAGTAGTGCCTGGGTTTTCACAATTTTTTTGTTTTTATTTAAGTAAAATCTCATTTCAGAGCATGTTTACTTCTAATTAATAAGCATGTGTGTGTATTTAGTCACTAAGTCCTGTCCGGCAGGCTTCCCTGTCCTTCATTATCTTCACTTTAATAGGTATACGGTTCAATACTGTTATCTTCTATTTTAGGAACTGCCTTTTCTTTGCAGTCTTTGAATATTTGTTTTTTTTTGTTTTTATTCTTTTCACTGAAGAGCTGTTAAAACTGAGGATCCTATTAGTAGGGCAGAAATAGAGATGCAGACACAGAGAAGGGACTTGTGGACACAGTGGGGGAAGGATAGGGTAGCATTAAGAGAATAGCATTGAAATATATACATTACCATGTGTAAAATAGATAGTGGGAAGTTCTTATATAACGCAGGGAGCTTAGCCTGGTGCTTTGTGATGACCTGGAGGGTTGGGATGGGAATGGGTGGGAGGCAGCTTCAAGAGGGAGGGGACACATGTATACTTATGGTTGATTCGTGTTGTCATACAGCAGAAACCGGCACAACACTCTAAAACAATAATCCTCCAGTTAAAAAAAAAAAAACAAACTACCTAATGGAAGTGTCTTTTTGGACTCATGATAACCCAGATGACCTGAAAAATAAGTTATTTCTTTGGAGTTCTTAGTCATAGATAAGCATGCGGGTGACAAAGCTTACTTTACTTGTTATATAATAAAACATTCTAAAAAGTTCAGCCTTCGATTTGGACAGAGCTTTTTCACCCCTACTTATTGTGTAATAGATATGATTGTCTCCTGAAAGGGTTAGTTCTTGGCCTCCTTGAACAGGAACTATGCTAAGAAATTTTGGGGGACAAATCTGATCACTTTATACTTCCAGAGTATGCCCTTGTCTTTTCCAATATATGAGAATTCTAAGCTATTGTAAGCTACTATGTGCTTTGCAGTATGATTCAAATCTGTTTCATGTCCTGTTTCTTGCCAGACTCCCAATTCCCCCTACTCACTTTCATCCCTGCTTTCATCTCCACAAAATGACTTAGAATTCTCCAAATGTGGCCTACACTTTGCCTAGCCTAGCAAATAAGATTCTCCCTGCTTGGAATACCCTGTTCTTGTTTCTCTATATCTGGTGAAATCTGTCTATTTGATGGAAACGCCTGTCAGAGTTTCTTATCTGAACCTCAGAACTCAATGATTTAAGTGACTGTTTCTCATTTTTTTTTTTTTTTTATTTTTAACTTTACAATATTGTATTGGTTTTGCCATATATCAAAATGAATCCGCCACAGGTATACATGTGTTCCCCATCCTGAACCCTCCTCCCTCCCCATACCATCCCTCTGGGTGGTCCCAGTGCACCAGCCCCAAGCCTCCAGTATCATGCATCGAACCTGGACTGGCGACTCGTTTCATATATGATATTATACATATTTCAATGCCATTCTCCCAAATCAACCCACCCTCTCCCTCTCCCACAGAGTCCAAAAGACTGTTCTACACATCTGTGTCTCTTTTGCTGTCTCGTATACAGGGTTAATGTTACCATCTTTCTAAATTCCATATATATGCATTAGTAAAGATAGCGTGTGGAAAAAAAATAAAGATGGTGTATGAAAATTATCATTCTAGATGTATATGGACAAAGTTAATTTATTACCTTCAATAGATGCTTTAGGGCATTAGGAATTAATGTTTCTTTTGAGAACCCCCCACCCTGCCCCGAATACATTGGAGAAGGAAATGGCAATGCACTCCAGTATTTTTTGCGTGGAGAATCCCAGGGACAGAGGATCTTGGTGGGCTGCCATCTATGGGGTCGCACAGAGTTGGACACGACTGAAGTGACTTAGCAGCAGCAGCAGCCGCTAAATACCATCTAGTCTGAATTTGTTTCCTTCTATTGCTCTTGCACAAATTTTACCCTCCTTTGGAACATTTGTCACATTATAATTATTTGTTTGTACATTTTATATTATGTTTTGTTAGCTTTTCTATTTAGGCTGGGCATCTAGAGAACAGAGCCTGTCTTCTAGGACTTGACACCATGCCTGATATAGCACAGATGGTCAATAAATTTTAGTGAATATAAATAGATACAGATGCTGAGGATTATACTGACTTAAAGTGATTTAAATTTATTTTTTTCAGCACAGCTGTAGTCTACATTGTTGATTCCTTTTTCTAATTTATTTTTGTATTTGCTTTCTTTCTTGAGTACCTTAATATTTGCTGCCCTATTTTCTGGTTGACTCTGTATCACACATTAGCAGTTTTATTGTTCTTTGTGGGTGCTTCGTCTGTCTAAATAGAGTTAAGTGCTCCTAGTGAGGGCTTCCAGGGTGGATCAGTGGGAAAGAATCCGCCTGCAGTATAGGAGATTCGAGTTTGATCCCTGGGTCAAGAAGATTCCCTGGAGAAGGAAACAGCAACCCACTCCAGTATTCTTGCCTGGGAAATCCCATGGACAGAGGAGTCTGGGAGGCTGTAGTCCATGGGGTTGTAAAAGAGTTGGACATGATTAGCAACTAAACAACAGCAATGAGAACCTATTGGTATAGATTTCTGGAATCTCTAGTGTCAGATTTATAAGATGTTGAATTCTTATTAATTGACAGTTACATGAAAAGTTATATGTGAGATGATGTTTTTGCCTATTTGTTTGAATATAATGTTGCTTTTGTAGTATTTATAATTTTTGTGTTATCTATTCCCATTTTCTTAGTTGATTATGTTCTCTGTACATTATTATATTTACCCCTTAAATGTTTGTTCTGTGAATTGATTCCTCATCCAGGTGGTAAACTAATTTTCCTCCATTCTTTTTGCATCCCTGTATGTAGAGATGCAAATAGATGCGTGCTAAGTCACTGTAGTTGTGTCTGACTCTTTGCAACCTCATGGACTGTAGCCGCTGGGTTCCTCTGTCCATGGGATTCTCCAGTCAAGAATACTGGAGTGGGTTGCCATGCCCTCCTCCAGGGGATTTTCCCCACCCAGGCGGAAGGAATTGAACCCCCATCTCTTATGTCTCCTGCATTGGCAGTCAGGTTCTTTACCATTAGCGCCACTTGGGAAATAGATACTCATTATTTTTTAATGTCATGTTATTAAGTACATGCTGTGTTCTTGAAGAACAGAAAAGTGAATCATTTGAATTGATAGAACCACATATGGTGCTTTTTCAGCCTCTGGAGGATAGTGACAGTGCAGCTTCTCTTTGTGGAAAAGACCCTGTGGTGGTTAGATTTTGTACTTTGGAATGTCAGAATGCATTCTTTGAATGCCATAGTGTGATTGTTTCCATTTTTGTGAAGCAAATATTTCACTAGACCATAGTTTTCTGACAGTATTAGAATTAAAAAAAAAAGTTTATCTTCACATCTCCTTACACGCCTAGCCAATGAAGATTAAAAGGACACATTCACTATTTTATTAACTGGTTTCTGTTCTGTTGTGTTGTCTTTCTCCTCTCCTTAAAGCTTGAGATGTGTGCTTTTTGAGGTCGATTAGAAACATTTTCAAAGTGCCTGAGTTGGCGAAATGTTAAACTACTCTAGGATTGGAAGTAGATTGGCATGTGTAGAGAAGACCACATCACTAGCAAACTAAGATGTCAGATCTGTGAATCCTGACTATAATATGTTTTGTTTCCTGAATTTATTCTTAACTTCTTATAGTCTCAGTTTTCTCTTTCTCTTGTTTTGAAATACATTAATATTCAGTTCAGTCAGTTCAGTCACTCAGCCGTGTCCGACTCTGCAACCCCATGGACTGCAGCATGCCAGGCCTCCCTCTCCATCACCAACTCGCAGAGTTTACCCAAACTCATGTCCATTGAGTCGGTTGGATGGTGATGCCATCCAACCATCTCATCCTCTGTTGTCCCCTTCTCCTTCTGCCCTCAATCTTTCCCAGCCTCGGGATATTTTCAAATGAGTCAGCTCTTTGCATCAGGTGGCCAAAATATTGGAGTTTCTGCTTCAACATCAGTCCTTCCAATGAACACCCAGGACTGATCTCCTTTAGGATGGACTGGTTGGATCTCCTTGCAGTCCAAGGGACTCTCAAGAGTCTTCTCCAACACCACAGTTCAGAAGCATCAGTTCTTTGGCACTCAGCCTTCTTTATGATCCAACTCTTACATCTGTACATGACTATTAGAAAAGATATGGCTTTGACTATATGGACCTATATCAGCAAAGTGATGTCTCTGCTTTTTAATATGCTGTGTAGTTTTATCATAGCTTTCCTTCCAAGGAGAAAGCATCTTTTAATTTCATGGTTGCAGTCACTATCTGCAGTATTTTCTTGGATCCCATGACAATAAAATCTGTCACTGCTTCCACTTTTTTCCCTTCTATTTTTCATGAAATGACAGGACCAGATGCCATGATGTTAGTTTTTTAAATGTTGCGTTGAAGCCAACTTTTTCACTTTCCTCTTTCACCCTCCTCAAGAGGCTCTTTAGTTCCTGTTCACTTCTGCCATTAGAGTGGTATCTTTTGCATAACTGCTGTTGTTTATATTTCTCCTTGCAGTCTTGAGTCCAGCTTGTGATTCATCCTTCCTGGCATTTTGCATGACATACTCTGCAGATGAGTTAAGTAAGCAGGGTGAAAATAGACAGCTTTGTCATACTCCTTTCCCAATTTTGAACTAGTCAGTTAAAATTCAGAATGTTACGTTTTAGTGTTACACATTTACTAATGAAATAGCAGGGACTTATTCTAAGATAGGAGAAAAACAAATAAATGGACAAGAATCTGTCAAAACCTTTCAGTTGCTGTCAGACTTTTTAAAATGTTTAAGTTAAAAAGGGCGGATTGAAATTATATTGATCACTGCATATTTAGCATGCAATTTGCCAGGACAAAAATGACAAAGTAGTAGAGCAATGAAGGACAGAAAACTTTTTTCTAGTTGTTAGGCTTTTGAGAGATTTTTTTTTTTTTTAATTAGATGTCAGATTTAGTTATATGGTCCTGCTAAGAAAGACACTTTTAAAATACATTCCTTGAATGATTCCCTGTGTTTTAAAGAAAACCATTTGTTGTTGCCCAACTTTTGATTTCCGTTTTATGGAGTTATTGAAAGTGTTCAGGAAAATTGTGATTCTCAGAGGAAAGTATGGTCTCTGAGATGTTTCTTATATATTTTATTTGTTATATATGATATAAAATGGGCTTTCCTAGTGGCTCAGCTGGTAAAGAATCAGCCTGCAATGTGGGAGACTTGGGCAATGTGGGAGATCCCCTGGAGAAGGAAATGGCTACCCACTCCAGTATTCAGGCCTGGAGGATTCCATGGACTGTATAGTCCATGGGGTCACAAAGAGTTGGAAACAACCAAGTGACTTTCACTTCACTTCACTTCATGTTATAAAGGTAAGAACACAAACTAGGTGTTGGGGTCTTTTTGTTTGTCAATATAGGTAATTTTTAAGTATAGTTGATTTACGATATTACCTTAGTGTCAGGGGTACAACATAATGATTCAGCATTTTTATATATCACAGAGTGGTCTCCACAGTAAATCTAATTACCATCTGTCAAAAGTTATGGCTATATTATTGGCTATATTCCCTATGCTATACATCATGTCCCTGTGACATATATTTTATAGCTGGACATTTTCACTTATTATTCCCCTTTATCTTTTTTTGCCTACCCCTTCCCCCACCACAGGATTTATAATGCCAGCCCTAACTTTGCTGGCATTGGCTATATGATCTTGAAATCTTCTTAACTTCTACAGATACATGTGTATGAGGTGTTTTTTCTCCAGGTGATTTTGACCTTTTGATCCTTTCTGGTTTCTGTATTTAATAATGCCAAAGTTTTAAAATCATTATTATGTTTTACATCAGTTCAGTTCTATCACACAGTTGTGTCCAGCTCTTTGCAACCCCATGGACTGCAGCATGCCAGGCCTCCCTGTCCATCAAAAACTCATGGAGCTTACTCAAACTAATGACCATTGAGTCAGTGATGCCATCCAACAATCTCATCCTCTGTCGTCCCCTTCTCATCCTGCCTTCAATCTTTCCCAGCATCAGTGTCTTTTCAAATGAGTCAGTTCTTCTCATCAGGTGGCCAGAGTGTTGCAGTTTCAGCTTCAGTATTAGTTCGTCCAGTGAATACACAGGACTGATTTCCTTTAGGATGGACTGGTTGGATCTCCTTGCAGTCCAAGGGATGCTCAAGAGTCTTCTCCAACACCACAGTTCAAAAGCATCAATTCTTTGGGATTCAGCTTTCTTTATAGTCCAACTCTCACATCCGTACATGACTACTGGAAAAAAACATAGCTTTGACTATATGGACTTTTGTCAGCAAAATAATGTCTCTGCTTTTTAATATACTGTCTAGGTTGGTCATAGCTTTTCTTCCAGGAGCAAGTGTCTTTTAATCTCATGGCTGCAGTCACCATATGCAATGATTTTGAAGCCCCCCAAAACAAAGTCTGTCACTGTTTCCACTGTTTCCGCATCTATTTGCCATAAAGTGATGGGACCAGATACCATGATCTTAGTTTTCTGAATGTTGAGCTTTAAGCCAACTTTTTCAGTCTCCTGTTTCACTTTCATTGAGAAGCTCTTTAGTTCTTCTTCACTTTCTGCCATAAGGGTGGTGTCATCTACTTATCTGAGGTTATTGATATTTGTCCCGGCAATCTTGATTCCAGTTTGTGCTTCATACAGCCTGGCATTTTACATCATGTACTCTGTGTATAAGTTAAATAAGCAGGGTGACAATATACAGCCTTGAGGTACTCCTTTCCTGATTTGGAACCAGTCTGCTGTTCCATGTCCAGTTCTAACTGTTTCTTCTTGACCTGCTTACATATTTGTCAAGAGGCAGATCAGGTGGTCTGGTATTTCCATCTCTTTCATGGACCTAACATTCCAGGTTCCTATGCAATATTGCTCTTTACAGAATTGATGTTTACTTGCATCACCAGTCACATCCACAACTGTGTGTTGTTTTTGCTTTGGCTCCATCTCTTCATTCTTTCTGAAGTTATTTCTCCACTGATCTCCGGAAGCTTATTGGGCACCAACTGACCTGGGGAGTTCATCTTTCAGTGTCTTATCTTTTTGCCTTTTCATTATTGTTCATGGGGTGTTCAAGACAAGAATACTGAAGTGGTTTGCCATTCCCTTCTGCAGTGGACCACATTTTGTCAGAAGTCTCCACCATGACCCATCCATCTTGGGTGGCCCTACATCGCATGGTTCATAGTTTCATTGAGTTAGACAAGGCTGTAATCCATGTGATCAGTTTGGTTAATTTTCTCTGATTGTGCTTTTTGTTCTGTTGGCCCTCTGATGGATAAGAAGCTTATAGATGCTTCCTGATGGGAGATACTGACTAAGGGGGAAACTGGGTCTTGTTCTGATGGGCGGGGTCATGCTCAGTAAAGCTTTAATACAATTTTCTGTTGGTGACTAAGCTTGTGTTCCCTCCTTGTTTGACTTGAGGCCAAACTATGGAGAGGTAATGAAGATAGTTAGGGCATCCTTTAAAAGGTCCCAGGCATGCAGTGCTGCACTGAGTGCCCCCCACTCTGCAGCAGGCCACCACCAACCCACGCCTCCGCCGGAGACTCCTGGACACTCACGGGCAAGTCTGGGTCAGTCTCTTTTGGGGTCACTGCTCCTTTCTCCTGGATCATGGTGTGTGCTAGGTTTTGTTTGTGCCCTCCAAGAGTCTGTTTCCCCAGTCCTGTGTAAGTTCTGGCAGCTCTATGGTGGGGTTAATGGTGACCTTCTCCAGGAGGGCTTATGCCATACCCAGGTCTGCTGCACCCAGGGCCCTTGGCTCTGCAGCAGGCCACTGCTGACCCGTACCTCCATAGGAGACACTCAGACACAGTTGTGGCTCAGTCTCTGTGGGTTCTCTGGGTCCTGGTGCATACAGGGTTTGTTTGAGCTCTCTGATTGTCTCTGGTGGGTATGGGGTTTGATTCTAAACATGATTTTACCCCTCCTACTGTCCTGCTGCACCTTCTCCTTTGCCCTTGGATGTGGGGTATCTTTTTTTTGGTGGGATCCAACATTCTCTTGTCGACGGTTGTTCAGCATCAAGTTGTAATTGTGGAGTTCTTGCATGAGAAGATGAGCATACGTCCTTCTACTCTGCCATCTTCCTCTGCTTTTTACTTACACTATTTAATAAATGGTATATTTTAAAGAAAATCCAATTTTAAATGATTGGACATCATACAAACACACTTTTTTGAAATGTATATGTGTAGGCTGGCCTTTGACCTTTCATTTGATACTTTATTCTTAGCTAACTTTGTAAACAGTAGAAGGCAGAGCTTGGAAACGTGATGTACATGTAGTTGTGAATATGACTTTTACTGGATTTGGTGGTGATGTTTATTATTTCTGTCTTAGTTAAGATATATCCCATGCATGACTTGTGATTTACTAATGTAAGCCAATTTAAAAAATGGCAGATGTTAAAATCATGGATAACCAGTAACAGTGAATTACCTTGTCTTGGGAGTATGGGAGGCTGACATCAGCACCTCTTAAAAGTCTTAAAATGCATGTCAAAAATGGCTTAACTAATCGGTTACCAAGTCCCGTTTGAATTTAGTATATATCTTAGTTCTGTTAATGTAGCTTTTTGTTAAGGCTTTAAATCATAGAAATTCTCTTTCTCTAATTTAGAGAGTAGAAGTGCGTATGTTTTTGTGTGTAATATCATAGAGTGTGTATGTATAAGATTGTAGAGAAGTAGATAGCTGCTTCCCCAAGAGAGAGTGTACCTTAGTGTCATAGTTTTTACAGTAGTTTCGTCACTGCTGCCCCAAGTCTTTTAATTTACTTTATTACCACCATTATTGCCTCCCTTATGGAGTCAGTCTCCCTTAACTTTGTTAACTGAATGGATATGTGATAGAAATTAGCTTTCCTTTTTATACTGCTAAATTTTTAGTATGTAGCTTATATTTGTAAGTTCTCGAAGAATTTCAGAAGTTGTAGGAGACAACAGAAATGTGATGTTGCCAATTTGGACACTCATTAAAAATGATATCCATGCTGTCATTTCTAAAATCTAAAAAGAGAGACAAAAAGCATGTATCAGGCTGTATTTCTCGAAATTGCTTCCAGCTGCCTGCTTCTTAATATAAAATGTTTATTAAAAGTGGCAGGTTAAAAATTGAATTCCTAAGGCAAATATGGCTAGCTCTAATTTTGCTAAAGAATTGGAAATACCTGAGAAATTGCCTCTATAGTGGCTTCGGTGTGGAGTGAGGGGCATGGTTGGAGCAAATAATACGTATTTCTTGGCTAGCAAAAAAAATAAAAAATAGCAAACAGCCTAGATAGTTTCATTGAACTAAAGACAAATTTACTAAGGTAGTGAATTAGAAATATGAATTATCTTTATATTTTATGCATTGCAACAGTATAAAAACTGCTGCAAAGTTAGAATGAACCATTTAAGATAGAAGATAACATAGAAACAGTGATGGATTTGCCTGGCCATGAAACTCAATTGAGGATGAGACTTAAATTAAGGAAATAAGCAGAGTAAAATATGGTTGAGGTGGAGAAAAGAAATTTAAATCTTACCTAGACTAGTTAGAGGAAATGAGATTTAAAGAAGTATTAGATTGAAATGCTATGAAGAAGCTTTTTAAAATCAGGGAAAATTTGTGTTAATTCTGACAAGAAATTAATGACAAAAAGAAGATACATGTTGAAGGAGAAAAAAAAAACACACTGGTGTTTCAATGAGTCTTTGGTGGGGGAACTTTTGAACAGTAAGAGAAGAAATAGAGAGCAATGGCAACTATATTAGAGATAGATTTGAAAATTGTTTTTGTGAAAGCATTCACTGTTTACGGTGGCAGGTTAAGAAGCAGGTAATGGAATGTATTCTCAGTTAAATTGTAGATTCGGGGAGTAGGAATCATGCAGGAGGAATCTAGCGACCAAAAATCTTTGTGAAGATTGGTTGTGCCTTTGTTGTTGTTCTTCAGTCATCAGTTGTGCCCAACTCTTTGTTATCTCAAGGACTGCCGCATGGCAGGATTCCCTGTACTTCAGTATATCTTGGAGTTTGCACAAACTCATGTTCATTGAGTCGATGACGCCATCCAACCATCTCATCCTCTGTCACCCCCTTGCCTCCTGCCCTCAATCTTTCCCAGCATCAGAGTCTTTTCCAGTGAGTCAGCTCTTTGCATCTCGGCAACAGTCCTTCCAGTGAATATTCAGGGTTGATTTCCTTTAATATTGACAATTAGTTTGATCTCTTTGCAGTCTAAGGGACTCTCAAGAGTCTTCTCCCACACCATAGATCAAAAGCATCAATTCTTTGGTGCTCAGCCTTCTTTATGATCCAACTCTCACATCTGTACATGACTACTGGAAAAACCATAGCTTTGACTATACAGACCTTTGCCGGCAAAATGATATGTCTGCTTTTTAATACATTGTTTACATTTTTCATTTCTTTTCTTCCAAGGAGCAAGGGTCTTTTAATGTCATGGCTGCAGTCACCTTCCACAGTGATTTTGGAGCCCAAGAAAATAAAGTCTGTCACTGTTTCCATTTTTTCACCATCTATTTGCCATGAAGTGATGGGACTGGATGCCATGATCTTAGTTTTTTGTGTGTTGAGTTTTATGCTAGCTTTTTTACTATCCTTTTTCACCTTCATCAAGAGGGTCTTTGGTTCCTCTTCGCTTTCTGCCATTAGGGTGGTATCATCTGCATATCTGAGGTTATAGATATTTCTCCCGGCAATCTTGATTCCAGCTTGTGCTTCATCCAGCCAGGCATTTTGCATGATGTACTCTGCATAAATTTAAATAAGCGGGATGACAATATACAGCCCTGACATACTCCTTTCCCAATTTTGAATCAGTCCATTGTTCCATGTCCAGTTCTAACTGTTGCTTCTTGCCCTGCATACAGATTTCTCAGGAGGCAGATAAGGTGGTCTGGTATTCCCATCTCCTTAAGAATTCTCCACAGCTTGTTGTGATCCACAAAGTCAAAGGCTTTAGCATATTCAATGAAGCAGGAGTAGATGTTTTTCTGGAATTCCTTTGATTTTCCAATATTAAAGGAAATCTGTGATCCCACAGATGTTGGCAATTTGATCTCTGGTTCCTCTGCCTTTTCTAAATCCAGCTTGTACATCTGGAAGTTCTCAGCTGACATACTGTTGAAGCCTAGCTTGAAAGATTTTGAGCATTACCTTGCTAGCATTTAAATTGACCACAGTTGTATGATAGTTTGTACATTCTTTGATTGCCCTTCTTTGGGTTTGGAGTGAAATCTGACCTTTTGTAGATCCTGTGGCCACTGCTGAGTTTTCCACATTTGCTGGCATATTGAGTGCAGCACTTTAACAGCATCATTGTTTAGGATTTGGAATAGCTCAGCTAGAATTCCATCACGTCCACTAACTTCGTTTATAGTGATGCTTCCTAAGGCCCACTTGACTTCACATTCCATGATGTCCGGCTCTTGGTGAGTGATCACACCATCATAGTTATCCAGGTCACTAAGACTGGTTTGTATAGTTCTTCTGTGTATTCTTGCCACCTCTTCTTAATATCTTCTGATTCTGTTAGGTTCGTACTGTTTCTGTCCTTTATTGTGCCCATCTTTGCATGAAATGTTCCCTTGGTGTCCCTGATTTTCTTGAAGAGATTGCAATACTCATTTTTGTGTTTTCCTATTTATGTTGACTGGTTAAAATGGCTCTTTTAAAAAGAATCATAAATATTTCATAATAAATATCTTGTCATTGCTGCTTAACATGTTGTAGTTATGTTAATCATTTCTTATTACTTTATACGTTGAAACTGCAGTTCAGTGTATTAGTAGTACATGGTCTTATTGACCATACAGAATAGAAAAAGAGAAATACTACAATGTAATTAGTGGTGTATGGCTTTATGGACCATACAGAATAAAGAAAGCTTAACGTTTACTTAAGTTTGCGTTTTAATATAATCATAAGAACTGATCTAACCTTAAAAAAGTGAAGAACTTCGTTGGGCAATGTTGACTTTCGTATGTTTGATTTTCTGTTTGAATAATGCACATTATTTATAAAATATTTAAAAATTTGGAAGGATTTGTAGAATGGGTCTTTTAGGCAGTTTTACTTGATATTGGCACAAATATCAAGTAATGAGATAAATACACAAATAAATTCTGTAATAGCTATTATAATTCTTATCCGAAAGAGGGTGGGGTTAGGGTCTTGTAATTTGAGTAGCATATTCTGAGCAATGATCTTTTGGTTAAGATGCCAATAGCATAGGCACAAAGGCTGAAATAAGCAAGGGGACTACATCAAACCTAAAAACTCTACACAGCAAATGAAACAAGTTAAAAAGATAATCTAGGATGGGAGAAAATATTTACAAACTATATATCTGATAACTGGTCAATATTATCTTAGATATATAAGGAACTCAAACATCTCAAAAACAAACAAAAAGGCAAATAATCATATTTTTACATGGACAAATGACGCAAAGAGACTTCTTTTTCCGAAGAAGACATACCAGTGGGCAACAGGTATATCACTAATTATCAGAGAAATTTAGATAGCTTTAAAATTGTCCAGCAGTGTATCCTTAATTCATATTGTAAAATTAAAATATGTGAGTTACTGTAGTTCAGTAAATGTAGAATGTGTGTGTGCTAGTCACTCAGTCGTGCCCCAATTCTTTGTGACCCCATGGACTGTAGCCGCCAGGCTCCTCTGTCCATGCAGTTCTCCAGGCAAGAATACTGGAGTGAGTTGCCATCCCCTGCTCCAGGGGATCTTCCCAACCCAGGGATTGAACCGGGGTCTCTTGCATTGCACACAGATTCTTTACCATTTGTGCCACCAGGGAAGCCAATAATACAGGATTTTGAAGATTATGTTTACATGGCAGGCAATTTTGCTTTTTTTAGAAAAAAAAAAAAAACTAGTTTTACTAAGTTTGGTTACTTAGGTACTAAAGTACCTAACTTTTGGTACTAAAGTTAAGTACTTTTGGAATTTGGAAAAGCAGTGTTTATAAATGCTACAAATGCCCTGATCTTTAACATGAAGGCATAATAGGTATCCTCTAAGATTCCTATCAGGCTTGATAGTTCTTTATTTTGTTAGTGTTCTTAATTTTTAGATGCTTATGGTGAGGTAGGTTTTTCTCATTGATTATGTTTTGAATCTTCTTGAGGCCAATATTAACTAACATGGCCCTTTTGATAGGAACTGTTATTATGTTTGTAGCTGTTCTTGTTCTTTTATCTTCCAAGTTATTCTTGGCAACCTGCTACAGCAATCAGTGTCAAGAATGACTTGATACATTATCAACTTTGTATTTTATGACATTTTCCTCTTGGCATTTTGTTTTAAAGTATAGCATACATGATGTAGAAGAAGTGCAAATAGAAGTGAAAATGGGATTTTGATGTTTTATGTCTTGTCAGGAAATCTTTCATTATACTTTGATGAAGTATGGCACAAACCCAGAAAATGGAAATTTTGTTATTTAAAAAGTTAATTTTATAAATATTATAAATATCTGCTTCTTAAAACCAAAGCAAAGTGAAACAAAAGAATATTACCCTATATGGCAAAGGTATAAACATAAATGGGAGAAAATATTGAAGCTTCTTTAACAAATGAAGAAATTTTACAAATAAATAAAGTTCCTGAAATTAATTAAAAATGCTTGCAAAAGATAAATACAGTGCACTGAAAAATAAAGGCCTTTGTAAAGATGTCTTTCTATGTTTGATATAAAAATGCATATTAAAACTTTCCTGAGATATTTTTTTGCCTAGTTTCCTGGTAAACGAAAAGCCTAATATACTTTGTGTAAATAGATTTGGAGAATCAGTTACTCTCAAATTGTTGATCAGAGTACAAATTTATATAACTTATTTGGAAATATCTTTCAAAATTTAAATACACATACGCTAGATTCAAGGGATTAGATCTTATAGAGTGCCTGATGAACTATGGACAGAGAATTGTGAAATTGTACAGGAGGCAGGGATCAAGACCATCCCCAAGAAAAAGAAATGCAAAAAGGCAAAATGCTTGTTTGAGGAGGCCTTACAAATAGCTGAGAAAAGAAGAAAAGTGAAAGGCAAAGGAGAAAAGGAAAGATACACCCATTTGAATGCAGAGTTCCAAAGAATAGCATGGAGAGATAAGAAAGCTTTCCTCGGTGATCAGTGCAAAAAAATAGAGGAAAACAATAGAATGGGAAAGACTAGAGATTTCTTCAAGAAAATTAGAGACACCAAGGGAACATTTCATGCAGAGATAGGCACAATAAAGGACAGAAACAGTATGGACCTAACAGCAGAAGATATTAAGAAGAGGTGGCAAGAATACACAAAAGAACTGTACAAAAAAAATCTTCATGACCCAGATAACCACGATGGTGTGATTACTCACCTAGAGCCAGACATCTCGGAATGCGAAGTCAAGTGGACCTCAGGAAGCATCACTATGAACAAAGCAGTTGGAGGTGATGGAATTCCTGGTGAGCTGTTTCAAATCCTAAAAGGTGATGCTGTGAAAGTGCTGCATTCAGTATGCCAGCAAATTTGGAAAACTCAGCAGTGACCACAGGACTGGAAGAGGTCAATTTTCATTCCAATCCCAAAGAAAGACAATGCCAAAGAATGTTCAAACTACTGCACAATTGCAGTGTCTTACACACTAGCAAACTAATGCTCAGAATTCATTTGATTCTTGGGACATAAACTGAGATAGCTGAAGAAGACATAACATACAACTTTTTAACTGGATATCCTTTATAAAATAAATAAACGTGTTACCTACTAAAATTAATATTCAAAAGAATGACATTGAACTAAAACTCTATAAGCTGTATATGTAATACTCCCATCAGTGGACACACAGAAGGTATTTGTTCATCACGAATATATCACTAATGCAGTGATGTTTGCTACTCAGTTCAAACATCTGTTCCTCAAAAGGAAGGTTTCTTTGAGATCCTGTCCTTGCTCTAGACTAGCTAGGGCAAGCACCCTATTAAAGAATTCATCCTCTATATTTTGTCTGAGCACTTAATATATCTGTGATTAAATAATTCAAATTTTTCCCCCATTGATTAAGTTAGGTTCCTTGAGGGTTGAGAATCCATCTGTCTCTTTCACTGCTGGGGCATTGTGTACTATGATATACCCTCTGTGTTGATAACAATGCATATTTGAATGAGTGAGGATTAATTCTAGAATATCATACCAACACCGCAGCCTATTAGGAAAATGCGTGTTTGTCTTCTCACCTGTGTTGGCATTTCTGTTCCTTCTTTCAGTGACTTCCCTAAAACAAACGAGCAATTTAGCATTTTAGTGTGTGTGGGTAGGAGGTGGAGAACACAGATCCCTTTTAGAAACCATGATTAACATAAAATTGCAAAGATGTAAATACCCCCAAGTTTTGTTATTTAATTTCAGTGATATGGATTTCCCTAAATCTCTTCATATAGACCCACATCACTCTGAGGTTTTGCTCTGAAGGATTGATTTTTCTATTATTTTATTTTATTCTTACAGTTTTTGGTATCTTTGCTTTTTGACCCTTTCTCTTGTTCTGTGACTGGCCTTTTGTGTTTTATTACAAAAAATTTCAAACATGCGGAAAGATTGAAAAAGTGTACTTTGATTCCAAAGTATCCGTCACTCATATTATGCAATTATCTTTTTACCGTATTTCCTTTCTCATGTAGTTTTCTGTCAATCCATTCATCATCCTTTTTTCAATTAATGCATTTTTGAGTAAGTTGCCAATATCATTGTACTTTTTTCCATATACTTCAGCTTGCCTGGCATTAACTAAAGTTCAGTATTGTTTACAGGATTCTTTTTTGAGGTAGACATTTATATACAATGAAACACACCAATTTTAAGTGTAACATTTGATGAATTTCGACATGTGTATACACAAACTCCTATTAAGTGGTAGAACAGTCTCATCACCTCCAGAAAGTTTGCTCCTGTTTTTCCTCATTTTTTTGTGCTTTTATTTAACAATTAAAGCTTAATCCTGTTTAATTATTTTTACATTATAATGATCCCCTCAGCTTTGCACTGTTTGATAGGCATTCTCTCTATCATAAGTTGAAGGTTGATGACAAAGTATCCGCCAACTCAGGATTGTTAAGAATCAGCCTAGTAATAAAACTAAGAAATCTAGTAGGAGTTAGGAACATAATCTCCAACCTGGTGGTTGTGTTGGTCGTGTTCTTTGATAAGTGTTTGCAGGGTAAAGGGGGAGTGGGAGTAATGACTGGGTGGAAGAAAGTCTTATTAGTGCTCTGTGTTCACATGGTACTAAAGGGAGCAGTTTATTTTGGTTGACAAAATTCCTGTTCACGAAGTCTTACTTCTTAAGAAGTAAGACTTTTCACCTTTGAACACATTTCACCTTTGTGCAGTAAGACCATTTCACCTTGGAACACAACTTACCTGTTTCCCAGTATTCATATAGTGAATTACTGTAATGGGAAGAAGTAAAAAACAATGTATTAGAGTCATTTTGCTTTCCAGGGAAACATTTTTCTAATCTAAAATTTTAAGTTTTTTTCTTGGAAGTTATAGCTGTTTTTTAAGTGTGTTGTTTTTAGCTGAAAGATAGCTTGCTTTCCCTTATATGTCTATTTATAACATTATCATGTAGTTTCTAATGCTTCAACATTATCAGTATAGCACAGTTTAGTACCGGAAGTTTAGTAACACAGTTTAGTAACAGTAGAAATTTAAGATTATTTATGTCTAACACTCATATTGAAATTTAAAGTCCTTTAGCACTGATAATTTTATTTCTAGACAGCAACTTTGGTGCTTCTCATTAGCCAATGAGCAATAAACACATTCAAGTTTGGAAAGTGTATTGCCAGTGTTAAATTGTTAATATAAGACAGCCATTTAACTAATCATCTGTGCCTTTTTTTTTTTTTTTTTTTTTGGTATATTCTGACACAGAAGAAAGAACCTTCTAAATCCAGTATGAAGAAAAAAGTGACCAAGATTGCAGAAGCAAAAAAAGTAATGAAGAGAAATTTTAAAGTAAATAAGAAAATAACATTTACTGATGAAGGAGAGGTAAGATTCTATAAATGCTTCATTTCTGAGGTACTTTTCAAGTATTAGAAAGTTTGATTCTGCTGCTGAGATGCCATTTTTAATAAGAAAAATGAATGTTTTTCAAGACCTCTCAGGCAACATTGTTTCTGTAGGTATTTAGTCAGCTCTGCATATGTAGGCAAGAATGCCTTTGTGACAGCAAGCTGGGCTACTTCTTAATGATTAACAACAGAGTTTGTTTTCTTTTTTTTTAATCAGAGTATAGTTGCTTTAAAATGCTGTGTGTGTTAGTTTCTGTTGTATAGCAAAGTGAATCAGCCATACGTGTGTGTGTATATATATACCCTCTTCCTGGGATTTCCTTCCCACTTAGGTCATCACAGAGCATTGAGCAGAGTTCCCTGTGCTATACAATCAGTTCTCATTAGTTATCTGTTTTATACTTAGTAGTGTATATATGGTGCTTCTTAGGTGGCTCAGTGGTAAAGAATCCACCTGCCATTGCAGGAGATCCAGATTCAATCTCTGGGTTGGGAAGATCCCCTGGAGGAGGAAATGACAACCCACTCCAGTATTCTTGCCTGAAAAGTCCCATGGACAGTGGAGCCTGGCGGGCTACAGACCATGGGTTTGCAGAGTCAAGAGTCAAACACGACTAAGTGACTGAGTGCCATCATGCACCAGTACATATATACCAGTCCCAGTCTCCCAGTCCATCCCAGTCCCTCACTCCATTGGTATCCATATGTTTGTTCTCTGTCTTTCTGTTTCACAAATAAGTTCATCTATACCATTATTCCATATGGTTCAGATATACCATATATATTTCACATATATGTGTTAATAAATAATATTTGAACCATGGTTCAGAAGGAAGGGGACATACATATGTATACTTATGGCAAATTCATATCGATGTCTGGCAGAAACTATCAAAATATTATAAAGTAATTATCCTCCTATTAAAAATAAAATTAAGTAAATAAACTTATTTAAAAAAAGAAACAATACTTGTTTTTCTCCTTCTCTCTCACTTCACTCTGTATGATAGTCTCTGGGTCCATCTGCATCTCTGCAAATGGCACAATTTTTTTCCTTTTTATGGCTAAGTAATATTCCATTGTATGTGTATACCACATTTTCTTAATGATGGATGTTTAGGTTGCTTCCATGTCCTGACTGTTGGAAATAGTGCTGCAGTAACAATGGGGTGCATATTTCTTTATGAATGATGATTTTTCTCTGCATATATGCCCAGGAATGAGATTGCTGAGTCATGTGGTAGCTGTAGTTTTAGTTTTTTTAGGAGCCTCCATATTGCTCTCTCTAGTGGCTGTTTCTGTTTGCATTCCACCAACAGAGTAAGAGGAATCTTTTTTCTCCACACCATTGCCAGCATTTATTGTTTGTAGATTTTTTGGTGTATTTTTTAAAAAATTATTTATTTTTTAATTGAGGGATAATTGCTTTACAGAATTTTGTTGTTTTCTGTCAGACATCAACAAGAATCAGCCATAGGTACACCCATGTCCCTTCCCTCCCGAACCTCCCTGCCATCTCCCTCCCCTTCACACTCTTCTAGATTTTGTTATGGAGCCCCTGTTTGAGGTCCCTGAGTCATACAACAAACTCCCACTGGCTATCTGTTTTACATATGGTATTGTGAATTTCCATGTTACTCTCTCCATACATCTCACCCTCTCTCTCCTCCCCTCCTCCCGTGTCCATAAGTCTGTTCTCTATGTCTGTTTCTCCATTGCTGCCCTGCAAATAAATTCATCAGTAACATCTTTCTAGATTCCATACATATGCATCAGTATATGATACTTTTTTTCTCTTTCTGACTTACTTCACTCTGTATAATAGGCTCTAGGTTTGTCTTGTCTCATTAGAACTGACTCAAATGTGTTTCTTTTTATGGCTGAGTAGTATTCCATTATATATATGTAGCACAGCTTTATCCATTCATCTGTTGATGGACATCTAGGTTGCTTCAGTGTTCTAGCAATTGTAAATAGTGCTGCAGTGAACACTGGGCTACGTGTGTCCTTTTCAATTTTGGTTTCCTCAAGATATATGCTTAGTAGTGGAATTGCTGGGTCATATGGGGGTTTTATTCTGCTTGTATATTTTGGAAATTAATCCTTTGTCAGTTGTTTCCTTTGCTATTTTTTTTTATTTTATTTTATTCCTTTGCTATTATTTTCTCCCATTCTGATGGTTGTCTTTTTGCTTTGCTTATAGTTTCCTTTACTGTGCAAAAACTTTTAAGTTTAATTAGGTCCCACTTGTTTATTTTTGTTTTTATTTCTGTTACTCTAGGAGGTGGGTCATTGGGGATCTAGCTTTGATTTATGTCATCAAGTGTGCTACCTGTTTTCCTCTAAGAGTTTTATAGTTTCTAGTCTTACATTTAGGTCTTTAATCCATCTCAAGTTTATCTTTATGTATGGCATTAGGAAGTGTTCTAATTTCATTCTTTTACACATAGCTTATTTCCGAGCACCACTTACTGAAGAGGCTGTCTTTGCCCAATTGTATATTCTTACCTCTTTTGTCAAAAAAAACCAAATGTACCCATAGGTGAGTGCATTTGTCTCTGGGCTCTCCATCTTGTTCCATTGATCTATATTTCTGTCTTTGTGCCAGTACCATACTGTCTTAATGGCTGTAGCTTTGTAGTATAGTCTGAAGTCAGGAAGACTGATTCCTCCAGCTCCATTCTTCTTTCTGAAGACTGCTTTTGGTATTTGGGATCTTTTGTGTTCCATATGAATTGTGAAATTTTTTGTTCTAGTTCTCTAAAAAATGCCATTGGTAATTTGATAGGGATCACATTGAATCTGTAGATTGCATTTGGTAGTATAGTCATTTTCACAATATTGATTTTTCCTACCCAGAAACATGGAATATCTTGCCATCTGTTTATGTCATATTTGATTTCTTTCATTAATCTCTTATAATTTTCCATATACAGTTATTTTGTCTCCTTAGATAGATTTATTCTTAGATACTTTACTCTTTTTGTTGCAATGGTGAATGGGATTGATTTCTTAATTTCTCTTTCTGATTTTTCATTGTTAGCATATGGGAATGTAAATGATTTCTGTGTACGGACCTTGTATCCTATGACTGCTGAATTAACTGATTAGCTTTAGTAATTTTCTGATAGTTTCTTCTGGGTTTTCTATGTATAGTATCATGTAATCTGCAAAGAGTTAGAATTTTACTCCTTCTTTTCAGATCTGGATTCATTTCTTTCTCTTCTCTAATTGCTGTACCTAGGACTTCTAAAACTATGTTGAATAGTAGTAATGAGAGTGCACACCCTTGTCTTGTTCCTGATCTTAGAGGGAATGCTTTGTTTTTCAGCATTGAGAGTAATGTTCGTAGATTTTTTGATGATGGCCATTCTGACTGGTGTGAAGTTTTGATTTGCATTTCTCTAATAATTAGTGATGATGAGCATCTTCTCATGTGTTTGTTGTGCACCTGTATGTCTTCTTTGAAGAAGTTTCTATTTAGATCTTCTGTGCATTTTTTGATTGGGTTGTTTCAGGGTTTGTTCTGAATTTCCCAGATCCTGTTTTTATAGATAAGACTTTCTTGTCATGGGGTCCATCTCTTAACATACTCTGTGGGAACATCAGATCAGATCAGATCAGTCGCTCAGTCATGTCTGACTCTTTGCGACCCCATGAATCGCAGTACGCCAGGCCTCCCTGTCCATCACCAACTCCCAGAGTTCACTCAGACTCACGTCCATCAAGTCAGTGATGCCATCCAGCCATCTCATCCTCTCTTGTCCCCTTCTCCTCCTGCCCCCAATCCCTCCCAGCATCAGAGTCTTTTCCAATGAGTCAACTCTTCACATGAGGTGGCCAAAGTACTGGAGTTTCAGCTTTAGCATCATTCCTTCCAAAGAAATCCCAGGGCTGATCTCCTTCAGAATGGACTGGTTGGATCTCCTTGCAGTCCAAGCGACTTGCAAGAGTCTTCTCCAACACCACAGTTCAAAAGCATCAATTCTTTGGCACTCAGCCTTCTTCACAGTCCAACTCTCACATCCGTACATGACCACAGGAAAAACCATAGCCTTGACTAGACAGACCTTTGTTGGCAAAGTAATGTCTCTGCTTTTGAATATGCTATCTAGGTTGGTCGTAACTTTCCTTCCAAGGAATAAGCATCTTTGAATTTCATGGCTGCAGTCACCATCTGCAGTGATTTTGGAGCCCCCCAAAATAAAGCCTGACACTGTTTCCCCATCTATTTGCCATGAAGTGATGGGACCGGATGCCATGATCTTCGTTTTCTGAATGCTGAGCTTTAAGCCAACTTTTTCACTCTCCACTTTCACTTTCATCAAGAGGCTTTTGAGTTCCTCTTCACTTTCTGCCATAAGGGTGTTGTCATCTGCATATCTGAGGTTATTGATATTTCTCCCAGCAATCTTGATTCCAGCTTGTGCTTCTTCCAGTCCAGTGTTTCTCATGATGTGCTCTGCATATAAGTTAAATAAACAGGGTGACAATATACAGCCTTGACGTACTCCTTTTCCTATTTGGAACCAGTCTGTTGTTCCATGTCCTGTGGGAACATACAGAAGGATAATAACACAACTACTCACCACAGCTTCTTTTGCTCGACTATAGAAAGCCTCTGCTCTGTGATTCCTCAATTTTAGATGCTATACTGGTGTGTTCTTACTTACTGGCCTGCTGTGGGAAAAATTCTCTGCTTTAAAATAACCTTAAATGTATAGGTGTCTGGTTTACATTTCCTATTTACCTGGTCTTAGTGTAAATACATCCTCATAGAGTAGGGAAGGGGTTACCTCGCAGATTGCTCATGAAAATCACGCATTATATAATAATATTATCTTCATTTTTTAAGAGGAAACATATTTAGAATGTCAAGTGACTCACCTTAAGTAGTGATGCTAGAGTCAGTGGTCATTGTAGCATCTTCTGAGTATTGTCTCTGTTTTGCTCTGACTGACCTATGGGTTTCCCTGTTCATTCTGATATAGTGCTCAGCATCCCATGCCCACCATGATATCATTTCCCTTGCCCTATGTTTATTTTTTCTTCATATCACTTATTATGAGACTTTGCATTCTGTAATAATTCAGTGGTTGTCTATTTCTTCCACTCTAGTGCAAATGAGGGAAGATATTTCCTCTCCAGTGGAATAAGAGAAGGTATTTCTATTCCACTGAGATGAAAAAAGTTACATGAGGGAAGGTATTTGTTGGCTCTGCTTACTACTCTGTCCTCTGCACTTAGGACAGTGCCTAACAAATAGTAAGCCCTCAGAAGAAGTGTATACCCTGGTAAAATAACAGAGCTTTTTATTCTAACTATAATGTATCACATGTCACATCAAATATTTTATCATTATTAATATAATTGCTGCCTGCATAATCTGTATGCAGTGGTGTGTGTTTACTTTTAATTCTGAATTTAGCAAAGATTTGGATGTTACTTTGGGGATGAGGTTTTGGTTTAGAAGGCCAAATTTGCACTGGTAATGTGGAGTAAAATGGTGTATAAATCATATGGAAACTAATAAAGTTGATTGCAATTAAAATTTTAAAGTTGTTGTTGAAGTTGCAGAGGAAGCCTGTAAAATTGAAATATATGAATCTCTGTGATCCAGAAAAGAGGTCAGCGCTTGAGAAACACTAAATCAGAAAATAGTTGTAGTATTGTATCATATGCTCACTGTAAGAGAGGATTAGTGCTTTTAGTGTATTGTGGTTCCTTACTGTGCTGCTAATTTAGCTGCAGAGATTATACCCATTAACTTCAGGTGGAGTGTAAATCCTTAACTGTGAAATATTTCATTGTAAATGTATTGCCAACAGGAGCATTGTATGACTGTAAGCCACAGTGAAACTTCTGATCTAAAACCCTGAAAAAAATGCTACCATTTGTTCCACCCATAGGCTTCCCTGGCTCAGTGGTAAAGAATCTGCCTGCAGTTCAGGAGACACAGGAAATTTGGATTCGATCCCTGGGTTGGGACGATCCCCTGGAGGAGGAAATGGCAACCCACTCCAGTATTCTTGCCTTGGAAATTTCATGGGCACAGGATCCTGGTGGGCTACAGTCCATGGTGTTGCAAACAGTTGGACACAACTGAGTAAACAAGAAAGGAAGGGTTCCACTTACAGAGGGATGAATTTTTTCCATTCTGATAAAGGAGAAGTCAGAGCCGTGGATGGTGTTCTTAACTGGCCCCACTCATCTCTCTCACTGCTTCTGTGACTGCTGTTGTGCTGCTCATGCTTTTGTGACCCTTGCTTCAAGTTGTGACTCCATGGTAGTCTCATCTTGAAGTATGAGATGATGGCAAGAGTGAGAGGAGGCATTAACACCTGTGATGTGTGTGCCTACAGCCCTCATTTCCTGCTGTTTGATTAGCAGTCTTTCAGAAACTGTAGCAGTTACTTAAATCCTCCTGGCAACCAGTTATGGGGTAAAATAAGAGAAATGCTTTTGTCTAAATTGTCTAGAATTTTACTCTGTTAGGCCTGGAACATGATTAGTCAAACAAAGCTTATTTTTCAAGCAATGATACAGATGTATGGAAATTAAGTAATTCATTCAGGGTTATGCACTAGGCTAGTGAAAAAGCCAAGGCATTAAGCCATGTCTCCTGACTCTCAGATCAGTGCTCTGACTTCTTTATCACCTTGTTCCTAACCACAAAATGTTTGTGTAAAATTGTGTAGATCTGAGCAGACTTATGAAATCCAGACTAACTTTCTCCTTTACGCTTAGTTTAGTTATTTCAGTTTTTATATGTGGTACCAGCTGATATGTGTTTCATCAATTTTGAGCACATAATGTATGCCAGATAATGTGTTGGGTTCTCAGGATACATGAATAAGACATATGACTACCCTCAAGAAGGTTAATGCTAGTAAGGAAAACATGAAAAGTAAAACAGCCCAGCATGCTGAAAGGTGTTAGAGGAGGTTCACTGACGTGCCATGGTGGTGGCAAGGCAGCACTCTGCTCAGCCTGGCTATTGCCCTGTGTAGATCATCTGGAGCTGAGTTAGTGGAGTGTTGCATACTACGAATGCTGAAATGATGTTGAAGCAACTACCTTACTGTCCAAATTATTTAATGAAGATTTCTTTTAATCCCACTCTTAATTTGAGTTATGGCAGCATTACTTTATCCTGACTTTACTGTGACTTGCTCACTTTTATTACAAAGCTTGTTTGACAGTTTCAGAAATATAAATTGTAAGGCAGAAAGTATGTATGTGCACCATTTCAAAGTCATTCTGCAAATGCAAGTGGCATTCTGTTGGTGTTCCTTGTCTCCTGCCTCATACTCACCTTTTTCCTCTCTGCAGTTGGTTCAGCAGTGGCCACAAGTGCAGAAATCTGTTTCCAAGGATACTGAGGAAGAGGACGACGCTGGTGGTATCAACCTAGATAAAGCAAAGGAAAGGCTTCAAGAAGAGGACAAATTTGACAAAGAAGAATATAGGAAGAAAATTAAGGCAAAGCATCGGGTAAGCTTTCTATCTTGAATGAATACTGAATGAAATTTAATATGTCCTAAATATATTTAAATGTTCATTAGATATTCTTTAATAACCAAGTTACTTTACTATTTTCTTTAGCACTTATTTTTCTGTGGCTATTTTGTTATTTTATCTAGTCTTTTTTGCTTCTGCTGGTGGAGTCTTTGTATACTACTAAGTGGTTTCTGAGAATGTCACCTAAATCTGCCTTTGGTTGAGGTGACCCAAATTACAGTGATTTTTTTTTTTTTTAATAAAGTTCTAATTTGGAGATAATTGTAGTTGTACACTTGTTAAAAGCTGTATTTTAACAACTTGTATAACAATGTGTAGCTCTATTTCTATAACTTTGTCATTTCAAGAATATATATAAATGAAGCTATGTAGTATATAGCCTTTTAGGGTTGAGTTTTGTCACCCATCATGAATCTGTAGATTCACCTAGTTCTGTGTTTGACCCCTTTCTTTCTGTTACTGAGTAGTGTTACATGGTGTGGATGAAGCACAACGGTTTCATGTTTCACCTATTTGAGCAACATTAATATTATTTCCAGTTTGAATTTAAATCTTTCCATAAGCAATTACTTGGCAATAGATATAATTTAAATTTACTAAATTAAGAAAAAAATAAGGAAACTTTGTGAGAACGAGTGCTTCTATATAGGCATATGCCCTATTGGCCTTAAACTTGGCCTTAAACTATTATCCTTAAAACAGAAAGGGTTACTCCATTCTGGCCTCTCATGATATTACTGTCCTTTTGGACTACCTAAAAGTGGACCTTTCACTAGATAAATGAGTCAATTAATGAACTAAACAGATTTACCTTTTTAAAGAAGTTTCTGTAGTATGCCCTTGAGACAATGAATGGTCTCAGGGTAACACAGTATCAAATGAAAGAATCACTGCTGTAATATTAAGTTCTGTATCAAAAATTTTCAAGTCGTTGGATGTGGTCATTATTAACCATATCTATATTAACCATTATTAACCATAATAATTAACCATATGATCATTATATATCCTGTGGTCAAAACGATAGGTTTTGACTCCTATTTGACCTTGTTATTATTTAATGATCCAATAAGTTGTTTTTAATAGTACAGCAGATCTTATTTCTTTAAGGTTTGATACAGCTTCACAGTAGCAGTTAATGAATACGAAATTTAGTTCTTGAAGATAGCTTTCAGGGATGAAAATGAATGGCGAGGAAAAACATTCCATAAATATGGAGAACAAACGAACCTAAAATATACAGGTTGTAGTTTGAGGGTATAACGAAGCATTTCCGTCATTGCTGCTTTTAGCACAGTACTTTAAATAGAAATTTGATGTTAATAATTTGTTGCTAAAATTTTTAATAATGCTGAGTATCAAGCAGCTTGTCAAGTTTCTGCTTAGAGTCTTCTTAAAGTATTTATCCAGCATAAGAACATTTTACCTTTATTTTTAAATTGTAGTCAGCAGTAAAAAGAAACCTGGAGAATTTACATTAAGTAAAGGCTCCCCCCACCCCCATTTGCTTCTTCCCTTTTTCTTATTTTCCCTTTCACCCCTCTTCCCAATGTGTGGAAGTTACTACTATATCTGGGTTGTGGAATATTGTTTCTGAAATATTTAGGAACTTAATTTCTCAAGTTACTGTTGTATATGTATTACACAGTGTTTGTGTGCTAGGCTCTGCCTTAGACTGGGAAGATGGAATATATAATATACTTGATGTTGGGGCTTCCCTGGTGGTCAAGTGTCTAAGACTCCACGTTCTGTGTGCAGGGGGCCTGGACTCAATCCTTGGTCAGGGAACTGGATCCACATGTTGCAACTAAAGAACCTGCATGCTGCAGTGACGATCAAAGGGCCCAAGTGCTGCAACTAAGATCCAGAGCAGCCAAATAAATAAAAATAAAAAAATAAAATATGTGGGTTCTATTCTCAGGAAGTTTATAATTAAATCATGGTTAACTTTGAACATTCAGTCACTGCATAGAAATTTTCTGTGCTCCAATTTTTTTTTTACATTAAAATTTTTGAAATGAATAATATCTTCATGTTTTCCAAAGTCAAGATGATAAAGTTAATGTTGAGAAGTCTTGCTTCTGCCCATAGCTGTCATTTTTATTCTTGCCTCCACCTCAGAGGTAAATTTTTATTAATTATTAATGTATCCGTATAGTTTATGCAAAGACTAGTAAATAGAAATGCATATTCTTATTTTCTCCCTTTGTTACATTCATACTACAGTATTCTACATTACTGTAGATTGTTCTATACTTTTTTATTTGCAATTATTTTTGAGACTTTACATAATTTATTTTCTTTGCACCATTGTTAAAACATACCATATGACTTTAAAACTATCACTGTGACTGTCTCACAGCAAGGTTGAAGAGAGCAGTTTGGGGCAGATACAGTTGGGAGAGAAATCACGAGAACTTTACATGCTACTGCTTTTGAACCAGTTCTCTGTAACTAAAAGAGATATAAGATCTTTTAAAAACAAGTTTGTTGTTTAAAGCGAAATTTGTTGTTTTATATAAAATAAGGATGTTCTGCACAGGGTAGCCCATGGCATACTTTCTATATTGGAGACTGAAAATATTATGCAGCCTAAAAAGAGCACAAAGAAAAAACCAGAGTAATCTTCCCTTTATTCAGCTTAATGGGAATGCGACCTGGCACAAATATGATTCGTTTCTTGGTATTTTCATCGGTAAAATTATTATTTAAACAAATTTAAGTATTTGTATATTAAATTAGTGAAATTTCATGTTTTTGAACACTTAGTTTGTTTATTATAATAGCATACATAAGATACAGTGTGCTTAGTCTCTCAGTCATGTCCAACTCTTTGTGACCCCATGGACTGTAGCCCACCAGGCTCCTCTGTCCATGGGGATTCTCTAGGCAAGAATACTGGAGTGGGTAGCCGCTTTTCCAGGGGATCTCTCTGACCCAGGGATCGAACCCAGGTGTTTTGCATTACAGGCGGATTCTTTCCCAGCTGAGCTACCGGGGAAGCCGTAAGATACAATACAGGTGCTCAAATCAGTTATGTACCAACTGACCATGGACTGGATTTCTACCCAGAATGCATATGTATTATTATTTTTTTTAATAATAGGTTTTAACATTTGGCATAATGTTTGGTGGAGAGAATGTTGTGCTATAACAAGTTGGAATACTTGCTTTGAAGTCCTAGCATTACCTAGTCCATTTGGGTCACCAGTCACCAGTTTGGATTGTACTTTCCTATTCTGAAAATTGAGGGAAAGATAGTAGGAGTTAATAACAAGTGATTAGAGAGATTCCCCTGGCTCTGTGTGTATAGGTAAGATGTGAGAATAAAGTGAAAATAGAACTCCATAAAATCTGTAACATAATTCTGTAATTGATACATATTATGACACATATAATATTTTGAAAAAGTGTCAATTTTAGAAGCTTTTATGAGATTAAAAATCTTTCAGCATGTTTAAAATATTTCATGATTATATTTTTGGTTTAGAAGGGCAAGATAGTTAATATAATAAATGAATTTAGTCGTAACGATCCTTTTTGAAAGTAATTGTTTTTTCCTACTGTTTAACAGCCTGACATGATAGCTTTGAAAATGTACTCCGTTTTTGTATGTGGGTCTCAGCTGCTCATTTATTCCCACATGTTATTCCTCCATGTTATTACACCTGTCCTTGACTCATATTTTTTCATCTACCAAATTCTGAAAACTGTAATTTCTCCTATGACTCAAGTAAATATCTTTGTTGTAAAGATTTATAGCAAAAAGTAAATAAAAAGGAAGAAATAAAGATGATACAGTTTATGGCCTCACTGGGAATGGAATTCAGCTGCTCTTTTGCTGAAACTTGGCCACTCACTCTGGAGACTTCTGGAGCCCTTGTGTAACTCCTTTGGGTCACCCAGTCAGCATCTTTATTTTTCTTTATGAGTCTTCATTTTAGCCATTAAGCATCATTTTCTTCTGAGACCATTTGGGTCTTCTGCTTTCTCTGGCCTCTTGAAACTGTTTATCAGAAGTAAAATTATAGCAAAATTTATTTTTACATATAAAACCATTAGTAAATGAAGTTGTAAATACAAAAGCACTGCTTTTGCACAGAAACAATGTGTTTGCTGATAATTCAGTTAGAACTGAGAAAGATGGGCCATGAATCATACCCCTGAAAGGTTTTTTACTTAAATGGAGTGAAAATCTGCTCTGTGGTGTGTCATCATTTTTACCTCTGAAAGATAGCTTCTGTTTGGTGTGATAATATCTGTTACAATAGCTGAGAGTGGAGAGAAGCGATTCATTATGAGGTTCTCTTTCATTTCTTTGAAATTTGCTTTGAGTGCTTTATCCATTTGGATTGTGTATTTAGATGACATGTCAGAATGTAACTCTGGACTGTTTGCAGAGTTTTCTGGATTCTACTTAACTACTAGCATGAATATTACTATAACTCACCAGGGTTCTCTGTCCATAGCATTCTCTAGGCAAGAATACTGGAGTGTGTAGCCATTCCCTTCTCCAGGAAATCTTCCTGACCCAGGGATCAAACCCAGGTATCCTGCATTGCTGGCAGATTCTTTACCATCTGAGCCATCACGGAGGCTCTTTAGAAAGTTAAGAATTAAAGAGACTTCTTAGAAAATCTATTTTGTTTACTGTTTTTTACACAGAATTGAATTGGCATGGAATCCAGGTGTCTTAAACATAAATTTATCTATCAAGAAGGAGAAAGGTAGTAATCAGGTATTATAGGAATAGTAATAACAAGAACATTAAAGACAGTAGCAAGTAGCAGTTTGTTAACTGTGCCCGGCACTAAGCATTTTTATATTATATGCTAACCATTAACTTACGATATAAGTGATTTAGATTCATTTTACAGATGATAAAACTAAAACTTATAAGGGTCAAGTAAATTGTCCGAGGCCCCACAGTGTATCAGTTCAGTTCAATCACTCAGTCGTGTCCGACTCTTTGCAACCCCATGAATTGCAGCACACTAGGCCTCCCTGTCCATCACCAACTCCTGGAGTTCACTCAAACTCATGTCCATCGAGTCGGTGATGCCATCCAGCCATCTCATCCTCTGTCATCCCCTTCTCCTCCTGCCCCCAATCCCTCCCAGCATCAGAGTCTTTTCCAATGAGTCCACTCTTCACATGAGGTGGCCAAAGTATTGGAGTTTCAGCTTCAGCATCAGTCCTTCCAAAAGAACACCCAGGACTGATCTCCTTTAGAATGGACTGATTGGATCTCCTTACAGTCCAAGGGACCCTCAGGAGTCTTCTGCAACACCACAGTTCAAAAGCATCAATTCTTCAGCACTCAGCCTTCTTCACAATCCAACTCTCACATCCATACATGACCACTGGAAAAACCATAGCCTTGACTGGACAGACCTTTGTTGGCAGAGTAATGTCTCTGCTTTTGAATATGCTATCTAGGTTGGTCATAACTTTCCTTCCAAGGAGTAAGTGTCTTTGAATTTCATGGCTGCAGTCACCATCTGCAGTGATTTTGAAGCCCCCCAAAATAAAGCCTGACACTGTTTCCACTGTTTCCCCATCTATTTCCATGAAGTGATGAGACCAGATGCCGTGATCTTCATTTTCTGAATGTTGAGCTTTAAGCCAACTTTTTCATTCTCCTCTTTGACTTTCATCAAGAGGCTTTTTAGTTCCTCTTCACTTTCTGCCATAAAGGTGGTGTCATCTGCATATATGAGATTACTAATATTTCTCCTGGCAATCTTGATTCCAGCTTGCGCTTCTTCTAGCCCAGAGTTTCTCATGATGTACTCTGCATATAAGTTAAATAAGCAGGGTGACAATATATAGCCTTGACGAACTCCTTTTCCTATTTGGAATCAGTCTGTTGTTCCATGTCCAGTTCTAACTGTTGCTTCCTGACCTGCATATAGGTTTCTCAAGAGGCAGGTCACGTGGTCTGGTACTCCCATCCCTTTCAGAATTTTCCACAGTTTATTGTGATCCACACAGTCAAAGGCTTTGGCATGGTCAATAAAGCAGAAATAGATGTTTTTTGGAACTCTTTTGCTTTTTCCATGATCCAGTGGATGTTGGTAATTTGATCTCTGGTTCCTCTGCCTTTTCTAAAACCAGCTTGAACATCTGGAAGTTCACGGTTCACGTATTGCTGAAGCCTGGCTTGGAGAATTTTGAGCATTACTTTATGAGCGTGTGAGATGAGTGCAATTGTGTGGTAGTTTGAGCATTCTTTGGCATTGCCTTTCTTTGGGATTGGAATGAAAACTGACCTTTTCCAGTCCAGTGGCCACTGCTGAGTTTTCCAAATTTACTGGCATATTGAGTGCAGCACTTTCACAGCATCATCTTCCAGGATTTGAAATAGCTCAACTGGAATTCCATAACCTCCACTAGCTTTGTTCATAGTGATGCTTTCTAAGGCCCACTTGACTTCACATTCCAGGATGTCTGGCTCTAGGTGAGTGATCACACCATCGTGATTATCTGGGTCATGAAGATCTTTTTTGTACAGTTCTTCTGTGTATTCTTGCCACTTCTTAATATCTTCTGCTTCTGTTAGGTCCATAGCATTTCTGTCCTTTATCGAGCCCATCTTCGCATGAAATGTTCCCTTGATATCTCTAATTTTCCTGAAGAAATCTCTAGTCTTTCCATTCTGTTGTTTTCCTCTATTTCTTTGCATTGATCTCTGAGGAAGGCTTTCTCATCTCTCCTTGCTGTTCTTTGGAACTCTGCATTCAGATGTTTGTCTCTTTCCTTTTCTCCTTTGCTTTTTGCTTCTCTTCTCTTCACAGCTATTTGTAAGGCCTCCCCAGACAGCCATTTGGCTTTTTTGCGTTTCTTTTCCTTGGGGATGGCCTTGATTCCTGTCTCCTGTACAATGTCATGAACATCCGTCCGTAGTTCATCAGGCACTCTATCTATCAGATCTAGTCCCTTAAATCTATTTCTCACAGCGTATAAAAGCTTGCAAATAGTAGCCTTGGCATTCTTACCAAGGTCTTTCTTTCTCTACACACTGTTTTTAACCATGTAGCTGCTACCTATTTCATACCAGTAGGCATTCTCTTACGACAGAGTAGCTCTGAGGCAATGGATCAGAAGGTAGAGGATGACAAGAAGAGAGGAGGATTTTGAAGAAGGAATGACAAGTGATAGAAATTGTTCATATTTCAAGACCAAGATCATTGGTCTCAAAAAAATTTAGAAAAAAATAAGCATTGTGGTTAGTAGTTTAGTTTAGGACTGCATACTAACATCATATCGTAAATGTCATCATGGGGCGACATGTATCCAGTACTTAATTCTCAAACTGACTTAATGAGTAATAAAGCTTATTTATAGGGGGAACCGAGATTCTCTTCTTATTCAACCATATTCTTCAGTTCCCTTATTACCACCATTATGACCAGATTTATTATAAAAGGGATCTGGCCTAATACTGTTGAACCTTTGTATATAATTTAGAGATGTCTACCTGGGAGGTTTCTCTTCTTATTCTCATGAGCTTGTAGCATCTCATGATATTCATTTCATTATCTGGGTACTTGGGCTGTTTTTCATATCCAGCCTCCAAAATGAAATAAATACTCAAGATTTTATAGGGTTTATCAACTTTGTGGCAAGTCTTTGACCTGCTTATTATCTCTATTTTCATCAAGTTCTTTGTTTTATGGATTCTTAAAACACCACCATGTAGTGAGGTGGGGTGGTTATAGATGGATGGTCAGTTTAGCTGTAGAGGTTGAGGAGCGGGGGCAGAGTTTGGTGCTAATGGAAGATCATTTCATAGACTACAGAGATGAGTAGTGGGAGCTTCCTACAGGAAGCTAGGCTGTGTCTGTTTCTCCCATCCCTGTATACCCGGAGCTCACGACAGAGCCTGGAACATAGTAGTTCAGGAAATATTTGAAGGAACTGATTAGTGAATCAGTGTTTCTGTGTAAATTTATTTTTCTCCCTGTCTTCATAGCTGTATTGTAGTTGTTATAGATTTAAATGTGGAAGACCAGTTTTTTATGTTGTTTGGATGAAACTCTGTAGAATAGGTAACAGATCAGAGAACCTTGCTGTGTTCTTAGTTCTGGGGAGGGATTTAGAATCACTGGGGTTTTATTCTTGGAGGGAAGGGCGTACCTTCAGGCCAAAGATTATTGTATTGTAATAATTCTTTTTATTCACTTTTGTTGAGCCACTTTTCTTCTCTGAAAAAAGAAGTTCCTGTAATAATGAAATGAGGATCGATGTCGCCTGCTTTTTTATTTGACAACTGGGAGCTCCATTCTTAACTGACTTAGTTGCCTGAGATTCATTAAAATAGGTTATACACTTCCACCACCTCCTGAGAAACAGGGGTCTCCAAATCTACAGATTTCCAAGCACCATGGAATGAAAGTGGTTTAAATGTATAGTCCTGGCTACTATTGAAATTCATATTTCATGGTGCTCTCTTTTCTGGAAGCTGAGGACCTGTACTTTATGAGAAGCCAAAAGACATGTAGTAATGTCTATAAAGAAGTATTTTGTACCTTGAAATGTAATTTTTCATGTTTTTTTTTTGTCTCCTGGGAATTTGATTTTTATTATTGAATTTCATGACCTTCTTATCATTTGTAGCATGGCAGAATTAAAGGTAAAATTGTGCCTTCTTTTTGTTAGCATAAAATGCCTTTTGGTACCAATCCTAAAAATGAAATAGGAAAAGGAAAGATTTAAAATATTTCAACCACATAAATATGTGTGTTTGGGGTTGGGGGTTGAGGAACCTCAGTTACTGAATCTAATAAAATTCAATTATATTTTCCCCCTAATCATCGTAATCCAACCTTTTATTTTTGTCTTGTCATTTATAGCATCTATGATTCATATACTCATTTTTTTTAAAAAGGAACTTTTTTCCCTCTCTTAGCAAAAGAAAAATTTGTAGTTTTTTTCCTATATTAATTTCCCAAATTTTGGATTGCCGTAACTCTACTTTCTGTTCTCTGTTTAAAGACGGATGTTTACTCTTGCCTCTTTTCAGGTGGAGTGCTAATATAGCTTTTTAAGATAACAAAGAGAAGTTTTCTAATTTCCTTTTTGTGTCACCCAATATTAAAAGTTTGTTCTTTTCATTATACTTTATTTTCATGTCCTGGTCATGATCATTTCATATTTTAAAGGTTTTCAATATCCCTCATCCACCTGAGACTTGTGGCAGAAATCTTAAAAGGAATACTTATTCTACTCACATGCTCATGTGATCTGTGATAGCCAATTTAAATTTTGAAATTTAAAGAATTCTTCATTGCCTGTAATGAATTAATACTGCAGTTCAGTGGAAATTTGTTAATATGCTTTTTCCTGCTATGATTACAGTGACTAGATGGAAAACCCCAAAGAGAGATTGTGTTTACTTGTTTAGAGAGAGTTTTTCTGATGTGACCATATTGAGGTTATTCTTTGGAACTTTGAAGTGCCATTTTTTGATGCTCTGGTGTGTTGGGAGAAGGTCAGTTACTGAGTAATTACAATAGCAATTTGTGTGACTGTTAAAAGTGTTTAATTATCTGTTTCTCTGCACAGGAAACAGGCAAAAATTAAATAATGTATTGGGTTGGCCAAAAAGTTCCTTCTGTTCTTAAGTGAGGTTTAAGGACACATTTTTCATTTTTACCAAGAACTTTATTGAACAATGTAGTCACCATTTTGTTCCACTACCTTCTACCATTTTTCACACAACTTCATAATTCTGTCTTCTCAAAACTTTTTATATTTTTGAGCAAAGAACTATTCTATGTGCCTTTACAGTCTTAGAGGGAATTGAAATTTTTTCCATTAGAATTTTGTACAGACCGAAATAAATGGAAGTCGGAAGGTGCAGTGTGTGATGAATATCGTGAATGAATCAGAACTTCCCAAGCAAGCTGTATAAGTTTTTGCCTGGTCATCAAAGAAACATCTTGCATTATCCTGATGGAAGGTTATGCATTTTGTGTTGACTAATTCCAGACACTTTTCATCAAGTGCTTCTTCCGTTAGTCCAATTGGGAGTAGTACTTGTTGGAATTAACTGTTCGGTTTTCCAGAAGGAGCTCATAATAGAGGACTCCCTTCCAATCCCACCATATACACAGCATCACCTTCTTTGGATGAAGACTGACTATCCTTTGGTGTGGCTGGTGGTGGTTCATTTCGTTTGCCCCATGGTCTTTTTCGTTCCACGTGATTGTACGGTATCCACTTCTCATCAGCTGTCACAATTTATTTTAAAAATGGAACTTTTTTATTATGTTTAAATATAAAATCACATGTGGAAATACGGTCTAAATGATTTTTTTCACTTATGTGGAACCCAAACATCAAAGTGATTAACATAACCAAGCTGGTACAAATTATTTTCAGCATTTAGTTTGGATATTTTGAGTATGTCAGGTATCTCCCTTGTAATAATAATGTTGAGTGTTCTCAATGCTTTGATATGATTGCCATCAACTTTAAGTGGTCTGCCCAACTGTAGATATTATCTAGTAAGAAATCTGTAACACAAAACTTCATAAACCACTCTTGACATGTTTGATCAGTCATAGCATCTTCTCTATCCACTGTACAAATCTTTCTTTGCATTCCATTTACATTTTTACCTTTCTTAAAATGATGAGGAATCATATGCTGAATGAAAATATTGCTTGCTTTCTTCCATCTTCAATATTAAAATGACTACTCACCAGTTTTGGTGAGTTTTTTTTAATAAATGCATGCTGATATGACAGCTATCACAATTCAGTCTAAAAAAATTGTTTCGAGTGAAGTTAAACACAACTAAGCGCTACTTGAGCCATCTTATGGGAAAAAACGTTGGCTGTTGACCAACCCAATACATGAAATGCTATCAGCAAACGAATCCTGTTAGAATGAAAGACCCATACAGTTGTTGTTGTTTAGTTGCTAAGTTGCACCCAACTCTTTTGCAGCCCCATGGACTGTAGTCTGCCAGGCTCTTCTCTTCATGGGGTTTCCCAGGCAAGAATACTGGAGTGGGTTTCCATTTCCTCTTTGAGGGGATCTTCCTAACCCAAGGATCAAACCTTTGTCTCCTACGTTGGCAGGCTGGTTCTTTACCACTGAGCCAGGGAAGCCTACCCATGCAGTATGTATGTGTGAGTCACTCAGTCATGTCTGACACTTTGTGATCCTATGGACTGTAGCTTGTCAGGCTCCTCTGTCCATGGGATTCTCCAGGCAAGAATACTGGTGTGGGTTGCTATTCCCTTCTCCAGGGTATCTTCTCAACCAGGGATTGAACCCAGGTCTCTGGCATTGCAGGCAGATTCTTTACCATCTGAACCTCCAGGGAAGCTCATACAGTAGCAGACCACTGTTAATAATAAAAGGAAACGTAACATTTGGCTAAAGCATGTTGTTAAGCTAAAAACTATTCATATCGTTTTTGTTGTTTTGTTCAGTCACTATGTCTGACTCTTTCTGACCCCATGAACTGCAGCATCCCAGGCTTCTCTGTTCTTCACTATCTCCGGGTTTGCTTAAATCATGTCCATTGAGTCATTGATGCAGTCCAGCCATCTCATCCTCTGTTTCCCCCTTCTCTTGCCCTCAGTCTTTCCCAGCATCAGAGTTTTTTTCCAGTGAGTTGGCCCTTTACATCAGGTGGCCAAAATATTGCAGCTTCAACAACAGTGCTTCCAGTGAATATTCAGGGTTGATTTTCTTTAGGATTGACTGCTTTGTTCTTGCTGTCACAGGGACTCTCGAGTCTTTTCCAGCACTTAGTTCGAAAACATCAGTTCTTCTGTGCTCAGTCTTCTTTACGGTCCAACTCTTAACATCCATACATGACTACTGGGAAACCTGTAGCTTTGACTATACAGACTTTTGTCGGCAAAGTGACATCTCTGCTTTTTAATATGTTGTCTAGATTTGTCATAACTTTTCTTCCAAGGAGCAAGTGCCTTTGAATTTCATGGCTGCAGTCACCATCCACAGTGCTTTTGGAGCCCAGGAAAATGAAATCTGTCACTGCTTCCATTTTTCCCTTTTCTATTTGCCATGAAGTTATGGGGCCGGATGTCATGATCGTTTTTTTCAGTGTTGAATTTTAAACCAGCCTTTTCACTTTCATAAAGAGACTCTTCAGTTCCTCCTCACTTTTCTGCCATTAGAGTGGTATCCTGTGCAATGCAGGAGATGTGGGTTCGATCCCTGAGTCGGGAAGATCCTCTGGAGGAGAGCATGGCAACCCGCTCCAGTATTCTTGTCCAGAAAATCCCATTGACAGAGGAGCCTGGTGGGCTATGGTCCATGGGGTCGTAAAGACTGACACATGACAGAAGCAACTGAACACTACTGCTTCTCTCACTTTACTAAGCTCTTTAACAATGAACAGATTTGTTGATTTCTTCATCTTTTCTTCTGACCTTGATCCTGGAACTTGCAGATAATCTTTAGAGTATTTCCGTGTATAACTGCACATTGTTTAAGTTTTCCCTGCCCTTTTAGTTGTATGTTTTATTTGGAAGTCAAAGTAATAGCCATTTTCTCCAAAACTAGTGTAAAAAAGAATAATAATCTCAGAAAAGAATAACTTAGCATCAAGATTTATTTAGTGGGTATGACACATGAACAATTGCCATTTGAATTTGAATTTTTGTTAGTTTCACTTAGAATTTATCTTTCCTGCTGTGTGGTCTGAAGCTATGAAAACTCAATCTGCAAGTTCTGTGGGCTTTCCTCCTCTTTGCATTAATTAGATCTAACCTGCTTTGAAACTTTTTAATAAAAAAGAGTCTGTAAACCTAGGTGGGGTGTATAGTGTGGATTGTAGCAATTTCCTGCCCTTCTCAATGCTGTGAGCTGTAGAGCAACCTCAAGTCTGTCTCTCAAGTGTGTATTATACTTGGTTCTTGAATCTGCAGAAAGCCATGTGTAAAGAATACTGACAATGATAGATTGTCCGGACTGAAAAAACTTGTTAATTCTCACAATAGTGAATGTTTAATGTAAGAGGGAATCATGATTGCAGTTTCATATTACTTCATGAAAAAATTATTTGCTGTTTGCTCACTGTTTACATTGATCTGGTAGTTGATTGTATTTGAAATACATTTATATATTGTTAGCTATGATTTTGGATTGAGACTAGCATTTATATTGTTTTACCACTATTTTTTGAAGAAGAAAAGAGGCATTCTATTTAAAACAAATTTTTTTTCAACTTTAGCTTCATTTTGTTGTTTTGAATTTTATTATTATACATATCTGTTATTCTTATTTTGAAAATGTTGGTACTGCATTTTCTGCCTGTTTTATGAGCATTGAAAACTAATGGGGAAATTATAAAGCAATGAGAAAAAGTGCTTAAAAGAATAATATTCTGTTCTTCTTTTGAGAAAAATACTGCCACTTTTCTAAGAACCCCAAGGATGAGGGTTTTACATCTTTTATAAATTCTACTCTTAGAGGAGAAGGGAAATAGTCTTTACTACATGTCTTCCTTTTTATTTTAATAGCCAACATTGTGAACCTGTCATATGTCAGACATTGTGCTAGGCATTTGTGTTATTTTATGTAATTCTTATACCAATTTTATGAAATGTGTGCTTCTGTTATCTCCTTGTTTGGGTGAGAAAATGAGAGTAAGTTGCCTAAAACTGTACAGCTAATAAGTGAACTGTGATTTGATTACATATTTGGCACATCTTTAATGATTATGAAAACTGACACCAATCTTACAGTAGACACTTAATAAATATCTATGGAAAGGTAAATGTGCCTTATCCGGTTGGCTTAAGAAGAATTGTTATGAATGTGTAGTGAGATTTACACTTACTAGATAAGTTTACAGGTGGCTAATTTTCCCTCTCTTCTTGTAGGAAAAAAGACTGAAAGAAAGGGAAGCCAGAAGAGAAGCCAGTAAGAGACAAGCAAAGGTAAGGGCTTATATTTTAATGAGAAAAATGTTTGTAGCATTGAATGGAATTTAAATACTCTTCTTTTCCATATGCATTGTATATTTATTTATACATCATGACATTTGAATTGGATTTAACTCTGTGTATGTATGTCATTTGCTTTCTCTTATTTGTTTGTTTCTTCTGTGGTATAGAGTGAAGAAATGAGATAGTTTGTTTATAGGGCTTCATCTTCCTACTTTCACCATCTTATTCTGTTTTGTGCATACTAAGTATAGGAAATGGTTGACTGTGGGTCAGACCTGATAGGATTTTATTGTATCTCATCTTCAGAGTAAGGAGGCAGCCTATGCGAACCCAACTTGATAACAGACAACCCTGAAAGCATCGGTTTTTTCAGCTCCTAGAACCTAAGGGAAATCACTCTGTGTCTCCCACCTTCACTAAATTCTGTAAACAAAAATTTTAGCAGCTGTGTACGTACAGTTTCTTTCAAATATGTGTACAATTATAAACACTGTCATCTATGTGCAGCTGTAATTTTTATCTGGTATGTTTGACACCATGGAAAATTCAGCCTCTGCATTCTGAGGACATGTAATAGAAATGATTCCCACAAACCAGGGCACAGAAATGCATGTCATTTCTCATGCTGTATCTCACTGTGCTTTGCCTGACTGGCCGTGATTTCTTCTTAGCAGTTAGCAAAGATCCGACTCCCTTGAGTAAACCCATCATGTTCTTTGTCATTTTTTCCATGCACTTAGAGAACAAGTCGGAGATGATAACTCATGCTATAGTTCTAAAGTGGGAAGCAATTACTCTTCAGTATAAGATGAAAAGACTGCTTACATTCAGTATTAAATATCACTCCGTCTTCAAAGGTGCCCGAAAACGAGAACTACCGTGTGCATGCACCCTGACTTGCTAAATCAGGTGGTGGAGTCTGCATTTGCATTTGAAATGCAGATGTGAACAGTCATGGCATAGAAATGAGATCTCAGGAACTATAGTGGGAAAAATTTAAATTTAAGAAGAAAATCTTAAATCTAATGAAAGCATTTGATTTTTATGAATATTGCATGTTCAGCATAAAGATAAACCATTTTATGTTACTAAAAAGCTCCTATTTCTTTCTGTGAATGAAATTATAAAATGAAAGGTATAATCTGGAGCCAAAAGAAAGGCCTGTCACTGTATTTGCTTTGTGTGTATTGGTGCATATTTATATATATTACTAAATATGGTTTATTTTCTGTACTTGTTGATACTGTATGCTTCATCTTTCATAGTGGTTTAAACTGTAAGAAAGAAATTGCCCTCACCCTTGAGCCTGCCTCTTGTGCTGCTTCTCTTTCCCTACAAGTTGCTGTATATATTTTGTTTTGATACATTGCCAGCTGGGAAATGAAAAGCAGTAAAGGCCTTCAGAGTTAGATTTTGCCACTGGGATCGACCTCTAAAGTGAACTCCTCAAGCCAAGCCCACCCCTCTGCTCTGCACCCCTTCCCATGTTTGTCATGTGTTTGTTTCCCGATGTGTGAGAAAGGAGGAGGACTTCTTGTCAAAAGGTTGTTTCATTTATGTACAAGCCCTAAGGGCTGTATTGAAAACAAAGAATAGAACAACTGACTTGTCTTTGTTGCACAGCCAGGAGCTTTCAATAGAGACTGTGTTTTAGTATTGTTCTGAGTAGTCAAGCTGCCTGCATTTCATAGCCTTGTGTGAGTGCTCAGAGACAGCAGCCCCTTTAGAAGAGTGATGTTAGCAGAGAGATGAGAGGACAGGTTGTAGCCAGGACTCACATTCCTCAGGACACCAGGGACGACAGCAGTGACAGATTCAGGCTGACTCACGGAGGCCAAGGAGTTAGCTCGGGTTACCCTGTATGTGGAGAAGGCAGTGGCACCCCACTCCAGTACTCTTGCCTGGAAAATCCCATGGACAGAGGAACCTGTTAGGCTGCGATCCATGGCGTTGCTAAGAGTCGGACACGACTGAGCAACTTCACTTTCACTTTTCACTTTCATGCATTGGAGAAGCAGATGGCAACCCACTCCAGTGTTCTTGCCTGGAGAATCCCAGGGACGGGGGAGCCTGGTGGGCTGCCGTCTGTGGGGTCGCACAGAGTCGGACACGACTGAAGTGACTTAGCATACCCTGTATGTACCCAGCTTCTTTTCAAATGAAAGTTACAGAAGTTGGAGGCTCTGGAGCTTTCCAGGTGCCCCTTTGGAAACAGACCTAGAAGATGTTGGAGGGACTCTGTAAAGAAGTGATTGCCCAAGGTTCTATGATAGATATCTAAGAATAAATGTATGAGCTGGATTATGGGTTTTCCAATCGTGTGTGTGTGTGTGTGTGTGTGTATGCGCATGCGCATGCGTGCAAACATGCTTTAAGTGATGGATGTGGCTGAAGTTTCAGAGTAAATTTTATCTTCTTTTTAATATGGTTAAATGTTATGTGACTTGAGGCTGTTGCCTTCTGAGGCCTTCTGGTCAGCTTCAGTGCAGAGCATCCTTCAGTCACTGAATCTATATCTAAAGGATACCTTAGTGGTAAAAGAAAGTGGTGACTTACTATACCACCAGAGGTGTAGTCTTACCCATTTATAGCTATTTTAAGAAGTCAATGCATAGAAACAGAAGTGTGAGAAAGGAAGACTTCCAGAGCTGTTTCCTACCTTGTTTTGTGCTTCATTTAGCGAACCTCATGTTACAGGAGAGGAATACAGAAGACAGTGTAGTTACTTTAGCAATTGGAAAAATGTATTAGAATAAAAGTTGATAGAATTATCTTTATTACCCAGAAAAGAGAAAGTTTGATGATACTGTGAGTTTATAATTTTATAAATGATGCTTGGTGGTGTCTTTTTCCCAACAAAGTAAGTATTCTGAAGAAAAATTGCTTTGAAGTTAGAATGTAGTAAAATAAAGTTGGAATGGACTTCCCAGAAAGCTGATTCAACTTTTTGCTAACAGATATGTCTAAGATCTGCCTAAAATACGTTATACGCAGTGCCAGGAGTTAGAGAGAAATATGAAGTTGAAACTTCTAAGAAAGTTTTCGGGGTACCCAATGTCTAGTGATTTGAGAGATAGAGGTCTTTGGATATTTAAACTTTCTTTAGCAGAGAAATATTTGAACTATTAAAGAATATTTAACTTTTACTTTAGCTAACGGAATATTGTATGTTCTTATAAGTTAGAAATTTTAAACTGGCACCAGAAAAAGTAGTTGGAGCAATAATGAATAGACCACATTGCTTTTTGGATTCAGGGTGGTTACATAATCCTAGAAATACAGCTTTACCTCATTATCCAGCTAGATGTCCTCGTGTTACTTTGATGGTCTCAAGTGTTTGTACCAACCTCTGGGTGGCTTGATGAAACTGAATACTGAGTATGAAGGAGCAAAGAGTAGGAAACAGTTTAGTTTCCTGAAAGTTAAGCATTGCTTGGACTATATTATTGATGGTGCTTATAGTTCTTATTTTTAGGTATGGGGGAAATTATATGAAAACAATGTTTAAAATGATGTTGTACATTTTGAGGTTGAATTGTATAGCCACCATAAATTTTAACTTTATTTTCTCCTTGTTTTATTTAATTGCTTTAAGGCACTTTATTAATGTACTTATACAATAGTAAAATACTTTCTTGGATACCTAAAGTGGTTTTGGTTAATTCTTTCACAATAGGAGTAGAAGAAGTTGTATAATTTTAGAACTTGAATATCCTTGAGAGATATTCTGGAGGTGTTTCCTAAAACTGGTTTATAATATCTTTTTCTCCAGCCAGCAGTAGTTTCATGAAGCAAACCTAAATTTATTTATTTTGATATTATGTTCTTTCAAAATCTTTTTGAACTTTTCCTGTCCATGAAATGTATGAATGTGAAACATCCACTCATCTATTCCAGCGATTTTAAATAGTACAGTGAATAGCCTAGGGGTTCTGCTGAGGTATCCCCCAGGACACAGGAGGGTTATTTGGGCAGAACTCCAGGCTTCCATTTTGTCTTCATTCAGAGAGGCCCTGTTATATTCTCTGTGTGTACGGAAGCTTCCAGGGAAACTTTTGTTTGAGATAGTGCTTCTACTTAAATACATAAATCCATACATACATGTTGTTTTTTAAGAATCCAGGGACTTTCCTGGTGGCCCAGTAGCTCAGACTGTCTTCGCAGTGCAGGGGGCCCAGGTCTGACCCCTGGTCAGGGAACTAGATCCCACATGCTGCAACTGAATATCCCACTTGCCGCACCCAAAGATCCCATGTGCTGCAGTGAAGATTGAAGGTCCCCCATGCCACAAATAAAACCTGGCACAGCCAAATAAGTAAATATTAAAAGAAAAAAAAAGTACTCAAATAAAGCTAAAAACAAGTAAATGACTTAACATCGTCCCTGGCTTCTTTGATGGCAGAACTGCTGTGTGTACTCAGGCTCCCTGAGTCCTCATTTCCAGTTATTCTTACTGCCTCATACTGTTTTTGTATGCTACTTTATACCTCTTGTACTTCTGTTTTTTTTTTTTTTTTTAAAAACAAACCAGATCTGTGGTACGTAGGCTAACAACTAATCATAGAGAATTACTAATAACAGATACCTTGAGTAGTCATAGAAAATTACTAATAACAGATACTAAACAGATACTAAGTCTGGAAAGCAGTCTGGATCTCAGTTGCTGGCTGACCCCTTGATCTGAGCCAAAATGTGTAACAAAAAGTATGTCTTACTGTACCCTCATCTGCTAAGGGGATTTTCTCTCCTCGTAGAGCTACAAGTAGACATTAATAAATGTTAGTAATGGTTATTCTCACCTTTTCTGGGTCTTAAGCCTTTGCATTTATTTCCTTTTGACAGGGCTTTATTAACTGCCACCTAATGAATATTTTTATTTTAAGAGGAAATGCCTCCCCGTTCCATGTTTCATATAGACCTTCTAACACCTCTTTCCTTTTTTTTCCTTTTTTGACATTTATAACTGAAATATTTAACTGGTCTCTTTCTTTATTTTTAATGTGTTTAGAATTTCAAGGGCTCTAGAAGATTAGTTTATTTTAAACCAAACAGCTTTTAGAAAACACAATAATGAAACTGTAAGTTTGTTTATAGTCCCAATTCCCAGTGAAAGCAAAGGTGCTCCCTGAAAGTAAATTACTCCCCCATTTGAAGGGTCTGAACTCTCACAGGGCACTGTTTGCTGCACTGATACAATCACTTATTTAATGGTGCCCTAAATGAGTCATTCACTTTCTCTAAGCAAGCTATTCAGATAATACCATATTTTAGTGCTATAATAAGACCCATTATGCTGTCCTTCTACTTCTTGTATAGACAACATTGAGTCTTTATAGATGGACTTTTTTCCCTTTAGTGTCTACCTGAATTAGCAGTGAAAACCCATGTAGCTTTTATTGTCATTCTAATGTTGATGTGGTTTGCTTGGAGATTAATGTAGTGGCTTTTGAATTCCAAACACCACCCCCCTGCCTCCACCCTCTGGCCCAAGCCTCTTTCTTTGGTGATAATGAAGAAAGGGATTACTAAATTTGAACCTTTAACCATCTTGGATTAATAGATACTTCTAGTGTTTACTGTCAGAGAATCGTCCTGTTCTACTCATAAAGATTCAAAAGTTAAGTATGGGAGTTAACTATGAGAGCAGGAACAGTTCTAGTCATGCATATCATCCACATGCTGTTCTTTTAACACTCAGCTACTTGGTCTTTCTTAAAAAGATTTTTCCAACCCTCTCAGATGTAATGGACTCCTCCTTTTGTAACTTCTACTGCAGTCCCTTTTATGAAGCCTCTGATAGTTTATAGCACTTAAGTGGACAGGTGTCTGTTTTTCCCACTCTGCTCTAAGTCTTGTTTGTATTGCTTACCACAGTGCTTGGTTTATAATAAGCACTTAATAAATATTTCAGTGAATGAGGGGGTGAATGAGTGATTTAAGGGATACAGAGCACTGGTTGTAAAATTCTTTATTATGGTAAAATATATCCTAAAATTTACTGCTTTAGCCATTTTTATGGCTATATAGCCATTTGGTGGCATTAATTACATTCACATTTCTGTGAACAACTACCAACGGTCCATTTCCAGAATCCTCTCATCATCCTGGACTGAAACTCTGTGGCCCTTAAACAGTAAATCTCCATTCCCACCTCTCTCAAGAGTGTAAACTTTTAAAGAGGAAACTCAGTCTTTAGCAGGTGAGAAAATAGAGGCCTTAAATGAATAGGTGATTTTTCCAGGGTTTTATAGTTAAGTAACAGCAAAATGGGGCCAGACCCGAGGTCTCTGAGTGATTATGTGTGTGCTTTTCATTCTGCCTTAAACTCTCTCTATAACAATATGTGAAATACCAAGGAGTGCTGAATGTATTAAGGTGTCATATTTTAAAATATAATAAAATGAAGTTATTAATACTACTCTCAGTCACAAGCTCAACACTTATTAAGGGTTGTAACCCAAGTAATACTGTAAGTTTCAGTAGCATCAAAGTTAAACTTATCAAAAGATTTAAAAAAGAATATCCATTTTTTCTTCCAGAATAAATAGGAATAAATAAACAGATGATGACATTAGTTTCAAGGCCAGTGTAAAGCATAATAATAACTAATAGTAGCTATAATTTATTAGGGCTTCCCTGGTGCCTCAAATGATAAAGAATCTGCCTGCAGTGCAAGAGACCTGGGTGTGATCCCTGGGTCAGAGAGATCGCCTGGAGAAGAAAATGGCAACCCACTCCAGTATTCTTGCCTGGGAAATCCCATGGATAGAAGAGCCTAGTGGGCTACAGTCCATGAGGTCGCAAAGAGTCAGATACAGCTGAGCAAATTAGAATTTCATTTCATCATTTATTGACTGCCTATTCTGTTATAAATACTGTAATTAAAGGCTTCATATACATTATTTCTTTAATCCTCATGAACAATGGTGTGAGCTTGTATTATCTTTATTTCCTAGTTGAAGAAGGATTATGCAATTTCCCCAAGATCACATAGCTAAGGATATTACAGAGCCCTGATTCAAATCTACTTTACTAGACTAAAAGAGCCTTGATGCTTAGCATAAGGCCATACTGTCACCTCATTTCCAAGGCAGTCAAGAATATTCACATTTTAGTACTCTCAAAAGCCAAAGTACAAGTTGCAAGTAAATACTTTATTCTCCTGAAATTGCTTCTCTTATCCACAGTTAGTTCCCTTTTTATAGTAGTTACATTAAAGAAACAGAACAGGTAGTTGCATAACCATTGGCGGATACAGTATGGTTAATTTCCCGCTAATTTCTATACACCCTCACTATAATCCTAGTACTCAAGTTTTTTCTTATGAATTAAATATTATGAAACAATTTACCATTACTTCCAGCCCATGGAGATCAGTTAAAATTGTCACATTCCTTTACTTTATTCCTTTACAGTTCTTTACTGCTGAGCCACCAGGGAAGCCCACAGTTGCGTCGTATGCATTTCACTTTCTGCTGAATTGTGAATGTACCCAGTATTCCCCAGGCTCTCCAAGTTGATGCTCCTCTCCTCGCCCATCTTGTTTATTCAGCACAATTTAAAACAAACTCATTAACCTACATTAAGGTTATAGATGTTTAACATTAAAACAGAATGTATGAAACTCTTAGGCAATCAGGATCCCTTTAGAATACTTGATCCGTACCTTATTTGCTAATAATGTGCTCAGTTGCTCAGTCTTGTCTGACCCTTTGTGACCCCATGGACTGTAGCCTGTCATGTTCTTCTGTCTATGAGATTTCCCAGGTGAGAATACTGGAGTGGGTTGCTATTTCCTTCTTCAGGGGATTTTCCTGACCCAGGGATTGAATCCACGTCTGTCCCTCAGCAGGTGATTTCTTTACCGCTGAGCCACCAGGGAAGCCTGTCCTAATGTGTACACATTGATTGACTTTCCTTTTCTTTCCCCTTTTTACTAACTTTGACATCTCAAGCTTTAGTGTAATTGAATACAGAAAGCTATGTCTGTTGTAGTTTATGAGTGATAAAAGGAACATTCTTTGGTAGTTTGATCATGATGATTGTCATCTTGCCTGTGGTTTTGGAACCTAGCCTCCATTGGAGTTATGAGACTTCATTCTGTCATTCAGTACCTTGCTCACAAAAACTTTCTGATCATCCAAATCAATGGATCCTGCTAAAACTACTTTGTTGGCAATGTCATGTTGAATATTTGATGCCATTTGACATAGATTGCTTGAATAATTGCAATCTTATTAAAATTGCAACACGGTTAGACAGTGAAAGAGTGAGCATAAAGATGTAGGTCTGTCTTCACCTCCTGGCTCATGACCACTGAAGGCCATGCAGGGGGTTGTTAAGATTAAGGATGATCTTAAGCATGTGCTATGCGAGCCATTAACCCTGAGAACAAGAAGAAATTTTTGAGAAAACAAGTCATATTTATTCCAGATTAATCTGAGACAATTTTTGAGACAGAATTTAATGACCGTTTTAGGAGGGACTTCCTTGGTGGTCCAGTGGCTAAGACCTCCACACTCCCAATTCAGGGGACGCAGGTTTGATCCCTGGTCAGGGAACTAGATACCACATGACACAACTAAGACCCAGCTGCAGCCAAAAAAAAAAAAATCAGTGGATATTCAAAGGGAGAGAATTAGCCTTCATTCTTGAAAAGAGGGATGGCATACATGGAGAGGGATGAGAGGAGTTGTTAGAGTACTGAAAAAAAACCTTAAATAATTTTGTTTTATTTTCTAAAATTTGCAAAATAAAAGTGTTCTAACCACATAAAATTGGAGGAAAATAGACTCAACATATTTGAATAAGGTGTCAGAAAAGCACTTGTGTGCTTACATTCTCTCTCATATGTATAAAATAAATGGATAAATATTTAAATATATATTGAATATATATATATATATACTTTTTGTATATGTTATAGATGAACATTGTATTTTTAAATGGTCTGTTGGATTCTGCTTAGTTGGGTGGTCCTTTAGATCTATTCCAAAACATTAGGATTCTCCGTTCAGATTGGACCAAACAGAATCAAGTAATCCTTTTGATGCCCTTTATACTCAGTCATGGTTTATCCTCCTTATCTTAAGTTATAGATAATATGATGATTTATATTCTTTTTAAAAATTTAATTGAAGTATAGGTCAAATAGAGTATTACATTAATTTTAGTTGTACAGCATAGTGATTCAACATTTGTGTACCTTATGAATTTATCACCACAATAAGTCTGGTAACCATCTGTCACCATACACAGTTATTGGAATATTATCAAGTATGTTCCCTATGCTGTATATTATATGCCCATGACTTATTTAGTTTATAACTCTAAGTTAGTATGTCTTAATCCCCTTTACCTGTTCTGCTGCACTCCCCTCTGTTCTGATGACTGCCGGGTTCTCTGTATCTGTGAGTCTGTATCTATTTTATTTTGTTTTGTTTTTTAGATTCAGTATATGAGTGAAATCATATGGTATTTGTCTGACTTATTTTAATTAGCGTAATACCCTCTAGTTTCATCCATATTGTCACAAATGACAAGGTGTCACTCTTTTTTATGGCTGAATCATAGTCCACAGTGTATATATACCACATCCTCTTTATCTATTCATTCGTCAGTGGACATTTCACTTTCCTACCTTGGCTACTGTAAATAGTGCTGCAATGAAAATAGGGGTGCATATGTCTTTTCTAATTAGTGTTTTCATTTTCTTTGAATAACTAATTATAAATGGAATTGCTGGATCATATGGTAATTCTAGTTTTAATTTTCTGAAGAACTTAAATACTATTTCTCATAGTAGCTGTACCAATTTACATTCCTACCAGTAGTGCCTGAGAGTTTCCTTTTGTTACATCCTCACCAATTTTTTTGTTGTCTTTTTGCTAATAGCTATTCTAACAGGTATGCAGCAATGTGTCATTGTGGTTTTGATTTGCATTTCTTTGAGCATCTTTTCCTGTGTCTGTTGGTCATCTGAATGTCTTTCTTGGGAAAATGTCTATTCATGTCCTCTGCCTAATTTTTAATTAGGTCGTTTAGTGTTTTTGATTTTGAGTGTAACTTCTTTGTATATTTTGGTTATTAATCCCTTATCAGGTATATCATTTGCAAATATCTTCTCCCATTCACTCTGTAGGCTTCCTTTTTGTTTTATTGATGATTTCCTTCACTGTGCTAAAGCTGTTTAATTTGATGGATTTCCATTTGTTGATTTTTGCTATTCTTGAGCTTCCCTGAGGAGTTGTTGTTGTTCAGTCCCTCAGCCCTGTCTGACTCTTTTTGACCCATGCATGCCAGGCTTCCCTGTCCGTCACTGTTTCCCAGAGTTTGCTCAGACTCATGTCTGTTGAATCAGTGATGCCACCTAACCATCTCGTCCTCTGTTGTTACCTTCTCCTCCTGCCTTCAGTCTTTCCCAGCATCATGGTCTTTGCCAGTGAGTTGGCCCTTCATATCAGGTGGCCATAGTACTGGAACTTCAGCATCAATGAATGTTGAATTGATGTTCAATGAATATTCAGCGTTAATTTTCTTTAAGATTGGTTTGATCTTCTTGCAGTCCAAGGGACTCTCAAGAGTCTTCTCCAACACCACAGCATCAATTCAAAAGCATCAATTCTTTGTTGCTCAGCTTTTTTTATTGTCCAGCTCTCACATATGGGCACAACTACTAGAAAAACCATAGCTTTGACTATATGGACCTTTGTCTGCAAAGTAATGTCTCTGCTTTTTAATATGCTGTCTAGGTTGGTCATAGCTTTTCTTCCAAGAAGCAAGCCTCTTTTAATTTTGTAGCTGCAGTCACTGTCCACAGTGATTTTGGAGCCCAAGAAAATAAAGTCTGTCACTGTTTCCATTGTTTCCCCATCTATTTGCCATGAAGTAGTGGGGCTGGATGTCATGATCTTAGTTTTTGAATGTTGAATTTTAAGCCAGCTTTTTCATTCTCCTCTTTCACCTTCATCAAGCGGCTTTTTAGTTCCTCTTTGCTTTCTGCCATTAGGATGGTGTCATCTGCATATTTGAGGTTGTTGATATTTCTTCTGGCAATCTTGATTCCAGCTTGTGCTTCATCCAGCCTGGCATTTTGTGTAATGTACTCTGCATATAAGTTAAATAAGCACAGTGACAATTCTGAACTCTCCTTTCTATCTCATTGATCCTGAAAGACAGATCAGTCTTTCAGGAGACAGAGCCAAAAAAAAATATTGCTAAGACCCATGTCAAAGAGCATATATATTGCCTGTATTTTTTCCCCTTGTATTTTATGGTTTTAGGGTTTACATTTAAATCTTTAATCCATTTTGAGTTGACTTTTATATGTTGTATTGGTAAGTAGTCCATTTTTCTTCTTTCACAAGTAGCTTTTATTGAAGGGGCTTCTTTGCCTCAATGTATATTCTTGGTTCCTTTGTCACAAATTAATTGATGGTATATAAGCGTGGGCTTAATTCTGAACTCTCTTTTCTATTTCATTGATCCATGTGTCTATTTTTGTACTATTAAGATGCAGTTTTGATTACTATAGCTTTATAATATACTTTGAAATCAGGGCCCACAATACTTGCAGCTTTGTTCACCTTTCTTAAGATGCTTTGGCTGCTTGGTGTCTTTGAAGTTCCAATAGATTTTAGGATTATGTATTAAAGTTCTGTGAAAAATGCCATTGATATTTTGATAGAAATTGCATTGAATCTGCAGATTGCTTTGGGATGTATGAACAATATTAATCCTTCCAGTCTATGTGCAAGGCGTACCTTTCCATTTATTTGTGTTGTCTTCCGTTTCTTTCATCTGTGTCCAATAGGTTTCAGAATGCAGGTTTTCATCTCCTTAGTTATTTTATTCCTAGGTATTTTATCCTTTGTGATTTGATAGTAAATGGGCTTGTTTCTTGATTTTTCTTTTAGAACATTATTAGTGTGTGGAAATACAATTGATTTCTGTATCCTGCAACTTTACTGAATTCATTTATTCTGATAGTTTTTTGTTGGAATCTTTAGGCTGTTCTATATATGTAGTGTTATGTCATTGGCAAATAGTGACTTTTATTTCTTCATTTCCAATTTGGATGCATTTTATCTCTTTTTCCTGTCTGGTTTCTGTGGTTAGGACTTCTAATACTATGTTGAAAAAAAAATGGTGAGAGTAGGCATTCTTGTCTTATTCCTAATCTTAGAGAAAAAGCTTTCAGCCTTTCATTGTTGCTTATTATGTTAATTGTGAGTTTGTCATATATAGCCTTTATTATATTGAGGCATGTTCCTTCTGTGTTCACTTTCTGTGGAGTCTGTGTCGTAAATGGAGGCTGAATTTTTTCAGATGCTTTTTCTGTGCCTATTGACATGATCATGTGATATTTATCCTTTAATTTGATAGTATAGTGTATTGATTGATTTGAAGATATTAAACCATTCTTGCATCCTTAGGATAAGTCCCACTTGGTTATGATGTATGATCATTTTAATGTACTGTTGATTTTTCTTTACCAATATTTTGTTGGGTTTTGCATCTCTCTTTATCATTGGTGTTGGCCTGTAATTTTCTCTTTTTAGAAATATCTTTATCTGATATTGGTAGTGGGGAGATGCTGACCTCTTTGCATCCTTCCTTGGATTTGGAAGGATTCCTGCTTCAGTTTTTTGTAATAGTTTGAGGATAGTTGTTAACTCTTCTTTAAATGTTTGATAAAAGTCACCTGTGAAGCCTTCTTGTGCTACATTTTTGTTTGTTGGGAATTGTTTGATTACTGACTCGATTTCATTACTAGTGATTGGTCTGTTCAGATTTTCTATTTATTTTTCATTCAGTCTTGGGAAATTGTATGCTTCTAGGAATTTATCCTGGAGAAGGCAATGGCACCCCACTCCAGTACTCTTGCCTGGAAAATCCCATGGACGGAGGAGCCTGGTAGGCTGCAGACCATGGGGTCGAGAAGAGTTGGACACGACTGAGCGACTTCCCTTTCACTTTTCACTTTCATGCATTGGAGGAGGAAATGGCAACCCACTCCAGTGTTCTTGCCTGGAGAATCCCAGGGACGGGGGAGCCTGGTGGGCTGCCGTCTATGGGATCTCACAGAGTCGGACACGACTGAAGCGACTTGGCGGCAGCAGCAGCAGGAATTTATCCATTTCTTCTAGGTTGTCCAGTTTGTTGCTGTTTAATTAATTATTTGTAGTCATCTCATAATCCTTTGTATTTCCTTTTCTTTATTTTTTGTGTATCTTGTTAGGTTTTTGGTAAACCATGAGGTTCATATGTAACACCTACATTTATAGTAGTCTGTTTAAATTGATGGTCACTTAGGTTTGAGGGCATTCTAAATGTGCTACATTTCTGTCACCCCCCCCCATATTTTGTTTTTGATGTCATGTTGTGCATTTTAAAATTTTGTGAATTGCTTAAACTAATTCTTTATAAAGATAGTTTTAATACTTAATACACTACCTTTACTGTATGTTTGCTTTTACCAGTGAGATTTTTTTGGTTGTTGTTCCATAATTCTTTTGTCTCTGGCTATGGCCTTTTCTTTTCCATTTAAAGCCCTGTCACCAGGGCCAAGTGCTCTAGGGGTATCCCCTGCGTGGTCCTTCTACTGTGGTTGAGCCATTATTGCTGTGGGTGTATTTGGCCCCAAGGCCCACTGGCTGGGTGGCTCTGCTATGACTGTCGACTTCATGGACATCCTAGTGGATGGAGCTTGTCCTTGGCTGGCTGGGACTGCTTTGGGCATACTGATGTGTGGAGCTGGCCCCCAGTGTGACTGGCTGCTATCTTACAGGTGTGCTGGTGCTTGCCTCTGGGAATGGGAGATGCTTTGAAGGAGTGCTGGGCAGGGCAGTTCTCAGGGGGATGTAGGAGCAGAGTTCATGGTGTTCGCTAGATTGATGGAGAGGTGACAGACGTGCCACCAGTGCCAGGCCAACTAGGTGCGAGGAGAATAAAAAAGCAGGCTCTTGCCAGCGTTTTTGTCCTAGGAGAAACTTGTACCAAATCCATGTCCCTCTGGCACACACCCTAAAATTAGTCAGTGAATCTCCTTGTATTACCCAGATGCTTTTTAAGTTGCTGCCTCTGTGCTGGGACTTGGAGTGAGTGAGTTCGTGTGCAAGCCCTTTAAGAAGAGTCTCGGTTTCCCACAGTCGTCTTCCAGCTCTTCCAGAAAGAAACTCCACTAGTTTTCAAACCAGATGTAATGGGAGCTCATCCTCCTGGTGCGAGCTCCCCTGTGGAGGTTACCCAGCGTGGAACTTGGAACCCCAGCTCTTCAGGGGAGACCTCCGTGGTTGTGACATCCCTCCTGCTTGTGCGTCTTTGCGCCAGGGGTGTGGATTCTGACTGGACTTGGCTGTGCCCTTCCTGCTAGTCTCAGTGTGGCCTTTTCTTCATATACTTTAATTGTGAAAAATCTGCTCTGCTAGTCTTCAGTTTGTCCTCAGAGATAGTCCTGTAGTTTTATATTTTGTATGTCTGTAGGAGGAAATGAGCTCAGGATCTTCCTACTCCATCATCCTAACCCAGACTCCTTGAACAGTCAATGATTATAAGTTTTGTATTAGTCCCTAAAGGCCATCCTGATCTTGGTGTTTGTGTGTGCACACTCAGTCATGTCCTACTCTTTGTGACCCCATTGGCTGTAGCCCTCCAGGCTTCTCTGTCCATGGAATTTTCCAGGTAAGAATAGTGAAGTTGATTACCATTTCCTACTCTCAGGGATCTTCCCGACCCAGGGATTGAACTCACATCTCTTGTGTCTCCTGCACTGGTGGGTGGATTTTCAAGCATTTATAAAGCTATCTCCTATTCCTGTGTGAAGTACATTTTAGTTACTTAAGGAAACCTCTTGGGTGAGGAGGTGGTGGTGGTGAATTTTTTACTCACTACTGTTGTTTGTGGAGTATAAAGTGGCCAAGCTTTATTGCTGCCTTTTTAAGCTAAAATAAAGCTTAATAATAATAAGCTCTCTTATAATAAGCTTGGAGAAGGAAATGGCAGACCACTCCAGCGTTCTTGCCTGGAGAATCCCATGGACGGAGGGGCCTGGTGGGCTATGGTCTATGGGGTTGCAAAGAGTCGGACACGACTAAGCAACTAACACACACACACACACACACACGTAATAAGCTCTCGCTTCTGTGAGAGAGCACCATAAGCCAGTGTTATAAAGAGAAACATTAGTGGGTAAAATAATTTGTTCATGGAGGTAATCAAATATAGTAGAAATGTTGTTGAGAAGACTTGTTTTTCTCACTGACATCTTTTTTTTAATCCTCTAAAGAATTATATATGTAATATAACTATAGAGCTCTGTTTAGCTAATTTTGTTACTCTTATTGCAGTTATTATCAGCAACATTAAATGATTTCCTGTTTGCTATATTTTCTCACTTTAGGTAAAAATGTAAGCAGATGTCTGCAATATTTTATGCAGGAATATTTTTTAATTTTCTTTATTAAATAGGATTCAAAGATTCTTTACTTGATAAGAACTCCAGAATTTGTTGTTTATAGACTGTGTTGGTAGAATAAATTTTCTGTAATATCATCTAGCATTTTATCCTTTTCAAAACACTTTCATCAAGATTATCATACTTGATTAATCACTTTATATAATAAGTCTAAGCCATTATGGTTATCTTGCAGTTGAAAAGTTTTACTGTGGAGAAACTAGGTAAGTGACTTGGTTAAGGTTGTGTACCTAATTTGTAGGTTTAAAAAAAAAAAAAAAACACCCAGGTTTCTGTTCTCTTTTTTCCCTAATTCACTGTATATTTAGGTACAAAGTCACTGTAATTCTGTAAACTTTCCTTTTCCTTTTTAGTAGTTTAGGCAGTGTCTAAGCTGAACGTATACCTATGTCTCACACTTCCTCTCCTGGGTATACACCCAATAGAAATGCATGCATGTTTACCAGAAGATATTCACAAAGCAGCACTGTTTGTAATCATCAAATTGTGGCAATAACTCAAGGTATAGAATAGATAAAACTTGTGTTTAGTACAATTAAACATTACAGTTGATCCTTGAACAATATGGAAGTTAGGGATGCCAACCCACACACAGTGAAAAATCCAAGTATAATTTCACAATCAAGCCTCTGTATTTGCAGTACCTAGTCTGCAGATTCAATTAACCATGATCATGTAGTACTGTAGCATGTATTATGAAAATAGTTCACATGTAAGTGGACCCACACCATTCAAACCTGTGCTGTTCAAGGGTCAGCTGTATAGAGTTTCAAAAGAATTATTGTTACATGCAATACAGATTTCCAGAAGGCAGTGGCACCCCACTCCAGTACTCTTGCCTAGAAACCCATGGATGGAGGAGCTGGGTAGGCTTCAGTCCATGGGGTCACGAAGAGTTGGACATGACTGAGCAACTTCACTTTCACTTTTCACTTTCATGCATTGGAGAAGGAAATGGCAACCCACTCCAGTGTTCTTGCCTGGAGAATCCCAGGGCGGGGGAGCCTGGTGGGCTGCCATCTATGGGGTCGCACAGAGTCGGACATGACTGAAGCGACTTAGCAGCAGCAGCAGTGGCAGCAATACAGATTTCACAAATACCGAGCAAAAGAAACCAGACACAAAAGAGTAAACATTATAGTATTCTATTTACATGATTTTTTTTTTTTTTTAAGTAAAACTAACGTTTGGCATTAGAGCCAGGGTGGTGCGATTTCCTTTAGGGGAAAATAAGGGTTGTTGCTGGAAATGAGCATGAGGATGGGCTTCTAGATAACTTGGGAGTATTCTGAGTTCTTATTCTGTATTGTGGATACATGATTGGAAAATTCATCAAGCTGTATTCTTATGATTTCTGCACTTTCCTGAATATATGTCATACTTCAATTTAAAAATGGTTCTTTTAAAAAATGTTGTGGTAGACTACATCTCTGTATGTGTTTTTAACCAGGATGCTTTAATTTGTGAGTTTAGGAATATGCAGGGTATTATAACTCTTGTAACTTGAGAAGAATTAAGAACTTTAGTCCCTAGTGTCATCCATGGTTTATGAAAGCTATGAAAGAAAGTTAATAATTTATATTCCTCAAATGCACATTTCTTTTTAAAATCCCCTTGTTCTAAGAAGTATGATGTTTCACACCCTAAAACTTATTAACTACTTTCTCTGAAATGAGAAAATCAATGTTCTTTTCATTCTCATGCAAGTTTAAAAAAAAAATGTGTATTTTCTAAAAGAAGCACAGTAATCATTGTGCTGTTAAATCTTTCTGCCCCAATGAATTTTCTGTTTTCTTCACTAAATCAGTTCTAATGAGGTGAGTGAAACTGCAGCGTATTATGCAGAATGAAGTAAGTCAGAAAGAAAAACACCAATAGAGTTTATTAATGCATATATATGGGATTTAGAAAGATGGTAATGATGACCATATATGCAAGACGGCAAAAGAGACACAGATGTAAAGAACAGATTTTTGGACTCTGTGGGAGAAGGTGAGGGTGGGATGATTTGAGAGAATAGCATTGAAACATGTATATCATCATATGTGAAATAGATCGCCAGTACAGGTTCGATGCATGAGACAGGATGCTCAGGGCCGGTGCACTGGGATGACCCAGATGGATGGGAAGGGAGGCGGGAGGGGGGTTCAGGATGGGGAACACATGTACACCCGTGGCTGATTCATGTCAATGTATGGCAAAATCCACTACAATATTGTAATTAGCCTCCAATTAAAATTAATTAATTAATTTTAAAAATGTATGACATGGCTTGGTAGCCCTAAAATGTTGTGTAGGTTTCTGTTGTTCATGCCCACTGGGACAAAGTGAGAGCTATTGAATTGTATTTTATTTAAAAATAGGGAGCGCAGAAGTAATGAAGCAGACATTATTATGAATGTTCCCTATGTGTAATTACTGTAGCTTCATAAATTGAAATAATAACTGGCAGAGAACTGAGAAATATTTAGAACTTGAAGGATCATCTAATCAAAGATGTGATTTTCTTTCCATGAGTAGGGTTTTTTCATTTAGTTTACCTTGTTCTTGCCATAGACTCTGGTTATTCAAATACTTTCTATGCACATTTTGTGTGAATTAAGTATTTACTCCTTAAACATCATAACAAGTACTTGCTGAGTCAGTCATGTACCTGGTCTAGTAAGAGTTTATAGTGTTATTGAGGAGGAGGTAGGCTCTTTTTGTTAATATAGCCTCATTTTATCTTTTCTTGAGAGAGTAAGTTTCTTGCAATTCCAGATCAGTTGTTAAGCTTGGAAAACGGTGCAGAAATAGCATATGCATGATCCAAAAGTGCCTTTATCAAGAAACATATTGCTTGTCTGTCTCTGAACTGTAAGATAATCACTGCTAGAATTAAGACCAATTGTTTTATTTTACTTATCTTGATTTTCAGCTGTGTGCATCAGTTTTCCCCTTTATTACAGACACATTTGGTTTTGATTTTCTAAAGTCATTTCATTTCATTCAGTTGAAAATGATACACAATCTCAGTCTTATTCATTTATTTATATTAGTGCAGCTTTTTGAAAAATAGAAAGTATATTGTTGTAGAGCTTCAGCCTCATTGAATTGCTTTTAACATGAGTCTCATCTAAATTCTAAACGCAACTCCATTGATCGCTGCCTTCTGGCATATATCCAACTCTAAGATTTTTGCCCTTCTCTGTACAGCTGGTACATGGTATTTTTGTGGTGTTCCTTTGAGGATAACAGAAAGTGAAAGAAGGAAGAGAAAATATTGAGTTATCTCTAAGTTAAAGAAAAAATTAAGATTGATACTTGTAGTCTACTGTAAATCCATCAGAAGTGTTAGATTATAGGTTTGGGGTTTAAGATTAGCTTTTATCATTAACTGCCAGATTGTTCAGTTCAGTTCAGTCACTCAGTCGTGTCCAACTCTTTGCAACCCCATGGACTGCAGCACACAAGGCTTCCCTGTCCATCGTCAACTCCCAGAGTTTACTCAGACTCATATCCATTGAGTCAGTGATGCCATCCAACCATCTCATCCTCTGTCGTCCCCTTCTCTTCCTGCCTTCAGTCTTTCCCAGTGTCAGGGTCTTTTCTTATGAGTCAGTTCTTTGACAAAGACCACCAGGATTTGGCTTCTCCGTGTCATGTACACAAGTAAGTCCTGCATTTTCCAGCTTAGTGTTGGGGCCAGTAGAGAGTCCTATGAGTGACCACACTGGGATAAAGTGAACCTGCTTTGTTAGCCTGACCTAGAAGGTCTAATGGCCTGGGAGGCTGACTTCTGTGCTGCCAGTGGATCACTATGTGGCCGTGAGCAGATTCTCAACTGGCTCAAAGTATCTTGGAATAGATGTTCTTTATGGGCCCTTTCAGCTCTATTTCTCACTTATTTTTTTTTTTTTTTTAATTCAAGAGCTTATAATATTTACTATCATTTTTAGGTCCTTTCTAACCTTTCCAAATATTACTTGCAGGTGTGTTGTCTATTTTGTGTAGTATTAGCACCAGTAATAGAAATACAGCAAGAGACTGTAACTACTCCAGTAATAAAGGCTTGACTGGCATTTTGGGGGCTTTTTGGAAACATCAGATTTGGGAGGGTCTATTGGTTTTTACTGGTATACAAGAGGAATAACAGGAGCTAGAGCTGGCAAAAGTCGGTAGATCATAGACGGTATCAATGCGTAGTTAAAGATTTGGTATGATTCAGGAGTGGGGAATGCACTGAAGATTAAAGGAGGGGTCCAGCATAAGCAGTTGGATGATCTTAAAAAATTTTACCCATTTATTCTATGCACATTTCTTGAGTGCTTACTATGTGTTAGCCTTCATAATTACATGATTGAATTAACATCCTCTTAAGGAACTAGAAATCTAATAGAAGAACACTGTAGATAGTACAATATAATGAATGCTACAATATAGAAGTTTTGTGAATTGTCTACATATATAACGGTTGAAGCCAAAGGAGGGGAAAGTGAAATGTTTATATGGCACTTTGCATGTGTCAGATATTGCTTTCTATGGATTTTCAGAAATGTATCTTAGTGTATAAATTTCAGCCCTTGAAGTTATAGGTAATAATATTATCATGCCCATTTAACAGATGAAGTAATTTTAGTGTAGAGAGTTCTATACTTCTTTGTCTATAGTGATTCGGGATTCCAAGCTATAGATGATCTGACTCCATAGAGTGGATGAGAGTGCGAAAGCCAGGTCACAAATCCCAGGGAACAGCAACATTTAAGGGGCAGGCATATGAAAAGCAGTTAGAACAATTGAGAAGATACTATTGGAAAGACAGAGGAAGGAAAATTGGTATATTGGTTTCAAAAGTACAGAAAGAGAATTTAAAGTAGGAGCTAGTCAAGAGTGCTAACTACTACAGAGAGATAAGCTGGGACGGAAACTGAAAACAGACACAGTTTGGCAATTAAAATATCAGTATGATCTTATCATACTGTTCATGGGGTTCTCAAGGCAAGAATACTGAAGTGGTTTGCCATTCCCTTCTCCAGTGGACCACATTCTGTCAGATCTCTCCACCATGACCTGCCCATCTTGGGTTGCCCCACGGGCATGGCTTAGTTTCATTGAGTTAGACAAGGCTGTGGTCTTAGTGTGATTAGATTGACTAGTTTTCTGTGAGTATGGTTTCAGTGTGTTTGCCCTCTGATGCCCTCTTGCAACACCTATCGTCTTACTTGGGTTTCTCTTACCTTGGGCGTGGGGTATCTCTTCACAGCTGCTCCAGCAAAGCGCAGCCTTTACTCCTTACCTTGGACGAGGAGTATCTCCTCACTGCCGCCCTTCCTGACCTTCAACATGGGATAGCTCCTCTACGCCCTCCTGCGCCTGCACAGCCACTGCTCCTTGGATGTGGGGTTGGTCCTCCCGTCCACCGACCCTGGCCTCAGGCATGGGTTGCTCCTCCCAGCCGCCGCCCCTGGCTTCGGGTGTGGGGGCATGGGGTAGCTCTTTCTGCTTCCCCCGCTGCCCCCCCCCCCCGGCCTCGGGCTTAGGAGTTAGGGGCGTTGGGGTAGCTCCTCCCTGCCGCCACCCCTGACCTTGGACGCAGGGTAGCTCCTGTCAGCCGTTCCTGCGCCGTCGCAGTCTGGTAAGGGATGGAGCCAAAACAAAAAGAATACCCAGCTGTGGATGTGACTGGTGATTGAAGCAAGGTCTGATGCTGTAAAGAGCAATATTGCATAAGAACCTGGAATGTGAGGTCCATGAATCAAGGCAAATTGGAAGTGGTCAAACAAGAGATGGCAAGAGTGAATGTCGACATTCTAGGAATCAGCAAAATGAAATGGACTGGAATAGGTGAATTTAACTTGGATGACCATTATATCTACTGCGGGCAGGAATCCCTCAGAAGAAATAGAGTAGCCATCATGGTCAACAAAAGAGTCTGAAATGCAGTACTTGGATGCAGTCTCAAAAATGACAGAATGATCTCTGTTCGTTTCCAAGGCAAACCATTCAATATCACAGTAATCCAAGTCTATGCCCCAACTAGTTACGCTGAAGAAGCTGAAGTTGAACGGTTCTATGAAGACCTACAAGACCTTTTAGACCTAACACCCAAAAAAGATGTCCTTTTCATTATAGGGGACTGGGATGCAAAAATAGGAAGTCAAGAAACACCTGGACTAACAGGCAAATTTGGCCTTGGAATACGGAATGAAGCAGGGCAAAGACTAATAGAGTTTTGCCAAGAAAATGCACTGGTCGTAACAAACACCCTCTTCCAACAACACAAGAGAAGACTCTATACATGGACATCACCAGATGGTCAACACTGAAATCAGATTGGTTATATTCTTTGCAGCCAAAGATGGAGAAGCTCTATACAGTCAGCGAAAACAAGACCAGGAGCTGACTGTGGCTCAGACCATGAACTCCTTATTGCCAAATTCAGACTGAAATTGAAGAAAGTAGGGAAAACCACTAGACCATTCAGGTATGACCTAAATCAAATCCCTTATGATTTATTATACAGTGGAAGTGAGAAATAGATTTAAGGGCCTAGATCTGATAGATAGAGTGCCTGATGAACTATGGAATGAGGTTCGTGACATTGTACAGGAGACAGGGATCAAGACCATCCCCATGGAAAAGAAATGCAAAACACCAAATGACTGTCTGGGAGGCCTTACAAATAGCTGTGAAAAGAAGAGAAGTGAAAAGCAAAGGAGAAAAGGAAAGATATAAACATCTGATAGCAGAGTTGCAAAGAACAGCAAAAAGAGATAAGAAAGCCTTCTTCAGCGATCAATGCAAAGAAATAGAGGAAAACAATAGAATGGGAAAGACTAGAGATCTCTTCAAGAAAATCAGAGATACCAAAGGAACATTTCATGCAAAGATGGGCTCGATAAAGGACAGAAATGGTATGGACCTAACAGAAGCAGAAGATATTAAGAAGAGGTGGCAAGAATACACAGAAGAACTGTACAAAAAAGATCTTCATGACCCAGATAATCACAATGGTGTGATCACTGACCTAGAGCCAGACATCCTGGAATGTGAAGTCAAGTGGGCCTTAGAAAGCATCACTATGAACAAAGCTAGTGGAGGTGATAGAATTCCAGTTGAGCTATTCCAAATCCTAAAGGATGATGCTGTGAAAGTGCTGCACTCAATATGCCAGCAAATTTGGAAAACTCAGCAGTGGCCACAGGACTGGAAAAGGTCACTTTTCATTCCAATCCCAAATAAAGGCAATGCTAAAGAATGCTCAAACTACCACACAATTGCACTCATCTCACACGCTAGTAAAGTAATGCTCAAAATTCTCCAAGCCAGGCTTCAGCAATATGTGAACCGTGAACTTCCTGATGTTCAAGCTGGTTTTAGAAAAGGCAGAGAAACCAGAGATCAAATTGCCAACATCCGCTGGATCATGGAAAAAGCAAGAGAGTTCCAGAAAAACATCTATTTCTGCTTTATTGACTATGCCAAAGCCTTTGACTGTGTGGATCACAATCAACTGTGGAAAATTCTGAAAGAGATGGGAATACCAGACCACCTGATCTGCCTCTTGAGAAATTTGTATGCAGGTCAGGAAGCAACAGTTAGAACTGGACGTGGAACAACAGACTGGTTCCAAATAAGAAAAGGACTATGTCAAGGCTGTATATTGTCACCCTGTTTATTTAACTTACATGCAGAGTACATCATGAGAAATGCTGGACTGGAAGAAACACAAGCTGGAATCAAGATTGCCAGGAGAAATATCAATAACCTCAGATATGCAGATCACACCACCCTTATGGCAGAAAGTGTAGAGGAACTAAAAAGCCTCTTGATGAAAGTGAAAGCGGAGAGTGAAAAAGTTGGCTTAAAGCTCAACATTCAGAAAACTAAGATCATGGCATCTGGTCCCATCACTTCATGGGAAATAGATGGGGAAACAGTGGAAACAGTGTCAGACTTTATTTTTGGGGGCTCCAAAATCACTGCAGATGGTGACTACAGCCATGAAATTAAAAGACGTTTACTCCTTGGAAGGAAAGTTATGACCAACCTAGATAGCATATTCAAAAGCAGAGACATTACCAACAAAGTTTCGTCTAGTTAAGGCTATGGTTTTTCCTGTGGTCATGTATGGATGTGAGAGTTGGACTGTGAACAAGGCTGAGCGCCAAAGAATTGATACCTTTGAACTGTGGTGTTGGAAAAGACTCTTGAGAGTCCCTTGGACTGGAAGGAGGTCCAACCAGTCCATTCTGAAGGAGATCAGCCCTGGGATTTCTTTGGAAGGAATGATGCTAAAGGTGAAACTCCAGTACTTTGGCCACCTCATGCGAAGAGTTGACTCATTGGAAAAGACTCTGACGCTGGGAGGAATTGGGGGCAGGAGGAGAAGGGGATGACAGAGGATGAGATGGCTGGATGGCATCACTGACTCGATGGCCGTGAGTCTCAGTGTACTCCGGGAGCTGGTGATGGACAGGGAGGCCTGGCGTGCTGTGATTCATGGGGTCGCAAAGAGTCAGACATGACTGAGCAACTGATCTGATCTGATGATCTTATCAAGATTAATTTTGATTGCATTGTGTGGTTGGACGAGAGGGCTAGGAAGAGTAGTGAGGAAAGGACATTTTGTTCAAGGTATTCAAGAAACATAGCTATCAAAGATTGATGACTGATTGTTTAGGCCTGGGACGACTGTGGTGACTGATTGGGTCTGGGGAGACTGAGAGAGATAAGTCAAAGACTACCTAAGGTTTCCTAAACTTGGCACCCAAGTTGGTACATAGATACTGACTGCTCTAGGGAGTACAAAGATCTGAAACAGCCATTTTTAATAGCTATCAATATAGAACTATTATGTACTGTACTCTTTACTAAGACATTTTATTTATTACTACTCACATGTAGGTATTCTCAACACAATTTGATAGCTAAGGGCCTCGAGCCTTAAAAAAATCAAATAAATTTGTCCAATAACTTGCATTCAGTAAATGACTCTCTGAGTCTAAAACCTTGCATTTGATTTCTGTTCTAGAAGACAGATCTAGTAAGAGAGATAAAATGATGGACACAATTGTCGTAGCAACACCACCATGCATGAGTGATACAAGATACGAACAGTTCAGAAGTTGGAGAGATTTTTTTTTTACCTGTAGAATTCAAAAAAGAGAGTATCTCAGGCTAGGAGGCCATTTGAGTTAAGCCTTGAAGCATAAATCAAGATAAGTGTTCCTGAAAGTTCTTTAATTGTAATGGACCATAGAACTATTATATTGACAATAAATAGGGTTGAATATAAAAGTTGGCATCAAATAGAGGCAGGGGAGAATTAGTCACAAGTTATTAGCAGCAGAATTTTTTCTGAGGGATAGAAATTCTCAAAGTGAAGTAGTTCAAGTTGGGGTTGGAAATAGAAGGCCTTGAATGTTAAAATAAGCAGAATATACTGTATTAGTGGGTGATAGCCTTGAAGAGTTGTGAGCAGATGTAGGGATGTGTGTTTATATATCAGCTCATGTTTTAGTATTTTGTGTGTGTGTGTGTGTGTATAGAGAGAGAGAGTAATGAGAGTAGAAAATTATGAATTTTGATTTGTTTCTCCTTAGGAGGTGAAGTATAAATTTAAGCACATAATTAATTTTAAAAGTTGAAGTCTAATGTCATCCTTGATACAGTACCTCACTTTTTTGAAAACTATCACAGTCAAGAACCAGGAAGTGAACAAAAGCCTCTGGCCAGTTAGCAAAGAGGTCACAGCACCTAGGCACTGAGCACATGCATTCTGCCTCCAGGGAAGAGCTGCAGCCCTGACACACGATTGGTGTTTTAGTCACAGTTCTGACAGACATGATTTGGTGGGTTCTGAGGCTACATGGGATAAACAGCAAATTAGAACAAATAGTTTGTGAAAGGCCAGTGCTCGATCATCAGGCAAATGAGATAAGGAAAATTTGTAGTACAATTATTAATAAAACAGACATCATTATCGAAAGCACAGTAGAATAGTGACAGAGAGCCCCCAGGAATCTCAGTAGACCCAGAGGATACCACTCTGTTATAGAAATGTTGTAATTTTTGCCCTCAGCCATTAAGGAAATATTGTTAAATTCTGTCTTCAGGCAACCCTTCATATATGATTTGACTTAAAAGGCCCTTTCATGTGAATAGTATCTTGGGACCCAAGATCATAGGAAACTCCTAATCTTATAGATGTTACAACTTGGTATTCTCTGGGTTAATTTTTCTTTTGCCTCCATTGTTTAAGCGTACTGAAACAACTTACTTACCTTGTCATAGAGGTTTATAGTCAGGAAGGATGGAAGGGCAGAAAAAATTACTTGGTGCCTCATCTCATTTGATACCTTTTAAGAAAGGACTTTGATCTGTTGTTCATAGTAGCACTGTGAAATGGCTGTTTGTGTTACCTCTGTTTTTCAGATAAGGCAAAGAGACCCAGAGAGTTTAGGTAGAAAGGCAGTCTGGGTGCAAGGCTAGGTGACTGAGGATCCTGAAGGTATGACAGTGGAAGAGGGAGTAGGTTACTGTAGCGTTTTCCAGACCTTTTTTGTCTGGACCCTAGGGTAAGAACCATGTTTTACATCCCTTCCTAGTAATGTGTATAAACAGCATTGAAAGGTAAATTTCACAAAACAATACTTACCCTTACTATGTGTCATATACTCCGAATTTTCTATTCTTTTTTTTTTTTTTAAGTTGTATTTCCAATCTACTCAGTGACTTCCTGGTTCACTAATGAGTTAAAATGTGCAATCTGATAAACACTAGTGTAACGTAATTTGAAAGTAGATTATTTATAAGGAAGTAAAGCCAAAGGGGGCCTTCCCTGGTGGCTCAGTGGTAAAGAATCCACCTGCCAATATAGGAGATGGAGGTTCGATCTCTGGGTCATGAAGATCCCCTGAAGAAGCAAATGGTAACCCACTCCAGTATTTTTGCCTGGGAAATCCCATGGACAGAGGATCCTGATGGGCTACAATCCATGGAGTTGCAGAAGAGTTGGACTTGACTTAATGACTAAACAACGATGACAAAAGCCAGAGGTATATATTGTGGTTAGATTGCAGATGTTCTTGACTGCCAGGCCAAGGACCTTATCTCTAATAGACAACAAAAGTCCTTGAAGAATTTGTGTCAAGGTGATAACATGATTCTGTCTTTGTTCCTGAAATAGGAGGATCATATCCTTATAGACCTCCTTATAGTTTTATAAGTAACTTTTACATCCATTATTTAACTGTTCCCATTAATAACCGTAAGAAGTAGATATGAGATATTTATTGCATTTATTCTGATGAAGAAAATGAGGTTTAAAGAGGTAAAACCTTTCAGGAATTAAATTAAGCTCAACTTTTTTGACTGCTACATCAGTGAATAGGAGGAAATGATACTGATAGAAATGGAGGGGAGGGATCAGATGCATTAATAAAGGAAAACTCAAATAACTGCTTAAAGAATTTACTTTTTGTAAAAAGTCATACACATACATCCATAAACTCTTGATTCTTTTATAAGCTAGTATTTTGGTTATGTTGTAAAATTCCAGCCCATTTACCCAGCAAGGGCAGGATATAAAATTGCCATTATGCTCTGTCATAGCCTATGATAGTTCTCATCATTCATTTTCTCTTTGGAAAGAGCAGAATTGAGAAAACATTTTTCATTGTTTAATGTTCAAATCTGGAAATACTGATATTCAAACTTCAGAAACATACGACTTGGAATAAGACATGTCAGCAGGTCTCTTGCCAATTATAAATTGTTACAGATATGCCTGAATTCTTCCTTTTTGTTGTAAATTAATGCATTTTTATTGATAAGCTTTCATTAACATCTTACATTTTTAGATTCCTTACTCTCTGAAAGTCATTAAAAATATAATAAATCTTGCTCCAAATTTCACTCTGAACAACTTGAGATTATCAATATCAGTCAGAAATGCAAGAATGAAGAAATGAATGGTTAAATATATTTCTATATAGGTGAACTTACTTTGTTGATCTAAAATTTGCCAAAAGAATGTTTCTTTTACCAACAAAAGTTTGATAAAATATTCTGTGTTTAAAAAATAATACTTTCTGTAAAATGTGTTAATTTTTAAAAGGCTTTTACTGAAATTTTGACAGTTCAGATTTTTTAGCTTCGGTATAGAGAATTATGGTAGAATGTGGATTTTTTTCAATTAATTTATGTATTTTAGTTGAAGGATAATTACTTTACAATGTTGTGAAGGTTTTTGCCATACATCAACATGAACCGGCAGCAGGTACATATGCGTCCCCCTTATCCTGAACCCCCATCCACCTCCCTCCCCACCTCATCCCTCTGGGTTGTCCTGGAGCACCTGCTTTGGGTGTCCTGCTTCATGCATCAGACTTGCACTGGTAATCTGTTTTACATATGGTAATGTACATGTTTCAGTGCTTTTCTCTCAAATCATCCCACTCTTGGCTTCTTCCACTGAGTCCAAAAGTCTGTTCTTTGTATCTGTGTCTCCTTTGCTGCCCTGTAGGTTCATCAGTACCATCTTTCTAAATTCCATATATATGCATTAATATATGAATTCTCTCTATCTTTCTCTCATAATATATATGTGGACATAATGTATCACTGAGGACATAGTGATTTGGAACCCAAGAAAATAAAATCTGATATTGACTCCATTTTTTCCTCATCTATTTGCCATGATGTGATGGGACTGGATGCTATGGTCTTAGTTTTTTGAATGTTGAGTGTTTAAGCCACTTTTTTCACTTTTCTCTTTCACCTTCATCAAGAGGCTCTTTAGTTGTTCTTCGCTTTCTGCCATAAAGGTGGTGTCATCTGCATATCTGAGGCTATTGATGTTTCTCTGGACATTCTTGATTCTAGCTTGTGCTTCATCCAACCTGGCATTTTGTATGATGTACTCTGCATAAAATTTAAAAAGCAGAATGACAGTATACAGCCGTGAGGTATTCCTTTCCCAATTTTGATCCAGTCAATTGTTCAGGTCCGGTTCTAACTGTTGCTTCTTGACCTGCATACAGGTTTCTCAGGAGTCAGGTCAGGTGGTCTGTTATTCCCATCTCTTTAAGAATTTTCCACAGTTTGTTGTGATCCACACAGTCAAAGACTTTAGCATAGTCAGTGAAGAAGAATTAGATATTTTTCTGGAATTCTCTTGCTTTTTCTGTGATCCAACGGATGTTGGCAATTTGATCTCTGGTTCCTCTGCTTTTTCTAAATTCAGTTTGTACACGTGGAAGTTCTCAGTTCACGTACTATTGAAGCTTAGTTTGAAGAACTTTAAGCATTACCTTGCTAGCTTGTGAAATGAGTGCAATTGTGTAGTAGTTTGATCATTATTTGGCATTGCCCTTCTTGGGTGGAATGAAAAGTGCCCTTTTTCAGTCCTGTGGCCACTGTGGAGTTTTCCACATTTGCTGGCATATTGAGTGCAGCACTTCCACAGCATCATCTTTGAGGATTTGAAATAGCTCAACTGGAATTCCATCACCACCACTAACTTTGTTTGTGGTAATCCTTCCTGAGGCCCACATGACTTCGCAGTCCAGGATGTCTAGCACTGGGTGAGTGATCATACCATCATGGTTATCTGACTTTTTTTGTGTAGTTCTGTGTATACTGGCCACCTCTTCTTAATATCTTCTGCTTCTGTTAGGTCCATAGCGTTTCTGTTTTATTGTACCCATCTTTGCATGAGATGTTCCCTTGGTACTTCTAATTATCTTGAAGAGATCTCTCATCTTTCCCATTCTATTATTTTCCTCTGTTTCTTTGCATTGATCACTGAGGAAGGCTTTTTTCTCTCTCTTTGCTGTTCTTTGGAACTCTGCATTCAAATGGGTATATCTTTCCTTTTCTCCTTTGCCTTTTGTGTCTTCTTTTCTCAGCTATTTGTAAGGCCTGCTCAAACAACCATTTTGCCTTTTTGCATTTCTTTTTCTTGGGGATGGTTTTGATCACCACCTTCTTTACAGTGTTATGAACCTCCATCCATAGTTCTTCAGGCACTCTGTCTATCAGATCTAATCCCTTGACTCTTGTTTGTTACTTGTACTATATAATCATAAGGGATTTGACTTAGGTCATACCTGCTTGGCCTAGTGGTTTTCCCTACTTTCTTCAATTTAAGTCTGAATTTTGAAGACTTGTTGACTCTACTAAATCTTGTTTACCTAAAAATAGATCCAGGAAAATTGTGCAGTCTAAGTTTAGTTCAAAATAATTAAGTATAGAGCTTAGTTAATAATCATATGACAGTGTTGGTTTCCTGCTGCTGCTGCTGCTGCTAAGTTGCTTCATTTGTGTCCGAATCTGTGTAGTCCCATAGATAGCAGTCCACCAGGCTTCTCTGTCCCTGGGATTCTCCAGGCAAGAATAGTGGAGTGGGTTGCCATTTCCTTCTCCAATGCATGAAAGTGAAAAGTGAAAGGGAAGTTGCTCAGTCGTGTCTGACTCTTAACAACCCCATGGACTGCAGCCTACCAGGCTCCTCTGTCCATGGGATTTTCCAGGCAAGAGTACTGGAGTGGGGTGCCATTGCTTTCTCCAGTTGGTTTCCTAGTTGTGACAAATATTCCTCAAGATGTTAAAAATTGGGGAAACTTGGATGAGGATTATATGGGACCTCTGTACTGTGTTAGAAAATTTTCTGTTAATCTAAAATAGTTTAAAAATGAAAACTTCCTTAGTAAATTCAGACATCAGCCACTTTTTAACACCCTCACTACTATCACTTTGATCCAAGTTACCATCAGCTCTAGCAAGGATTGTTAACCATATTGGCCTTATCAGTAGTCTGATTGTCTCCCTCCCTTTACTCTTCCTGCCTCCCTCCCCGCCCCCAACTTTATTCTTAATGTAGTAGCCAGAATTAGCCTTTAAAAGTAAGTCCCATTATGCCAGTCCTTGTTCAGAACCCAGCCCTTAGAGTGCTTCAAGACTACAAAGTCCTACATATATGATCTAGCCTCCAGCTCCCTCTCTGATCTTATATCCCAGTATTTTGCCTTTAACCCATTTAACATCAGAACATCCTTATTTTTTCTCAAATCGGCTAATTATGTCCTTTGCCCTTTGTGCCTCAGATAAGTATTGACTCACTTCCTTGCTCCTTTTACCTCTTTCTACTCTGCTGTCTCTCATTCTGATTTTTCTCCAGAGGACTTATGTCTACCAGACAGTATATAAAAAGGTACTCATTGGGACTTCCCTGGTGGTCCAGTGGTTAGGACTCTGTGCTTCCGCTTCAGGGGATGCAGGTTTGAACCCTGGTTGGGGAACTAATTCTGCATCCTGTGCAGTGGGGCCAATATTTGTGTGAGTGTGTGTGTGTGTATAACCACATATGTATATATACTCATTGTTACTTGTCTTATCCCTACTAGAATGCAAGCTCCATGAGAAGTGTATCACCTAAACTAGTACCCAGAAAATAGTAGGCACTCAATATTTCATGAGTGAGTGAATAAAATTTAACTCTTTAAGGAAGTTATTTATTTTCACTGTGACACATAAAATAATGATAGAGTAAAATTATAGCCTGCTGTTTATTGGAAGGCACAATAACTTTGGTGAAACCCCCCCACTTTTTTTGTTTATTTTTTTTTCACTTTTTCACAATAACTTTGGGGATGTTTCAAAGTCATTTTAGAAGAAATACAGTAAAACAAAATAAAGTTGGTGGGACAACTAGAAAGCAGGATTAGTGGGCCAAATAGGTCAGGTGGTGCAGAGGTAAAGAACACCTGCCAGTGCAGGGACGCAAGAGACACGGGTTCAATCCCTGGGTTGGAAGGATCCCCTGGAGTAGGAAATGTCAACCCACTCCAGTATTCTTGCCTGAAAAATTCCGTGTACAGAAAGGCCTGGTGGGCTGCAGTCCATGGAGTCACACAGAGTCAGACATGACTAGGCAACTGAGCGCACACACAGAAATTATTAAATCTCTGACAGTACACTTTATGTCTCCAAGTTCATTTGTAAGCTAGAACATGTTTTTTTCCATAGAAAAGGTGTTATCCACAGTGGTTAATTTTCATTATCACTTAGAGTGACAGTATAAAGCATTATACAAATAGGACTTTAGAGAGTGAAAATGAGTGGAATTAATAACTACACCTGTACAGCTGGTCTGAGGCAAACCTAACTGTCTTTGGCAAATCCAGGCCATACGGTGTCCCTTATTATAACTCAAAGATACCTTTACCTAACCTATGGGAAAGGGCATCCTGAGCTCTAAAGGGGCTTAGAACTCAGGAAACAAGCTCCTGCTTGTAGAAAATGAGTTGTAATGTCATGCCACATTTTGTTTCATCTCTCCCCTTTCCTTTCCATCACATTGTACTTGTCACCTTCATATTGAGTGGGGGAATCTTTTCCCTCCAGTGTTTTAAAATTTAAAGTAAGTTTCAGTTTTCCTTGCAGTATACATGCACTTTTCTACATTTCAACTTCATCCTTCTCCTTTCTAGTCCTAGTAATTGAAGGGAAAAAAAAAAAGAGCTTTGATGATAGATGGATGTCTCCCCTGTTTATGTATAACTGAGTTTCAGTGTAGTACTAAGAAATCTTTTAAGTTAACAAATGTTTGGAGTAATAGTAGTGATTTACTAAAGCATATTCATTGCCTCATTTTTAATTTGTGCTGCTTCTGCTGCTGCTAAGTCACTTCAGGCGTGTCCAACTCTGTGTGACCCCACAGACGGCAGCCCACCAGGCTCCCCCGTCTCTGGGATTCTCCAGGCAAGAACACTGGAGTGGGTTGCCATTTCCTTCTCCAATGCACGAAAGTGAAACGTGAAAGTGAGTCATTCAGTCATGTCCAACTCGTAGCAACCCCATGGACGGCAGCCTACCAGGCTCCTCCATCCATGGGATTTTCCAGGCAAGAGTACTGGAGTGGGGTGCCATCACCTTCTCCTATTTTGCGATTATCTTGATTCTTACTTTTGCACAGTGTGTTCTTGAAAACTCATCTTGTCAAATGTTCCTCTGAATACCAAACATCAGTATAATGTTATATTACAAAATAAATCATAAATATATAAAAGATTGATGACTAACTACAATCAAAGTCAACTTAATTTTACATAATTGATTTCCATTAAGTGGCTGTTTGCACTGAATATCCGTTAAGATCATCAGAGAAAAACAAATTGGTATAAGCGTAAGACACTTAAGAAAACATTCCTCATTTCCTTAAAATTAGCACTTACATAAGTTAGCATAGGGGTAGAGGGATAGGGGTGTAGCCTATAAAAAGTATTTGAGTTGCACAAAACCAGGGATACTTTGAGATAATATTCTCCCCAGGTTTAGAGAGCTTTGGTTTATAAAACAAACTTGTTCTGATATAAAAAATATGAGTCCCATTTTGTTTCAGTGTGCTAGCTTCTCAACTGATTTCTATTATTTCTGGCACTATTGCCATTCTTTTAGAATAATTTCTAAGTTAATTTGTGTGTTTGAATTTGTGGAAACAGTTGACATTATTTCCCTTCAGCAGTGTTTTCTGGTGCAAATACAAAAGTGTGTTGTTTACTTAAATGTATGGAAAATAATTTCTCCTGTCAGTTCTCCTACTCACCCATTTCTTTCTCTCTCTCTCATTATGCTTCCCATTCAGTCTCTCACTCCCCTGTCACTTCTGCCCTCATGTGTAAAGGTCCTGAAACCTAGTAATTGCCATCACTGAATATGAACTGTAATTATAATTTGAGATCAGGAGCTACTGCTTAGAAGGAGCCCTGGGATGGATTTATGCAGTTCTTTGTTTTTTGTATCAGTGGAAGGTTACCATGAGATTTTGCCTTGTCATCTTGTGTTAGCATTGTGTTGGTATTTAAAGTTGGACTAAGTGGTTTTTCCAATAGTCATGTATGAGTGTGAGAGTTGGACTATAAAGAAAGCTGAGCACCGAAGAATTGATGCTTTTGAACTGTGGTGTTGGAGAAGACTATTGAGAGTCCCTTGGACTGCAAGGAGATCCAACCAGTCCGTCCTAAAGGAAATCAGTCTTGAATATTCATTGGAAGGACTGATGCTGAAGCTGAAACTCCAATACTTTGGCCACCTGATGCCAAGAGCTGACTCATTTGAAAAAACCCTGATGCTGGGAAAGATTGAGGGCAGGAGAAGGGGACGACAGAGGATGAGATAGTTGGATGGCATCATCGACTCAATGGACATGAGTTTGAGTGAACTCCGGGAGTTGGTGATAGACAGGGAGGCCTGGCGTGCTGTGGTCCATGGGATCGCAAAGAGTCAGACACAACTGAGCAACTGAACTGGACTGAACTGATCATTTTTATTTGATTGGAAAATTGAGTAGTGGTGTATTGTTCTTCTAAATAGGTATACAAGGGAGTCTGAACTGTCAAAAAGTCAAATTTAGGGAAAACTTGACATGCTGTCCCTGAATTCCATGGCATTTGTTGGGGATGAATGTGTGTTTCAACCCCCATAGGAAAAGACTTACAGTCTCTTCCCTTCTTCCTTTTCAGTCTCAGCTTTTGAAGAATCTGATAGTTCAGAGATTTGTTTTTATCCTCCTGACTGACTGAATACCCTCTTTATATAGGAGTGAACCATTATGGGATTTTTTTTTTTTCCTTCAAGTCTGTGCTTTCCTTTGTCTTTTAATGTCCTGGATGTTCCAACCAAGAAAACTTCTATTTACCAGATAACACTTATTTGCGGGACAAATTCTTTTGTGGTCTGGATCTGCTTCTCTTTTTACCTTATAAAGAATCTCAAATTCCTTTCATAAAATCTCTTTCTCAAGAGGTTAAATGATTGATTGGCCAAGAAAGAGAATTCACACTTAACACCCTTTGGTATCTACACTGCCTGTGGGTTTTGTTTGACCCAGAGCATCGCTTAAATATTTTGTTCATGATACAAAGCTGCCTAATAAGAAAGTTTAGATGTCATTATAGTTTTATCAAAACTGATTATATAGCACCAATCCCAAATAAGTTACTTTATTAATCTTCTATTTTTATGGTTATTGAACTAAATTGGATCAAACAGTAGCTGAAATGTATTCCATTCAGATAAGCCAAAGGGTCTATTTCTGTTAGATGTTTTAGCTGTCCACAGTTAGTAGGTGTGCTTGCCTGATCTCCTGAAGACAGGCACATTCTCTTTCATCTGCCAGATTGCTAAAAGTCAGGAAGGGTGTTGATACAGGTGATAGTAGTTTTCACAGTAGTATAAAAAGTTTTACAGTCATAGGAAATGCAGCAAATTGTTGATTAATCAAAGATGACATGGCTTTTGAAAAACAAAAAAAAATTTTAATGCTATATGTGGTGAAGGTTGCCTGGGGAAGAACTTCATGGCAGTTAGAACTATGGAGAAATGAAATGAGTTCTCTCATGAGAGGAAAGTGTTGTGTCCCTCACTTTCAGACACCATGCTCATTGAAGCTAAGGTCTCCTTCCCGACTTGGGAATTTAAATGAGACAACTTTTGAGGCCTGTTAATACACTTAAAAACTCACAGTTGTGTTGATTCAACTTGGAGAGGAGTCAGAGGAGGCAGACATGTTCTGTAGCAAAGAGCTGTTGATAAGAGCCATGGTGGCTTTAGGAATAGTTACCCGGAGATATCTGGACGTGCTTGAAGATGGTGTTCTTTGCTCAAACCCTTTTTAACATTCTAACAGATTCAGCCTTACTTGATAGTGAAATGGTTAATTTCAGTTGGACTTTAAAAAAACAACTATCAATGTGAAAGTGATGGGCCTAAATTAATAAAGTATTAATGCAGTACTTAGGTGCAGTTCCTTTATTGAAGGCAGTAGGGAAGAGTGGTAAAAAGGGCTGGTCCTGGAACCAGGATGCCTGGGTTTGAATTTTGTGGCAACTTCCTGAATCTCTTAGAACAATTTCCCTATTTGTAAAATGAAGTCAGTAATAATGCGTATTTCATTGGACTGTTTGGGAGTTGAGGTGATGCATGCAAACTTAATACAACTAAAGTTAATTAATAAAGGATTGTTACTGAGCCTGAAAGAGGTTTAGGGCAAATAGTTTTGCTTATTTCAAGAAACAACTTTAAATCAAGAAAAGTCATAAAGTTTCTGGGAAGATTTATTACCATGTACAACATTTTAATTCTGGTTAAAAGGAAAAGAGACTAGCTGATCTTGATCAGTCTGTGCTAGTTGTCTGTAGCCACACAAGTGTTTTCTTAAGTCTTAATGCAGGTATTTTAAAAAACTAGACCTTTTGTGCCTTAGGCCTTTATCTCCACTGACGCTTGATGAGTCGTGTTTGACAGCGCGTGTCCTGGTGGATACTGGAGGGCCTGGTAGGTCAGAAGCTTAAAAAACAGATTGCAGGTACTTCTAATCCCAATCTTAGAACTACCTGTGGCCCTCTTTTTCTGTGTTATAATTCTGTTTCAGAGGTTATAAATTCAGAAGGGTCTCTCAGCAAGAGATTTGTTGTTCTAGATTTTAAGCTTAGATCATGTGTTAACTGAACAGACGCAGAATGGTGCCTGTAACATTCTAGCATTTACCTAGGATAAATGACCAGGTGGCCAGAAGAGCGGCTAGAAAGAGTCTTTATTTCCACAGGGAATGTCCAGAGCTAGCATCCTGCCAGACATCATCTGTAACAACAGTGGCTAAGGTCTACGTAGGCTTTCCAGTCCTGAAACACTTTCACATGGCATTCCCCTGTTAGTTAGCTTCTCACTGCAGGCCTTCCCAGCGAGGTGGTAGAAAGGAATGACTGTTGTATTAGTAGGAACTGGAAGTGGTTGGTGAGGTTGGAGATGACAAATGGTAGTCTATGAATTTTCCTGTTTATTTTCATGTAGTCTAGTAGATTCAGGGAGCCTTACTCAGTGACTCAAGTCTTTGCCTACAGTAAATCATATAGTATAATATTCTCAACAGGCCTTTGATGTATGTAATGTTGTTCTCCCAGTTTTGCATATGAAGAAAATTGAGCCCCAGAGAGGTTAAATATAGGTTGAATCTTTAAAAATTACTGCTATCTGATAATCTTTCATTGACAAAATAGCGCTTTAATATTATTCAACCTAATAATTTACTCAGGAATACTAAATAAATTCAAGCATGTTTGTATAGCTCTGTACTGATTTATGTTGATTTTTGTCATTTGACTCTTAGAAGACTATCTTATTTTCATTCATTTTTAGGTTCTTTGAGGGTACCTTCCTGTTGCTACCATATCTTACCTGATAGTTTTTATTTTCTTTCATGAAATGAGGAGACTGAGCGTCAGAGAGGTTAAATGATTTGTCTAAAATGCACAGGTTATACAGCAAGTAAATCTCCATTCTCCAAACCTCTCTTACTTGTATGCCACATGAACAAAATGGTTAGGGGACTTCGGAGCCATGAGATATTAAAAATGGCTGCAGAGGAACTGTAAATGTTTAACTTGGCTGAGAAAATACTTAGGAAAGGAAAATAACATTGGCTTTTGAGTCATACAGACCCAGATTACAACCTGTGTCATTATTAGGCTATGTGATCTTGAACAGGTTTCTTAAACTCTTAAGTGTTTTCATTTGTCAAATGGGGCTATTGATACATAAATCCTACTACTTGACATAAGTTTCTGTTCCGCTTCATACCACACTTTTTCAGAAGAGAGAAAATACATCTATCTGTCTATCTGTCTGTTTTTCTGTCTGTTTATATTGTTGTGGGAAGTCACATCAGTCATTGTATGGATGTTAAAATATGGCAGATTTCATCACAATTTTTTAGAGAGATTTCAGTTAAAGTTACACTTACCCCACCACTAGTTGTGTCCAAATAAATCTCCTTTGTTGTAAAGGGGATTCTTGGTTCAGTAATGGTTATTCCAACTGACCTCCAAATACTTTCCCAGTTTTTTGGAGAGTAGTCATAAGCTAAAAGAGCAAAAGGCCAACACTTGTCACGTTGTCATATTTCCATGATTGCTTTTGTCCTGTAAAACTCAAGATTATCTAGCCCCCATTGTGAAAAGCATAAATGAATGAAATTTTGTTTTCTGTGACTGTTTTTACATACTATTTTAAGTTTTCAAAAAAGTGTTTAGGTTAAAGCATGTACAAACTTGAATATAAATAGCTTGTATAATTTTATTTTTATGATTCTTTGAAAATCCTCAGCATCATTTGTCTTATATGTTTTTTATGACCTAGACATTGTTCTAGGAAAAATTTAGTAAGTTACGTATACCTGTAGTCCTTTAAATTTATTTAATGCTTTTGGTTATAGACAGCACAGGTGGAATTTCATTTTAGTGATCAGATGAGATTTCATGTTATATCTAAATCTCGATCACAGTCTAAAGCCTATTGTTCCAGCATAGTTACTATAAAGAGCTTCATTGAGTTTCTAAAATATTTGTATAAAGTAAGCTTGTATTAGGTATTTATTATGTAACTGAAAATGGAGTGGGAGTTGATTGTTGGTTGTGCATGGCTGATTTGGAGGAAGGGCTAGGTGCCTTCTGAAGGTAAATTTACATTGTCCACATTTCATATGCAAAAGGCATACACTTGATGATCTGGACTCAGGGTCCTGGGTAAATATAAACATTACCATAGTAACTCTGTGAAAGATACCCTGCCTTGGAGAGGTCTTTCTTAATAACTGGAAAATAGAAAAATGCAGTTCCCATTTGATTTGTTGAATCTTTCCAAAGTTGGCAGAGTTCATCTGATCATTTGAAGTCAAAGAATCTAGCCTAAGGAAAATAAATTTCACATCCAGGAAACTTATTAAAGCACTGCCAGATGATGCTAGCTTTCTTTATCTGGTTTCTGTTTGTACTTGGTGATTTCTTTTTCACTTCTTTCTCCCTCTTCTCCTCCCTTCCTCTACTCCCATTTTTCCTTTATTTCAGAAAAAAGAAGATATTTAATGGAGAGCTTTTTTCATCTCTATGTATTACTTTAAAATAATTTCTAAAATGAAATGCCAGTTTTGACTATTTTTGAAACCTCCATGTTATTCAGAAATAAGTATACTGGGTTTGTATACTAGACAAGAATTTTTTTCCTTAGGGACAGTTTAATAATTTTTCTATCTTCAAATATGAAAAATTTTTAAAGGAAAAAATAAAGAGGTGGGTTGGGCAGAAATTTTTGTTTGTGTGTTCCTGAAGACAGATGCCCTGAAACATCTTATAAAGTATGAGTTGTCTCAGTGAACCTTAGATTGCATGTCAAAACTTTTGTATAAATTACTATGCTGCAGAAAGTTTTTTTATTTTATTTATTTATTTTTTTAACCACTTTCTGTTGATCAGCTTCTGTTCTCACTGGAGAATGATCTCTACACTGGTTCTCTTTTCTCTCTTCCCCTAATGTGATATTTCAGGTTTTCTTTTGGAAGGAAATTATTGATTACTTGAAAATCATCCTGCCCTTTTCCCACAATAGCCCCTCAAGTCTTATGACAAAGCTGCCTCTAATGTCTCACTTTATTTTATTTTTTCGATAAAGGTCTTTATTGGCTTTGTAACAGTGTTACAAAGGGATTCTCTTTCTTGAGAGCTGGGTAAATACTTTCAGTATTACTTACCCATTCTTTGTCCATTGATTGCCAATGCCACGTTTCAGTGCAAAGAACTTGGGGGCTCTTAACACACACACGTTTTTGCATCCCAATTAAAAAACTTAGTAGGTCTATAAACTTGGACAAGTCACTTAACTGCTCTAACTTCAGTTTACAGACTTACAAAGCAAGAAAGAGTCTAAGTGGAACAGAAATACTTTTCCTTTTATTGTAGGTTCCATAGAGCTCCTTGTTCAGCACTAACTAGAATTAAGGATAGAACAATTTTTTCCCATTAGAATTTTCCAAGTCTTCTGAACAGTTAGTTTAATTAATTTGCTGCATTATTCCAAAGATAAACACATAAGCTTCCTACTTATGTGAAGAACATTTAGCTTATACTCTAGCTCAGATTCTTCTTCAAATTCCTGTGAAAAAACTATATTTGTAAAGAATAAAATCTTCCTAAAATAGTAACTTCTACATTGCTCCTGCTATTAAAAATCATGGAATAAGAATAGCAGTAGGCTTTAGAAGCACATGGTTATGTAACACTTGGCTTGGCTCTTTAGATACAGAGACATGCTAGAGTACAGAAAAGATAAAAAAAATTCTTTACTGTCACCTATTTTTATTATTGAGTTAAGGCAATAAAATAGGTAACCAGGATTCTAATGTGACCTCCTCCTGATGTGACCGCTCTTACTAGCTCTGGATAGGTGACATGCGGGAATATATTAAGAACCATCACTGTCTCTGCACGTAATACATGTTAATGGAAAAAAAATCGATTTTGCCTTCTATCAGGGTCATTCTGACCTGACTTCATCAAATTATCCTTGTCAGAATGTCCCTTGTTTCAAGGTTACCATATCAAAATGTTTTGTTGCTGCTTACACATATCAAGACCAAGATTTTTTGGGTATAACTGCATACATTTCCAGCTTTAAAATAATTTGTCTAAAAAATATGCGCTTGAAGGGAATTTACTATTTTGTGGGTCGTTTAAGACTAGCTTTTAAAAACACTCTTCTTGACCAAAATACTTTCTCAGTATTAGTCAGCTCATGTTGCCATAACAAAATACCAGATACTGGCTTAAAAAACAGAAATTTATTTTCTCATGATATGGAAGCTAAAAGTCCAATTTTCAGGTGCAGTCCAGATTGGTTTCCAGTGAGGCCTGATTCCAGACTTGTGGACAGCTGCTTTCTCACCATGTACTCACATGCCATTTCCTCTGGGCTTGCATGTTAGGAGAGAGATATGATATGTCTCCCTCGTCATATAAGGACACCTGGCAGGTTAGATTAGAGCCCCACCTTTATGACCTTATTTAACCTGTTGTACAGTCACTCAGTCATGTCTGACTCTTTGCAACCCCATGGACTGCAGCACCCCAGGCTTCCCTGTCCTTCACTGTCTCCCGGAGCTTGCTCAAACTCATGTCCATCAAGTCAGTGATGCCATCCAAATATCTTGTCCTCTGTTATCTCTTTCTCCTCCTGCCTTCAATCTTTGCCAGCATCAGTGTCTTTTCTAATGAGTTGGATCTTTGCATCAGGTTGCCAAAGTTTTGGAGTTTTAGCTTCAGCATCAGTCCTTCCAATGAATATTCAGGACTCATTTCCTTTAGGATTGACTGGTTGAATCTCCTTGCAGTCCAAGGGACACTGAAGAGTCTTGTCCAACATCACAGTTCAAAAGCATCAATTCTTCTGTGCTCAGCTTTCTTTATGGTCCAACTCTTAACAGGCCTACATGACTACTGGAAAAACCATGGCTTTGCCTATTCAGGCCTTTGTCGGCAAAGTAATGTCTCTGCTTTTTAATATGCCTTCTAGGTTTGTCATAGCTTTTCTTCCAAGGAGCAAGCGTCTTTTAATTTCATGGTTGTAGACACCATCTGCAGTGATTTTGGAGCCCCAAAAAATAAAGTCTGTCACTGTTTCCATTGTTACCCCATCTGTTTGCCATGAAGTGATGGGACTGAATGCCATGGTCTTAGTTTTTTGAATGTAGAGTTTTAAGCCAGCTCTTCACTTTCCTCTTTCACTTTCATCAAGAGGCTCTTCAGTTACTCTTCATTTTCTGCCATAAGGTAGTGTCATCTGTATATCTGAGGATATTGATATTTCTCCTGGAAGTCTTAATCCGGCTTGTGCTTCATCCAGCCCGGCATTTCATATGGTGATGTACTCTGCATATAAGTAAAATAAGTAGGGTGACAATATATAGCCTTGACGTACTCCTTTCCCAATTTTGAATTAGTCCATTGTCCCATGTCCGGTTCTGTCTGTTGCTTCTTGACCCGCATACAGATTTCTCAGGAGGCAGGTAAGGTGGTTAGATATTCCCATCTCTTGAAGAGATTTTCCAGTTTGTTGTGATCCACACAGTCAAAGGCTTTATCTTAGTCAGTGAAGCAGGAGTAGATGTTTTTCTGGAATTCTCTTGCTTTTTCTATGGTCCAACAGATATTGGCAATTTGATCTCTGGTTTCTCTGCCTTTTCTAAATCCAACTTGAACATCTGAAAGTTCTCAGTTCACGCACTGTTGAAGCCTAGCTTGGAGACTTTTGAGCGTCACTTTGCTAGTGTGTAAAATGAGTGCAATTGTGTGGTAGTTTGAGCATTCTTTGGCATTGCCTTTCTTTGGGATTGGAATGAAATCTGATCTTTTCCAGTCCTTGGCTGCTGCTGAGTTTTGCAAATTTGCTGGTATATTGAGTGCAGCACTTTCACAGCATCATCATTGAGGATTTGAAATAGCTCAGCTGGAATTCTATCACCTCCACTAGCTTTGTTTGTAGTGATGCTTCCTGAGGCCCACTTGACTTCATACTCCAGAATGTCTGGCTCTAGGTGAGTGATCACACCATCATGGTTATCTGGGTCATTAAGTTCTTTTTTGTATAGTTCTGTATATTCTTGCCACCTCTTCTTAATATCTTCTGCTTCTGTTAGGTCCATACCATTTTTGCCCTTTATTTAAGTGCCTATCTTTGCATGAAATGTTCCTTGGTATCTCTGATTTTCTTGGAGAGATCTCTAATCTTTCCCATTCTATTGTTTTCCTCTGTTTTTTTGCACTGATCACTGAGGAAGGCTTTCTTATCTTTCCTTGCTATTCTTTGGAACTCTGCATTCAAATGGGTGTATTTTTCCTTTTCTCCTTTGCCTTTCACTTCTCTTCTTTTCTCAGCTATTTTTAAGGTCTGCTTAGACAACCATTTTGCATTCCTTTTTCTTGGGGATGGCTTTGATCACAGCCTTCTATACAGTGTTATGAACCTCTGTCCATAGTTCTTCAGGCAGTCTGTCTATCAGATCTAATCCCTTGAACCTATTTGTTACTTCTACTGTATAATCATAAGGGATTGATTTAGGTCATACCTGCATGGCCTAGTGGTTTCCCCTGCTTTCTTCAATTTAACTCTGAAGTGTTAATTTCCTCATTTAAGGCCCTGTCTCCCAATACACTCACATTGGCAGTTAGGGCTTCAAATACACATGTTTTGGCAGGGGGTACAGTTCAGACTGTAACAGCATTGGGTTGGATATATGAACATAAATTAGACCTCGTCTTAATCTTTAAGGGGTTTACTCTCTGTGGAAGCTCAGTGTGTAAACAGATTATTAGAATATTACCTAGTAAATGTGATGGCAGGAATATTCAAAGGACAGTATCATTTTAGCTGGATGATGAAAAACTGAATCCATGCATTCTGGGGAAAGGAAGTAACGTCACACTCCAGGGTTGAGCTGTCACCTGGTAGAGTTTTAAACAGCAAAGTGACTTAATCTGATTTATATTTTAGAAAGATAGCATTGACCTTCTGGTCCAGGCTCCAGACAGATATACAACTCCCTAATTCTTTAAGCATGCAGTCAAAGCTATTCCCAGGTGGTACTTTCCAACTATGTATATTTTGGGGAAGCTCTTCCTTCTAGTATGGTATTATACAGTCTTTTTAAAATATTGACCTTCAGTTACCCTCATGCAGCTTAAAGCATTTTCACATTATTTTCTAATTTGGAAAAAAAAAAAGACTTTATTGCCGCCACTATATTTATAGATGGGCTCTTGATACCTTTTTGCTCTCTCTAAACTAAGCTATGTGTATTAAGTGTTTAAAACTTCCTGATAGGCTTTTTTTTTTTTTTTTTTTTATTTTTTATTTTACTTTTATTGGAGTACAGTTGATTTACAGTGTTGTATTAGTTTATGCTGTACAACAGAGTATTTCAGTTATACATATACATATATTCATTCTTTATTTTTTTAATTTATTTTTAATTGGCAGATAATTGTTCTACAATACTGTGTTGGTTTCTTCCATGCATCAGCATGAATCAGCCATAGGTATACGTATGTCCCCTCCTTCTTGAATCTCCCTCCCACCCCATCCCAGCTCTCTAGGCTGCCATTGGCCATCTGATTTTGCATGAGGTAATGTATAATTTTTGAAGTGCTCTTTAAGCTCTCACTTTCTTGATATACCACCTGCATTGTGAACACAAAATTTTACAGCATCAAAAAGGAGTCTATATTTTATCCTATAGAAGCTCTGTGAATGATCCAACTGGTAGCTTAATGGTAGTTTCAATGGGGTAGTTGTTAGGCTTTATGATTGCTTTCTGTAGGAAGGTTGGCCTCATGGAAATTTCTTTTTCATAAATCAGTTTGGCATGGAAACAGTAGATGTGAATTAAAGATGAGTAAACATGATTTTACTGGCAAGGCTGATATTTGAGGTAAAACAATCTGGGAAAATGTATCTTATTTTTATAAACGTATAAAGCAGGGTCAAAGAAATTAACCTGGAGGAGAAAAGACTTTGAGAAGATTTTAAAAGTCAGAAATATGTATATAAGTATACTTTTCAGATGATTATGATAGACTCCCTTTTCTTTTAGAACAGGAAGAAAGTTTGTGGGCCTAAGCTCTTGTTAGAAGTGATTTGGTTACCACAAGAGCCGTGGCATCTCTGGGAATTTCAAGGGAAGGGGGAGTTAGGCACCATTTTTCCGGAAAAGGGTTGAATTGGATGCCTCTTTAAGAGACTTTTAAATTCTAGGCATATGTGATATTTTAATATATTATACTGTGGGTATTACAGAATCAGAGTTTATATTCTGAATAAATCCTTCTGTGCTTGATAGATAGGAGAGATGGCTTTTGCTGGTTAGAGAACAGAACTATAAATAATTAGCTCTTTGCTGCAACTTTTTGTTTCTGTTTTTCAGGCAGTATCTTTTTTTGATGAGTATTGAAATATTGTCTCTATCTTCCCATTGATTACAAACTGGTTAGAATCACCAGCAGACAAGTTTTTTAACACCTGCTTGTTAGAAACAAGGATTCCAAGTTGTTTTCAGGAGAACAGTCATTTATTCTCAGGGGATTAATCAAAACCACCCAGGGCTTGCTTCCTTAAGTCTGTTTCCTTTCTAACATTTATTTACTTATTTGTGGCAACACTGGGTCTTTGTTGCTCCATGTTGGCTCTCCCTAGTGGAGCAAGTAGGGGCTACCCGTTCATTGTGGTGCCTGGGCTTCTTGCTAGCGGCGGCTTCTCTTGTTGCATAGAGCATGGGCTCTGAAATGCGGGCTCAGTAGCTGTGGGCTTCGTTACTCTGAGGCCTGTGGGATCTTCCTGTGCCAGGGGTTGAACACGTGTCCTCTTCATTGACAGGCAAATTCTTAACCACTGGACCACCAGGGAAGTCTCCTTTCTAGTCTTCTTTTCCATTGCCATCTACTCCAGTTTGAGATTTCTGTTGTATCAGACTGTACTGCTATAAAACTTTTCTGAAAGACTCCAAATTCATAGAATTATTTTTTAGGAGGTATAATTTGCACACAATACAGTGCTAATGGGGGTTTCCCAGGGGCCCTAGTAGTGAAGAACCTGCTGCCAAGGCAGAAGATGTCAATAAGAGACGTGGGTTCAATCACTGGGTCGGGAAGATCCCCTGGAGAGGAAAATGGCAACTCACTCCAGTATTCTTGCCTGGAAAATCCCATGAACAGAGGAGCCTGGCAGACTACAGTCCATGGGGTCGCAAAAGAGTCAGATACAACTTAGCGACTAAACAATAACAAACAACAAAAATGTCATCTTGGACAACCCCCTTAAAAAAGGCTTCCTGCTTTCTCATAAAGCTGTTGTAAACATTCCTCGCCTCTCTGTCTCTGTCTGTCTTTGTCTCACAGGCAGGGTTATTGTTGGGATAGTGTTAATCTTTTCAATTCTATAATATAAAGCAATCCTTTTATAATAATAAGGGACATATTTTAGATAAAGTCTATGTAGAGTTCCCAAATGTTGTTTTATTCTGTGGTAGTGTATCCTTCAAGAGGAAACCATTAAGAGATTCAAAAACATGTGGTTAAATTGTTAGGTTTAATATTTTTATTAATTCTGTTTACTTCCTGGTAGAGAATCAAGCATCATGAAGGTTACTTAACCATGGAGTAATTATGAATTATGGGTAAGAAAGAAAACTAAAAACATCTGTCCTCTCTAAACTCGATGAAATAATCACTCCAAATTACTCAAGAATTCTCTGAAGTCATTTCTTGCTTTTCTATATAATCCTTCATGAAATAGTATTTGCTCAGAATCTGTCCCCTCCCATTTTTTAAAATTTGAAAGCATACGGAAGTGGACCCAATTTTTGTGCTACTATTTAAAGGTGGCTTAGCTGGTAAAGAATCCGCCTACAAAGTGGGAGACCTGGGTTCGATCCCTGGGTTGGAAAGATCCCCTGAGAAGGGAAAGTCTACCCACTCCAGTATTCTGGCCTGGAGAATTCCATGGACTATACACAGTCCATGGGGTCCCAAAGAGTCAGACACGGCTGAGCGACTTTCACTTTCACACTTTCTCAGCTTTTATGGTCTCAGCATGATCCATTCATGTTCTAATTATGATTTTACCCAGAACTGGAGGCAGTGGTTAGAAGTGAGCAAACACATACTCCATGAGAACTGGGGTGAAACAAGGAGTTGAGCGATCTGTTTGACTAAAGACTGTGTTTGATTCTACATTGTGAAGAAATACATTTAAAAACCTCATTATAATTTCATGGTGACATCTATAATATAATCCTCAATTGTATAGATAATAAGGTAATTTGAAACATGCTCTTAAGCCATTATGTAGTTAGGGTGTAAAAATTTGTTGCTTTCCATTGATAGATGAGAAGTCAAATTTTTAAATTTCTTGTATTACGTCTATTAACTTTGATTTTTATGTCTTTTAGTACTTTAGGAAATTACGGAAAATGTGTTTTAGCTAATATTGAACAAAAGTATTTCAGTGAAAAAGAATTTGGAATAGTAGTCTGGAATTAGGACACAATGCTTCTTGCTTGTTTTGGGCCAATGACATGACCTTGAACAAATCTTTAAAGTCTCTGGGCCTTTAACATTTCCTCATTTATTTTTCAAATGTTGCTTTCACATCTCAGTGGTTTCCTGCATTCATTCTTCTTTGTTGCTCCTACCATTTAAAGTAATGATTACATTAAAATCCTTAAACATTGGTTTTAAAAAAGAACAAGTGGTTATATTGTGGGATTTCTCTTTTTCTTTTTTTCTGACCTGCCTTCTGTTTAAGGACACCTTACTAGTTTCTATTAAAACTTGAATTGTAGCTCAGCAGATTGCTAATTATATTTGGTTGGAATGCCAAAGTGAACTGAAGATACCTTTTTACCTATGTGACTCATAAGAGCAGTGATCATACTTCATCTTTATTCTCTCTGTAATATTAGTAATTATGAAGATTCACAGGAATATTAATAGTTTTTTGCCTTTCAGATCAGTCTATAATGGAATGAAATTCCGGATATGATATATGCTATTTTATTCTTTTTTCATGGAACACATAGATGCAGAAGGTAACATGATACAAATGATTTGGCAGGTCTTACCTCTTTGAGGTAAGAGAATATATACAAATCACACCTTCTTGAGGTTTGCTTTTTTCTAAGTAGTGTTATCTAGAAGAGCGAGCACTGAAGAAACGAATGTTCCAGCTCTTCCGTAGTGTTCCAGTCATTCCGTAGGCATGACTGTGACCTTAGGGAAGATTCTCATCCCCCCAATTCTGTGACTCCTTTGTACTAGAAGGAGGTTGAACTAAATGAAATTATTTTTTGTTTAACAATCAGTCGCTAACATTTCTCGAATACTTGCACAGATGTGCGATGTGGCAGGCCCTACTATCACTCTCTTGTTGTTAATCACTCGGTCGTGTCCCACTCCTTGCAACCCTGTGGACTACGGCACACCAGGCTTTCCTGTCCTTTACTATCTCCTGGAGTTTACTCAGATTCATGTCTGTCGAGTTGGTGATGTTATGTAACCATCTCATCCTCTACTGCTGTCTTCTCCTTTTGTCTTGAATCTTTCCCAGCATCAGGATCTTTTCCAGTGAGTCAGCTCTTTGCATCAGGTGGCCAAAGTTTTGGAGCTTCAGCATCAGCGTCAGTCCCTCTAATGAATATTCAGGGTTGATTTCCTTTAGGTTTGATTGGTTTGATCTCCTCGCAGTCCAGGGGACCCGCAAGAGTCTTCTCCAGCACCATAATTCAAAAGCATCAGTTCTTTGGCGCTCAGCCTTCTTTCTGGTCCAACTCTCACATCTGTAAATGACCACTGGAAAAACCATAGCTTTGACTATACGGACCTTTTCTGGCAAAGTGATGTCTCTGATTTTTAATAGCTGTCTAGATTTGTCATAGCTTCCTTCCAGGGAGCAAGTGTCTTTTAATTTCATGGCTGCAGTTAGCATCCACAGTAATTTTGGAGCCCAAGAAAGTAAAATCTGTCTCTGCTTCCACTTTTCCCCCTTCTGTTTGCCATGAAGTGTTGGGACTGGATGCCATGATCTTAGTTTTTAGAATGTTGAGTTTTAAGCCAACATTGTCATTCTTTTCTTTTACCCTCATCAAGGGGCTCTTTAGTTCATCTTTACTTTCTACCATTAGAGTGGTATTGTCTACATATCTGAGGTTGTTGATATTTCTCTGGGCAGTCATGATTCCAGCTTGTGATTCATCCAGCCTGAGATTTCACATCATGTACTCTATATAGAAGTTAAATAAGCAGGGTAACAATATACAGCCTTGACAATATACAGCTTTTCCAATTTGAAACCACTCTGTTGTTCCATGTCCAGTTCTAACTGTTGCTTCTTGCATACAGTTTCTCAGGAGACAAGTAAGGTGGTCTGGTATTCCCATCTCTTTACGAATTTTCCACAGTTGGTTATGATCCACACAGTTTAAGGCTTTCTTGTAGTGAACGAAGCAGAAATAGATGTTTTTCTGGGATTCCGGTGCTTCCTCTGTGATCCAACAGATGTTGGCAGTTTGATCTTTGGTTCCTCTGCCCTTTGTAAACCCAGCTTGTACATCTGGAAGTTTTCTGTTCATGTACTGCTGAAGCCCAGCTTGAAGGATTTTGCACATAACCTTACTAATGTGAAATGAGCACAATTGTTCAGTAGTTTGAACATTCTTTGGCACTGCCTTCCTTTGGAAGTGGCATGAAAACTGACCTTTTCCAGTCCTGTGCCACTACTGAGTTTTCCAAATTTGCTGACATCAAATTAAAGAAGCTGAAGTCCAGTAGAGATTAAGTAATCAGCCTTTAATAGTGGAACAGCTGGTATTCAACCCACACCTACCCACATATGATTTGACCTCTTCAGTATACTGCCTTCCAATTTTAACAGCCTGTGATTCTGGGAATTTTTTCACATTTTTGTCAGTTTCCATTTGTAGTGAAACTCCACAGAACTTTTTATGCTTTTGTTACCATTTCTTTATCCCTCATCTCTCTAGGCCACTTGCTCAGGATGTAATATTTCCACTTCAGTGACTTTTTTTCTTTTCATAGTCTTCATCAACTTTCATCTTATCAAATCAAGTGGTCTCCATTTTTTTTTTTTAACTTTACTGGACCTCTCAGCACTTGACCCAGTTGTTCATTTTCTTCTTCTTCAAACCTTTCTTTACTAAACTTTAAGACTATCAGCTTCTGAAAATCTACCTGGGAACTCCCTGGAAACCTTCCTTCTACTCTGGACTTGTAGTTGTTGCACTGCTTCTGAGCTCAGTCCATGGGCCTCTTTGCTTCTCTGTCTTTGCTCATTCTCAGATGGTCTCATTAGTTCTCAGCACTTTAAATATCATTCCATAAATAGTTTTTTTGCGTGAGCTAGTCTAAAAATGTCTCATATTGTTTATGGTACTTCGCATTGACTCAACCTGTTGCAGTTTAATCTTTGTATGTATTTTTTGACACTCACCCCATCTCCTGAAAAATAGTTTCAGCCAAAAAAAAAAAAAAATCATTCCAGTATGATGAATCCTGAATTTGTATCTTCAGCCTTCATCTCTCTCCTGAGGTCCTGATTTATACATTTAATTATGTACTTAATATTTGGGTGGCTGTTTAGGCATTTCAAATTCATGATGATTAAACATACTATTTTATTTTATTTTAATCCTGAACAAGGAAATTGTTAAGTTTTTAAGGTCAGCAAACCAAAGGGAATGAAAAGAATTTAAATGGTCTCCATTCTTGGGAAAGCTCAAGATGTTATGTGATGGGTAAAATGTCACCTCATCTTTATTCTCTTCTGTCCCCCATGAAAGAGAGGGTGAATAGTAGCAAGTCCTTTTTTAAACAGACCCAGTGACATACAGAATCCATACTTCCTGACAATTTTGAAATCTACTGTGCCTTGAAAAACTTCAACCAGTGCCACTCAATGCAGTTAGATGAAAAACTGAAAAGACAAGATGTTTTGAGTTGAAAATGAAAGTTAAACAAACTGTTGACTTACAAATCTCTGTTTTTATTTCTGCTAGATTTGCACTTGTCAACTCTTTCCCTGCCCACCATAGTTTATGGCGGTCGGTTTGGCTAAAACCATAGAGAAGAGCTCCTTGAACTCACAAGCTCATTTTTACCTCTGAGCCTTTACACTTGATGGTCCCTCCTCTGATAATTCTCTTCCCTCAAATCCACATCGTTTTCCTTTCTATCTCTTCCACTCTTCTTTTCACTGCTCTTTCCTTCTTTCCCACTTCCTACCTCTCTTCTCCCCTCTTCTCCCCTCTTCCTATCTCCCCAACTCTCCCTCTCCTTCTCCGTCTTTCTTTCTCTTCTGACTTCATGTTGTTTGAGCCCTCTAAAAAATTATATAGAATTCTTCAAAACACATTCATTTTTTATTATAAGATTTCTGGTTACTAAAAAAAGTGAAAAGCCTCTCTACCTTCTTAACATCTGGGCTGTTTTCAGAGGACTATTGCATTTTGCAATGAAAAATCCATTCTCATTTAAATGCTATTTATAGAAGTGCTTTGCTTCTTTTGACATCTAATGGTGTCAGACACTAGTAACAATGTGACTTTTATTTATTTTGGATGAAACAAATCAAAACCACAAGAGAGGAGCTAAAGTGATGTCTCTTCTAGTCAAATCAAACATTTTTCAGTTGTTGGCCACTGCGTTATTAAGTTGATCTTTCTTTCAATCTGTGTTCTTACTTTTTGTTGTTGTTATTGTTTACCAACAAATATCATTCCATTAGCCAAATAAAACTGATTCAGTAAATGCAGGTGTGCATGCTGTACTGAACATTTGAAGGTTATTTGGTTTATGCCACTGTTTTAGCTTAATGAAATGTTTCCACACTTTTATCTGCTGGGCTCCTCTTAATCAACATCCTCCTTCCTTTTTTTTTTTTTTTATTAAACATATAGTTCTTGCAAATAATAATTGCATGGAAATATTAGAAATAGAATACTAGTTACTTACATATGTTACAGTTTGGGAAATACCTACAAGTCAGTAAATTTTAATTTTCATAGAGAAATTGAAGGTTAGTTTCTTGTTAGTAATTTTAAACTCCTGAGTTTACTGCTATATTATAAATAGGCATCATGTTTACCCAGTATAAAAGTCAAGGCTATTAATCACCAAAGAACTAACTGATCTTTTGAATTAAGTACCTATTTACAAAATAGAAAAATGCCAAAGTATTTCTTAAAGACATATATTTTTCTCATTTATATTTGTCTTTGTATAGCCAGTCAGTTGCTTGGGAAAGGATTCATGTTTTGTTCTACTTTTGTGATTTATTTTTTAAATTTTTCTTAAGAGAGACTGATTGTGGTACAGCAAGTTTGTTAAGCTCTAAATAGATCACTTGTGAATTCTCTTGATGCAAAGGATAAAATCTCATCTGAAATAATCTGAAAGTCAGGTTGTAAGCTAAAGACACTGGTTAGAAATATATTAATGTTCTGCTTCGGCCCCCCAGCTTTCTAGCTACTGAATTACTCTTGGTTTTTATAACCTTTTCAGTCAGAGGAAATGGATATTGCTTTGTTGGAGATAGTGTTTTTAATGCTTATACATCTTATTTTTAAGATTAGATGACTCATGGATTTTAATAGCCCTGTCAGTCACTTCATGAACAAATCGTCTCAGTGGAAGGATAATGATTAGAATGAAAATAAAGATACCAAGCCCTTTATATTATAAGCCCAACTGTAAAAATCATGTTTTTATGGAATGTCAAATTAAATTCAAATAAGGGGTAACAATAATACTATCAAATTCTAACATAAATTTACTGATGGGCTTCCCTGATAGCTCAGTTGGTAAAGAATCTGCCTGCAATGCAGGAGACCCTAGTTCAATTCCTGTGTTGGGAAGATCCCCTGGAGAAGGAAACGGCTACCCACTCCAGTATTCTGGCCTGGAGAATTCCATGAACTGTGTAGTCCATGGGGTCGCAGAGTCGGACATGACTGAGCAACTTTCAGTTTCACTTCATCTGCAGAACCATGTATGGTTTCAATTATCTTGTAATACTTACACATATTTAATTTATATGCCTCCATCCTCTTAGCCTTGTAGTCATATTAACCAAAGAAACCATTGGATTCATTTATTTTACAAAAACCCAGATGATGGTATAAGTAAAATATACTGTATCTGGTTGCACAGTTTATCCTTTTAGGCCAAGATATTTAAGATTTCTGGATCTTACTTACTTTGTCTATAAAATAGAAATAAAGGCCCATCAAATAGATTTGTTTGAGAATTGAGTCAGCATAAAGAAATGTTCTTTGTAAACTATATATTGATTATGCAGATGTCAGAATTCTTGTAAGTATTGCCTTCCCTTAATATTTCAGTGTTTTACAATATATCCAAGTTATCTGCTCAGCTTTTATGATGACTATATTACCTGTCAGTGTAAAAAAGACGGGAGATAGAGCTGAATCTGTAGTGACCCATAACACATACTGCTTCTTTCATCTGAAAGTTCATTGTCCCCAATTTCTACTTAATTGAAAATTCCAGTTAGTTGTGTTTGAATAATGGAGGTTTTAGGTTTTTTTATGACCTCAAAGTGCTTTCCACTGATAAAATCTGAGCCAAAGCACAGTTGACCATAGACTAAGACACTAAATTCTGAAGCCTCTATTAGAATATCTTGAATTGTAGCAATATATTATATAAAGAAACCTTGAAAAGGTTATTAGTTATAGCAATAGTAATTTACTGTGTTTATGGTTGCTATGAGAAAAGTAAACAAGTTAAAGAGTAAACACAGTTTCACAGAGCCAAGAGTGAAAAAGAGAAGCATGAGAAAGGAAATTTTGTGTCTTCGAAGTTTGTTTGTATAGCCGCAGCATAAATATATGTGGTCATTCTGACACTTTGAGGCATTATGAAGAAAATTCTGTGTGTAACACACTGATTCTTAAGTAAATAGAAGTTTCAATAAGATAAACTAAGGAATAGTTATGATACTTGTTTTGTAGCAGAGATTTTCAAAAAAAGTGTATTTAATCTCCTTAAAAAGATAAAAAAATATGAAACTTGACATAGAATCAAAGAGTACAGAACAGACCAATAGATCTTAAGTATTTGTTAAAATGTAGTTACATGGCTGCCTTAGAGAAAGTCCTTTGAGAATTTCACTCTTCTGAGTGGTAAATGTACTATGTCCTCTACAAGGGTAAATATAATTTGATAGAAATAGGACATCAGTTCAGGAACTATCAATCCCTATCACTATGATAAACCACAGCTGAGAGAGACACTGTTCATTCCGCCTACAAGTAGCTTCTTGAGAGTGACAAGTCCTGCCTGTGTGGGATTTGAGGACAATATGTTGCAAATGCCCTCAGCTCTTCTAGACCTACCACTTTGCTCTCTGTGTCTTCTGATTATAGCCTGGTACCTGTAGTGCTGCAACAACCTTCCCTACTCCTGCCCATTTTTTTTAAATTAAAAAAAAAAAAAATTCTTCAGCATGAGATTTATGGCTTGAACGAATTTTTCAAATACCACCTTAAAAATATGCCACTTCTCTGTTTAAGAACCCATATAGATGTCCTCATTCGTTAACCTACTCTTTCAACATTCCATGATCTGTTATCTGACCTCACCCACAATTCCACCCCAATGTTGTTTATTGGATAGGGGGAGCCCAAGAGAGCACTTATAATATGAATAGGTATATAAAGAAAGTTGGGAGAAGGCAATGGCAACCCACACCAGTACTCTTGCCTGGAAAATCCCAGGGAAGGAGGAGCCTGGTGGGCTGCCATCTATGGGGTCGCACAGAGTCGGACATGACTGACGTGACTTAGTAGCTAGCAGCAGCATAAAGAAATTTAGAATAGATAGAAAGTCTGAAATTTCATATAGAAATTTTGAGTAGATATAGTTCAGTTCAGATATAGTTTAGTTCAGTCACTCAGTTGTGTTCGACTCTTTGCAACCCATGCTCTGCAGCCAGGTCTTACCTGTCCATCACCAATCCCAGAGTTTACCCAAACTCATGTCCATTGAGTTGGTGATGCCATCCAACCATCTCATCCTCTGTCATCCCCTTCTCTTCCTGCCTTCAATCTTTCCCAGCATGAGGGTCTTTTCAGATGAGTCAGTTTTTCACATCAGGTGGCCAAAGTATTGGAGTTTCAGCTTCAGCATCAATCCTTCCAATGAATATTCAGGACTGATGTCCTTTAGTATGGACTGGTTGGATCTCCTTGCTGTCCAAGGGACTCTCAAGAGTCTTCTCCAACACCACACTTCAAAAGCATCAATTCTTTGGTGCTCAGCTTTCTTTATAGTCCAACACTCACATCCATACATGACTACTGGAAAAACCATAGCTTTGACTAGATGGACCTTTGTTGGCAAAGTAATGTCTCTGCTTTTTAATATGCTGTCTAGGTTGGTCATAACTTTTCTTCCAAAGGGCAAGCGTCTTTGAATTTCATGGCTGCAGTCACCATCTGCAGTGATTTTGGAGCCCTCCCAAATAAGATCTATAGATATATTTAGAAATTTAGAAATGAGAGAGGAACCTTGGAAATACAGATATGAAGACTTGAGAAGATGACACTAGGGATGAAATTCAGATGCACAGGTTTCATCTGCTTTAACTAAGGTTAAGGTTTAACTCTGAACTGCTAGATTATCACCTGTTTTGCTGTCCCTGCTAACATGCATTTTGTTTAGTTCAACTTTGTCCCCACTGTACCCATATTTAGTGGCACTTTTGTGTGTGTGTGTGTTTACTTAGCTTTCCGATATCCTCCTGTTATTCAGAGTTCAATCTCACATTCATTTCCCATCTTCCGTGATGCCTTCCCTGTGTGGTCCAGCGCTCTTGGAATTCTTTTGACTCCTGTAGCAATTATACTGAGTGTACAATAATGTCAGCTCTCCATCACTCATCTTTTGTGGTATTCAGGAGTTACATTTACAGCCAGCTTTCTTGAAATAGATTTTTAAGTATTCTGAGAAATTTTTATATTTCTAAGCTGTCTGTCCCTCCATTCACATCAGCTTCATGTACTGCTACCTGTGCCCCCAGCATTCTTCCATGCATCACTCTTTGCACCTGCACAAGGCCGAGATTATATTGGTTGGCCAACAAAGTTCATTCCCATACCATTTTACAGAAAAACCTAAACAAACTTTTTGGCCAACTCGATAATACAATCGATGAAGTCAGGGTTGACTGGCAGGTAAGTAAGTTTGTCTAGTCAATGCTTGTATGTGCAAAAAGCATGACTTCAATATTTGGAGCTTTCCAAGGACGTACTTAGATATATGGCTATGTAGATAGTTGAAGCACTCTCTGGGCTTCCCTGGTGGCTCAGCTGGTAAAGAATTTGCCTGCAACCTGGAAGACCTGAGTTCGATCTCTGGGTTAGGAAGATCCCTTGGAGGAGGGAATGGCTACCCACTCCAGCATTCTGATCTGGAGAATTCCGTGGACTGTACAGTCCCTGACCATCTGGTGATGTCCATGTGTAGGGTCTTCTCTTGTGTTGTTGGAAGAGGGTGTTTCCATGACCAGTGTGTTCTCTTGGCAAACTCTGTTAGCCTTTGACCTGCTTCATTTTGTACTCCAAGGCCAAATTTGCCTGTTACTCTAGGTATCTCTTGACTTCCTACTTTTCGTTCTAGTCCCCTATAATGAAAAGGACATCTTTTTTGGGCGTTAGTTCTAGAAGGTCCTGTAGGTCTTCAAAAACTGTTCAACTTCAACTTCTTCAGCATTACTGGTCAGGGCATAGACTTGGATTACTTGGCCACCTGATGTGAAGAGAACTGACTCATTGGAAAAGACCCTGATGCTAGGAAAGATTGAAGGCAGGAGGAGAAAGGGATGACAGAGGATAAGATGGTTGGATGGCATCACTGACTCGAAGGACATGAGTTTGAGTAAGTTCTGGGAGGTCGTGATGAACAGGGAATCCTGGCATGCTACAGTCCATGGGGTCACAAAGAGTCAGACACGACTGAGAAACTTTCATTTTCCCAAGGAAAAGTAGACTTTGAAGAAAAGTGTTAGAGTTCTGCACTTTTTTAGTTCAGACCACAGTTGTAAGTCAGTCCCACTCTTAATGTCATTACTCCTGACTTTACATTTCATACTGTAACTCTGGAATGAAATTCAGATAAGCCCCAAAACCTGTCCACTAAAGCATTCTGTGCCTGAATGCTAAATCGCTTTAGTCCTTTTCAACTCTTTGGGACTCTGTTGACCATAGCCTGCTGACTCTTCTGTCCTTGGAATTGTCCAGGCAAGAATACAGGAGTGAGTTGCCATGCCTTCCTCCAGGGGATCTTCCCGACCCAGGGATCAAACCCACATCTTGTACTACATCTGCATTGGCAGGTGGGTTCTTTATTCTACCTGGGAATGTATAATTCCCAGGTGGAATAAAATATTCTACAACTATACAATTCTAAGCATGCAGCATTGCAGTAATTTATACCCAAGATTATACTACTAATTACTTGAATTTGGTGAACAACAGGTATGGAACCAGAAATCTCCAGAACGTTTTGGGGGAAGGTATGGGACAGAGAGGTAAAGAGCTGCAAGAATGCTCTTAAAAAAAAAAGAAGAAAAAAAAAAAAAACCTGTAAAATTAGCAGAGATAAGGATCTTATTCATACCTGGCAGTATTTGGAATCTGGTCAGACATAACCAGTATCTTCTGCCTGTCTCCAGACAAACTTTTGGTAACCTGAAGCTTGCATCTGAAGCTGGGAGTATGCTGCTGTGTCTCATGCTCTTTGTAGTAGTCAGAACAGATGTGGTTCCATATCCTTTGCCTTTAAAGACATTTTACATTTTTAACTTCATCTGTTGATGTCTTCCTTCATTTACATCATTCTGTGATAATGTGTGTATAACCAGCATTTAAAAAAAAAAAGCCTTAGTACAAACGCTGAACTGAATAATTCTCATACATATAAACTACTAACTTGAACATATGTACAGATGCTACTAGCACTAGTAAAAATATACATTTTAAAAAGACTTCACAGTTATTTTGGTCATAGCATGTGTTCTCAAAAAAAAAAAAAAAGATTACTATTATTATGGGGAGAGAGATGAGAATGGAGAAATCTTGGCATTTTTTTAATGGTTAAAAAAAAAAGAATCCTTATTTTTAAACAGGTTAATAGTATTGGGCCCATAGAATTAACCCTAGATTTCCTTAGCATATGTTCAAGGCGCTTCCAAAGCTGGCCTTTGCCTGCTTTTCTACTTTGGATGCAAATAGCCAACTCATTCGGAGAAGGCAATGGCACCCCACTCCAGTACTCTTGCCCGGAAAATCCCATGGACGGAGGAGCCTGGTAGGCTGCAGTCCATGGGGTTGCTAGAGTCGGACACGACTGAGCGTCTTCCTTTTCACTTTTCACTTTCATGCATTGGAGAAGGAAATGGCAACCCACTCCAATGTTCTTGCCTGGAGAATCCCAGGGACGGGGGAGCCTGGTGGGCTGCTATCTATGGGGTCGCACAGAGTCGGACATGACTGAAGCGACTTAGCAGCAGCAGCAGCCAACTCATTGGAAAAGACCCTGATGCTGGGAAAGATTGAGGGCAGGAGGAAAAGAGGGCAACAGAAGATGAGATGGTTAGATAGCATCATAGACTCAAAGAACATGAGTTTGAGCAAATTCCAGGAAACAGTGAAGGACAGGGAAGCCTGGCGCGCTGCAGTTCATCGTGTCATGAAGAGTCGGACACGACTTAGTGACGGAGCAACAGCTAGCCTTGGCTCCTACTACTGTCCTGCCCTTCATGGCACTGAAACTCATTTTTTGTTTCCTGCCTTCTGTCTTTCCCTTTCCCCTATAAATTGTAACTCTTTCTTAAGACTATTCTAATCTCTTCTGTGAAGTCTTCTCTGTCCTCTCAGATTCCCTTTCTACATGTGTTTGCACACAAGTAACTCTATGAGCAGATGTTTTACAATTTAGAAATCTTTAATTCGCTAAACTGGCATGTGTAAATAATCTATAAATACTTGCTGAAGAAAGGAAGGGAAATGCAAAGTGCACTTGAAAGTTCAGAAATTTCTATCATAGCTTCTTGTATAGTGATTGTTTAGAACGTATACTGATTTGAAGATTATAATTAACATCACTGATTTGGTAGTCAGATTATGGATGAAGGTGGGAGTCACTTGTTTTAAAGTATCTTTTTTGAAAGAATTTTAGGTTAATTTTGTATTATAACCCCAAATTTAGGGGTCTAGCTATACCACTGACTAAATTATCTAATCCTATTTCCTTTACTGTAAAATGTGAAATTTTAATACAGTTTTCATTCATTCATCCATTTGTCCATTCATTAAACATTTGTGTTCTAGGTGTTTTATCTTTACAATTTAATCTTTAAATAATAGACTTTCTACTTACACAGCTTAAACCTTTAGAAACTGCAACAAAATGTTTGTTTTTTCATTTTTTTTGTTTAGAAGCTTATTTGCCTACCTTTTTGTTGTTCAATTGCTCAATTGTGTCCTACTCTTTGCAACCCCATGGACTGCAGCACCCCAATCTTCCCTGTCCATCACCAACTCTTGGAGTTTGCTCAAACTCATGTCCATTGAGTTGGTGATGCCACCCAATCATCTCATCCTCTTGTCACCTTCTCCTCCTGTCCTCAGTCTTTCCCAGCATCAGGGTCTTTTCTAATGAGTCAGCTCTTTGCATCAGGTGGCCAAAGTATTGGAGTTTCAGCTTCAGCATCAGTCCTTCCAATGAATATTCAGGACTGATCTCCTTTAGAATGGACTGGTTGGATCTCCTTGCAGTCCAAGGGACTCTCAAGAGTCTTCTCCAATACCACAGTTCAAAAGCATCAATTCTTTGGTGCTCAGCCTTCTCTGTGGTCCAACTCTCACATCCATACATGACTGATAGAAAAACCACAGCTTTAACTATGTGGACCTTTGCTGGCAAAGTAACGTCTCTGCTTTTTAATATCCTGTCTAGGTTTCTCATAGCTTTTCTTCCAAGGAGCAAGCATCTTTGAATTTCATGGCTGCAGTCACCATCTGCAGTGATTTTGGAGACCAAGAAAATAGTCTGTTTCCATTTTTACCACATCTGTTTGCCATGAAGTCTTGGGACTGGATGCCATGATCTTAGTTTTGTGAATGTTGAGTTTTGAGCCAGCCTACCTTATTCTTTTGCAAAACTGCACAAAATAAACTAGCTTTTCAGATATATGGTCACTGTAGGTTGTAGTTTCAGCTATCTATTAATATAAATAATTATATGTATGGATAAGCAATTTAATCCTAGCCCAACGTCTGAACAATATATAGAAATTGCTTTTTGTCAGTTTTTTTTTTTTTTTAACCAGGGAAGCATGGAATGCAAAATAGAATATTAAAGAGGTTGATATGCAAAATTAGGTATTTTTTCCCAAACAAGGGAAGTAATAGATGGTAAGAAATTTCATGCAAATTAATGCAGTGGGTGAGTTAACCATGATTTCCAAGTATTTATTTCCTCAAATTATGTATCTCCTTTGTAAACAAAGCATTTTCTTTGTTTTATCTTGCTGAATGGAAAATTGATTATCTTAATTGTACTTCTACTCAAACTCACTTATAATGACCATGTGGCAAACTGTAAGGCAGTAAAATAGAGGATTTCAGCCTTTTAAAGTTTTCACTGCACAAGTGAACTTTAATTTTGGATATTAAATTTTGATTTGGGTATAAAATCGTGAATTAGTTGATTTCTTAGTTACAGAAAATTTGTAAGTGAGAGCATGTGGATAATAATACATTATTACTACACATTGATATTTTAGCAAAGGAGGTACTAGGTTGGTGCTGAGAAGGTTTATAGATAGGAAGAGTAAGAATTAGAAAATAGTGAACTTAAAATTTCATAATATATTCTTACTGTCTTTAAAGTGAAGGTAGAAAAGATATAGGAAATTGATGATAATTTAGTCTTTCTATAATTTAAAGCACTTACAATACTCTTTTGTAAAAATTTTAAAATGATTTTAAACAATTTAAGGAGAATTTTTCATGATTGTTAAATCATTGTTTGTTATATGCTACAGAGCATGAGTTTTCTAATTTTAATGTGTAATTCATTTCAACTAAATATGAAAATAGAAGCCTGAAATGGAGTAAACTCTTAAGATTACTGAAGTAGATTTAAGAAAATATTACCATGGCTTAACTTCGTGCTGGTTTATTAGTTTTTATAAATAAAAACTTAATTCTTTGGTTGCCAAAGTATCATGGGGAAAATAACAGAGTTAATAAGATTCAATGCAGAACATTTCAGAAAATGGTATTTTGCTCATTTAGGCATACTTTTTTATAAAATACTTGGTCATTTAAAAAGATAACTTCCAATAAAGGACAACTTGTTTGACTTTTCAATTTAAGTAGTGATAGTGGAATTTTAAGGGAACTTGGAAGCAATTTATAATACATTTCCATTTTCGAAGAAGAAAAGACTTGTTTACTGCTATAAAAAATATTGAATGATTACTGACTTCCTTTTTTAATTTTGTTTTTAATTAGAGAATAGTTGATTTACAATGTTGTTTTGGTTTCTGCTAACAACAATGTGAATCAGCCATAAGTATACATATGGACTTTCCTTTTTTTAAGTGGAAATTTCTTATCCTATATAGAAACTTTTTAGTTGGCATTTATACTCTCATGACTATTTTGGTCAATTCAAAATAAGGAAAATTTAGATAACTTATAATTTGTATTTAGTGAAGTTTGAAATATATCCTCTGATTAATAAAGGCAAGCTTTGACCTAGGTAATTAAAAAAGAGTGCATACTGAGACCAATTTACTAACACTTGAGCAGGTAATTGGCTGTTTTAAAGAGACAGAAGACTGCCTATAACTCAGTGTGATACTCCTCAGAAAACTCTCCAGAGATAGATGCCATCATTGAGTGAGTTATTTTTTGCTTGGTGCACAAGGCATGACTTGTTTTTCTATGCATTGTTTTATTACTCCTATTGTATTATATGTATATTTAAGTCTTTTATGTTCTCCTTGAGATGTAAACTCAGTGAGGTCAGAGAACTTATCAATAGTCTCTTGTTAAATGATCTTTTCCCAGAATCTGAATATTATTTTTTAGGAACAATATTCAAGATTCATTATTTTTGTTTTTTGTTACATGTTATATTACATAATAGCTGACCTAAATTTATTTAGCTTTTCAGACCATGAAAGAATCATCTTTCTATATTTCAGTAATATGTTAATGTTGATTTTAGCAAACATCTTACAAGATTATTATACTTTATGTCCTTAATAAGATTTCTCTTTGTAAGATGTAAATAATAACAATAATGTTGACTTACTCTCAGCTTTGATGATTATTACCAAAAATATTTCAAAAGATTAGAATTTTAATCCCAAGTTCAGTAGTTCTGATTATGACAGAGGAAATAGCCGAGAAAAGATTTAAGTCACATTTTAATAGAGTAGATGCTTAGACACCTAACATGCAAGATGCTCTATTCAGCTAAGCATTGTTAGATGCAACAAAAGTTATCAACCTGCTGCTCAGAATACCAAGTTGTTTCTTTCTTCATGGTTTGTAATATATCACTTGTGTCAAAAAGAAAGTTACATCAGCTTCTTCTTTGGCGCAATTCTCCATTTACTGTGCCCTACTGAAATGTTTGCATACGTCATGCCACCCAGTTGAATCATTCAGAGGTATTGAATCAGGAATTGAAGAGGCAGGCTAATTGAAAAGGACTTTAGTAGGAGATGCACTTTATTGTAAGTATAGCATCCATTTTAGATCATACGCTTGTAAAAGAGAATACGCACTAAGAAGAGTTGTTCTTGTCTAGAGTTGTTCTAATATCCAGAGTAGATCTTGCTAGCTGTTATGTATTCTAAGGAGTACTGACAGTGGCTAAAACTATACATTTAAAAGGCAAAACAAATCAACAAATATGCTGATAAACCCAGTATTAAAGATCTCTGCACCTCCTTGACTGTTCTTAGAATTAGTGATTTATAGAGTAGTAATCTTTAACCTTTTTTTCCCCCCTGCCAGTGCTTGTTTAACTTTTCTGTCTCTAAGCTTTGTTTGGGGAGATATTGGTTTGGGCACTTTCTGTATGGTGTGTTGTTGTGAGGAATGATAAATACATGCATTAGTGTCTGTCTAGCCACCAGTCTCCTTTGTCCTAAAATGCTAGCCTGTTTTGAGTTGGGAGTTCTCTGGTTGGTACTGAGGTAGAAAACTGAATATCGCATTGATTGTTAAAGCCGTATTACACCCGGTCTTTATCACATTCATCACTGAATTCTATTTTGGAATCATACTACTCAGAGGCGTTCAAGTCAGTTTTGTGTTAAAAGTTTATCCTGATGTCTTTCCTTAGGTCCCTTTCTCTTTGGGAAAAAAAGATGATGTTTATTAAGTGATGATATTTATTATCCCTCTTACCAGATATTTGTACACATGTAATCTTTAGGCCAGAGTGTCACTGTCTGGCCTTTATAATAAGGATCTTTATTAAATACCTCTGCAGCTCCTTGATAGTTCTTAGAACTAGTGATTTATAGAGAAGTAGTCCTTCACATTTTTTTTATTTAGAGATTCAGCCATTGACTTGTTCTGTGATCTTAGGAAATTTGTTTAAACTCCACAGGTCTGCATGTGTTTGCTTGCTTGTGCTTGTTTGTAATCCATAAAATGAGTGTATAAGGTCATCTTTTTTAAAAAGTGATAAAATACACATAACACAAAATTTACCATCTTAATGATTTTTTTGTGTGTACACTATAGTAGTGTTACCTGTATATACATTTTTATGCAACAGATCTCTAGAAACTTTTTCATCCTTCATGACTGAAACATTAAACCCACTGAACAGCAACTCCTCCTTCCCCCGTCTCTCAGCCCCATTCTTTCCGCTTCTAAGAGTGTGCTTTAGATACCTCATATAAGTGGAATCATACAGTATTTGTCTTTTTGTGACTGGCTTATTTCACTTAGCATAATGTCCTCAAGGTTCATCCATGTTGTAGTATGAGGAAGAATTTTCTTCCTTTTTAAGACTGAATAGTGTTCCACTATATGTAAATATATACCATCTTTTATTTATGTATTCATTCATTGATGGACATTTAGGTTGATTTCATCTATTGGTTATTGTGAATAGTAAATGCTGCAATGAACATGAATATCCAATATCTCTTGGAGATTCTTTGATAATATAATGTAACTTATTATAATCAGCAGTTCTGATGCTGAAAGGCAGTGCTTCCAAACTTGTTTTTTCTTCATCCTAACCACTGTCCTACCTGTGATGATCTACAACAAAGAATCAGAATAGATCAAAATAACAAAAAGTTTCACAGTATTTCTGATTGGAGTATACAGTCCATATGGCATTAGCTTTATGTACAATATATTTACAGACTGCAAAATAGAAATATTGTTGAGGTACTCATAAAATAGTATCAGTAACTAGTTGCTTAATATCATTTGAAATATTTCATAAGTGAAGAAGAGCTTGCATGCCATATACACTTAAAAATACCATAGCATTTTTATTACCATATCTTGATGGTAGACGGCACGTTATTTTTAAAAATGCAGATTCTCACAGATGGAGTATCACCAGTAACATGTCACTATGTAAGAAAGCCAAGTATATATCTTAGTATAGTTATTTATAAAGTTATGCACCCAAAATATGCAAAAATGTGCCACCTTGCTCTGTATAATTAATAAACAGACTCAATAATGATAAGTCTAAAGTAACTGAATTTCATAATTGAAGAAAAATAACGATTGAACATTATAACCAACCTAAGACAAGAGGGATGATGCTCTGATACTAAAGTGACTTAATTTTTTGAGTACCTAATTTTAGTAATTCCTAATAATCTGGCTAATAGGTTTCCAATAAATCATGTTTACAACTGTATGAAAACATTTTTAAAATTCATTGAATTATTCATCATTCTCCCTAAAGAAAAGAAGATCTTGTGTTTTTTAATAGTTGGCTCCCTGTCTTGGGTTGCCAGTGGACCACGGACCGTGCGTACTTTGGGAATTACAGGTCCACGACAGCAGCTCTCTGTGTGCTTGAATGCTTCAAGAGTACACTGCCCACTTACAATAGTTATATGCCATTCACCTCCCTCACAGCTGTGATATATACATGGGTACGGCAGTGGTTGGCAGATAGTAAGTTGAACAAAGTCTATGTGATTTGGATAAAATAAGGTATTACTTGCTGCAGTGAGAAGTGAGGGGTGAGAGTCACAGGTGAAGTCACCCATTGCCTAAGTGAATCACATGTTGGTTGGAACAATCAAATTTCAACTCACAGTATATAAGCAAATAGTCATGGCAGTTACTCCATTCAACCATGACCAGTGCCAAAGAGCGACGGAGTGAATAGTGAGATGATTATGGATAGATAGATGTTTTGTGGATAAAATATAATACTTCATACTTTATTTATAAAGTGGCTCTGTAAGAGTTATTGTGTTACAATTAACTATTAACATTTTAGGTGTTTTGTTTTTTTTTTAATCATAGTTTCCTAAATCAAGTCACCAAAAATTTTGTATTCTCACATGTGCTTTGAACACAAGAAAGTTCAGAACTTCAGCTGTAAGTTCTAGTCTTTGGGTATCTTCTTAAATAAACTTGGTTTTAGTCTCACTTTTTGTCTTCCTCTAGTTAACTTTCTGATCCTCACAGATGCACTGGTCTGTATTAATCCTTTTCTTTGCAGTAGAGTTCTTGAACTATCTTTATTGTTATTTTTCCTCCCCTGTGTTAAGTTATAAATTATTTTCTTTTGCAGTAGACATTTGTTAATATTATTTGTTTGTCGTGGGCTAGAATTTATGGTATCCTTAGGTTATAAAGCCAATTACAGAGATCTCAGGATACATTGAGTATAGTGGTTCCCAAACTTTTGCATTTGAAAACAAACAGAAGATGAGGATTATGCATGGAGTTACCAACTCAATATGTTTTCTGTTAGGCACATTTAAAACCACATACAAGCATCATTATCATTATTTTATATAATAAGACAAATTGAAAAAGACTTACTACAGTAAAATGAAGTCCTTTTCTATGATAGCCGGCACTTTTTCACCAACTAAAGACGTGCACAATACTGCGCAATACATGTACAAATACATGCACAAGAGATTATTTTGTACTCTTAAACTTGACCTTTACCTGGCTAAAATAATGGCTACCTAATACAGATATTTTGACTACTCAGAAGTCCTAATATGTATTACTTCAGGATTCCAAACCCTGTCTACCTTTCTAGAATTATTTAGAGTACTTTGCTGCCCTTACAACAAAATAAACACCTACTTTTGTCATTTATTGAGTACTTGCATTGGCTAAGCTTGGTTCAGGGACTTTATTTCCTCTTTAATCTATAGAGTCACTGATTAGTTATTAGAAGGTACTCTTTTCTAGTTATTTTTCTAATGTTAATTTTGTATATGTACACACTTTATGTTCTGTTTTTGCTTATATTACACCTTCACCCAAAATGCCCTCCTTTGTGACTTTTACACGTCCCAATCCTTATTTATCCTGAGCATCACTTAAATAACATAGATTCTCCTAAAGAACGCTTATCACTTCCTTGTACAGGTAGACTTGGTTTGATTGCATTTTGCTTTATCATGCTTCATAGATACTGTACTTTTTGCAAAAAGGTTAATGGCAGCCCTGCATTGGGCAAGTCTGTCAGCACTATTTTCCCAACTGCATTTGCTCACTTGGTGTCTCATTTTGGTAATTCTTGCAAAATTCTAAAACCTCCACCAGCAAAAAGATCATGACTCATTGAGGGCTCAGGTGATAGTTAACATTTTTTAGCAATAAAGTGTTTTTTAATTAAGAGTACATTGCTTTTTTAGACATAATGCTATTGCACACTTAATAGACTATAGTGTAAACATAACTTATATATGGACTGGGAAAGAAACCAAAAAATTTGTGTAAGTCACTCTATTGTCATACTCAAGAGTATTGTGGTGGTCTGGCAACAAGCCATAATATCTCCAAGGTATGCCAGTGTTAGTATTATATGTGTCCATAAATTTTTGACCCTATTTGTCTGGAAGTACTCTTATAACTTGGACCAGATTTTGTTTCTCTTTGTATCCTGTAAAGTCTCTTACCATGTGTACCTTGCACATAATCATTCAGTACATATTTGTTGCATAAATATAGTGCAGAAGTGAACTGTTGTCCTAGATCCCTAGACCAAGTAAGACAACAGCATGTTTTTCTTTCTAAATTAAGATTTATATTGTATTAATGTGTTTTAGAGCTTAGCGTCCATTTGCATTTCCCTTATAATTAGTGATGTTGAACATCTTTTTCATGTGTCTGTTGTCCTTCTGCATGTCTCCTTTAGAAAAATGCCTATTCAGGTTCTCAGCCCAGTATTTAATCAGGTTGCTTTTTTAAAATATTAATTGAGTTGGATTAGTTCATTATATATTTTGGATACTAACCTCTTATCAGACATACCATTTGCAAATATCTTCTCCCACTCAGTAGGTTGCCTTTTTATTTTGTTGATGGTTTCCTTTATGTTTGATGTAGTCTCGTTTGTTTGCATTATTATTTGGTTTTGTTTCCCTTGCCTGAGGAGACATATCCAAAAAAAATATTCCTAAGACCAATGTCAAAGAGCATACTGCTTATGTTTTCTTCAAGAATTTGTATGGTTTCAGGCCTCTAACCCATATAGATAATCATTTTGAGTTTGTTATGGTGTGAAAAAATGTTCTCATTTCATTCTTTTACATGTAGCTGTCCAGTTTTCCCAACACCACTTACAGAAGAAACTATCTTTTTGCCCTTGTACATTCTTGCCTCCTGTATCATAAATCAGTTGACCATATGTGTGTGGGTTTATTTCTGGGCTCTGTTTTCTGTTCCACTGATCTTTGTGTCTGTTTTTGCCAGTGGCATATCTGATTACTTACTGAAGCTTTGTAGTGTAGTATGAAGTCAGGGAGTCTGGTACTTCAGCTTTGTTCTGTTTTCTCAAAATTGCTTTGGCCATTAGAGTCTTCTGTGATTCCATATAAATTTTAGGATTATTTGTTCTAGTTCTGTAAAAAATGCCATGGGTATTTTGATAGAGATTCCATTAAAACTGTAAATTGCTTTGAGTAGTAAGGGCATTTTAACAATATTAGTTTTTCCTTTCCATAGAATATATTGCCACTTATTTGTATTGTCTTCAGTTTCCTTCATCAGTGTGAGATATCACCTCACACCTATCAGAATGGCTGTTGTCAGAAGGATGAGAATTAAGTGTAGGCAAGTATGGGAAGAGGGAACTCTGATGCACTGTTGGTGGGAATGTAAATTGGTACAGCCACTATGAAAAACAGTATAGAGGTTCCTCAAAAAATTAAAAATATTACTAGAACTACCATATGATCCAGGAATTCTACTCCTGGTTATTTATTTAAACAAAACAAAATCACTAATTAGAAAAGATATATGAACTGTACAATGTTCATAGCAATATTGTTTACAATAAGCAAGATATGGGAACAACCTAAGTGATTATCAACAGATAAGTGGATAAAGAAGATGTGGTGTACACACACACACACACACACACACACAATATAGTATTACTCAGCCATAAAAAGGAATGAAATTTCGCCATTTGTGACCTGGAGGGTATAAAGCTTGGTGAAATATGTCAGATGGAAAGACAAATACAAACTACATACTTTCACTTATAGGTGGAATTTAAAAAGAGAAAATAGATGAAAGTATATAACAAAACAGAAATGGACTCATAGGTAAAGAGAACAAACTAGTGGTTCCCAGAGGGTGAAGGGTAGGGGGAGGGCCAGGATAGATGAAGCGGATTAAGTTACAAACTGCTAGATATAGAAGGCGATGGCACCCCACTCCAGTACTCTTGCCAGGAAAATCCCATGGACGGAGGAGCCTGGTGGGCTGCAGACCATGGGGTCACTAAGAGTCAGACACGACTGAGCGACTTCACTTTCACTTTTCACTTTCATGCATTGGAGAAAGAAATGGCAACCTACTCCAGTGTTCTTGCCTGGACAATCCCAGGGACGAGGGAGCCTGGTGGGCTGCTGTCTATGGGGTCGCACAGCGTCGGACACGACTGAAGCAACTTAGCAGCAGCAGCAGCAGATATAGAATAAATAAGTTACAAGGATGGATGAAAGTGGAAGTGTGAAATGAGAGTGTTAATTGCTCAGTCGTGTCCGATTCTTTGCAACCCCATGGACTCCTCTATCCATGGAATTCTCCAGGAAGAATACCAGGGGATCTTCCCAACCCAGGGATCAAACTCCAGTCTCCCAAATTGCAGGCAGATTCTTTACCATCTGAGCCACCAAGGAAGCTCTTAAGTGCAGGGAATGCAGTCAATATTTTTAATAACTTTATATGGAGTATAATCTATAAAAAACATTGAATTATCATGTTGTATACCTGAAACTAATATAATATTGTAAGTCAACTATGCTTAAGTTTTAAAAAGTTTTAACTTCTACACACGGAGCTGTCTTTTCACTGTAGAATTTATTTGCAAGGTTAAAACTGTAAGCAATTTGTATCACTCTGCATATGCCTTTCTGGGATGTTTTATCCTGTGTCCTAGAGTTTAGTTTTTCAGTTTTTTAATGTTTGGGCTTGTGTTGGAGTGTATCTACAAATTAAGACGTCAGAAGTGTCCATTTGCTTTGAATAAACTGAAAGCTCATGAACATATCCTGAAGTCTTAAATATTTTATTTGCTAATAAGCAAGTACTCTATTAAGAATTATTCTTCTGTGGTCTTTATCTGATTTATAAATGGGGGAAAGGTAAGCCATTCAACAGAAATGGCTGAAAAGTACAAAATCTCATTAGACAATCACCAAAATATTTTTTTGCTTGCCTGTAGGGATTTTTAATCCAGGATATTAAAAAGACATTATAGAATTGTATTTTACATGGCTTAAAACATGGTAGATAATTTAATGTTGGATTCTAAAAGAACTTGAGTGAAAACGTCTGTGGACCGTTTAAGAAAAAGTTTTGCACAGCCACTATGATTTGTAGGTAACTTCATTAATATTTACTTTCACAAAATAATTAAAGAATGGTATTGTTCTTTGTGCAGAAAGATGCTAATGGTATACGAGACATACCATTAGATTTTCTTCGTGTTGGTTTGTCTGTCCTGATCCTCCTCATGCATTCTTTTTGTTCCTCACTTAAACAGTTTTTTTTTTAATTATTTATTTTTGGCTGTGCTGGGTCTTCACTGCTACGTGGGCCTTTCTCTAGTTGCAGGGAGTGGGGCTGCACTCCAGTTGCAGTGTATGGACTTCTCCTGTGGTGGCTTCTCTCCCTGTGGGGCACAGGCTTCACCAGGTGTGACGTGGGCTCAGTAGTGGTGTTTCCCAGGCTCTAGGGCACAGGCTCAGTAGCCTGGCACATGGCCTTAGTTGCCCCATGGCATGTGGAATCTTCCCGGGTCAGGGATCTAACTGGTGTCTCCTACATTAGCAGGAGGATTCTTTACCACTGAGCCACCAGTGAAACCCATGTGACCAATTTTAATGAGACTGTCAAGTATCAGTAGTCTGTCCTCTTAACAAATATACTGGAGCATGAATGACCCAGAGGACTGTAACCCATGACAGTGTTTCTTTAATACTGCAGAATGTTATGTTTATGTTTCTCAATAGCAACATAAATCAGAATTTCTAGGTGTGCAGTGCTTTTTGCCAGTGACTTTGGCACTGTTAGAACAAAAAAGGCCACAAAACTATGAGCTCACTAGCTGTATTTGAGCTACAGTAACAGTGGGTTTTAGAAAAACCTCATGAGCAGATTTCCAGGACAGGTACCAAAGATGAATGTGTGTGTGCTTATAGTTCTCTCAGAAGAGATTAAGTTTGGTCTTTATGATGTGATGGAAAGAGGATAAACATTGAAGTCAGATGTAACTGGATTTTTTTTTCTAGTTCTATCATCTAAACTATATGTCATTGAGACATATAGTTTACATATAGATGTATAGACACATCTAAACTATACTGTCCCTTTAATCATCAGTTTTCAAAATTGAATCTGGTGGTTCAGACAGTAAGAATATAGGAGACCTGGGTTCAATCCCTGGATTGGGAAGATCCCTGGAGAACTCTGTGGACAGAGGAGACTAGTGGAGTCCCAAAAAGTCAGAGTGACTTAAAAAAAAAAAGGAGAGGTGTAATATTAGGGCTTCCCTGTTAGCTCAGCAGTGAAGAATCTGCCTGCCAGTCCGGGAGACACGGGTACAATCCCTGGGCTGTGAAGATCCCTGGAGAAGGAGATGACAGCCCACTCCAGTCTTCTTGCCTGGGAAATCCCATGGACAGAGGAGCCTGGCAGTCCGTAGTCCGTAGTCCTTGGGGGTTACAAAAGGCTCAGACACACAGCTACTAAACAATACCAATGGAATATTAATACTTTCTGCAGTGTAACACCTGTTTTAAGATGAAGTGTTAAGATCAAAACAAATCAAACAAAATGTGATCAAATTTTTAAGATCAAAAATGAGAAGTTAAAAATTTGTTTTATAACTTTTAAGTAGATGTGAGCTCTTTAATCCTCTCTGGTGATTATGAAATTTTAGAAATAAAGAAAGTGTTGATAAATGTTTTGGGTCTGTGCTTGAGTGTTTAAGCCGATGTCATGATGCTCTCTCTTCCTTTTCCTTTCTGCTCTGATTTTTTTTTTTTTAGTCTACAACTGAATTGACCAATACACAGAAATTAAACAGAATTTTTACATTATTATCCTTAAACAATCCTGTATAGTTGTTAAAAGTAGAATGTAAAACTTTTTATTTTGTATTAAAAATTTAAATAATTTTAATTTTTTATTTAAAATTTATTATTATTATTATTGTTAGTATTTTTTACATTTCAGGTAAACTTTTTAAAGTTTTTATTGGGGTATAGTTGATTAACAACGTTGTATTACTTTCAGGTGTACAGCTAAGTGAATCTCTTATACGTATATCCACTCTTTTTTTAGATTCTTTTCCTATATTAGCCATTACAGAATATTATTGAGTAGAGTTCCTTGTGCTATTAGTTATCTATTTGTCCTTCTTAGTTATCTCTTTTATGTATAGCAGTATGTATGTGTCAATCCCAGTCTTCCAGTGTATCCCTCTCTTTCTAACTGCCTGGAGATGGCTGGATGGCATCACCGACTCTATGCACATGAGTTTGGGTGAATTCCCGGGGTTGCTGGACAGGGAGGGAGGCCTGGCGTGCTGCGATTCATGGGATCGCAAAGAGTCGGACATGACTGAGTGACTGAACTGAACTGAACCATAAGTTTATTTTCTAAAATTGAGACATAATTCAGATATAAAATTTACCTTTTGAAAGTATATGATTCACTGATTTTTAATGTATTGATGAACCACCACCAGTATTTAATTTCAGAACATTTTGGTCACTGCCTAAAGAAATGCAGTGCTCACTATCAGTTATTGTCCATTCCCTCTTCCCCTCATTCTTGGCAACCACTAATCTACCTTCTCTCCCACTCAATTCATATCTGCCTATTCTGGTCATTTCATGTAATTGGTATCGTGCATGATGTAGTCCTTTGTGATTGGCTTCTTTTATTTATCATAATGTTTTCAAGCTTCATCCATATTTAACATTTATCAGTACTTCATTTCTTTCACCGACAAGTAATATTCTATTGTCTGGATACCTGATATTTTATTTCTCCGTTTATCATTTGTAGGACATTAGAGTTGTTTGAACTTTTGTGATATTATGAATAGTACTGCTATGAACATTCATATGAAAGTGCTTGTATTAACATAAATTTCAGTCTCTTCACTATATACCTAGAGTTGGAATTGCTGGGTTGTTTGGTAACAAGAATTAACTTGTTGTAGAATCATCTGTTTAAGTACTTATTAATTTTAAGATCCTCTTTTTGTGTCTCTTCTCCCGTTGAGTCATTGCTGCTATAATATTGGGAGGTATAATGGGAGAGAGAGAAAAAAATTTTTATTGTTGTATTCTTTTTTTAATAGACAGTTTTTTAAAAAACTAGCCCATTGCAAGTGATCCTGCTGTTTTCAGGAGACTGACTATCAGAGCAAGATAGAAGTGGCTGAGACCCTTCTCTACAAACTGCTAAAAGGAAAAAATGGTTTGGGTTGGAAATAATCAGTGACATCTCATTTGTTGATATCAAAGTAACATATTTCCTTGGAAGATATGCCATCATGATTTCTAGTTTCACACTTGTAGGGATGTTTTCCCCACTACTTAGCATTTTTGCCTTTTTGTATGCACTTGGTTAATGGATTTTCATATTCTTGTGGATTTATTAGTATGTGTTTGTCAGAACCTGAATTCATTCCATTCATTTCTGGTTTGAAATTGCTATTCATTTTCCACCAAATGTGGACCAGTTTTAGTCCTTGCAGAGAGTAGTTTTCCAGTAGGTCACTGAGAAGCTCAGACTGGACTTGAATTTCCTCTTGGAGAAGTGATAATGAACTGATGGAACAAACCATGAAGAGTGTAGTAAAATCAACATACATAGCTCTGAAACCCCATCTTGTCAGTGTTTTTTTGCTCCGTTAACTCCAGCATGGGTTGTTTTTTTATTTTTTCCTTCTTTCTTGGCTGTGACAGTTTTGGCCAGAGGTGGAAAACATAGCCCTGTGGCAGAAGGGTGTATGATTCCATCTTCTGTGGCTGTTTTTTGAGTTATTGTAATGTTATGAATTCTTGCCCTTAAAATGTTGAATTTATGACTTTTGTTTTATATTTTTGTGTTTCTCAACAGCCTAGAGCATTTCTTAAGAGAGAGACTGGCAGGTATTACTGGGTAGTTGAAACCTAAATCATGAAGGCTTTTTATTAACAACCATCTCAAAGCTCAGAACTGTCTTACTGGTATTACTGGGTAGTTGAAACCTAAATCATGTTCAAGGCTTTTTTTTTTAACAACCATCTCAAAGCTCATAACTGTCTTATTGTCTTACTATAATAAGTTCTTATTATCATTTTAGCCCCAAGAAGTACAGTTGTTCCAGGCAAGTTGACTACTGGCTGGTGGCTCAAGGACTGTTGAAAATTATGGTTTTCCTCCTCTCCAAATGCATATATGCACATACAGAAAATATTTTTCATACTATTTCAGTGGTTTTGTGGCTTCTAGGAACTGCAGGTTAAAAACTTCTAATCCAGTGACCACGCTTAATCTGTTTTTAGAGTGTTCATTCAGAGTTCTTCTAGAATCTTTTAAAAACAATATTCCATCTCTTTGATTTAAAAAAAAATGTATTGCTTATTGTAAGATGCCTTTACTTTTATTGGTAGAAAGGGGGAAAACCTTGTAATCCAGTCCCACCACCCAAAGCTTCATCAATATAATTATTTTTATCAGCATGGTCTTTATACTTTATTAATTCATTGTGAGCACTTTTAAATGTCCCTAAAACAATCTTTGGAGGGTCCTTTGTTTCTTAACTCACAGTAAAATTCACTATTTGCAGTATTTACTTCTATGGATTTTTGACAAGTACATAGCTGTGCATCCACCACAGTTGAGTATACAAGATAGTTTCAGCATCTCAAAAAAAGACTCATTCCTATTGCCTCCCCTGGGCCTTAGCTCCTGGCAATCACTGATGTGTTTTCTGTCCCTATTGGTTTTTACTTTTCCAGAATTTCACATAAGTTGAATCATTCAGTATATAGCCTTTGGGCCTGTCCTCTTTTGCTTAGCAAGTCACATTTGAGACTCATCCATGTTGTTTCAGTCCTTTACATTGTTGAATAATATTCCATTTACCAAACTATTTACTATTTGGTTTACAAGGTAGTCTTTTTAAAAATTTATGTGTTTTTAATTGAAGGATAATTTCTTTACAATATTGAGTTCATATTTGCCATACATCAACATGAATCAGCCATCAGTTTTAAATTTGAACTACCTGCCTTAGATACTGTGGTTCTAACACTGATATTTTTATAACCTCAGTGATTTTTGTAGTTTCAATTATATTCCTTTGTGTGTAATCTTTTCTATTTTCCTAATGAATATATTGTTTCCTAAGGAAATTTAAATCTATTTCACATTTTTGCCTATGTTAGAATCAGGTTTGGAGAAAACAGAAGAATACTTTACTTAAGAAGGGTAAGACCACCAAATTGTCAGAATGTCTTGCCCCAGTGTGCACATGTTGTTAATGATGATCATAGGCATTTTTGTATACATCTTCACATGCTTTTCTCATTTAATACTCACAACAACCTTGAGTGGTAGATGTCAATGTTTGGATTATACAGATGAGGAAATAGAAGTTCCCTGAGTTAATCATATTCCTAAGGACAAACAGCCAGCCACTGGTGGAGCATTCAAATTGGGGTCTTATAATCCATTTTATATTAAACTCATTTGTTTATTTGTAAACTATTTGGCTTAATGAATATGAGTTTCTTTGTTTGAGTGGTCATCTTCATAGCATTTTAAAAATCAGTAAAATTTGTTGTCTGAAATACTGGGGAAATGTGAGGTCCTAGTTAGATTTCTGTTTAGTTCAAGTATCCTTAAGGATACTTTCATATTTTCCTTCCTTAGACATTTATATAAAGTAAAAAGTTAGTCATTAATACATATGCATAGCTATTAATTTGAAAATGGCTTGTACATATTTACTGGAGAGGGGAATGGCAAACACTTCATTATTCTTGACTTGAGAACCCAATGAACAGTTTGAAAAAGCAAAGAGGTATGACACTGAGAGATGAACTTCCCAGGTCAGTAGGTGCTCAGTATGCTACTAGACAAGAATGGAGAAATAGCTCCAGAAAGAATGAAGAGGCTGAGCCAAAGTGAAAACAGCACCCAGTTATGGATGTGACTGGTGATGGAAGTAAAGTCTGATGCTGTAAAGAACAATATTGCATCGGAACCTGGAATGTTAGGTCCATGAATCAAGGTAAATTGGAAGTGGTCAAACAAGAGATGGCAACAGTGAACATCGGCATTTTAAGAATCAGTAAACTAAAATGGACCGGAATGGGAAAATTTAATATGGATGACTGTAATATCTACTACCGTGGGCAAGAATCCCTTAGAAGAAATGGAGTAGCCCTCATAGTCAACAGGGCTTCCCTTATGGCTCAGCTGGTAAAGAATCCACCTGCAATGCAGGAGACCTGAGTTCAATCTCTGGGTTGGAAAGATCCCCTGGGGAAGGGAGAGACTACCCACTGCAGTATTCTCCTCTGGGGAATTCCATAGACTATACAGTCCATGGGGTTGCAAAGAATCGGACACTGAGCAACTTTCACTTTCACTTATAGTCAACAAAGAGTCTGAAAAGCTGTACTTGGGTGCAGTCTCAAAAGTGACAGAATGATCTCTGTTCATTTCCAAGGCAAACCATTCCATATCACAGTAATCCAAGTCTATGCCCTGACCACTAATGCCAAAGAAGCTGAGGTTGAATGGTTCTATGAAGGACCTAGAAGACTTTCTAGAACTAACACCTAAAAAAGATGTTCTTTTCATCATAGGGGACTGGAATGCAAAAGTAGGAACTCAAGAGATACCTGGAGTAACAGGCAAGTTTGGCCTTAGAGTACAAAATGAGGCAGGGCAAAGGCTAACAGAATTTTGCGAATAGAATGCACTGATCATAGCAAGTACCATCTTCCAACAACGCAAGAGACGACTCTACACATGGACGTCACCGGATGGTCAGTACTGAAATCAGATTGATCATATTCTTTGCAGCAGAAGATGGAGAAGCTCTATACAGTCAGCAAAAAGAAGACCAGGACCTGACTGTGGCTCAGATCATGAACTCCTTACTGCAAAATTCAGACTTAAATTGAAAATCTATAGGAAAGCTACTGTCAGAAAGACGACCCAGAGGGATGGTATGGGGAGGGAGGAGGAAGGAGGGTTCAGGATGGGGAGCACATGTATACCTGTGATGGATTCATTTTGATATTTGGCAAAACTAATACAATTATGTAAAGTTTAAAAATAAAATAAAATAAAAAAGAAAGATAATAAGTGGATTCAGCAAAATTGCAGTATACAAGATCAACATGCAGAATTCATTTGTGTTTCTGTACACCAGCAGTGAACAATCTAAAATGGAAATTCCATTCCATTTACAATTCCATTTATAATAGCACTTAAGAGAATTACATACCTAGGGTAATTTTAGTTAAGGAGGTGAAAGACTTATGCACATTCTGTATATGTGAAGTTATTATTATAATAAAGTTATTATTATTACTTTTAGAAGTAAGTCACTAAGTACAGCCAACACTCAAGAGAGGAATAGGCTCCACCTTTTGAAAGGAGAATTATCAATAATTTTTTAACATATTTTATTAAATACTATAATGACAAGGGAAGAACATGAGGCAGCCCTCTGGCATCCTGTAAACATCTATCTTCATTTGGGTAGTGAGAATATAGGTGGAAAGAAAATATATGTGCATGCATGTATATGTGAATTTTCACTGAACTGAGTGTGTAAGATTATGGGCTTTATGTAATACCTCAAAAAAAAGTAGATACATACAGCAGCTATTGGAGAAGGAAATGGCAACCCACTCCAGTATTCTTGCCTGGAGAATCCCTTGGATGGAGGAGCCTGGTGAGCTGCTGTCCATAGGGTTGCACAGAGTCGGACATGACTGAAGTGATTTAGCATGCATGCATGCATTTGTTTATTATTATGAGAAGAATGGCAAATTAGACTTATAATTTTTATTTTATTTAGTATCTTATTTAGTGTAACTTTCCTCTGAAAAGAAGAGAACAAGAAACAAAGATGGTCAATAATGGAATGTACTATTATTTAATAGACTGTTATGTAATTGAAGCATTGTCTGTATCCCATTGGGCTCTGTGAGCTAAACAAGTGATTATTCAATTTAGGAAGAATAGTGAATTTTTCACAAGGCAAATTTAGAAGAAGTTTTATACTTACTAAAAGTCTTACTAAGATTAAAATGCTTAATCATAGTCTCTTCTGTCATGCTGTGTTTCAGATTAAATTCTTCTTTATAGTAATGCTCAGCACACAGTAAGGATGTGGTAAATAGTTGTTGAATATTCCAAATTCTGAAGATCCTTCCAAATTTGGGATTTGCTTTTAGAGCTTTGAATATTCATGTGCAAGACCTTTGGCTGCTATTCTTAACTATGGTCACTTCCTGTATTATTTATCTTCTCTCCATAGTCTTTTAATCAAATATTCCTATTCTTTTAGAGTGCTTGGAAAAAATAGATACTCAAGGAACTGGGCCAAGTTCTACTAGATTTGAGAGAAAAATTCTGTTTAACAGGTGGCCTTTGGGTCATTTATTCTACATGTTCCACCTGGATATTGCTTTTATCTTTTCCCAACATCCTGCATTCCCTCTTTCTTCTCAGATTCCTATATGGTTAGGTGGCCAGAGCTCACTTGTGTTGGCTTCCTCTGATTACTCTATTTTATAAATGCTGAATGTTAGAAAGGACAGAGAGGTTTTTGAGCAGAACTCCCATAATTATAGAGTCCAGAATCCCTGATCAGAGTTGGAGCTTTTACTTGTAATTCAGCCAGTATATATTAGAAGTGCAAAAGAGAAACACCTTGGCCAGATATCACAGTGCCAAATATATAAATCAGTATTCAGCTAAGGCCCAATATCACTATTATAGAATAAATTTCTAGGAGACAGAAATTGAAAATATTCAAAAATATTTTAGTTAGTATTACAACATTATTATTAAAATATGAAGGGGAATCAGGCTATTACAATTTGGCATTATGGTGCAAGAACAGTAATTTCTCAGCACTCTCAGCTGCTCTTGGGCTTACCATTCTGTACATTTGCCTTAGTGGGTAGATGTTCATTTTTAACAGGCACATTTAATAATAGTATTAATCTTTTTGTGCTCATAATTCAGAAAAAATGTTTTCAATAATTTCTTCTCTGAGTATGTACGTGGGATTTATAGCTTTGGTAAATCTCAAAAATCAGCCTGTCCCTAACTATTGATGATGGTTGCTATATATCAGAATTTTTCACTTATATTTCCAAACTATATACAATGGAATATCACTCAACCCTTTAAAAAAAATGACATATGCCATTTGCACCAACATGGATGGACCTGGAGAGTGTCATACTGTGTGAAGTAAGTGCAACAGAGAAGAAGAGAAATCGATTGACATCCCTTATATGTGGAATCTATAAAGAAATGATACAAATGAACTTACAAAACAGAAACAGACTCACAGACTTTGAGGATGAGCTTATGGTTGCCAAGGGGAAGGATGGGAAGAGGGGATAGTTACGGAGTTTTGTATGGGCTTGTACACACTGCTATATTTAAAATATATAACCAACATGGACTTACTGTATATAGCACATGGAACTCTGTTCAGTGTTATGTGGCAACCTGGATGGTTAGGGGGAGAATGGATACATATATATATATGACTGAGTCCCCTTGCCATTAACCTGTAACTGTCAAAACATTGTTTGTTATTTGGCTATACCCCAACACATAATAAAAAGTTTAAAAAAAATTCAAAACTATGAAAAATTTACATTCCAATCCCAAAGAAGGGCAATGCCATGAATGTTCAAACTACTGTACAATTGCACTCATTTCACATGCTAGCAAGGTAATGCTCAAAATCCTTCAAGTTAGGCTTCAACAGTATATGAACTGAGAACTTCCAGATATACAAGCTGGGTTTAGAAAAGGAACCAGAGATCAAATTGCCAATATTTGTTGGATCATAGAGAAAGCAATTCCAGGAAAACATCTACTTCTGATTCATTGACTATGCTAAAGCCTTTGTGTGGATCACAACAAACTGGAAAATTCTTAAAAGAGATGAGAATACCAGACCATCTTACCTGCCTCCTGAGAAGCCTGCGTGCAGGTCAAGAAGCAACAGTTAAAATGGACATGGAACAACAGACTCATTCCACTGGGAAAGGAGTACATCAAGGCTATATATTGTCACCCTGCTTATTTAACTTCTATGTAGAGTACATGATGCAAATTGCCAGGCTGGATGAATCACAGGCTGGAATCAAGATTGCCCAGAGAAATGTCAACAACCTCAGCTATGCAGATGATACCCCCCTAATGGCAGAAAGTGAAGACAAACTAAAGATTCTCTTGATGAGGGTGAAAGAGGAGAGTGAAAAACCTGGCTTAAAACTCAACATTCAAAAAACAAAGATCATGACATCTGGTCCCATCACTTCATGGCAAACAGATGGGGGGAAAATGGAAACCATGACAGATTTTAATTTCTTGGGCTCTAAAATCACTATACACTGTGACGGCAGCCATGAAATTAAAAGATGCTAGCTCCTTGGAAGGGAAGCTATTACAAACCTAGACAGCATATTAAAAAGCAGAGACATTACTTTGCTGACAAAGGTCCGTATAGTAAAAGCTGTGGTTTTTCCAGTAATGATGTTCAGATCTGAGAGTTGGACTATAAAGAAGGCTGAGTACTGAAGAATTGATGCTTTAGAACTATGGTGCTAGAGAAAACTCTTGAGTCCCTTGGACTGCAAGGAGATCTCAATCCTGAAGGAAATCAACCCTGAATATTCATTGGAAGGACTGATGCTGAAACTGAAGGTCCAATACTTTGGCCACTTGATGTAAAGGGCTGACTCACTGGAAAAGACCCTGAAGCTGGGGAAGATTGAAGGTGGGAGGAGAAGGGGGTGACAGAGAATGACATGGTTGGGTGGCATCACTGAATCAATTGACATGAGTTTGAGCAAACTCTGGGAGATAATGAAGGACAGGGAAGCCTGGTGTGCTGCAGTCCATGTGGTCACAAAGAGTTGAACACAACTTAGAGACTGAACAATAACAAATGCTTGCTTAGAAAGTTGTGTTGAAATATTACTAGTGAGAACAGAGTGTTATTTGAATACCTCATTTTCTCTGAAATTTTCTTCACAATTTTTATATTCTTTCTTAGAGTCAAAAATAGTTTATCTTGTGTTTTGGAATTTTCCCTCCTTGTGAAATTTTGAGGTGTCAGAATTGACATTCTGCTTTTAATTCATACAATATGGGGAGATTGCTTTTTAAAAATGGAATTTTTAAAAGTGGGATTATATAACCAAAATATAAATGCAGTCCTTAAAGCTTATTTTTATGAATGCTATATGGCATATAGGAAGGCAGTAAAGATAATTCTCTGTATTTAAACTGATTTCCTCACTAACACATAGACTGACAAGCAAGAATGCCCACTCATTCCTTAATCCATTACGTGAATGTAGCTTCCACCTCCACTTCTTAGTAAAGTGGTTGAAATGGAGTCTCATTCCCTTTCATTTTGCAAACATTTAAGGTCTTTGCCCTAACAAAATCTACTATGCCATTAAGGGATGATCTCTTACTTTTTGTATAGTATAAGGAAATCATCTATTCTCCATCACTTCGCATCAGCCCTCCTCTCCATTTCTGAGAAATGTTCTACAGTTTTATAGCTTTGTTTTTTCTTTTAGTAAAGCTTCAAGAGTATTATACTTCTTATTGAGATACTTTGTGCTCTCTCAATTTTAATAGAATTTCGTTTTTGCTTTTGCTGTGAATGCTCTCAGAAAAAGAGATAAGGGAAATACAGCATGTATAGCATCATATTTAAGGATATGTTTATGCCTCTTTATGTTGCCTATCAGAGTAATTTTATGTAATATTCTAAAGTTTTAAACTTCTTAAATATAAGACCCTAACTCATTCATTTTTGCATACCTATTATGGGCTAAGTATACTAAGCACTCCAAAAATGGTTATTAATTCAAGCTGAAGGGAGTGCTTGAGGTTTCTGTATTTTTTGAATGAATGTAATAGTCATGAGTTTGATCATAGTTGTCTATAGAAATAAGCAGATTCTTTATGTATGTATAAACCCTCAGTGTGTGTACAGACTCTAACATGAAGTTTTCTTTAAGCCCAAATACTTTAAACTTTATACTTGAGAAATCTGAAATATTAATAACCAACTGTTATTAATAAAAACCATCTGATTAATAAATTTTTATTAATAAAAATTTCATATCAGATTTCTAGTGTTACACCCTTATAAGTACTTACTTATATACTCAGTAGTTAATAATAAATAGTACTGTATTCCACTTTAATATTTTCACATTAAATACCTATTTATCAAATATTGAGAACCTGTTCTGTGTTTTTAACTATAGTAGTGAGCATTGTTAAAAATGTTCACAGAAAACAGTTTTGGTGATGGAAACTTTAACATTTCATTAATTAGACAGTCTCCTTTTGGAGAATTGCAAAACAGGGCAGAAGGCAGGAGGTTTTTATAGGATGAAGAATAAAGAACAAGGAAGAGAAAAATTGAAGATATCTGATTGATTGGGGCCACATAATCATAACCTTGTTTGGAGTGAAAAGGACCAGAACTGACTTGGCATTTGGGGATTGTCTGACTGGACATAGAGCATTTCTGGTCAGGTGGAACTTTACGGGGATATGGAAGTTGTCTAAGTTTGGTTTGCTGACATGGCACTCTCAGCAGAGCATCTCTGTCTTAGGCCTAGAAATTTATTTCAGTAGTGATAACACAATGTGGCCTCTACTCTCTTAAAACTTACTGCCTAGGAAAGGATGAATACAATGAATTCACTCTAAGTATAAGCACTTAAGAGAAATTCTACAGGATGTTTTACTAAGGAGGTGATGTTTAGAAATGTTTAATCTGATATGTGAATACTTAAGTTAACCAGTTTGGTATAATAATATGTATTTGGTCTTTGCCCCTGGTTCCTGACAATGAAGTCAAAAGTTTTAGCCCATGAAATTTCCTAAGTGATGGAAATGTCTTCCGTTGTTCATATTCAACATGCTTTTAAGCTAATGAAGTGACTCAGGGTGGGATCTCTAGATAGCTTCAAAGTGGGGACTGGTCATTAGAAAGACCAAGCTCATGATGGCCCTGTCCCCTTTCATGAGAAGAGGTGAGCCTGGAAATTGAGTTACAAGAACAGTTGAACAAGATTCTGCGAATTTCCAGGTTGGTTAGTGTTTTGATATGCTGGGAAGGTGACCCACTTGTAGAAGGCATGACAGGTCTCCACCCCATCCCCCCTACATACTTTACCCTATGCATCTCTTACATCTGACTATTGCTGAGTTATATCCTTTAAGTAAATAAGCTGGTAATCATAAGTAAAGCACTCTCCTGAGTTCTAGAGAATTGTCAGACCTCAGGAGGCGTTATGAGAATCCCTGAATTTGTAGTCGGCCGGGTAGAATTGCAGGCTGCTTGGTGACTGCATTTTGCAGCTGGCATCTGAAGTATGGAGTCTTGTGGGACTGAGCCCTTTACCCACGGGATCTGTGCTAACTCTGCATACTATCAGAATTTAGTTGAATTGATAGACACTCATTTGACAATGAAGACTTAGTATTGAAAAGAAACCACATGTTTGGGGTCAGAAAACACTACAAACCAGACAAAGGGAAGTAGAAGAAGATTCTAGTAGAGAAGTAGCAAGTATGCAGATTCTCAGGTGGGACAGGTCTTGATTTGTTCCAGGATCTGAAAGTGTGGCTTCAAGGGTTGTAAGCAGATGATAGACAAGATCAGATTTGAAACTTATTTTTTAAAAAATTTCAAAGACAGCACTTGACTTGACACTCCAGGATGTCTGGCTCTAGGTGAGTAATCATACCATCGTGGTTATCCAGGTCATTAAGACCTTTTTTGTACAGCTCTTCTGTGTATTCTTGCCACCTCTTCTTAATATCTTCTGCTTCTATTAGGTCCATAACATTTCTGTTCTTTATTGTGCCCATCATTGCATGAAATGTTCCCTTGATATCTCTGATTTTCTTGAAGAGATCTCTAGTCTTTCCCATTCTATTATTTTCCTCTTTCTTTGCATTGTTCAGTTAAGAAAGCATGGCATCCAGTCCCATCAGTTCATGGCAAGTAGTTGGGGAAAAACTTGAAACAGTGACAGACTTCATTTTCTTGGGCTCTAAAATCACTGCAGACAGTGACTGCAGCCATGAAATTAAAAGATGCTTGCTCCTTGGAAGAAAAGCTATGACGGACCTAGACAGCGTATTCTTTGCTGACAAAGGTCTGTATAGTCAAAGCTATGGTTTTTCCAGTAGTCATGTATGATGTGAGAAGTTGGACTATAAGGAGGGCTGAGCACTGAAGAATTAATGCTTTTGAACTGTGGTGCTGAGAAGACTCTTGAGAGTCCCTTGGACACCAGGGATATCAAACCTGTCAGTCCTAAAGGAAATGAACCCTGAATATTCATTGGAAGGACCGATGCTGAAGCTGCTTTGACCAGCTGATGCAAAGAGCTGACTCATTGGAAAAGGCCCTGATGCTGGGAGAGATTGATAGCAGGAGGAGAAGTGGGTGACAGAGAATGAGATGGTTGGATGGCATCATCGACTCAATGGACATGAGTTTGAGCAAACTCCAGGAAATAGTGAAGAACAGAGAAGTCTGATGCACTGCAGTCCATGGGGTCACAAAGAGTTGGACATGACTGACTGAACAGCAACAACAAATGACAACACAAAATTGGAGTGGTTAGAAGAAGAATGGTTACAGGGAGACTGATTAGGAAGCTGGTTGCAATGTTCCAAGGAACAGAGAGGAACGATGTGGGAGACAAGGGTGGTAAGAGTGGAGATGGTCACATACAAGATGACGCAGAAAGCTTATGTGTCTTTTGAAGCTTATAAAATATTCTTATTTCTGAAGAAATAATTATACAGGTAGTAAATTCAAAGCTTTGTTAGTGAAAGTTGGGATTCAGGTGATGTAGGAGAAGACCTAGCATATGTACATATTTGTGTGACCTTGGTTAAGCTGTTTAATCATCTGAATCACATTTTCTTAATTTTGAAAATGAGAACAATCATTCTTTTTCTTCCTACTTCATAGAGTTTGAAGATGAAGTAAGGTAATGTGTGTCAGAGCACTTCATAAATTTGTAGGAGAATGTGGCTTCTGCTCTGTATTTCTTCTTCTCATCAAAACTGAAAGCAATAAAAGCTAGTTGGATTACATTTCTTTCTTGGATATTTTCATCTGCCCTACTTATAATTGAGTCCTTATTTCAGGAACAGTCAGTTCATAGAGGTGCCCCTGATCTTTTTGTGTGTATGAACTACATTAATTTCTCAGTCTTAAAAGAGGAGTGTGGGGTGTGGGTGTAACTGTAGGGCTTCTTGTTTCATTTTGAGCTGGGAGGGAGAAGGGAGTGATTAGTCAGCAAGGGAGGAATTGTTGCAACTTCCAACCTGGCAGTACCTGAAGAGAGAGAGGCTTGTTGACAGCCCAGATCCAGGTTGCATTCTGCCAGTTGTTAAACATTTAGCAGGGCTAGTGGAGTCAATTCATTGTTGATTAGATGCTCCCCCGAAATAGAAGAATGTGGCTTTCAGTTTAGTGTTTGTGTGGATAACTATCCTAGAACAGTTATTTTTATCATCAGGGCAGAGACCTTGTCTTATTCACTGCTACATCCCCAGTACCTAACAGTATACCTGTACTGTGTCTCCTTAATAAAATCTTGTTGAAGGAAGACATTTTTGGTAAAGCATCTTCATAATATTTACTAAACTTTCTTAGATCATACTTAACATGTACAACTATGCTTAGGAACTTTTTTTTTTTTTTTTGATTCTCTGAATCAGTCTGATTCTCTGAAATGTACTATATATATATAGCCATGTGGTCCACAGAGTCTAGTTGATTCTCCCTTCTTAACATCTCTCATACCTATTGCCCACCTCCATCTCCACTGCCACTTCCTTCATTGAATCCCTTGCCTTACCTGGATTGTTGTATCTGTAGTTTTAAACTGATATCCTACTTTCAGATCTTATATACTCCAACCTCCCTTCCCATTGCTGCCAGAGTGCAGCATCTTTAAGATACAAATTTTAGTCTCCTGTATTTGAGTATTTAAGGATACTTAAATACTTCCCTTTTACTTAGAGCAATGAGTTTCCAGCTGTGATGATCTAACAGACTGATACATCACAGTCACCTGCAAGGTGATAGATGTGTCATAGTATCTGTGCCGTCTCTCATGAAAAAGTCCAGAGAGAGATAAAAGCCATATTTATATATTAGCTTTTAAATGGTTCATGGAATCACAAGGATAGAGCAAGACAGAGCAGCTAAAATGTCCAGTGTCCATTGTTATTTTTTTGCTACTTTATATAACTAAAAAGAGCATACTTCTAAGCTAGATTTTGCCAGAAAGACACTCAGTACTTTTTTCTAGAGTGTTTTCATCATGGAAATACCCTCTTTCCTTAGTTGCTTTTATTTATGCTTTGTCAGTTTGTTGTAGATGATAGGTTTTGTTTATTTTTAATAGCTTAAATATGGCAACCCACTCCAGTATTCTTGCCTGGAGAATCCCATGGACGGAGGAGCCTGGTGGGTTACAGTCCACGGGGTTGCAAAGAGTCGGACATGACTGAGTGACTTCACTTTCACTTTTCACTTTATTAATAGAGGCATGTTGTACCTGTTAATACAAGTATTATACATTTTTATAGTTACATATTTCTAACCCTTCAATGAATGAACTAAAAGAAAAAAGATCAATATGCATATGTCTTTATCCATCATCTCTATACTTCTAGTAGGGTGAAATTGTGTTTCTAAAAGGAATTATTGCCAACTTAAATGTATTTGTTATTGTCATGAATTGAGGAGTATAATGCAGTACAGACAGTATGGTATAGTATCAACAGTGGATCTTCTTATAGATCAGGAAATAGCAAGACCTGAATGTTGGTAGTTCAAGAGAGTCATGGTAATACAAGTCCTAATAATATTTTATCCCTTTAAAAATAAATTTTCATCATTTTGAATTAGTATTTTCCTTTTATCAAATAGATAAACATGTACAATGGAATATTGAGTTTATTTCTTATTATATTATACTTATGAAGGCCACTTTATAGTAAATTTTAAAGGAGCATATTCAGTGATTTTAGGTATTAAAATACCTAATAATAGCTGAGTACTGTGGGTTAGAGAGCATTTGCAGTTTGAATCCAGGCAAGGTAATTCTCTATTAGAATGGAAATCTAATAATCCTCAGAAAAACCTAAGAGAATTCAGTGTTTCTATAATACATTATCTACAGTGTCTAGTTTTCTACAAAAATATAAAACATGTAATTAAGCAGAAAATTGTGACCCATGGCCAAGAAAAAATAGTCAATAGTCAAAATTAGTCAACAAAGCCAAAAGCTGGTTCTTTGAAAGGATAAATAAAATTGATAAACCATTAGCCAGACTCATCAAGAAACAAAGGGAGAAAAATCAAATCAATAAAATTAGAAACGAAAATGGAGAGATCACAACAGACAACACAGAAATACAAAGGATCATAAGAGACTATTATCAACAATTATATGCCAATAAAATGGACAATGAGGAAGAAATGGACAAATTCTTAGAAAAGTACAGCTTTCCAAAACTCGACCAGGAAGAAATAGAAAACCTTAACAGACCCATCACAAGCACGGAAATTGAAACTGTAATCAAAAATCTTCCAGCAAACAAAAGCCCAGGTCCAGACGGCTTCACAGCTGAATTCTACCAAAAATTTAGAGAAGAGCTAACACCTATCCTGCTCAAACTCTTCCAGAAAATTGCAGAGGAAGGTAAACTTCCAAACTCATTCTAGGAGGCCACCATCACCCTAATACCAAAACCTGACAAAGATCCCACAAAAAAAGGAAACTACAGGCCAATATCATTGATGAACATAGATGCAAAAATCCTAAACAAAATTCTAGCAATCAGAATCCAACAACACATTAAAAAGATCATACACCATGACCAAGTGGGCTTTATCCCAGGGATGCAAGGATTCTTCAATATCTGCAAATCAATCAATGTAATACACCACATTAACAAATTGAAAAACAAAAACCATATGATTATCTCAATAGATGCAGAGAAAGCCTTTGACAAAATTCAACACCCATTTATGATAAAAACTCTCCAGAAAGCAGGAATAGAAGGAACATACCTCAACATAATAAAAGCTATATATGACAAACCCACAGCAAACATTATCCTCAATGGTGAAAAATTGAAAGCATTTCCTCTAAAGTCAGGAACAAGACAAGGGTGCCCACTTTCACCACTACTATTCAACATAGTTTTGGAAGTTTTGGCCACAGCAATCAGAGCAGAAAAAGAAATAAAAGGAATCCAAATTGGAAAAGAAGAAGTAAAACTCTCACTATTTGCAGATGACATGATCCTCTACATAGAAAACCCTAAAGACTCCACCAGAAAATTACTAGGACTAATCAATGATTATAGTAAAGTAGCAGGATATAAAATCAACACATAGAAATCCCTTGCATTCCTATACACTAATAATGAGAAAACAGAAAGAGAAATTAAGGAAACAATTCCATTCACCATTGCAACAAAAAGAATAAAATACTTAGGAATATATCTACCTAAAGAAACTAAAGACCTATATATAGAAAACTATAAAACACTGGTGAAAGAAATCAAAGAGGACACTAATAGATGGAGAAATATACCATGTTCATGGATTGGAAGAATCAATATAGGGAAAATGAGTATACTACCCAAAGCAATTTATAGATTCAATGCAATCCCTATCAAGCTACCAACAGTATTCTTCACAGAGCTAGAACAAATAATTTCACAATTTGTATGGAAATACAAAAAACCTCGAATAGCCAAAGCGATCTTGAGAAAGAAAAATGGAACTGGAGGAATCAACCTACCTGACTTCAGGCTCTACTACAAAGCCACAGTTATCAAGACAGTATGGTACTGGCATAAAGACAGAAATATTGATCAATGGAACAAAATAGAAAGCCCAGAGATAAATCCACGCACATATGGACACCTTATCTTTGACAAAGGAGGCAAGAATATACAATGGATTAAAGACAATCTCTTTAACAAGTGGTGCTGGGAAATCTGGTCAACCACTTGTAAAAGAATGAAACTAGAACACTTTCTAACACCATATACAAAAATAAACTCAAAATGGATTAAAGATCTCAATGTAAGACCAGAAACTATAAAACTCCTAGAGGAGAACATAGGCAAAACACTCTCTGACATACATCACAGCAGGATCCTTTATGACCCACCTCCCAGAATATTGGAAATAAAAGCAAAAATAAACAAATGGGACCTAATTAAACTTAAAAGCTTCTGTACATCAAAGGAAACTATTAGCAAGGTGAAAAGACAGCCTTCAGAATGGGAGAAAATAATAGCAAATGAAGCAACCGACAAACAACTAATCTCAAAAATACACAAGCAACTCCTACAGCTCAACTCTAGAAAAATAAATGACCCAATCAAAAAATGGGCCAAAGATCTAAATAGACATTTCTCCAAAGAAGACATACAGATGGCTAACAAACACATGAAAAGATGCTCAACATCACTCATTATCAGAGAAATGCAAATCAAAACCATTATGAGATACCATTTCACACCAGTCAGAATGGCTGCAATCCAAAAGTCTACAAATAATAAATGCTGGAGAGGGTGTGGAGAAAAGGGAACCCTCTTACACTGTTGGTGGGAATGCAAACTAGTACAGCCACTATGGAGAACAGTGTGGAGATTCCTTAAAAAACTGGAAATAGAACTGCCTTATGATCCAGCAATCCCACTGCTGGGCATACACACTGAGGAAACCAGAAGGGAAAGAGACATGTGTACCCCAATGTTCATTGCAGCACTGTTTATAATAGCCAGGACATGGAAGCAACCTAGATGTCCATCAGCAGATGAATGGATAAGAAAGCTGTGATACATATACACAATGGAGTATTACTCAGCCATTAAAAAGAATACATTTGAATCAGTTCTAATGAGGTGGATGAAACTGGAGCCTATTATACAGAGTGAAGTAAGCCAGAAGGACAAACACCAATACAGTATACTAACACATATATATGGAATTTAGAAAGATGGTAACGATAACCCTGTATGTGAGACAGCAAAAGAGACACTGATGTATAGAACAGGCTTATGGACTCTGTGGGAGAGGGAGAGGGTGGGAAGATTTGGGAGAATGGCATTGAAACATGTGAAATGTCATGTATGAAACGAGATGCCAGTCCAGGTTCAATGCACGATGCTGGATGCTTGGGGCTGGTGCACTGGGACGACCCAGAGGGATGGTATGGGAGGAAAAAAAAAAAAATTTAAAAAAAAAAAAAAAAAGGAAACTCTTGTTAGCCCAGATTTGAATGTATCAAAGATTTCAGTGCAGCTATTTTAAATGGTAAAAGGATTAAGAGAAAACATGTTTGAAGAATTAAAAGAAAATATAGACATGTGAATAAACAGGTAGGTAGCCTCCCCAGAGCAGGAATATAACCCATGGAAATGATGGAAACAAATATAATCAAAACAAAAAGAAACGTAGCCTTAGACCTGAAAGCACAATTACTGTAAAGTTTTTGCTGGGTGGTCTGAAAAATGGTTGAAATTGTCAGGAAAAAAAAAAAACCAATAGCAGCAGACCTGGTGCCTCAATAGAAATGACCCTTTGCAAAGAACAGAAAGAAAAAAGACTGAAGAAAAATGAGCAAAACTAAGAGAACTGTGAAGTAGTCTAATATGCAGTGTTTTGCAATCATGGAAGGAATGGTGAGAAAGAGGCATAAAAATATTTGAAGAAATAATAGCCAAAGCTTCCCAAATTTAGTGTAAAGCATTGATGAATCTAAGAGGATTGTAGAACCTGAAGAAAGATGAATATAAAGGAAAACCTTTCTTAGACACATCATAGTCTAACTGCTTTATGATAAAGAGAAAATTTTGAAAGCAGCCAGAGGAAAACAAGATTTGTTGCTTACATGTCAAGGGAAAAAAAAAAACTGAAATTATTTCTTGCTAATGAAAAGTCCCAAACATTTAAGAAAAAAATTATGCTGTGTGCTCGGTCATGTCCAACTCTTTGTGATCCCATGGACTGTAGCCTGCTAGGCTCCTCTATCCATGGAATTTTCCAGACAAGAATACTGGAGTGGGTTGACATTTCCTACTCCGGGGAATCTTCCCGACCCAGGGATCGAATCTCTGTCTCCTGCATCTCCCTGCATTGGCAGGCAGATTCTCTATAATGCCACTAGGAAAAAATGAGAATTTTGGAAAACTTATATCCACTAATAGCTTTCCAATACTTTGAAAGACATTTTTAAATGATACTGATTAATATTAAGAAATATGATTTTAAAAAATATTGTATACTTGAAATGTGTTAACGTTTGAAGAACCACATAAGGAAGACATGGATATTTTAGTGAATCATTATTTTCCAAATGACCAATGCACAGTGTTATGAAATCATTCACTGATTAAAAAAAGATTCATTCAAAGTGCAAAGTAGACCTATGGATTTTAATGTAACAGGATGTAGAAAGTGTCTTAATAATGGCTTCAGATTCCGCATTGGAACGACTTTTTAAGAAACTGACATTCATCGATACTTATTGTATAATATCAAAGGAGAAGAAAGAACTACACCTATCTTAAAAGGCTACTAAATGACTTTTCCCTTTCCCATCTCTGAGAGACTGGAATTTTCTGCATATATTTCAACCAAAACAACATATTGAATACAAAAGCAGATATAAGAATCCAAATACCCTTCTTCTGAGCCAGACATTAAGAGATTTGTTTAAAATGTAAAACATAGTTCTTTTGTTTTGGAATTTGTAGCTATTTTCATAAAACACTATGTTAACATATGTTAATATATAGTGATACAGAGATTATTATTATTGCTTTTAAATTAATGAATTTTTTAAAATTCTGAGTGTAAACTTCTAATACAGTAAATGATATTAGATATAATCCACGTTAAGACAAGCTCTTTGGACCAAAAAAGCTTAAGATTTATTGGGTTGACCAAATAGTTTGTTCAGAAAACCCAAACCAATTTTTTGGCCAACACAATACTTTGGTAATTCTCTGTCTGCACCTTTTAGATAGCAGATTCCTTTGAGAGCATCAGACTGGAAAATTGGAATATCTTGTAACTTGGGAGATTAGTGTTCTTCAGTACATGATGACATTCAGTTTTTGTTGATATCCTTGATTATTTCAAGTGGACCATATAGTAATATGTTGTTGAGTGTGCTGCTTACTGCCTCTAAGGGCAGCCTTTTCTTTTTCCCTTCTGATACTTGTTTCCAGACCCTTTATTTTTAGCAGGGAATTTTACCAGGAAAGCAATAAGGGACTTTTACAGTGTGACTAATCCTTATTTTCTTTACTTCTACCTCCTTTTGTTATGTTTAGAGGTTATCAAGGGAAAGCTGTTCAAAAAGTGTTATCAGACTTCAGGCTTCAGTAGAGGCCTACACAGTCAATAGCCGTGATATTCTGAGTCGTTACTCAGTTTCTGAGAAAGAACAGTAAACATTTGAAATCAAAGAATCATTGAATCATATGGTGTAAAGAAAATTTATAAAGTGTACCCAGTAAGAGAGATTAATCCAGAATTGTTATTTAGTCCTGCTTACTGCTTATAATCTGATAAATGCATGTGACAATGTTAGTTTGTATTTCTTATCTACCAGGTGACAAAACCAATTTGCCAAAGATAAATTTGTTATAAGGGATGTTCATTACATAAAATGTGTAGTAAATTTATTTTAATTTTGCATTACTTTGGTCTTTGACAAAAATAAACCATTGCAGAACAAAGTAAAAAAAGCCTGCCTACCTACCTACTTACATGAAACTATGAAACTGGATAGTTTCAACTTTCTGTATCTTGGTATTCATCCTATTTTTTTTTCATCGTTCTTAGTGACTTTGTATACTTACTTTGAATTTAGAAGGTCCCTTACTATTAATGAGCTTGTAAAGATTTGATTGTCATTTTAAGGCTTATTGTGGTTATAAAATTATCAGGCAAATGTTCCTGTATGCTCTCATTTGGCTTTTTATATCTTTACCTAATATTTTTGGTAGCCTTGAAATTTGCATAGTGAACAGGAGCACTAAAACAGATTTATTTTATACTTTTATTTACTTGATAGTTGAGTAACTTGGAAGTAATTAAACTGTCAAATTTTTCCTATATTGCATATAAGGGACTTAATAATGATTTACTTTTTGAATCATATTTTGTTTTACTTTTGAAATGATGTGGTTTTTTTCCCTCAGTGCAGATGATTATGGTTCTGAAAGTCACATAGAGGCCTTCACCAGAATAGAAGACTTCTAATTTGAGGATCTCAATTAGCAGTATTTATTTGGGGCTAGAAACTTATTTATTATTTATTTATCAGCTGTTTTCTTAAACCACAGTTTTCCTTGTGTTTTCTTAGGCTAGAGATGAAGAGGAAGCCTTTCTGGATTGGAGCGATGATGATGATGATGGATTTGATCCAAGCACACTTCCAGATCCAGATAAGTACAGAAGCTCTGAAGAGTCAGATAGTGAAGATATGGAAAATAAAATCAGGTATGTTTTTACTGTTGGTAACATTAAGACTAGGAATCTTCTCCTTTTAATAAATTCAAAAGATGTGTGGAGACAAATATCTCATGCTCTTCTCATTGTTTTAGAGGCCCTTCTACTGTTCATACCTGTTTAACAGATATATGGGTGATAAAGAGTTGTATCTTTTTCTTGGTCTATTCTTTTCTTCTCTCTCTTTTTGAATCTTTATGCTTAAGTATTTGATCCACTAGGATATATTTATTGCAAACAGAGATAAGATTTTATTTCGATTTACTGATGAGATTATTGTTAAAAATTATCTCTGAATTTTTAAATCACATTCTTTGATATAAAAGTAAGAAACACATAAAATAATGGACAACTCATATGTAAACAGCCCTCTCTCAAATGTGGACTTATTTGTTGCCATGCCAAAAGCAGAAATGTAATGAATTGAATGACCTGCTCAGCACTTGTTTTCAGAGTACGATGTATTAGGTTATATTGCAATTCTGTTGATTTAGAAGTTGAGAAAATTGAACTGCATGGACATTCTAAATCAATGAGCCTATTTAGGCACAAGGAGGATACTAATGCTGGATGAAGTTAATGTGATTGAAGGGGAGAGGAGACTGGTTGGAACCCCTCAAGTGCTAGTCTGAAAAGTTTGAAGTTGAAAAAAATAGGCCCCAGAGAGCTATATAATCTGGCTTTAAGCATTATAAAGAGGTCTCAAAAAAGATTATCCCCTTAGAGAAATGATACAGCGAGATCATTTCATTTACTCTTTATTTTAATCTGTGCTCATCTAGACATAGAATTATTTTATAATAGTGAAAATGACCCATCCAAAATGCAGTCTTCCCATGTGATGCCAGAAACTTGAGATTTTTACTGTTGGACAACTCGGTTATGGATATAGTAGTGCTCCTAACCCAAGAAGCATCACAGGTGAAAACAGTTTGTTAGGATTTAGAAAAAATATGTAAATGATAAGGGTTAAATAATTTAGGTCCAGAGCATAATGTTAATCTTTAGAAATTGACCTCTAAGAGTAAATACCTGCTTCAGAGTTTCTTGGTGCACATGTCCAGACCTTGATGAGCTATCAGTATGGTTAAATTTGTTGCCCTTTTTATTCTTATATAAATGCCCTTCTTTCAGAGTGATTTCTGGGATCTCCATTTCAATAGGTGGGGTTTTAACACACATGACTTTATATCAGTAACTTCCAAATGCTCTGTGTAATTTTTCTCTCTGAAGGGAAATTTAATTGGTTCTTACAGTTTGTTATTTGGCCATGTTTTCCATATCTCTCTAACATAACTTGAAAACATAGGGCCAACTTTTGAAGTCATTGGTAAGATGACAGCAGTCCTTCTGTATCTGATTTGTAAGGATTTTTTTTCTAACATTTTGGGTAACTTCTGAGTTGTCCTTAATCTTCAGACAGCAGACATTTCGTTTCATTCTTTTGGCATTTCTTACCTTCTTAGTGACATTTCTCTCCTACCTCCTAGTTAATATGACTTTCTCTAATAGTTTCACATTTCATCCTTTTAATTAGCCTGTAAATGCTTTGTAGCCAGAAACTCTTTTTATATCAACACATTCAGCTCCAGTCTCTACTCATCTCTCCAACATTAATGTAATAGGCACAGAGAAAGGCCCTGAAATAGTTGCATTGATTAATTAATTGAGGAAGGAGATTTATAGAGTAAAAGAGAAGTATAATGGTAAGCAACTATACAACTGATCCTAATAGCTTAAATGAGACAAGAAATGATGGAATATGTTGTTGGAGAACTGGAAGAAGCCAGGTTCAGATAGTGTAGTGGTGATGGACAAGACAGTAGGAATACCTTGAGAGATGCCAAAGCATCTAATTCAGTGGCAAGGGTTTAGATGGGAAATATTTTTTTTGTTATTTCATGTGTTTAGTTTTGGCTGTGCTCAGTCTTCACTACTCTTCGTTGCAGTGGACGGGTTTCTCACTGCGGTGGCTTCTGTTGCTGTGGAGCACAGGCTCTAGGGTGCACAGGATTCAACAGTGTGGCTCCTGGGCTTTAGAGAACCAGTTGTGGTACACAGGTTTAGCTGGTTCATGGTGTGTAGGATTGTCTTGGATCAGGGATCAAACTCATGTCTCCTGCATCGGCAGGTGGATTCTTTACCACTGCACCACCAGGAAAGCCCCAGATCGGAAATATTTAAGCATTATGTAAAAATTAAAATAGTTTTAAGTGCAGGCATAACTGGAAACTACACTAGCAGAGATTGAAAGGAATTGCAAAACTTTGGTTTTAGGCCAAAGAGAAATTATCTTTTGTTGAAAAGAATATCAACAAAGCCTTTATTCCATTAGTGCCTTTAGGGGCTTCCTAGAAGTTTCATCTTCTGTATGAGCACAGTAATTGTCTAGTCCAACCGCCTCCTCTCAGATGAAAAAAACGAGCTTTCAAAGGATAAAATAATTTGTCTGTGATCACAGTACAAGTTAAGGACAGATCAGTGTAATCTGCCAGAATCAAATTGATTCCTTGGTTCTAAGACTCCAATCAGCTTATGTAGAATTACTCAGGCATTAGGAGAGATAGCTCAGGAAAACTATATCGAGACAAATGTAATGTTATTTGACTGAAGATCTGATCCATGGACTAATAGGATAGATTGACTGGACCATGGTTTCCCAGCCTCAGCACTGCTGACATTGTGGCCCAGATGAGTCTTTGTTTTGAGGGGTTTGGGGTGGCTGTAGACTGTTTAGCATCATCCTCTACCACTAGCACCTCCTCAGTTGAGATAAGGATTATTCTCAGACATTGCCAGATATCCTTCGGGGAGGAAATTCTGTCACAGTTGGACAACCAGTGGACTAAACCCCAGAATGGCAGAACGTATCACTAGTGCCTTAATTGCCCAGTCCCTCATCCAAGGTGGGCTTTGTATTCTGTCCATTTAGCCCTAGCAGTCCTTCTCAGACAGGGCCATCAATCATTTGGGATCAGTATACAAGATAAAACCTGTTTTCCATTCCTGGTCTAGAGGGCAAGGTTTAGGGTAATTTGCAAGTAATAGTCTGCATGGGAAACTTACACTCTCATTTTCTCTTCTCTCTTGAAATTACTTTAGTGGCAATGAATAAAGATACATGTAAACTAACAACCACATTGTTTTAAATAAGAGAAGGTATTCACAAGTAAATTCACACTGCACTAGAATTTTGACAGTAGTAATTGCTTCTGCTGTGCGTAATGATAGCACCAATACAATCTCCCTGTATTGTTCAGTTTTGCTATATCTTGGTTTCTTTGCCTCTCATGAACATGACTAAATGCTAAGATTTTGTGACATTAGCTTTAGATGATCCTCCTGGCTTGTTCACCGGGTTTATTTGGTTCACAGTTTCTAGCTTCTACTCAATAATTGCAGCAACAGCTAGTGTTCCCGCCTCTTGGTCACCCTCACTGCCACTGTTCTCTGGATATTAATTATCATTTTCAGATACAAGTTTGTATGGGGCTGGATATACCGGTTAGAAAGTGGCTTTTAGTCCCAAACTAAATAGTACAAGCTAATTTCTTTGAAAGTTCCCTTTGTGTATTTCTTTTACCTTCACTTTGGTGACACTCATAGATATTCAGCTCAAGTAACGATTTGGTCTCTCTACTTGGAAAGACACTTGTAGGAAACAGGCAAAGGAGAGCCACATTTAGTGGAGGACAACTGACCTTGGGATCAATAATTCCTCTTCAGGAAGATCTGATAGAATTTTAAAGAGTCTGTACATCTGTCCTTCTCAGCTTGGTATTTAGCCACAGTAGAATTTAAACCCTCCTTAACCCTCTCTAGAATTATCAGAATTGTCATTTCTATCACTGAAATTCAAAAGAGATTCTGATACATGAATCAGCTCCTTTAAATTCTCATGACAAAAAGATGTCTTGCTTATAGTATGCTCAATTATATGACCCTTAGTTCCTTTTGAGGGATTTTAAAAATAAATGCTGCTGTTAATAGCTCCATTTATCCACAGAAACAGAGCTATGAAATATAGGGAGTGGGTAATCTACCTATCGTATAGAAGAATGTCAGCTGGCTAGTCAGTAGCAGATGCCTGAACTCCATTGGCAGCTCTGAACTTTTGTGTGCTGTTTTTAAAACTAGGTAAGGAAGAGAGAGCTTGCTTTGATGATCTCTGATTTCTTTTCTTTTCTTCTTCTTCCATCTTACAATTGGTCCAGGCTGTGTTTTACTCGGTGGCTTTCATTTCTGATTCCTTCTATAGAATTAGCATAGGTAGAATTAGTATAAAATGCTAGGATTTCTTGTTGTTACTGTTATTAAAAATAGAACAATTTGGTAGAAAACCTGGCTCTTTGTTGCTGTGGACTTTGTGACATCAGAGAATTCATTGGTCTCCTGGGAGTTACATGGAATCATGTATTCTTATCTCCAGTGTTTTGTTTTTGTTTTTGTTTTTTTACTTTACAATATTGTATTGGTTTTGCCATACATCAACATGCATCCGCCATGGGTGTACACATGTTCCCCATCCTGAACCCCCCTCCCACCTCCCTCCCCATACCATCCCTCTGGGTCATCCTAGTGCACCAGCCCCAAGCTTCCTGTATCCTGCATCAAACCTGGACTGGCGATTCGTTTCTTATATAATATTATACATGCTTCAGTGCCATTCTCCCAAATCATCCCCCCCCCCGCCCCCGCCCCACCTAGAGTCCAAAAGACTGTTCTATACATCTGTGTCTCTTTTGCTGTCTCGCATACAGGGTTGTCATTACCATCTTTCTAAGTTCCATATATATGCGTTAGTATACTGTATTGGTGTTTTTCTTTCTGGCTTACTTCACTCTGTATAATAGGCTCCAGTTTCATCCACCTCATTAGAACTGACTCAAATGTATTCTTTTTAATGGCTGAGTAATACTCCATTGTGTATATGTACCACAGCTTTCTTATCCATTCATCTGCTGATGGACATCTAGGTTGCTTCCATGTCCTGGCTATTATAAACAGTGCTGTGATGAACATTGGGGTACACGTGTCTCTTTCAATTCTCCAGTGAGTTTTGATACAGATTTTTTATACTTTTTGAGGACATAAGACCTCAAATATTGCTTGCAATTATCTTTGTATTTATAAATGATTTTTCATTTTTTTTATCTTCAAAATAGTTCATAGAGTAGAGTTATACTGCTTTCATAATAAACGTTTTGACAAGCTTCTATATGTGATGCTAAGAGCTGCAGAAAGAACTTTTTGCTTTATTTAAATCACATCCTGATTGCTTAAGAGTTAAAAATATCTTCTTGATCTGTAATCTCTGGCTTCTTGTCACATTTCCTCCATGCGTTCTTTCAACTGAGAATTTTTTTTGTACCTATCCTGTGCCAGGCATAGTGCAGGTACAGAGGATAAAACATTAAGCAAGAAAAATACTTTCCGAGCTTTGACAGACCTTTTAGTTTAGTGACGGTTACAGATGGATAAACAAGCAATTACAAACCAGCATGTTAGTTAAGTACTGTGATTTGTGCACTGGCAGAGGTGATGGGGAGAGGAGTAGGTAAGCCTGAAAATGATGTGCCTAAGTCTTGGGCTTGGCAAACTAGAAATAGCTTCCTGAAGGGCGTGATGGCTCAGCTAAACCTGAATTGAGTTTGTTATAAGAGAGCAGGGAGAAGGGTAAATTGCCTTATAAAGAAAGCTGAGCACAGAAGAATTAATACTTTTGAACTGCGGTGTTGGAGAAGACTCTTGAGAGTCTCTTGGACTGCAAGGAGATCCAACCAGTCCATCCTAAAGGAGATCAGTCCTAGGTGTTCATTGGAAGGACTGATGTTGAAACTGAAACTCCAGTACTTTGGCCACCTGATACAAAGAGCTGACTCTTTTGAAAAGACCCTGATGCGGGGTAAGATTGAGAGCGAGAGGAGAAGGGAACGACAGAGGGTGAGATGGTTGGATGGCATCACTGACTTAATGGACATGAGTTTGGGTAAACTCCAGGAATTGGTGATGGACAGGGAGGCCTGGCGTGCTGCAGTCCATGGGGTCGCAAAGAGCTGGACACGACTGAGTGACTGAACCGAATGGCCTTTGAAGTGAGACAAGTAACTTTAACCGTATTCCAGTTAAATTCTTCTGTTAATAAATGTGTTCCTTTTAGCTGTGCCTCACAAGCTGAGAGAAATTTGGTTCTGAACATGTAATGTAAGATTAATTTTTATATATCTTGTAGCATTCATCATGTTTGGTTTATGGCCATCTTCATGTGGATTGCTAATGATATGAAAATTTGTAAAGTATTGAATACTAAGGAAAAGAAGCAGCTGGATGTTCCAGATATTCATTATCCAGTCAAATTAAGTTTTTAATATTTATAATCTTAATATTTTTCAAACAAAAAAGGGAAAGTGAAAAAGTTTGTGATTAGACTGCACTGTGTCAATGTTTTCTTCACAGACCACAGTCTCTGGCTAAGGCAGATTGCTTTATATTGTTATGTGGTAGGGTATTTGGTAGATTATTTTAGGTGGTCTAAGATCTCTCACATGTGTAATTTGTAGTGAGACTGTTGGCATAATTTAGACATAAAAACCTTTGTATGGATTGATAACCTTTTCTTGTACAAGGTAAATTTTCACATCTAATATAATTAGCTATTCTTTTTGCTTAGTCTGACACAGCTCTAAATCAAAAGGCTGATCAAGGATTTTTGTCTTTTTTTTTTTTTTTCATTTGTTGGGGGTTTTGTTTTGTTTTAAAAATCTGTTTTATGCTAGTTTTCTGTTTCTGAGTGAACTTGCCCATCTTTAAAAGTTATCTCTTACTTGAAGGAGATGCACTACTTTAATCTATATGGTTTCTCTTAGTGTTGTTCTGTGATAACTCTTAAATAAATTTTGCCCAGCAAATACCCTTCTAAGACTTTACAGTCAGCTTTCTTTATATGTGGGAGACTTTTTTACCAGGAAAAGAAATATGTATACATCAAAGATAAATTTGGGGAGAAGGAAAATTCCCAGAAAGCATTTTCCTTTCTAAACTGGTTTTATTTGGGGCTGGGTGTTGCACATTATGCATTTTATATAAATTGGTGGAATCATAAGTGCTAAATATAGGGGATGATTTTTGAAGGGATTTTTTTCTTACTCAGAGTCTAGGTGATTGTTAAATAGGACTGGCTATAGTTTTCACTTACTTGAACCACTATTCACTGGTGAATCTAGATGTGGGTGGTAGATATGGAAAGACGTTGGCTCAGCTTAATGATATTATTAATGACTTTATTATGTGACTGCCATTCTTTCCTTTTATTCTTTTTAACTTCAGGAGGTATATCCCTGATTCCAATATGCCTAGCAACTTTCAAGAGAAAATCTCAATCATCTCTTCTTTGTGAAATACAAAGTTCATGACCTATCAGATTTCATAGAGCTTTTATCATAACTTAGTGAGTTATGAATGATGAGTTAATTTACTTGACTTTCTTTAAATTTTATTCCTTTTGTCTTTCTCCCTTTTGCCACTGCCCTGAAACAAAAACATATCCTGTTGTGATGTAAAGCATAAATGGAGAAACTTCCAAGGCAGATTGTTGGGATAGCAGGGAGGCAGGGAGTAAGCAGGGTGTAGCGGGTGAGAAGGCAGTATTTTTTTGTCTTCAGACTCTTAAGGGAAAGGTTGATACCCACTGAGGAAGGGAAGGTATTATTTTCTTGGATTAGAGTTGGGAAAGGGAAGACATATTTTAAGAAATACAGTATTTAAGAAGCTCCTAGTTTGACCTTACTTGTTCCTACAATTATTGAGCAGAAGCATGAAAATGAAAGTCGCTCAGCTGTGTCCGACTCTTTGTTACCCCATGGACTATACAGTCCATGAAATTCTCCAGACCAGAATACTGGAGTGGGTAGCCATTCCCTTCTCCAGGGGATCTTCCCAACCCAGTGGTTGAACCCAGGTCTCCCGCATTGCAAGCAGATTCTTTACCAGCTAAGCCACCAGGGCAGCCCAAAGCTAGAAACAGTGCAGTAAATAAAACTCTCAGGTTTTAACCCTATGTGTTCTACTCCTCTGTCATTTAGCCACCACTGAATAACTGTTACTCAATGGCAGCGGTAGGTTTGCCATGTTTCAGAAGTGCAGGATCTCTAAGAAGTTGGGTGAATGGCTGAGGATGCCATGAGACCAGAATGAACCATCTCTTAAGGGTGATGAAACACCTCTAAGGGTTCTCTTGATTTCTGCCCTGATGATGTTGCATGGCAACTTTGCTTTCACTGAAAAGACTGTTGAAAATGACACTTTCTTAGGACCATCCTTGAGAGTGATGTCACCCTTTTTTTCATTTCACAGTGCTTCATGTAGAATACATTAATGTCAACGACTATATTACATCATTTTCCTTATCCATTCCTCTTTTAGAATTTTAGGTTGTATCCATTTTTACTTTTTTGATTCTTGTTATTTGGTTTTGTTTTGTTTTTGCTATTGTAAGTAATTCTTTAATGGATAACTTTGTTGAACATTGGGTTTTCTGTCTCTTAAAATCATTTGAAGGACTAATGAAGAGTAAGATGAAAGTGTAAAACTTAATTTCGCCAGATAGTTAGAACACTGGGGACATGATTGGGTAGATGATGATCATGAATATTAAAAACTAATCAGTGAAAGTAGTTTGAGGAGAAAAGCTAATGTGTTTTTGGGGAGCAGAAATGTTGTACATACAGATTAGTAGCAAGATAAATCCATAATATAAACTGAACTCTTGTGAATGTTTAAACTTTTTAATCTGGGAGAAGAGAAATCATTATGTATGTCTTCTAAATTCCAACAGAGCAGAGCTTCTTAACCTGGACTTGATGGATGAACTTTAGGGGAATCTCAAACATGTTTATTGTGAGATGGGGGAGCCAAACTTTTTGCCCATCTCAAATGATGTTGTGTGTTTTTTAGAAGGAAACATGTACATGTGATTGCAATCCCCTGCCTGCTGTTGCCCTCTCACAATCCCCAACCTTTTCTGATTATTAGAATTCTGATCTAAGAGGTTATCTTCTGCTCTTACAGTTATATTTGTAGTGAATGCTGAGCCAATCAATATTTTCTTTGACTAAATTGTTTTTGCAAATCTGTTTCTAGTACCAAGCAGCTAGAAAAGAGACATCTTAAGGACATGATACATTTTCAGTTCCATTTCTATATGTGGAAGCCTTCACCATCAGAAGGAAGCTGGGCAGATTTTATGGAATGTACTGAAGTAATTAATCTTCATTAGGATTGTTGCCATGGCCTTGTAAATGAAAATTTATGATAAGAGGAAAAGTCTGGCACTACATATTTGAATACCAGAATGCCAATATTTAAAGATAGGTATAAAGATTTCTGAGAATTTTTTAATGGTCCCAAGGTCATTTATTATTAACTTAAAATTCTTTAAGAAGAAGTCCAAGCTGCATTTACTGATATGAATGCAAGAAGGAGAGTTTTATATAAATAAGAGCAAGTGAACATTCAGATGCTGAACTCTGGTAGCGTTCCACACACTGTTTGGCAGCATGTTGTAAAAGGACACCCACAGGTTTCTGTGTGAGTGAATTCTCCCTGTCCTCAGCTTCCTTGCAGCTAGATCAGTATGCAGTTTCACCTCATTTCTTGTGTGCGTTCCAAAAAAAGAGAAGAAAAGCACGAGGTTGAAAAGCTGTACAGAGACTGTAGTAGAAGGAGTGTGCTTTCTTCCATCAGCCACCTATCCTGGCTTTTGTCAGATATCTGAATAGGCTTGTATGGCAATGTTGATCCTCCATTTTATGATACCAACACATACCAACTTGCACAGCCCTAATTGTACATGAACCAATATAGCTGCCACAGAAGTTAGGAGCTCTAACATTCGGCATCATGATGCTTTCTGGCGGCACAATCTCTTCCAGTGTCAGACTTACAGAATCCCAAGTGATTATGGTTACCATTTTGTAGCTTAATTATTGGAACCGTTTGTCCCAGTGTCCTTGGAAGTGTAGGGATTATATTGTGTTTCTGTAAAACCCTAGTATACCAGGGAAGAAGCTGAAAGGTTTTCCCAACAGATCTTTCCTTCTTTGATGTTTTGGCCACAATCATATCAGACAGCACTTGGAATGTTCTTGAGGCTTGGAGTAGCAGTTCCAAGTTCAGGCCCTGTAGGCCAGGGAGTGTGGTTTCCAGATTACAGAGAATGTTCTCATCTCTTGTATTGGAGTTTACTTACACATCATTTATTTAAAGTATGCTCACATCACTTATTTAAAGTAAACTATTTAACAGTTAGTAGACTTTCTATCAGAGAACGCAATGTCACCCCACTCCAGTACTCTTGCCTGGAAAATCCCATGGATGGAGCAGCCTGGTAGGCTGCAGTCCATGGGGTCGCTAAGAGTCGGACACGACTGAGCGACTTCACTTTCACTTTTCACTTTCATGTATTTGAGAAGGAAATGGCAAAGCACTCCAGTGTTCTTGCCTGGAGAATCCCAGGGACGGGGGGGCCTGGAGGGCCGCCGTCTCTGGGGTCGCACAGAGTCGGACACGACTGAAGCGACGCAGCAGCAGCAGCAGCAGCAGCAGCAGCAGCAGACTTTCTATTCATGGCAAGTACTGATGATTACATTCTTCTTGTTGGAATGTCCCATCCCTTTCTACATCTGTTAAAACTATTGACTAAAGCTTCCTAAGGGCCAGAGGGAGAATTTTTTAAAATCAAGTCAAATAAGACATGTAGTTTCCTCTACATGAAAAAGTATTATATCAATGAATCAAACTCCTTCCTTCTGCTTTTAAGTATTAAAATATGTGGGAATTTAAACTATGTCTCTATGTCTGTTCCTCAAAGAATGGTCTCAGAAGCATCTGTATTACGGAAATAGTTGCTTTAGCAGGTCTAACATACGAATTACATGAGGTTTTATGAACCAGGCTTCCTGGGTAGCTCTAGTGGTAAAGAACCCACCTGCAGAAGACATAAGAGACACAGATTCAATCCCTGGGTTGGGAAGATCCCCTGGAGGAGGGCATGGCAACCCACTCCAGTATTCTTGCCCCTGGAGAATCCCATGAAAAGAGGAGCCAGGCAAGCTGCAGTCCAGTGGGTTGCAAAGAGTCGAACACAACTCGAGCAACTTAGCACGCATGCATGAACACTATGAACCAAGAAATGGAATGACTTTCCCACGGGCACCACTGCATATAGTTTGGAATATGGATGTACATTCCATATCCGAAACTTAGCAACATGCAGAGAAGTACGAGTTTTATGAAATTAAGTCTCTGTTAGAACAAAGGCAGGCTGTTTTGCCCTATGGAAAAATCGCAACTTCTGGAGTCAGGTAGACTGACCTAAGTTTGAATGTTCATTTCTTTTATAAGTTGTAGGCCATATCAAGTTATTTTACTTAATCTCTCTGACCTTCAGTTTTCTTCATCAATTGAATGATGATAATTCTTACCTTGCAAAGTAAGAGTATAAACTAAGAATATAAACCAGGAAGATATAAACTAAGAAGAAAGCAGAGTATGATATGTAATAGTCATTAATATAATCATTTTTAACTATAAAAACAAAACTATGGCAGGAGTTTTTAAATAAGTGTATACACTTATAAGAATAGGATATCTTCTGGGATATCAACTTTCTTCTTTCCTCCTCATCAAAATCTTTCATTAAGAAAAAAAAATCATTCATTACACCCCATAAACACAACGTGGCAGACCCTATTTTCACAACACTACAGAACTACCCTACAGACCAGTGCTGCATGATATAATGAAAATGATGTCATTAAAATATCCTATTCAGTGTATGGATGAAGAGTCTGTATTACCAGATTGGAATGTGGGAAATGTCTTTACTTGTCTATTTTTCTTCCTTAGTGTTTTCATTATTCAGGAATTAAACATACTGAAAGTTTACTAAGTACTTGGCATAGAGCAAGAGAAATATTAGATCCCAGTCCTCATAAAGCTTATATTCCAGTGAGTGAATGTAAAAAGAAGAGATGGTGATAAGGGCCATGAAAGTGATAAATGTAGGGTAATGAGAGAGGAATTGGGAGAGTTTGCTTTATATAAAGTGGTTAGGAATAACCTCTCTGAAGTGAAACATGAAGAATTATTGAAAGCCCTCTCTTTAGGAAAGAGGAAATCATTCATCCTAACATTCTAACCATGAATTGCTTGTACAGTTATTAAAATTTAAATATTTATCTTAAAAGCATCTCTATAATTATATGGCTGCCAGAGATTCCTTTTTTTCATTCCATCATCCTTCAACCATGTGTCTGTCCTGACTGTGAATCTAGTTGGTTTGATAGAGGGTGATGAGGATGAGAAGCAGCTGCTACTCTAGTCCACAGAGTGGCAGCTTATTGGAATGGTGTATACTAGCATGAAGTTTACAGGGACAGGAGAACTGAGCACACCAGTGGAAGACTCGGAACGGCTTAAGTTACGTGCTCATAACCTACGACGTGGATTATTAGTTAAAGCAGCATGTCATTCACTGAGGATAAGAGGAGAAAACTGGAATGTATTTTTATGTTTAAGTATTTAGGTTATAATGTGTTGATGGTGTATCAGCTCTTTCGAACTATGCAAATCTTCTTCTTATTAACTATGTACATATCATTTCTGTAGCAACCTTAGAACAGTAGAAATTGAATGAAAAGTGGAGTTCTTATATATCCCTTGCCCCTGTCCCCCACATCCTTTCCTGTTGTCAACAGAACTGAGCAGTTACATGTTACTTAGCCGTAAAAATGAATGAGTTACTGCCATTTGCAATAATGTCAGTAGACCTTGACATTGTCTAGAGAGTATTATGCTTAGTGAAATAAGTCAGAGAAAGACAGATACTGTATATGTCATCATTTATATACTGAGTCTAAAAAAGAAATGAATGTATATAGCAAAACAGAAATAGACTCACAAATAAATACAACGAACTAGTGGTTACCACTAGTAATTACCAGTGGGAAGAGGGGAGGTCAAGATAGGAGTATGGGATTAAGACATACTAACTACCAGGTATAATATAAAAAAGAAACGAGGATATATTATATAGCACATGGAAATATAGCCATTATTTTATAGTAAGTTTAAGTGGAGTACAAGCTGTGTACTGAATTACTGTGTTGTACACCTGAAACTAACATAATACTCTAAATCAACTGTTCTTCAATTAAAAAAGAGAGAAGATAGTTGGAGAAACTATAATATTTATAACGCATTTACTCTGCATTCAGTTCAGCTCAGTTCACTTCAGTTGCTCAATCGTATCCAACTCTTTGCGACCCCATGAACCACAGCACACCAGGCCTCCCTGTCCATCATCAGCTCCCGAAGTCCACCCAAACCCATGTCCATCGAGTCAGTGATGCCATCCAACCATCTCATCCTCTGTCATCCCCTTCTCCTCCTGCCTTCAATCTTTCCCAGCATCAGGGTCTTTTCCAATGAGTCAGCTCTTCACATGAGGTGGCCAAAATACTGGAGTTCCAGCTTCAACATCAGTCCTCCAATAAACACCCAGGACTGATCTCCTTCAGAATGCACTGGTTGGATCTCCTTGCAGTCCAAGGGACTCTCAAGAGTCTGCTCCAGCACCACAGTTCAAAAGCATCAATTCTTTAGCACTCAGCTTTCTTCACAATCCAACTCTCACATCCATACATGACCACTGGAAAAACCATAGCCTTGACTACACGGACCTTTGTGACAAAGTAATATCTCTGCTTTTCAATAGGCTCTCTAGGTTGGTCATAACTTTCCTTCCAAGGAGTAAGCGTCTTTTAATTTCATGGCTGCAATCACCATTTGCAGTGATTTTGGAGCCCAGAAAAATAAAGTCAGGCACTGTTTCCACTGTTTCCACGTCTATTTGCCATGAAGTGATGGGACCAGTTACCATGGTCTTAATTTTCTGAATGTTGAGTTTTAAGTCAACTTTTTCACTCTCCTCTTTCACTTTTATCAAGAGGCTCTTTAGTTCTTTTTCACTTTCTGCCGTAAAGGTGGTGTCATCTGCATATCTGAGGTTATTGATATTCCTCCCGGCAATCTTGATTCCAGCTTGTGCTTCCTCCAGCCCAGAGTTTCTCATGATGTATTCTGCATATAAGTTAAATAAGCAGGGTGACAATATACAACCTTGACGTACTCCTTTTCCTATTTGGAACCAGTCTGTTGTTCCATGTCCAGTTCTAACTGTTGCTTCCTGACCTGCATATAGGTTTCTCAAGAGGCAGGTCAGGTGGTCTGATATTCCCATCTCTTTCAGAATTTTCCACAGTTGATTGTGATCCACACAGTCAAAGGCTTTGGCATAGTCAATAAAGCAGAAATAGATGTTTTTCTGGAACTCTCTTGCTTTTTCCATGATCCAGCGGATGTTGGCAATTTGATCTCTGGTTCCTCTGCCTTTTCTAAAACCAGCTTGAACATCTGGAAGTTCACAGTTCATGTATTGCTGAAGCCTGGCTTGGAGAATTTTAAGCATTACTTTACTAGCATGTGAGATGAGCGCAATTGTGTGGTAGTTTGAGCATTCTTTGGCATTGCCTTTCTTTGGGATTGGAATGAAAACTCACCTTTTCCAGTCCTGTGGCCACTGCTGTGTTTTCCAAATTTGCTGGCATATTGAGTGCAGCACTTTCACAGCATCATCTTTCAGGATTTGGAATAGCTCAACTGGAATTCCATCACCTCCACTAGCTTTGTTCATAGTGATGCTTCCTAAGGCACACTTGACTTCATATTCTAGGATGTCTGGCTCTAGGTGAGTGATCACACCATCGTGATCATCTTGGTCATGAAGATCTTTTTTGTACAGTTCTTCTGTGTATTCTTGCCACCTCTTCTTAATATCTTCTGCTTCTGTTAGGTCCATACCATTTCTGTCCTTTATCGAGCCCATCTTTGCATGAAATGTTCCTTTGGTATCTCTGATTTTCTTGAAGAGATCTCTAGTCTTTCCCATTCTGTTATTTTCCTCTATTTCTTTGCATTGATCACTGAGGAAGGCTTTCTTATCTCTTCTTGCTATTCTTTGGAACTCTGCATTCAGATGCTTATATCTTTCCTTTTCTCCTTTGCCTTTCACTTCCCTTCTTTTCACAGCTATTGGTAAGGCCTCCTCAGCCAACCATTTTGCTTTTTTGCATTTCTTTTTCTTGGGGATGGTCTTGATTCCTGTCTCCTGTACAATGTCACGAACCTCCATCCATAGTTCATCAGGCACTCTATCAGATTTAGTCCCTTAAATCTATTTCTCACTTCCACTGTATAGTCGTAAGGGATTTGATTTAGGTCATACCTGAATGGTCTAGTGGTTTTCTCCACTTTCTTCAATTTCAGTCTGAATTTGGCAATAAGGAGTTCACGATCCAAGCCACAGTCAGCTCCCGGTCTTGTTTTTGCTAACTGTATAGAGCTTCTCCATCTTTGGCTGCAAAGAATATAATCAATCTGATTTCGGTGTTGACCATCTGGTGATGTCCATGTGTAGAGTCTTCTCTTGTTTTGTTGGAAGAGGGTGTTTGCTATGACCAGTGGCAGAATTCTATTAGTCTTTGCCTTGCTTCATTCTGTACTCCAAGGCCAAATTTGCCTATTACTCCAGGTGTTTCTTGACTTCCTGCTTTTGCATTCCAGTCCTTATTTATCAATTATCTTCTATGAGATAGATATTAATCACAATTTACAAATTAGAAATTAACACTTCATGAAGTTAAACAGCTTTCCCAAGTTTTGGCATTTGTTGCATTTTAGTCAAGTCTGACTCCAAAGCCACTTTTTCCATACCAGATTTTTTATAAAACTGTCAAGTGACTGATTTAAAAAAGCAGACATTTCAACATTAAACATGCTAGAAGAAAAATATATTCTTTACATTATGAGATGTATACATCCCAGAGGAGTTACATGTCTTTTTCAAAGAAAATAAAAATTACTGTTTTTTCATTGAATCAAAATGGCAAGTTATACTCCTTCTCTAATGTTGATGTAGTATTTAATTCCTTACTCTGAGTCTGCAGTTATTGGATGCTTCTTCTTTCTAGTAGTATTTTCCCTATGCAGTTAACGTTTTACTTTTCACTGTAGCTTTGATCTTTGGATTTCTTTGGAATTAATGATATGCTACTTGAAAAAAAATACAGTCCAGATTTTAATGTCCGCTTATATACTGGCTGACACAGAAATTAAGAATGTGATTTTTAGAGATCATTCTACCTAACTTTATGTAATTGAGTGGGTTGGATATTTAGCAGTATAGAAGCTTAGCTTTGTGAGTTTATTCATCATTTATTTAAGAAGTACTTATTGAGTCTCTGGATACTAGGGAATGTGATTGCAAAGAATAAGACAGTTTTTTTCTTCAAGAAACTTGAGATCTGATGGGTGAACCATCTAAGTGGAGCATTTCCTAGGGTGTAGCTGAGGAGTGCATAGCCCTAGGGGGTCACCTAAGAGGGGGCACTTAACCTAGACTAGGATGGTCTGGGAGGCTTCCCAGGGTTGAGTCAGGAGAAGGAGGAGAATGAATGACAAATATGGGCAAAGCTTTCAAATTAAGATAGTGTCAGAGGTGCTAGGAAGACTTAGATGAATTTGAGAGAGATTAGTGAAGAAATGATCAATTAAATTAAAGATGCGAAGAAGTGGTTAAAGGATGACTTCTAGGCTTTTAGTAGGGGTATTACTGTTTGCTTGGAAGGAAAATATAGGAGAAAGAATATATTGGGGGGGAAACGGGTAGTAGTTAGGGACATGTTGCATTTGCACACCTTTGAAAATACAGATAGATAGCCAAGATCCAGTTGAATATGCTGATCTGGTGGTTAGGAAGGAATTCTAGGCTAAAGATGCATATTTTATAAGTCAAAAGCACTGTGGAAGATAGTGAGTTATGGAATTTAGCCATAACATGACCGTAGGATTTTGAAAACATGGTTTATATGACTTTGAAAAGCATATGCAAAGTTGAAATTTAGAACACTGGGAACTTGTGCTATTAAAAACAAGGGGTTAGTCAGCAGACTGGAGCCTGTGTACCCACAAACCAGACTGAGTGCTGTGAGAGTTCTCCCAGGCATAAGGCTTTCCCCTGTGACTGTTGCAACTTGAATTAAAAGCAGAGTTTGTTGAAACCTTGCCTGCCTTCTTCATTGCAGTAATGATACTTTTCAGGACTTGAAGAACCTTCAAAAAGGTCATGATTTCTGTCTTTCAGATGAGTGGACATTTATTGAATGACTTCTTTTTATTAATTGGAGGAAAATTGCTTTACAATGTTGTGTTGGTTTCTGCCCTCCAACTACGTGAATCAGTCATAATTACCCATATATCCCCTCTCTTGAGCCTCCCTCCTCTCCCTGAATGACTTCTTTATTCAAATCATCTTCACAGATAAAGAAGACAAACAGCCCCAGACTACAAAAACCTAAAAATTTAGTAGACACAGGAAGAAATCTGTACAGAATTTACTGTAATACTATTCAGAATGAGTGCAATGAAAGAGGCACAGACAGTATGTAAAATGGAATTATGTGAAGGGAATCTTTGAGGAAAAGGTAGCATTTGAACTGGGCTTTGATAAGGAGGATTCAAATAGTTGTAAAACAGAAAAGGTAATTCCAAATGGAGATAAACGAAATTGAGAACCTAGAACATATTCAGGGAATAAAATGTAGTCCAGAGGAACAGAGTATATTAAAGAGGGGTAATGCAGAATAGGGTACAGAGGCAGGCAATACAAGAAGGCAGTCCCTGAAGTGTTGATGAAGAATTGCAAGAACCAAGGTGTATTTTACAAAGAGTCCTCTTTTAAGCATATGTTGGGTTGCCAGGAATGGGAGCACTGTTACATGGGAGACATAAAGGTTTCAGTTCAGTTCAGTCGCTCAGTCGTGTCCGACTCTTTGCGACCCCATGAATCGCAGCACACCAGGCCTCCCTGCCCATCACCAACTCCCAGAGTTCACTCAAAATCACGTCTGTCGAGTCGGTGATGCCATCCAGCCATCTCATCCTCTGTCGTCCCCTTCTCCTCCAGCCCCCAATCCCTCCCAGCATCAGAGTCTTTTCCAATGAGTCAGCTCTTCGCATGAGGTGGCCAAAGTACTGGAGTTTCAGCTTTAGCATCATTCCTTCCAAAGAACACCCAGGACTGATCTCCTTTAGAATGCACTGGTTGGATGTCTTTGCAGTCCAAGGGACTCTGAAGAGTCTGCTCCAACACCACAGTTCAAAAGCATCAATTCTTCGGCACTCAGCTTTCTTCACAATCCAACTCTCACATCCATACATGACCGCTGGGAAAACCATAGCCTTGACTAGACGAACCTTTGTTGGCAAAGTAATGTCTCTGCTTTTTAATATGCTATCTAGGTTGGTCATAACTTTTCTTCCAAGGAGTAACCATCTAAAGTATGATAATTCAACAAGAACCTGGATTTAAGAAAACTGGTTTTTAACCTTTTCCTTTTTTCTTAGGGCATAGTGGGCATGGAAATCATTATTAAATGGCTTTTTTTAAAAAGCTTAATATGTAAATCTGAAAAGTATAATCCGTGGAGCACAGTTCTCAAGTCTAGAACAGTGACTTCCAATGTTTTCATTTGCTTTCAACTCCTGTGGTCCCTCTGTTTTGAAAAATTTTTGTCTTTCAAGAAAGTTAACAAAAAGTTAATGTTTCACATTTGTTTTATTAACAAAGGCATAGTTTCCAGTCCTCCCAAGCTTGTAAGTATTCACAAAGCTCAGCTATTATTATTTCAGACAAAAGCAAAAAAATGTATACCTTAGTCTAGGGCATACAGTTGCAGGCATTTTGAAATGCTGAAAATAACCCATGACCCATCTATCACGACAAAAGAAATCTTACCTTTCCCCATACTTCTGTGGATCCAGAGACCCAGGTTGAAGCTTTTGTAGCACACTTATTTATGCTTTGAAGTATATAGAATTACAAAGAATAATTGTAATTCTTTGCTCAGAACTACATTTCCTTTCAAATCTGATTCTTCTTTTTTAATTGCAAAGAGTAATACAGGCTTGTTACAGAAAAACTGAGATACATATACCAGCAAAAAAGAATATTTTAAAAAATCTTCCCAAATCTTATTCAGTGCAAACATAAGTGCAGCCTTTTTAAACAAAGATAGATACTTATTCTGTATTGGTTTTGTAGCTGTTTTCAGTATCAATAAAGAAATTCCTGCAACATTTTAAAAATAGCTGCATAGTATTTCATTTCTAATTTTATAATTTACTTAACAAATTAATATCTTATGATTGGACCTATGGGTTTCTGACTTTCTGAAATTACAAGTAGCTTTGCTTAAATATCCTGTAACTAAATCTTTATACACAGCTCTAATTATTTCCTGGGGATAAATTCTTAGAAGAGAAATTGCTGGATGTGCATTCTTAAAAGGTGTTAGCATTTGCCCTCCAGAAAGGTTGTACTAATTTACATTCCCACCTAGCGGTTTGCATTCTAATTGGGAATTAAGATGCATACATGAAAAAAAAATCCCTTCAGTGTCAGGAAATAGTAATGCTAGGTGCAAAAAATGACTAGTGAACAATTAAAGTTATAGGAATTCAGAGGAAAATGATCACTTTTAATAGGGAGCTTAGGTGCCTTTGTGGATGATGATGGAATTGAAGATGGATCTTGAAACAGAGGAGGACCAAGAAGGAGGGAAGTGCTACAGGGGGCACAGAGGGGACTCGCAAGAATGTCTCTGATCTTCTGGGCAAGGGCCATGGATGAGAAGTGCCAGAAGGAGGGCTGACCCTACCACGTTAGCTCGTGTGTTTCTCCCTCTTCTGTTGCTCATAAGTGTAATTCAGACTCCACTCTTATTCTGGGTGACTAGGTAGCTACAAGCACCTGAAACCAGGAAATCAAACCTGTTGGAAAATCAGTTCAGTTTCTGGGAGAATTTGAGGTTTGAGTTCAGAGAATTTAGAAAGTAGGAAAGTTGTATTCCATTTAAAACTTGGTTATTAATATGTTTATTAAAATGTTAAAATAGAATTCACATCCCAATGTTAAATTTTTTTTTCTTAATTATTAGCAATGAATAGATTGGCTCAAATGCTCCCTGTGGGTATCATGACAAGCTTTTGTGTAAACATTTTCACTAAAAAGTCATTGAAGTGAAACTCTGTTATTGTTGGTTCAGATTACATATTACAGCATGATACTTGTGTGTGTGTATGTGTTGTTGTTTGATAGGTTCTTTAAGTCATATACCTGACTTACATAGCAGTAAATCACATCGCTCATTGAATCTGTTAATTAGAGTATTAAAAGATAAGTAGCTCTGATTCTTTTGCTTTTGTAGTTTTACAGAAATAGTGGGGCTTTTAATGCTCAGCCATCCTTTTGCTTTTTAAGGCATATTTTATCAACCTAGTATGTTGTACTCTTAATGTTGAACAGTAATATGGTCCTTCTTGACACTTAACACAATACATTTGAAGAATATGGAGAGAGTTTGGCACTCTAACTCCCACAGAAATACTAACATAAAAATGAAATGCAGAGTTCAGCCTCAGATTTCCAGCCCTGTTTTGCAGCCACTACCCAGTTTTCATTTCATACTGTGAGCCTCCTTACAGCCTTTGGTCCCCTGTACTTTACAGCAGGTTCCCACTAGCTATCTGTTTTACAAATGGTAGTGTTCATGTGTCAGTCCTAATCTCCCAATTTGTCCCTCCATCCCCTTCCTCCACTGTGTCCACACGTCTGTTCCCTAGGTCTGCATCTGTATTCTTGCCCTGGAGCTAGGTTTATCTGTACCATGTTTCTAGATACCACATATATATGTTAATATATGATACTTGTTTTTCTCTTTCTGACTTACTTCACTCTGTATGACATGCTCTAGGTCCATCTACTCTCTACAAATGACCAAGTTTCTTTCCTTTTTATGACAGAATAATGTTCTGTTGTTCATATGTGCCACATCTTCCTTCATCTGCTGTTGGACATTTAAGTGGCTTCCATGTCCTGGCTATTGAAAATAATGCTGCAGTGAGCATTGGGGTGCATCGTTTTGAATTATAGTTTTCTCAGGGTATATGCCCAGTAGTGGCCTTGCTGGGTCATATGGTAGTTCTGTCGTTCGTTTTTTAAGGACCCTCCATACTGTTCTCCACAGTGGCTGTATCAGTTTACATTGCCACCGGTAGTGCGGGAGGGCTCCCTTCTCTCCACTCGTCTCCAGCATGTACTGTTGGTAGATTTGTTTTGATAATGACCGTTCTGACTGGTGTAAGGTGATAGCTCCTTGTAATCTTGATTTGCCTTTCTCTGATAATTAGTGATGTTGAACATTGTTTCCTGTGCCTCTTGGCCATCTGAATGTCTTTTTTGGAGAGATGTCTGTTTAAATCTTGCATCCATTTTAAAAAAAATTTTTAATTGAGCTCCATGAGCTGTTTGTATATTTTGGAGATTGATTCTTTGTCCAGTGCTTCATTTGCAAATATTTTCTTCCATTCTGAGAGTTGTCTTTTCATCTTGTTTATGGTTTCCTTTGCTGTACCAAAGCTTCTAATTTTAATTAAGTCCCATTTGTTTATTTTTGTTTTTATTATCGTTACTCTAGGAGATGGGTCAAAAAAGATCTTGCTGTAGTTTATATCAAAGAGTGTTTTTCCTGTTTTCCTCTAAGAATTTTATAGTTTCTGACCTTATATTCAGCTCTTTAATCCATTTTGAATTTATTTTTGTGTATGGTGTTAGATGGTGTTCTAATTTCGTTCTTTTGCATATGGCTGTCCAGTTTTCCCAGCACCACTTATTGAAGAGGCTGTCTTTTCTCCATTGCATATTCTTGTCTGCTTTGTCACAGATTATTAGGTGCCCATAAGTGCCTGGGTTTATCTCTGGGCTTTCTATCCTGTGTCATTGATCTCCATTTCTGTGTTTGTACTAGTACCCTACTGTCTTGGTTACTGCAGCCATGTAGTATAGTGTAAAGCCATGGAGCCTGATTCTTCCAACTCCATTTTTCTTTCTTATGATTGTTTTGGCTATTTGGGATCTTTTGTGTTTCCATATAAATTAATAAGATTTTTTTGTAGTAATTATGGGAAGAATGCCATATTCCTCCGTCTGTGTAATCTTTGATTTCTTTCATCAGCATCTTTTAATTTTCTGAATATGTCCTTTGCTTCCTTAGGTACGTTTATTCCTCAGTATTTTATTCTTTCTGATGCAATGATAATGGGATAATTTCCTTGATTTCTATTTCTGATCTTTCATTGTTAGCATATAAGAGATGACTTTGTATTAACTTTGTATCCTTAAGCTTCACAAAATTCACTGATGAACTCTAGTGGTTTTCTGGTGACATCTTTAGGATTTTCTCTGTGTGGTGGTATCTCATCTGCAAACAGTGACAGTATTACTTCTTTTCCAATTTGGATTTCTTTTATTTCACTTTCTTCTCTGATTGCTGTGGCTAGAACTTCTAAATCTATGTTGAAAAATATTGCCAAGAGTAGACATCCTTGTCTTGTTCCTGATCTTAGAGGAAATGCTTTCCATTTTTAACCTTTGAGAATGATATTTACTGTGGGTTTGTCATATATGGCTTTCATTATGTTGAGGTAGGTTCCCTCTATGGCCAATTTCTGGAGCATTGATTTTTTTGTTTGTTTTTTTAATCAATGCGTGTTGAATTTTGTCAAATTTTGTCAATTTCCTGCATATATTGAGATGATATGGTTTTTACCTTTTAGTTTGTTGATGTGGTGTGTCACACTGATTGATTTGTGGACCTTGGGAAATCCTTGCATCCCTGTGATAGATCCCACTTGATCATGGCATATGATCCTTTTAATGGGTTGTTGGATTCAGTGTGCTAGTATTTTCTCGCGGAGAAGGCAATGGCACCCCACTCCAGTACTCTCGCCTGGAAAATCCCAGGGATGGAGGAGCCTGTTGGGCTACGGTCCATGGGGTCGCTAAGAGTCGGACACGACTGAGCAACTTCACTTTCACTTTTCACTTTTATGCATTGGAGAAGGAAATGGCAACCCACTCCAGTATTCTTGCCTGGAGAATCCCAGGGACAGGGGAGCCTGGTGGGCTGCCGTCTTTGGGGTCGCACAGAGTCAGACACGACTGAAGCGACTTAGCAGTATTTTCTTGGGGATTTTTGCATCTTTGTTCATTAGTCATGAAGTGAAATGACGTGAAAGTTGCTCAGTCATGTCCGACTCTGTGCAACCCCATGGACAGTCCATGGAATTCTCTAGGCCAGAATACTAGAGTGGGTAGCCGTTCCCTTCTCCAGGGTATCTTCCCAACCCAGGGATCAAACCCAGGTCTCCCACATTGTAGGCAGATTCTTTACCAACTGAGCCACCAGGGAATCCCTCATCAGTCATACTGGCCTGTAATTTTCTTTTTTTGTGATATCTTTGTCAGGTTTTAATATCAGGGTGATGATGGCTTCATAGAATGAGCTTGGGAGTGTTTTTCCCTCTACAATTTTGTGTAAGAGTTTCAGGAAGGTAGATGTTAAATAGAATTTGCCTGTGAAGACATGTGGTCCAGGAGTTAGTTTGTTGAAAGATTTTTAATTACAGTTTCAGTTTCAGTACTTGTGACTGGTCTGGTCATGTTTTAATTTCTTCCTAGTTCAGTCCTGGAAGGTTGTACCTTTCTAAGAATTTGTCCATTTCTTTTAGGTTGTCCGTTCTACTGGCTAATAGTTGCTTGTGGTCATCTCTTACAATCCTTTGTATTTCTGTGGTGTCCCTTGTAACTTATCTTTCATTTCTAATTTTATTGATTTGAGTCCTCTCCCTTTTTTCCTTGATGAATCTGAATAAAGATTAATCCATTTTCTTTTTCTTCTCAAAGAACCAGATTATAGTTTCATTTGAAGTGAGAAGTGTTAGTCACTCAGTTGTTTCATTAATCTTTGCTATTGTTTTCTTCGTCTCTGTTTCTCCTCTGATCTTTATGATTTCTTTCCCTCTACTGACTTTGGGTTTTGTTTGTTCTTCTTTCTCTAGTTGCTTTAGGTGTGAGGTTAGGTTGTTTATTTGAGACTTTTGCTGTTTCTTCAGATAAGGCTGTATTGCTATAAACCTCCCTCTGACAACTGCTTTTTCTGCATGCCATACATTTTGGATTGTCCTATTTTCATTGTTATTTGTCTCTAGTTATTTTTTATTTCCTCATTGATTTCTTCTGTGATCCAGTGATATTTAATAACATATTGTTTAGCCTCCACATGTTTGTGTTTTTTACAATATTTTTTTCCTGTAATTGATTTGTAATCTCATAGTGTTGTGGTTGGAAAAGATATTTGATATGATTTCAATTTTCTTAAATTTACTGAGGCTTCATTTGTGACCCAAGATGTGGTCTGTCCGAGAGAACGTTCTGTGTTCTGTGTGCACTTCAGAAGAAAGTATATTTTGTTGCTTTCTGGGGTATTTTTTGATTTGCCTGCTTTCTTCTTTGACCGATTGGTTGTTCAGGACAGTGTTGTTTAATTTCCACATATTGTGAATTTTTCAGTTTTCTTATAATTTCTAGTTTCATACCATTGTGGTTGGTAAAAATATTTGATATGATTTCAGTCTCCTTAAATTACTTAGATTTGTTTTGTGGCTTATCTATCTTCAAGAATGTTCTGAGCATGCTTGAGAAAAATGTGTATTCTGCTGCTGTTAGGCAGAATGTCCTTTATCTGTCTATTAAATCCCTTTGATCTAAAGTGTAGTTCTAATCCAGCGTGTCCCTTTTAATTTTTTGTCTGGATGATCTAGCCGTTATTGAAAGTGGTATACTGAAGTTCCCTTCACTTGCTGTATTGTTGTCTATTTCTGTCTTCACATCTATTAGTATTTGATACATTGTGGTCCTCCAATGTTTGGTGTATGTGTATTTATTGTTGTTATATCCTCTTAATGATTTGATCTCTTTGTCACTGCATAATGATCTTGTTTGTCTCTTGTTACCATTTTTAGCTTAAAGTATATTCAATCTGATGAAAGTTTAGTACATCAGTTCCCTTTTGGTTTCTAGGAATATCTTTTTCCAGCGTTTCATCTTGAGAGTATATGTTCTTAAAGCTGAATTGAGTTTCTCGTAAGCAGCATGTCAAAGTGAAGTCGCTCAGTCCTGTCGACTCTTTGCGCATATAGTTGGGTGTTGTCCATCCACACACTCTATGCCTTTTCATTGGAGAATTTAGTCCATTTACATTTTGAATAAGATTGATATGTAAGGAATTACTAATGCCATTGTATTGTTTTCTGGCTGTTTTGTTGTTCTCTTGTTCTTTTTTTCCTCTCTCTTGCTACATTATTTGTAAATTGATGATTTCTTGTAGTGGTATGCTTTGATTCCCTTCTCTTTATCTTTTGTGAATGTGCTATAGATTTTTGCTTTGTGGTTCCTATGAAGCTTACATAAGTCATCATATAGATATAACAGTCTGTTTCACACTAATAATAGCCTATTTCAATCATATCAAGTATTTCTACCCATTTATCCCCTCTTTTTATGCTTTTGATGTCACAGTTATATATCACCTTTTATCTTGTGTATTTATTAACCAGTACATAGCTATAGTAATTCTTAATATTCTTGTCCTTTAACCAATATATGAAAGATGCATGTTAAACACACCACCATATTGCAATAGTATGTTTACTGGTGTGTTGGATATTTTCATGTACTAATTAATGTTCTCTGATTTAACTTGAACTTCTTTCATCTTTTTTTTTTTTTTAAATATGACAGGTCTAGTGGTGATGGATTCCTTCAGCTTTTATTTGTCTGGGATAGACTTTATCTTGCCTTCATTTCTGAAGGACAGTTTTACCAGTTGGAGTACAGTTAGTTTTTTGTATCTATGGGTTCCACATTCAACCAAGTGTGAATCAAAAGTACATAAGGAGAAAGATTCCAGAAAGTTCCAAAACTTAAGTTTGCCATGCACCAGCAACATTTAAATAGCATTTACATTGTATTGAGTGTTAAAAGTAGTGTAGGAATGATTTAAAGCATATGGGAGGATGTGAGTAGTTTATATGCCAATAAATCCTACACCATTTTATATAAGTACTTGAGTATATGCAGATTTTGGTAACCTGAGAGGGGAAGGGAGGAGAGTTCTGAAACTAATTTCCCACAAATTCTGAAGAATGTCTGTATTTTTGGTTGGCAACTTTTTTCTTTTCAATACTTTTGATGTATCTGCATTGAGCTTCCTTAAAACAGCTATTTTGAATTCTTTATCCAGCAAATCGTAGAACTTTATCTCTTTGCGATTGTTTCTTAGAAGATTATTTTGATCCTTTTGGTGGTGTCGTGTTTCCTTAATTTTTCACGTTTCAAGTTTTGTGTTGCTGTCCTCACATTTGCAATAGCAGTCGTCTCCTCCAGTCTTTACTAACTGCCTTCAGGAGAGAAATACCTCTGTCAGCCTTTCTAGGGATTCTGAGGCTTTCTCAGGCTTTCCTTACGTATGCCTGCTCTGTGCTTCTTGCTCTCTTTTAAGGCAGAATTATTAAGCTTGTGTCCCTTCTCTTGATCCTGCAATGCACGAGGTTGAATACTGATAGCTTCCCTTTTGTTTTCCCATGGGTGATCCTAAAGCTGAAGTTTGTGGCCTATCCCTGACCCACAGATTTGGTTCATGCTCATTAGCTATCTGCCAAAGCTCACTCTCACCACTAGCCTCAGGAGCACTTGCAGGGAGCTGGACACAGGCAGGACAGGGGTGAGGTTGGGTGAGGCCCATGGAGCTCTGGGGGTGCCCATGGGCCAGTTGGAGAGATCTACTTGCAAGGCATCTCCAGCACTTCATGGGCAGGCATCTGGGTGGAATTCAAGATGTAGGTGGTAGGATTCATGTCCTTTTAACTCCCTCTGAGAGTCCTATCTACCTAGCCTGTCTTCCCACCACCCTGTGGAGCTCATGATTTAGTTCTCTGGATAGGGTGAGAGAGAAATGGGAAAGAAGTTTCACACAGTTGGGGAGGTCAAGCACTCACTCACGTGCTCTCACTTACCTTCATGGGAAAAATCACAGGCCAAGATCTCTCTTGGCCCTGAACTATGCCACCTTTGGGGAGGATTGGTGTGAATAAAATCAAGCTGTTTCATTTACCCTCTCCAGTGTGTCCAAACTCTCATTTTTTTGCTCCATTGGTATGCTGAAACTTCTCCACAGGAGACCCAGACTTAAATAAAGCCTCACTTGTCTGTGGCTGATTGTCTCAGACTGCCAACAAGTTATTCCACAGCCAAGAAGGCCTAGAACTGTGGTTTGTGGTCCACTGCAGGGTTCACAGCTGAGATTGAGGTCCTTATGCCTCTTACTCACACGTGATTGGTTGAGACTCCTCTAGGGTCTTTTGGTGTATAGTGCTAGATCCTGCAGTATCCGCAAAGGCACTTTTGTCCATGGATGGATGCCAGATTGTTGTTGTTGGATGGGAACATGAGTAAGGATATCCCATTTAGCCATGTTGCTGACATCACCCTCTAGTACTGCACTGTTTAGAAGAGTCCTTTTCTGAAGATACCAAATTATGACCATGTTTTGACTAATATTTTCAGATTTATTGCATTATTCTCTTTTGGGGAAATGTTTTCTAGGTTCATAACATTATCCCCCTTTGGGGTAAGTTGTTGTTGTTGTTCAGTCACCCAGTCATGTTCAACTTTTTGTGACCCCATAGACGCAGCATGCCAGGCCTCCCTGTCTCTTACCACTCCCAAAGTTTGCCCAAATTCATGTACCTTGCATCAGTGATGCCATCCAGCCATGTCCTCCTCTGACTCCCTCTTCTCCTTCTGCCCTCAATCTTTTCCAGTATCAGGGACTTTTCTAGTGAGTCAGCTGTTCATATCAGATGACCAAAATATTGGAGCTTCAGCTTGAGCATTCAGGGTTGACTTCCCTTAAGATTGACTGGTTTGATCTCCTTGCTATCCAAGGGACTCTTCTCCAGCACCACAGTTTTAAAGGCATCAATTCTTTGGCGCTCTGCCTTCTTCCTGGTCCAGCTCTCAAAACTGTATGTGACCACTGGGAAGACCATGGCTTGACTATATGGACCTTTGTCATCAGAGTAATATCTCTGCTTTTCAACACACTATCTAGGTGTCATAGCTTTCCTGCCAAGAAGCAGTTGTCTTCTGATTTCATGACTGCAGGCATCATCCTTAGTGATTTTAGAACCCAAGAAGAGGAAATATGTCCCTACCTCCACCTTTTCCCCTCTATTTGCCATGAAGTAATGGGGCCAGATACCATCTTAGTTTTTTTAATGTTTAGTTTTAAGCCTTTCACTCTCTTCCTTCACCCTCATCAAGAGACTGTTTAGTTCCTCTTCACTTTCTGCCATTAGTATCATCCACATGGGTAACTTGCCTATAGAATATCTAAATTATTATTTAATAATTAATTTTTCATACCAATTGCAACTTACTTGCTATGGAAAGTAGTATAAAATATCTTTTTAAAATTTTAACTGGTCCACAAAGCAGCAAAGTTGCTAATTCTGAAAATATTTTCCATCTACATAAATTTTCCAAATTTTTTTTTTTTAATTTTCTGAACCAGCTGTTTCCTGTACAGAATATAATGTGAGGAGCACATTAACAAAGGATGCATAAGTAAAACCCACTAATTAGGCTGCTCTGAGATGCACTTGAGGTACAGGCAGAGCAAAATCAGTATTAACTTGTTCCAAATAAATCATGGTACTCTAGTCCAGTGGAATTGGTACCAAACTGGCCATACTCAAGAAGATCAGGACTCAGTACTTTTTCTTAAAGTCCTCTTTCTGCTAAGAAGAGCTTTCTTTTCTTTACTGGCTGGATTCTCATTATAAGGAACTCTTTCATGTTCATCTCTGTAGGTACCCACCCTTTTAAAATATGGTTATTTGTGGCTTTAAATAACCTCGTAGTGTTGTCAGTGTATCTTTCCTCCAATGGTGAGAGAGAATGGCTGCTGAGTCAGAGTACTGGGCATTTGTGGGAGGTGCATGGGAAAATTATTTACAGATTTCCTTCAAGCTGGTCAGAACTGGATATATTGATTAGGCACATTCACTTGATATCCCAGCTATCTTCTTAAGGTATAATAGAGTTGTTTGAAACTGGAGCAGTTTGTTGTCTTTTGGAATGCATCTTATGCTTGGAATATATTTTGGTTTCCATCATCTGGCTTTTGAATTTAGAGTCATTCAGATGTAAGTTTGAAGATCATGTGCATAATATGGGTTCAGTCATTTAACCTCTCTTAACCTCATTGTAGAATGAGGCCAGTGCTCCCCACACCAAGGATTTTCATGAAGATAAATGTTGTAGTCTATGTAAAGCATGTAGCGCAATGCCAGACCATTGGTAAGCCCTTAATAAACAGCTGCTACTGGCATAACTACCAGGTGGATTTTTAAATTTTGTTTTAAACTTGTGGCCAATAATTTGGTCATCTTTGAACATGATGATGGATAATGGTTTTCAGAATGCCTTGAGGATATTTTATTTTTTCTTCAGTTTTTCTTGTGTCAAGTGGTTTTTTCTACCTTCAGAAATTAGTTATATTTTTATGGTCTGTGTGTCAAGTGTGTGCAGAATACCACAGTAATGTTTATGTTTTCTTAAGACCATTTGTGAATCTTAGATACAGATTTAAATGGGGCAGAATTACTTTTTGTCTTAAGTAATTTTTAACTTAACATTTCTTGTTCTATTTTATTCATGATCCATGTATCACAAATTGATGCAACAGATATTACCTAAAGGATAAACTAACTTTAGATAGAGATGGTTTGATATGGCAGAACAAGCACAGATTGGAGCCAGTCTGGAGCCAGACTCTGGGCCAGTTGGTGTCCTCAAATTGTGGATGCTGTATCCAGAGCTCCTAGAATTATTGTGAGGATTAGATGAGACCCTGTGTACAATGTACCCTGCCCAGTGCCTGGTATATGATAGCCCTTTGCCCACATCTGTTAATGAATGAGAAGGGACTTATTTATGACACAGATAGCCTGATGTTATTATAGCTTCTTTCCTTCTTGAATAATAATACCACTTTGTCAAGTATCTGTTATTGGTAATTTTGTCCTATTTTTAACGTCTAATTTCATAATAATGTAGTTATTTATAACGGAAATCATTGGATTTGTTTCCACCAGTGATATCAAGAAGAAGCAGACAATGAGGAAAAGGAACAACAGTGAAGTAGAAGACACGGGACCAGCAAGTCGTGACCGAAAGAAAACCAAGTGGGAAACCTTAGAACCTTTGGATACAGGCCTGTCTTTAGCTGAGGACGAAGAGCTGGTGTTACATCTGCTCAAAAGTCAAAGCTAAATTGTTCCTGCTCTTGTCTTCTCCTTTAAATCTCTGATCATGATTATGTGGACAAGAAGTTGAAAAAAACAGTAGGTTTGGGGCACTTAAGTAACATGAGTCCCATGTCCAGAGGACCCATTCTTCAGACAGGAGTGATCACATCTCTAAGCCCCTTTCACAGGCCGTGCTTGAAGCATCCCAGAGGAAACTCACAGTAACAGTGGATTATAAAATTTGCTGATCCTGTTTTCCAGCATGTGCTCTGTTAGATTCTATCCATGGGTTCCTACATCTATCATTGGAAATGCTTCCTGTGTTTTACTGGCAAGTTCTGAAGACCTTGTTTCATTGTTAGTGGTTCCTGTCTTGCTTACCATACAGAAGTTTCTCTGTGATGTTAAACAAAATTGCTCACAATTTTGATATATTTAATATTTCTAAAGAGTATGACGGACCAACCCTGAGAAAAAAACGAATATTTTTGAATTGCCATGATCAATAATAAACATACTTCCTATAAAGTATTACTGTTTTCATTGTATCCAGAAATATGAGAGATTCTCAAGGGAAGGCTTTTAAGATTAAAATACTTGGCCAATTCCTGAAACAGTGAATTTTGTATATTCTTAAATTAGCCTTCCTAAAGATATCTTTTAACTTACACTTGCAGACTGGGTAGCCATTTATAAATAGAAGTCCTGAATCTGAAGACTTTGTTATCTAAAACCAGATCTGCTAGTGAGCACCTCGTATGCTTTAGGTCCTCTACAAGTGCCTTGTTGAGGATGCTCCACAGATCGCAGCCCAGAGCCAGCTCGTGATTATGAGTAGAACAAGACAGATTCTCTTTTGGTTACAAATGACTGGCAAACTCTTCACAGGGAAAGGAATCTGTGCCTTGGCACGACACCACTGATTTGTTCATAGATGTATCACCTTCTCCTTGTCTTCTCTCTTTCCTACTTTCCACTCCATACACAAAAATAATTTTTGGTTACTGGTGCAAATGATTCATGAATTCAAGAAAGGGAATATCCACAAACACTTCCATCTCAGCCTAAGTCCAAATTTGTATCTGAAAGGTTTCTCCTGCCTTTGTACTTGACATCCTCATGAGTGATACTAACATCCTTCAGGCATCGAAATGAGAAACTTGATGACTCCTCAGCTTCTCCCTTTCCCCACCATTCACTTTGCTGGTTCATGGTTAATTCTTCTTCATAATGACTCTCATACCGCCATTGTTTCTTCTCCATCTTTACAGCTTCTACTTTCAGGCAGAGTTCAGATTCTCATCGTGACCTGTTCACATTTCTGCAGTGATCTCCTAACTAGTCATTGTGCTTCCTGTCAGCCTTCCACATTATCAGCATTCTCTTCATAGCACTGATCTGAGCATGTTTCTTACGCCTGTTGCAGTGCTTTATTATGTAATGTTGCAGACATTTGTTTATAGGCCTGTTTCCTCTGTTATATGACAAGTTTCTTGAGAGCAGGACTGTTTTATCTCTCCTCTGTATGCACAGAGCCAAACACAGCACTTACAATGCCTTATAATGGGTTCAGTAAACTGAAGTCACTCAGTCGTGTCTGACTGTTTGCGACTCCGTGGACTGTAACCTACCAGGGTCCTCCATCCATGGGATTTCCCAGGCAAGAGAACTGGAGTGGGTTGCCATTTCCTTCTCCAGGGATCAAACCCAGGTCTCCCGCATTGCAGATAGATAGATGCGTTGCCATTTGAGCCACCAGGGAAGCCCAGTTTATTAATGAATGGGCAGTAAAAAATCAACAGAAGTTTTAAAAGTGTGTAGTAGTGCATTGCTGTATTAGCTCTGGTCAGAAGGATATAGAATGGAGGAAACGAGAACTGGATGAAATGGCTATAATGGGCAAGAATGACTATAATGAAGAAAACAGATGGGAAAGGAATTTGGGGTATAACAACCTGGAAAGATTTTGAAATTAAGGTTTCTGGTGCAGGATCTCTTGAATATTTTCAGAAGACAGAAAGATGCAGAAGTACATAAACTAAGGGTTTACCATTGAATTCACTCTATGCAGTTTTAGATTTTGTTTTTTCTAATCCAAGTAAGTAATTTTTATGTACACACATTAAGTAAATATATTGCTGGGCCTTTGGGTCATAAACTAGTTTGAGTTATATTCTGTCCCTAGACCTGATTAGATTCTGACTAATTTATACACTCTTGAGAGTCCCTTGGACTGCAAGGAGATCCAACCAGTCCATTCTAAAGTGCTGGGAGCCGGTGAGGCATTCCACTCGTGCCGCAGCACTAAAGGAGATCAGCCCTGGGTGTTCCTTGGAAGGAATGATGCTAAAGCTGAAACTCCAGTACTTTGGCTACCTCATGCGAAGAGTTGACTCATTGGAAAAGACTCTGATGCTGGGAGGGATTGGGAGCAGGAGGAGAAGGGGACGACAGAGGATGAGATGGCTGGATGGCATCACCGACTTGATGGATATGAGTTTGAGTGAACTCCAGGAGTTGTTGATGGACAGGGAGGCCTGGCGTGCTGCGATTCATGGGGTCGCAAAGAGTCAGACACGACTGAGCAACTGAACTGAATTTATACACTGAGGGAATTTTAGTTAGCTGAATTTTGAAAACTGCTTAAAACATCAGAATAGCACTGATTGAAATCTCAGGTAACAAATAAATATGTTTCAGTGGACTAAATTGTTACTGTTTTAGCTGTGGTGGAGTTGGGGGCACATTCAGTTCAGTTCAGTTCCGTCGCTCAGTCTTCTCCAACACCATCAAAAGCATCAATTCTTTGGTGCTCAGGGGCACATTATTTAAATCTAAATGGCCAAGCCATTTCCTAGACACAAAGATTGGCTCAGACATGGGTATAATTAATACCCAGGTAAAGATATAAAAAGACTCCTTGAGAGTAAAGTATAGAATATGAAGAAAAAAAAAAAATTCCTTACCCAGTGGGAAATTCCTAAAAAGGGAGGATGTGGATCTGGAACCTTTGGCAGCCATTTTTTTCTGGTCAAATGGAGGCTGCCTCTGAGAGGTTGGGGCAAATGACCAACACCCTGGGGGAAGCAAAGCAGAGAAATGGAGAGAGCCCTGATGACATTATTTGAACCCTTTGGCTTCAGCTGCTTCTACTCCTTGTACTTTCTAGTTGTGGATCAGTAAGTTTCTTTTTTGCATAAACTACTTTGAATTGCATTTTGTTCCTGGAACTGAATGGACCCTGACTTAATATATATGTGGTATGTGTGTGGGTTGGGTGGGGTGGGGGTCGATTTGAAAATGAATTTGAACATCAGAAAAAGTGTCAGTAGAAAGCTTGGACATTGTTGTTCAACAGAGAGCCGTTCCAGCCCCTCCTCCCTTGGAAAAGCATGGTTTTTCCAGTCAGCTTATGTTGGGTTTTCCATGTGACTGACTTTAGCCCATGGAGTGTGTGGTGAAAGTGACGTGTACTCGTTTTAAGCACAGGCTTTAAGGTGCACAGATGCCTCCATCAGCCCTCTTGCTGTCTTGTTTTCTACTTTGGTATGAGCTTGGACCAGAGATTATACTGCTTCAGGCTGGGCACAACGTGAGTAGATACATGAAAGAGACCTACAGTCCCCTTTAAGTCTTGTAAAGCAAGAAATCCACTGAGACTTGGGGTTCTTCGCAGGATAAGGTGAGATAAGCACTTGTCCAATAAGCAAGAGCATTCATTCGTTCATTCCATAAATGTTAGTCCAGCAACTGCCATATACCAAGCCTTGCAGTCATGAGATACAGAGCAGTGTCAAGTAGTAGGGGAAGGAAAGAAGAAAATTCGTAATTTCAGTGCATTATGAAAAGAACAGGCAGGAAAAGGAAGATTGCTGTTTGAATGAAAGACCTGTTGCTGGATTGTGAGAAGGATGGAGGATATGGGTAGTAGTTTCTTGGCCTGAGACACAGAGACTAGCATTCTTTGATGCTTAACTGAGGCCCAGAGGCCATTCTTCAGATTCACTCATGTAAAATGATCCCTAAGACACATAAGTCTCTGAGCAGACACACTCAGCAGCAGAGTGCTTTGGAGGACTGCCATCTCATAAGCTTAACATGGCATTTTAGATTTGTTTGGGGCTATAAAAAGTGGATAAGTTTAATTAAATGTAATTAATTTTATTATGCAACGTTTGCAATATCCTAAATATGAAAGTTGTCTCCATGATTGTCAGAGTCTGCCAGAGGACGCAGATGTTCCTGGGAAGTGTGGGAAGGAAGGCAGGGCTGGGGGTGGTGGTGTTGATAAAGGGGAAAGAGCCTACAATCAAGATTTGAAAACCCTGTTTCATATTTTTTAAGACCATTTTAACGAGATATGTAATCATAGTGTGATTTTCTTCCACAGTCCCTGCTGATTATACAGCCCAGGGCAGACATTTTATACCATATTACCCAGCGTCTGCTGAATCAGGAATTGGCAGCCAACCCAAAAGCTGGCCATTAGCCTGTGAGAGAGGCTGGCACAAAAACTCTGCTCAAACAGGGACAAATTGGGCAAATAATGTCCTTATTCTCTGAAGCTGAAATTTGGGTAGTCAGTAATACAAGGTTATGAGACAGACCAGGAGCACATCATGGGCATAAGTGAGCTCAGATTAGAAGTTAGACAAAGCTGCAAGTGAACAGGAACTCTGGCAAAGAGTAAATGGTGAGGGATTCACTTGGTCGTGAACAGGAAGCATGCATGGAGAGTGTTGCACTTGGACTGGAGCAACAGAGACCTGCAGACTCCCCTCGTGAAGTCTCCGAGGTCCACACTGACCCTCTGGGCTTCATCTCCATGAGCCGTCATGTTCTCCTGGGTCCTATTCTTAGATTTCAATGCAAGTCTGTCTGCCTCAGCCGGGCTATAAGACTCCATTGTCTGAGTTAGTCTAAATGAGTCTTTGGGTTTCTTGGACCCAAAAGAGCTTCAGTAAAACTCAGAATACTCTAGTGCCTGCTGCTGAGACTTTAATGTGTGTAAGAATCACCAGGGACTCATTTAAAAATGCTAATCCCAAATCAGAAGGTCTGAGGTGGAGCCTGAATTTCTTACAGTGTCCCAGATGATGGTATGCTGCTGGCCCTTGGCCACATTTGAGTAGCAAGGCACTAATGGAATTCAGAGTTATTAAAGTCATTATTTACAGATAGGGATCCTGTCAGAGTCCCAGCAGGAAACAGATGGCACACACAAATTAGGATCATTCTAAGGGGATTTAATAAAAGGATCATTTACATAGGCCAGAGCAGGGTGTAAGGAAACCACAAAAGAATAGTGTACCAGAAGCTATTAGTTACCACTTCTCTCCCTGAAGGGTTAGGAGGAGGGACGGGAAGGGGAGACGGCCAATTTTGGACCTTCAGTTGATATACATGGCCAGCCTGAGGTGAGCACAAGGAAAGGACCCACTGGCCCCAACCAAACCCAGAAAAGTTGCCTATAGATGTAGTTGTACAGTCTCCAGGACACAGCAAGGTGGAGAAATTGCCAAAGAGATAGGTTGTATGTAGGTGGAATCTTTTTGTGGGGAAGAGTAGAGGCCCTCAGACTCTGTCCCTTCAACACCTACTGCGTACCAGGCACTGTTGTAAGTATAAACACATAACAAGGATGGACAAGACGCTAACCCAGGATATCAAACACTTGTCAGGTGGGATAAATGTTACAACGGAGAATAAAGCAGGGTAAGGAGGTAGAGAAAGTGAGCTGCAGGGCAGAGGCTATTTTGATGAAGGTCAGCAAGACCTCTGAGGAGTAGGAATCTGGAGGAACAGGACCTGCTTCCCAAGAACATCAGCAGCACTTTAGAGCAGGATGTGAATGAAGAAGAGTGTCCAACCATACAGACCAGTCTCACTAGAAAATTCATTCTTCTCGTGGACCTTCAGTGTTGTTTCCTAAGCTCTGCCCTCTCTCCTACACTCCAGACAACTGTTTCACACATTTCCCTCTAATCCTAACTCTCCAGTACCCCTTGCCCTCTCCACTCTTCCCAAATGATCTTACTTTTGATTTTACTGAGAAATCGAAAGAAAAGAGACCTTCCCCCAAACTCGCACTGCTTCTGCCCTTTCCCTTACCCCAAAGCCAAAATGATTCTTTTAAATCCACCCCTGAACCTGTGCCCATTCTTCTCTGAAGCCAGCGCCCCCTACGTGTGCTGATCCCATTTTCTCTCACCTTTTGAAGGATATTGCTTCTGCAGTTGTCCCCTCTTTACAGTATTATGAGTTTTTCCCTCCCTACTGGGTTATTCCCATCAGCAAACAAGCATGCTATAGTGTCTCCCCTCTTAAAAAATCTTGACATCCCTGTCCCTTTCCAGGCACAATGCCATTTTTCCCTGTCCCTTTATAGTTCAATCCTCAGAAGAGCTGTCTCTATTACCACCTGCCTGTACTTTCTCTCTTCCCTGCTGCTGCTGCTGCTGCTAAGTCGCTTCAGTCGTATCCGACCCTGTGCAACCCCATAGATGGCAGCCCACCAGGCTTCCCCACCCCTGGGATTCTCCAGGCAAGAACACTGGAGTGGGTTGCCATTTCCTTCTCCAATGCATGAAAAGTGAAAGTGAAGTCGCTCAGTTGTGTCCGACTCTTAGCGACCCCATGGACTACAGCCTACCAGGCTCCTCCGTCCATGGGATTTTCCAGGCAAGAGTACTGGAGTGGGGTGCCATTGCCTTCTCCCTTCCCAATCTTTCTTAAATGCTTTATTGAGATGTAATTGATATGAATATGCTGTACATGTTTAAGTGTACAATTTGCTAACTCCTGTTCTTGATTACTTCTTTTCAGTCTCTTTTTCTGGATGTTTCTCATATTCTTTACTTCTAAACATTAGTGACCTTCTGACTTCATCCCTTGGGTTTTAACTACATTTACTGCCTGAGTGATCTCATTCAGCTCCTAATATAAAATACCATCTCTAGATTAATAAGTCTTGATATTTATCTCTAACCCAACTTTTCTGCATTTCAGACTCATAAACGTGACATCCTACCTGGATGTCTAGTAAGCATATCAAACTTAACATAAACCAAGATGAACTCAATTTCCCCCCAAATCTTTCTCTCCTATTTTCTTTCCATCTTAGTAGTATATCTGTTTTTCCTGTTTCTCAGACCAAAATCCTTGAAGACCTTCTTGACTTGTCTTTCTCAAATCCTAGATCCAATCCGTTAGCCAATGCAGTCAGGTTTTCATTTCATGTATATGCAAAAGCTAACTTCTTATCACCATTCCCATTGTAATTTCCACTCTATCACAATGCATCATTCCCAGGAATATTACAATAAACTCTAAACTGGTCTCCTTCTGCCTTTTCACTTATCCAAAAGCCAAAATTATTCTTATAAATTATAAACCAAAGTTTCTCCAAAGGACATCAAGATGATGCATAGGAGCTTCCTGAGTTCACCTTCCCCCATATACACATCAAAAAATTTTTTTAAATCTACATTGGGAGCAATTCTCACTGAAAACAAGCTAGAGATTGGTAGAAGCTCTTATACAACCAAGGCTGTAAAGAAAGATTCACAGAGCTGGGCAGGCCAAGGGGAGAGAAGCCATCAAGTTAGGACCTGTGCCTCTAGGAGAGGGCACAGAAGAGGGGGGATCACATGGGCTCAGAGGTCTTCCCTCTGAGGAGCGAGTAGTTTGAACCATGGATTAGGTGCCCCAGCCCTGGGGTCCCATATTGGGAAGACAAGTCCCCTTACTTTCGTTGGTTTGAAAACCAGTGGAACTATACAGCTGTAAGAAACCAAGACCACACCTCTGCAGAGTGTGCACATGCTTACTTACTCCCAAAATAAGGTGAAGGAAGCAGATTGAAACTTCAGGCCTCTGGCTGGTTTCCTCTGACCCCCACCCACCCAGTGTGTGCCCCAGCATATGCCAAGCATTCTCGCTAGCGCCTCTAGCTTTGTGTAGCTCTTGACTAGGGTAAAGGCTACCACTCCTGAAGAGAGTGCACAGTTGAGGGAGGAAGGAGCCCACTTGAACCTGGCATGGCATCCAAAGTGGGTGAGGGTGGCCATTACTGGGTCTTGTGGAGGCAGCAGATCAGAAGTGGTTTGGAGCTTTGACTAGTGTTTGGGGAACATCCCCCAGCATATGCAGTGGCCTGAACTGGGTATCCACTTGGCCCCTCCTTGTTCCAGTGCTGTTCCCCCTGGGGTGGGGGTGCTGTTGCTGGGAGGAAAGGAGAGTCACACTAAGAGGGGGAGGAATCAGCTTGATCTTACCCTTAGGGCTTCTGCTCAGCACCTCGGGACCTGACCCTGCCCTTGATAGGGCAGTGACAGCCACTGAGCATAAGAGAAACCCTGGTTCACATATGGCTCTAGCTCTAGTCACTCCATCTTCAGCCCTACCTCCCACCAACGTGGTAGCTGCCAGCACTTCCTGGAGGAAAATGTGACCCATGCTCACTTCAGATCCATAGGGACCCTCCCACACAAGGACACCACTTCAGGATAGGTAGCTACTTCACCTAATCTCATAGAGACAGAGAAAGTTAAGCAAAATAAAAAGAGAAATCTATTCTAAATTGAAAGAACAACAAAAAGGAACCCTGAAAAAACAACTAATGAAACAGATAAATAATTTACCAGATAAAGGGTTAATAATGTTAATTAAAATGTTATTAATGTTAATTAAAATGTTATTAAAAATGTTAATAAGGATAGGGAAAAGAATAGATTCTAACAGGAAACTAGAAATACAAAACAGGACCAGTCAGAGCTTAAATAACTGAAATGGAAAGCATACTAGAGGTATTAATAGCAGACTAGATCATATAGAAGAATGCATAAGAGATCTGGAAAATAGAAAATGGAAATCAATCAGAACAGCAAAAAGAGAAACACAATTTTTAAAGTAAGAACAGCTTAAGGGACTTCTAAAGCAACATCAAGTATACTAACATTCACATCATATTTAAATGCAGCAAGGGGGGAAAAAAGAGTCACATAAAAGAGAACCTTGTATGTGAAGAAGAAAAAAAAACCCAGCTGACTTTTTTCCTACAGAAACTGCAGGCCAGAAGGGCATGGTATGAGATATTTAAAGTGCTGAAAAGGAAAAACCTACAAACTAGGATACTCTACCCTGCAACACTATTATTCAGAGTTGAAGGAGATATGAATAACCTCTCAGACAAGTAAAAATGAAAAGATTTTATTAACACCAAACTGACCCTAAAAGAAATTAGGTGCCTTCTCTAAGCAGAAAAGAAAGGGGTATAATAGGAAGTAAGAATTTATAGAAAAAGAAAAATCTCACTAGAAAAGGCTATATAGTTAAGGCTGTGGATCAACCATTAAATAATCTAGTGTGAAGATTAGAAGGAAAACATTGTAATACCAACAGGAACTAAATAAACAAGGGACAAACATGAAGATGAAAAATGTGACATCAAAACCACAAAAGTTGCAGAAAGGAATGAAAAAATATAGATCTTTTATGTCTTTGAACTTAAACTATCAGTTTAAAGCAAGTAGATATATTTACGGATCAACACAGATGAAGCCAATGGTAACCACAAATCAAAAATCTGCAATAGTTAAACAAAAACTAGACAGAAAGGAACTAACAAGCTGAAGAAAATCATCAAACCACAAGTGAAGAAATTATAAAAAGAAGGAAAGAACAGAAAAAAAATACAAAAACAACCAGAAAACAAGCAATAAAACGATAATAAGTACATATCTATCAACAATCATGTCAAATGCCAATGAACTAAATGCTCCAGTAGAAAGGTAGCTGATTGGTTTAAAAAGGACCCATCTCTATGCTACTTACAAGAGACTCATTCAGAGCTAAAGATACACACAGACTGAAAGTGAAGAGATGGAAAAAGATATTTCTTGCAAATGTGACAAGAAAGTAGTGGTACCAATACTCGTACCAGATAAAGTAGACTTTAAAACAAAGTATAATCAGAGACAAAGAAAGGCATTATTAAATGATAAAGAGATCAACACAAGAAAAGGATATAACATTTGTTAACATATAAATGAGTCTGACACTGGGAGGGATTGGGGGCAGGAGGAGAAGGGGACGACAGAGGATGAGATGGCTGGATGGCATCACTGACTCAATGGACGTGAGTCTGAGTGAACCCTGGGAGTTGGTGATGGACAGGGAGGCCTGGCGTGCTGCGATTCATGGGGTCGTGAAGAGTCGGACACGACTGAGCGACTGAACTGAACTGAACTGAACTGATGCACCTAAAATGGGCTTCTCTGGTAGCTCAGCTGGTAAAGAATCTGCCTGCAATGCAGGAGACTCTGGTTCAATTTCTGGGACAGGAACATCCCCTGGAGAAGTGATAGATTACCCACTCCAGTATTCATGGGCTTCCCTCATGGCTCAGATGGTAAAGAATCCACCTGCAATGTGGGAGACCTGGGTTAAATCCCTGGGTTGGGAAGATCCCCTGGAGGAAGGCATGGCAACCCACTCCAGTATTCTTTCCTGGAGAATCCCATGGACAGAGGAGCCTGGCACGCTACAGTCCATGAGGTTGCAAAGAGTCAGACATGACTGAGCAACTAAGCACAGCACACAGCATGCGCCTAACTAAATATACAAAGGAGCAACTAAAATATACAAAGCAAATATTAACAGACATAATAGTTCAGTTCAGTCGCTCAGTCATGTCCCACTCTTTGTGACCCCATGAATCACAGCACATCAGGCCTCCCTGTCCATCACCAACTCCCAGAGTTCACTCAGACTTATGTGCATTGAGTCGGTGATGCCATCCAGCCATCTCATCCTCTGTCGTCCCTTCTCCTTCTGCCCCCAATCCCTCCCAGCATCAGGATCTTTTCCAATGAGTCAACTCTTCGCATGAGGTGGCCAAAGTACTAGAGTTTCAGCTTCAGCATCAGTCCTTCCAATGAACACCCAGGACTGATCTCCTTTGGGATGGACTGGTTGGATCTCCTGGCAGTCCAAGGGACCCTCAAGAGGCTTCTCCAACACCCTGTATATTGTCACCCTGCTTATTTAATAACATATGCAGAGTACATCATTAGAAACGCTGGGCTGGAAGAAACACAAGCTGGAATCAAGATTGCCGGGAGAAATATCAATAAACTCAGATATGCAGATGACACCACCCTTATGGCAGAAAGTGAAAAGTAGCATCACACAGTTCAAAAGCATCCATTCTTCAGCACTCAGCTTTCTTCACAGTCCAACTCTCACATACATGACCACTGGAAAAACCATAGCCTTGACTAGACAGACCTTTGTTGGCAAAGTAATGTCTCTGATTTTCAATATACTATCTAGGTTGGTCATAACTTTCCTTCCAAGAAGTAAGCGTCTTTTAATTTCAGGGCTGCAGTCACCATCTGCAGTGATTTTGGAGCCCAGAAAAATAAAGTCTGACACTGTTTCCACTGTTTCCCCATCTATTTGCCATGAAGTGATGGGACCAGATGCCATTATCTTCGTTTTCTGAATGTTGAGCTTTAAGCCAACTTTTTCACTCTCCTCTTTCACTTTCATCAAGAGGCTTTTTAGTTCCTCTACACTTTCTGCCATAAGGGTGATGTCATCTACATATCTGAGGTTATTGATATTTCTCCCGGCAATCTTGATTCCAGCTTGTGCTTCTTCCAGCCCAGCATTTCTCATAAACAGGGTGACGATATACATCTTGAAGTACTCCTTTTCCTATTTGGAACCAGTCTGTTGTTCCATGTCCAGTTCTAACTGTTGCTTCCTGACCTGCATATAGGTTTCTCAAGAGGCAGGTCAGGTGGTCTGGTATTCCCATCTCTTTTCAAAATTTTCCACAGTTTATTGTGATCCACACAGTCAAAGGCTTTGGCATAGTCAATAAAGCAGAAATAGATGTTTTTCTGGAACTCTCTTGCTTTTTCCATGATCCAGCGGATGTTGGCAATTTGATCTCTGGTTCCTCTGCCTTTTCTAAAACCAGCTTGAACATCTGGAAGTTCACGATTCATGTACTGCTGAAGCCTGGCTTGGAGAATTTTGAGCATTACTTTACTAGCGTGTGAGATGAGTGCAATTGTGCAGTAGTTTGAGCATTCTTTGGCATTGCCTTTTTTTGGGACTGGAGTGAAAACTGATCTTTTCCAGTCCTGTGGCCACTGTTGAGTTTTCCAAATTTGCTGGCATATTGAGTGCAGCACTTTCACAGCATCATCTTTCAGGATTTGGAATAGGTCAACTGGAATTCCATCACCTCCACTAGCTTTATTCGTAGTGATTCTTCCTAAGGCCCACTTCACTTCACATTCCAGGATGTCTGGCTCTAGGTCAGTGATCACACCATTGTGATTATCTTGGTCGTGAAGCTCTTTTTTGTACAGTTCTGTGTATTCTTGCCACCTCTTCTAAATATCTTCTGCTTCTGTTAGGTCCATACCGTTTCTGTCCTTTGCATGAAGAGCCCATCTTTGCATGAAGTGTTCCCTTGGTATCTCTAATTTTCTTGAAGAGATCTCTTGTCTTTCCCATTCTGTTGTTTTCCTTTATTTCTTTGCATTGATCACTGAGGAAGGCTTTCTTATCTCTTCTTGCTATTCTTTGCAACTCTGCCTTCAGATGCTTATATCTTTCCTTTTCTCCTTTGCTTTTCACTTGTCTTCTTTTCACAGCTATTTGTAAGGCCTCCTCAGACAGGCATTTTGCCTTTTTGCATTTGTTTTCTGTGGGGATGGTCTTGATCCCTGTCTCCTCCTGTACAATGTCATGAATCTCTATCCATAATTCATCAGGCACTCTGTCTATCAGATCTAGTCCCTTAAATCTATTTCTCACTTCCACTGTATAATCATAAGTGATTTGATTTAGGTCATACTTGAATGGTCTAGTGGTTTTCCCCACTTTCTTCAATTTAAGTCTGAATTTGGCAATAAGGAGTTCATGATCTGAGCCACAGTCAGCCCCCAGACTTGTTTTTGCTGACTGTATAGAGCTTCTCCATCTTTGGCTGCAAAGAATATAATCAGTCTGATTTCAGTGTTGACCATCTGGTGATGTCCATGTGTAGAGTCTTCTCACGTTCTCTTGGCAAAACTCTATTAGCCTTTGCCCTGTTTCATTCCATATGCCAAGGCCAAATTTGCCTGTTACTCCAGGTGTTTCTTGACTTCCTACTTTTGCATTCCAGTCCCCTATAATGAAAAGGACATCTTTTTTGGGGTGTTAGTTTTAAAAGGTCTTGTAGGTCTTCATAGAACCATTCAACTTCAGCTTCTTCAGTGTTACTGGTTGGGGCATAGGCTTGGATTACCGTGATATTGAATGGTTTGCCTTGGAAATGAACAGAGATCATCCTGTCGTTTTTGAGATTGCATCCAAGTATTGCATTTCAGACTCTTTTGTTGACCATGATGGCTACTCTCTTTTTTCTAAGGGATTCCTGCCCACAGTAGTAGATATAATGGTCATCTGAGTTAAATTCACCCATTCCAGTCCATTTTAGTTCACTGATTCCTAGAATGTTGACGTTCACTCTTGCCATCTCCTGTTTGACCACTTCCAATTTGCCTCGATTGATGGACCTGACATTTCAGGTTGCTATGCAATATTGCTCTTTACAGCATCAGACCTTGCTTCTGTCACCAGTCACATCCACAACTGGGTATTGTTTTTGCTTTGGCTTCATCCCTTCATTCTGTCTGGAGTTATTTTTCCACTGATCTCCAGTAGCATATTGGGCACCCACCGAACTGGGGAGTTCCTCTTTCAGTATCCTATCATTTTGCCTTTTCGTACTGTTCATGGGGTTCTCAAGGCAAGAATACTGAAGTGGTTTGCCATTCCCTTCTCCAGTGGACCACATTCTGTCAGACCTCTCCACCATGACCCTCCCATCTTGGGTGGCCCCACATGGCATGGCTTAGTTTCATTGAGTTAGACAAGGCTGTGGTCTGTGTGATCAGATTGGCTTGTTTTCTGTGATTATGGTTTCAGTGTGTCTGCCTTCTGATGCCCTCTTGCAACACCTACCATCTTACTTGGGTTTCTCTTACCTTGGATGTGGGGTATCTCTTCATGGCTCCTCCAGCAAAGCGCAGCCACTGCTCCTTACCTTGGATGAGGGGTATCTCCTCACGGCCGCCCCTCTTGACCTTAGTGGGCTTTAACACCCCAGTTACATCAGTGGACAGATAATCCAGATAAAAAGTCAAAAAGGAAGCAATGGTCTTAAATGACACTTAAGAGTAGTTGGACTTAATAGACATATATGGGACATTTCATCCCAAGCCAGCAGAATACAGATTCTTTTCATGTGCACATGGAATGTTCTCCAGGATACATCACTTGCTAGACCACAGAAGAAGTCTCAACAAATTTATAAGGATAGAAATTATATCAAGCATTTTCCCCAACCACAAGGTTAAGAAACTAGAAATCAACTACTTGAAGAAAACTGGAAAAAAGCCAAACACACAGACACTAAATAATATGCCACAAAAATAAAAACCCAATGGATCAATGAAGAAATCAAAGAAGAATCATAAAATACCTCAGAATAAATGAAAAATAAAACACTTTTCTAAAATCTGGGGCCCAGTAGAAGCAATTCTAATAGGGAGTTTTATAGTGATATAAGTACCTCAAGAGACCAAAAAAAAAAAAAAAAAAACCCTCAAATAAACAGCCTAACCTACCTAAAATAATTAAGAAAAGAAGAACACACAATGCCCAAAGTCAGCAAAAGGAAGGAATAAAATAGATGAGAGGAAATAGAGACACAAGATAGGAAAAATCAATGAAACCAAAACTAGTTTCTTTGAGAAGATAAGAAATAGATAAGCCTTCACTTCAGTTTGCCAAGGAAAAAAAGAGGACCCAAATAAACATAAAAAGAAATAAAATAAATTGCAACTTGTATCACAGAGATTTTTAAAATCATAAGAGAATACTATGAAAAGTTCCATGCAAAAATATTGGAAAATCTAGAAGAAATGGATAAATTTCTAGAAATAAAATTTTCCAAGACTGAATCAGGAAGAAACAGGCAATTGAGACAGATCAATCCCTACTAGTGAAATTAGTAATTTTTAAAACTCCCAGCAAACAAAAGTCCAGAACTGGACAGTTTCACAGGCAAATTGTACCAAACATTTAAAGAATAACTAATACCTATCCTCAAACTATTCCAAAATATTGAGGATGAGAGAACACTCCCAAATTCATTCTATGAGGCCACCATTACACTGATACAAAAGCCAGACAAAGATACTACAAAAAAGAAAAGAAAATTACAGGCCAATATTTCTGATGAATATACATAGAAATATCTTTAATATATATTAGCAAACAATTCAATAATATATAAAAAGGATCACATGTGCTTAGTTGCTCGGTCATGTCTGATTCTTTGTGACCCCATGGACTCTAGCCCACCAGGCTCCTCTGTCCATGGGATTTCCCAGGCAAAAATACTGGAACAAAAGGATCATACACCATGATTAAGTGAGATTTATTTGAGGGATGCAAAGATGACTTAATATCTGCAGATCAATCAGTGTGATACACTGCATTGACAAAAGAAAGGATAAAATCATATGATCATCTCAATAGGCACAAAGCATTTGACAAAATTCAGCATCCATTCATGATTAAAACTCATCAAAGTTGGTGTAGAGGGACAATATCTCAATATAATAAAGTCTGTTTATGACAAATCTACAGCTCATACCATATTCCACAGTGAAAAGCAGAAAGCTTTTCCTCTAAAATCATGAGCAAGACAAGATGCCCTCTCTCACCACTTCTATTTAACATAGTATTAGAAGTCCTAAGCATAGCAATCAAATAAGAAAAAGAAATAAGGTATATCCAAAATAGAAGCAAAGAAGTAAAACTGTCACTATTTGCAGATTACACGATACGAAACATAGAAACCGCTGAAGTCTCCACCAGAAAACTATTAGAACTAATGAATGAAATCATTACAGGATTGTTGCAGGATATAAGATTAATATACAGAAATTTGTTGCCTTTTGATTTCTCCATCAAATCTGAATGAGAGCCTTGCTGGGTGGAGTATTATTGGTTGTAGATTTTTTCCTTCCATCACTTTAAAATATCATGACAGTCCTTTCTGGCATCCAGAGTTTCTGCTGAAAAATCAACTGATAGCCTTATGGGAGTTCCCCTGTATTTTATTGCCTTTCCCTTGCTGCTTTTGATATCCTCTCTTTATCTTTAATTTTTGTCATTTTAGTTACAGTCTGTCTTGGTGTGTTCTTCATGGGTTAACCCTGTATGGGATTCTCTGCATTTCCTGGATTTGAGTGACTGCTTCCTTTCCCAGGTTAGGGATGTTTTCAACTATTGTTTCTTCAAATATTTGGAGGGGACCCTTTCTCTTCTCCTCTGGAACTCCTATAATGTGAATATTAGTGAGCTTGATGTTTTTCCAGAGGTCTCTTAAACTATCCTCATTTCTTTTCATTCTTCTTCCTGTTCAAGGGTAGCGATTTTCTCTACTCTGTTTTCCAACTCACTCATCCGTTCTGAAGCATTTGTCTACTATGGATTCCTTCTAGAGTGTTTTTGATTTCAGTTATTGTGTTCTTCATCTCTGATTTTTCTTTTTCTTTTTCAACTCTCTGTTAAAATCTTCTTACTCCTCAGTCTGTGTATCCACTCTCCTCCTGAGTTCTTTGATCATCTTTATGATCATTGCTCTGAACACTTTCCAGGGTAGATTGCCTAGCTCCCCTTCACTTAGTTCTTTTTCTATGGCTTTGTCTTGTTCATTCATCTGGAACACATTGTTCTGCTGCCCCTTTTTGTCCAAGTTTCTGTGTGTATTTTTATGTGTGTGGTAGGTTAGTTACTTGCATTTCTTGACCTTGGAGAAGTGGTCTTCTGTACTAAGTGTTCTAGGTGTCATAGCAATGCATTTTTCTCTTATTGTGAAAGCTATACACTCTGGGAGTTCCCCCTAAGAGGGCCGTGTGGGTTCTTCTGTTGCAGTAGGCAGACAGTATGAGTTGTCTGATAGGCTTGGTGGCCCCTAGTCTGGTTGGTTGCCAGGCTCTGCCTGCTGTCTCTAATTCCCCCAATCCTGTGGGGCTCCTGTAGAAAAACCCCACTGTCAAAGCCAAATGCTCTTGGGGCTTATCTTCCCATTACCATATCCCTGGGCTGAGAGCGTGATGTGGGGCTCAGAACTCTCATGCCTATGGGAGAACCTCTGGAATATAATTCTTCTCCAGTTTGTGGGTCACCCACCCAACAGGATATGGGATTTGATTATATCACATGTCTGCCATCCCATTTTGGTTCCTTCTTTATGTCTTGTTGTATAAGATCTTTTCTGGCACATTCCAGTCTTCTTCATCAGTGGTTACTCTGAAGATAGTTGTGATTTTGGTGTGCTCATGAGAGAAAGTGAGCTCAGGGTTTTTATACTCTGCTATCTTGGCTGCTCTTCCTACACTGTTTTATAAGCTACTTTTTTTCTCTTAATATTTGGTAAACTTTAAATATCTTTTTACAACATAGTTTTCAATGATGTACTACAATTCTATGGAGCATACCCCTGTAGCAATGAACTCACTTAGCACCCAGACCTTGGTTCCCATTGCCGTACTCTAATAAAGAAATGAGGGCTCCTTGGATAAATGGCTAATTTTAAGATCATGGTAAGAAAGGCATAAGATGAGCCTAGAGCATCTTATTATGTCAGAATGTAAGAGAATACTAAAGAAAGGAAGGAAGAAGGAAGGAAGGAGAAAAAGAAAGGAAAGAAAAAAGTCCACAATGCCAAAAGGGTACTGGAGCCAGCTGAAGTAGCTCCCAATGGCCAAAGATGAAAGGGTTTGAGCAACAAAATATGGTATTCAATTATAACTATATATATAGTTATGTATATCTATTCCATAAATCTCTGCTGATAAAAATAGATTGGATAAATAGATAAATGTAAGAGAAGAAACAAATCTCCTGTGCAGAAGAATTCCAATAATTTAGTAGGTATTCAGCCCCACAAGGAGGTAGAACACAACTACCAATTCCTTAAGTGTGGGCCACACATAGTGATTTTCTTTCAAAGAGGGCAGCATAAAAGGAGAGCAAAAAAAAAAAAAAATAGAGAGATGATCAAGGCTAACACCAATGGCAGTAAGTCAGGGTGACAGTGTACATTCTTCATATGATGTGATGAGACCAACACATTAGCTCTGTGTTCTTTTTCCAAAAAAAGACATAAGACCAAACAACACAATGAGGGAAAAATCAGACAAATCTAAATTGAAAGACATTCTATTGATACAACATACCTGACTGGTACGTCTCAAAATTCTCAAGGTCACTGAAAACAAGGAAAGTCGGGGTTAGGGTTAGGGTTAGGGTTAGGGTTTAGGGTTTAGGGTTAGGGTAGGAGACGTGTCAAGAGTGTCTCAGATGGGATCCTATTTCTATTAGGACGTTAGGTAAAAACTAAAGAAATGAATAAAACATGGACCTTAGTTAATATTATTTAATTAATTGCAAAAATATAAGATAAAAAATAAAATATAAGATAATCATAATGAGGAGCTGGGTGTAGGATATATAGAATTCTATACTAGTTTCACAATGACACTGTAAGCCTAAATTTTAAATCTTTAACAGTTCAAAATTTTATTTTAAAATATTTTAAGATATTTTTAAAATGACACAAAACGTGCATCATATTTAACAATATGATTGGTCATTTAAGTAGTTTCTAAATTTTTGTTTTTGAACACATTTATGATGAACACCTTTATGATTAAACCCTTGAACACATATGTTATAATTTCCTTTAGGATAAGTTTGTAGAAGTGAAATTGGAGGATAACAAGTGTGCATATTATAATAGTATTAAGGATTTTGATTCAGAATACATAATGAGGCACTTTCAGCTGCAGACTAACTAAACTTCAAATAACCATCATGAGGAGAGATGGTCAGATTTGGAAGGGACTGTTGTTAGATATTTTTCCTGTCCAAGTCAGTCACATCAAACACTAGGCATTCAGGGTTTTTCTTGCTTGCTTGTGTGTCTTCATCTTTGCAACAGATGAATGAGCCTATTAAGGTTCCAGCCTCCATCATAAGGCTACACTTCCCCATATTGAGTTTAACCAGCCCAATATTAAAAAACGAAAGTAGAAAAAGAAATGCTGATCTCCAGATATCCAGAGGACATGAACAGAGCCTTCCCGGACTTTACTAGGCCATCAGACTAAGAAGACTATTTTAGTGGTTCTAAATATGAGACCCATATTCTGTGATTCTCAAACTGTGGCCTATGGAACCAGCAGCATCAGCATCAATGAGAAACCTGTTAGAAAGGCAGATTCTCAGGCCCCACCCTCACTCTACTGAATTGGAAGTTCTAGGGTTAGTTCCAGCATTATGCGGGTTGTGGGTTTTTTTTTTTTTTTTTTTTTTTTGAGAGGTATATACACTTGAAATTTTTAAAAGCTTTCAGTTCAGTTCAGTCGCTCAATTGTGTCTGACTCTTTGCGAAACCATGGACTGCAGCATGCCAGGCTTCCCTGTCCAACTCCCAGAGCTTGCTCAAATGTATGTCCATTTAGTTGGTGATGCCATTCAACCATCTCATCCTCTGTTATCCCCTTCTCCTCATGCCTTCAATCTTTGCCAGCATCAGGTTTTCTTCCAATGAGTCTGTTCTTCGCATCAGATGGCCAAAATATTGGAGTTTCAGCTTCAGCATCAGTTCTTCCAATGAATATTCAGCACTGATTTCCTTTAGGATGGACTGCTTTGATCTCCTTGCAGTCCAAGGGACTCTTAAGAGTCTTCTCCAACACCACAGTTCAAAAGCATCAATTCTTCAGTGCTCAGCCTTCTTACAGTCCAACTCTCACATCCAAACATGACTACTGGAAAAACCATAGCTTTAACTAGACGGACCTTTGTCAGCAAACTAATGTCTCTGCTTTTTAATATGCTGTCTTGGTTGGTTGTAGCTTTTCTTCCAAAGAGCAAGTGTCTTTTAATTTCATGACTGCAGTCACTATCTGCAGTGGCTTTGGAGTCCAAGAAAATAAAGCCTCTCACTGTTTCCATTGTTTCCCCATCTATTTGCCATGAAGTGATGGGACTGGATGCCATGATCTTAGTTTTTTGAATGTTGAGTTTTAAGCCAGCTTTTTCCTTCTCCTCATTCACTTTCATCAAGAGGCTTTATTAAGATAAACTTCACATATCACAAAATTAACTAATTTAAAGGATACAATTCAACAGTTTTTAGTTTTGTGCCACCATCACCACAATCAATTTAAAAGCGTTCATTATCTCAAAATGAGACCCTGTATGCTTTGGCTATACTCTCCTATCCACCTAGCTGCACACAACCACTGCTTTCTCTTTTTCTGCCTTTATAGATTTGCCTATTTGTATAAGTGGAAACATAAATAGTATGAAGCCTTTTGTGTCTGGTTTATTTCACTTAGCATAATGTTTGCAAGCCCATCCATGTTGTAGCGTGTATCAGTACTTCATTCCTTCTTATGGTCAAATAATATTCCATTATGGGCATATAGCACAGTCTGTTTATCTGTTCATGAGCTGACGGTCATTTGGGTTGTTTCCACCTTTCAGCTATTGTGACTAGTGCTGCCATGGACATTCCTGCGCAATCTGTGTTTTCACAAGCCCTTCAGGCGATTCCAGTGCATGCTAGTTTTTGAGAACCATTATTGTTGTTGAGGGGGAACAAGAACTAATTCAAGACAGTTATTTTTCATAAATAGAGAGCACCATTTATCCTTTAGGTCATAAGTCAAGGTGGAAAAGGAAGAACCTAGGCAGTGGGATTCAATGGTGTGTGCCCACCCAGGATGCTGCCATGCAGGGAAAGGTGGGGCTGAGATGGCTGAAAGAAAGGAAGCCCTGGTTAAAATGGAATTGCTCACTTTTTGAGCATGAGGCCTCCCTCACTTCTTTACCAGTGTGTCATTATGTTCTGAAGGTCCCCCAGGCTCTTGAGTATTGAAGCTTCACTTCAGAAGGTTCACTGACACCTTGAGTTTCAATAGTTCTCGAAATTCTACAAAGCTTTTCTCTCTACACCATCTTTATCTTCACACTGTCAGTATCCTCAGGTGAGTCAAGTAATTCCATTTTACAGATAAGGTCACTGAGGCGTAGTGAGAGGAAATGACCTGCCTGAAGTCATAGAGCAGGATGCGATAAAGTGGGGACCAGCCTCAGTTCACTGATTCCTCTATTCACTCCAACAGTGGTCCTCAGCCCTCGCTACACATTGAAATTACTGGAGGGTCTTTTTAAAAACACTGTTTAGGCTTCACACTCAGAGATTTGGTTTGATTGGTCTAAGGTGGGACTTAGACACTGAGATTTTTCAAAGGCTTCCTGGGAGATTTTTTTCTGATTTGCTTTCTTCTTCTTTTTTTTTTTTTTTTTTTTTTTTACTTTTCCTTTTGAAATGACTTTAGACTTACAACAACAAAAAAAAGATGTAAAATAGTACAAAGAAGTCCCATACATCCTTCCCCCAGCTTTCCCAAATGTTAAGGTCTTACATAAGCACCATGTAATTATCAAAGCCAGATAATAACACTGGAACATTACTATTCACTAATCTATAGACCTTGACCAAATTTCATCAATTGCAATTTTGGTTAATTTGAGTTGCTCCATCTCCTTGGTGGCCTTTAATCTTTTCCAGGCGATTTTAATGTGCATTCAGGGTGAGAGCTGCTAGAAGGACAGTGGAGTCCTGCAGTTGGTTTTCTAAATGTAGACTGTACGATGTACTTCCCCCCATTCTCTGACATGTAAGAGCTGTGTCTGAAAATCCACTGTATTTCTAAGCTATTGTTATGCTGCTGATGGGATGAATCATTTGAAGACTTCTATTTCTTCTGAAGTGTCAGTTGTTATATCTGCCAGGAGGAGAAATGAGGCTGGTTATATTCACAGCAAGGTCACCGGCACCCAGGTGAAAATGGAAAATGGTGCATTGGAGAAGGGAGAGTTAAAGAGCCTTACTCACAACTTAGTGATCTGGGTCTTTGCTGAACAGAATGGCCTTCTTTGGATGTAAATGTCTTGAATGTAATTTAGATTTTAATTAGAGATGTACTGGACCTTAATGTGGAAGTATTTATATAGGGAGGCCAAAGATGCTAAACTGAAAACCTTGCATTTCTTACAGATGGTCTGTTAAATTAAAAACTGTCTCTCAACCTCTAGTCTTGACCTTGCCGTTGCAAAGATGACTCATCGAAGCATTAGCCTGTCAGTTATCCTGAGTGATTGGCTGGGTGCTCCAGCTGGATGTATCACCCGACAACTTATTAAGCTGGGTAATTTATAAGGGCTTTTATTTTTATTTTCTCCTAAGGTAGTTGAATTATCTTTATCCAATTTGAATTTTCAACCTCATCTACTTATTATCTTCTGCTCTCAATGAAAACAAACCTGTGTGTCTCTGCTGTGTGCAAATTAGCCTGGTTCCCAAGGCCCCGAGGCTTAATAGAAACCTGTCTATGAGTAAGTAAAAATGTTATTAAATTCAAAGCCACATCACCAGCACTGGATTCCTCTAGGCTACAGATGTTCACTGTCAGCAAATACTTCCTCTGTGAGACACCAGCTTGGGAGCATTTGAACCCAAAGGTATTACATGTGTGTTTATATCAGAAGTTGTATACACAGACACATCCATGCTTTACATTCCCAGAGGAAGCAGCTGGCTGCCGGGATCATAGCCTTGTGGGTCCCTGCCCAGGACACTCTCTCACAAAGGGAACACAGTGGGCTTTTAAACAGAAGTCTTTGGCCAAGAATGCCCTCTCCCTGCACTTCTCACCCCTTCTTTTCCTGCACTGTTACCACCTCCTCTTAGAGTCTTTCCTTGGTTTCCTCCCCCAACCTGAGCTAAAAGTCTTTTCTATATACTTGCACAGTGGCCAGCGCTTATCTTATGCTGTAGTTAAGTTTGCTTGTCTGGGGTCTCCATATTCTAGCACCCAGCCCAGTGCCTGCTCCACAGTAAATGCCTAAGACAGGCTTGTGTGTTTGGTGGGAGACCCAAGAGGGAGGGGATGTATGTTTACATATAGCGGATTGGCTTTATTGTACAGCAGAAACCCACACAACATTGTAAAGCAATTTTATTCCAGTTTTAAAAAATGACGAATCACAGCTCCTTATTCAGCCTAACGACCTCCAAGCCCTACAGTAGCCATTTGCTTCCGTGTCAGCTGCCAGCTCTCACGCTTTGCCAGCCAGTTCTTCAGGTGAGAGTCCTGCTCAGATCCGCCCTCTTCCCAGGCAGGGAACAACCCCCGGGTGTTCTGGAAGACAAGGAGGGGCCAGGTGAAAGGAGGGGACTTTTGCAGACCCCACACTGGAGGTTCCCAGCATGGGGTCTGCTCTTCATTCCTGGCTTTTCAGATGAACAGGTAATTCATGGTGGACATAGTCCAGGCCCTTTTAAGGTTGCAAAGACTCAAGACTGGAGTTTCTTACTGAGGAAGGCTCCTGCTGCCTTACAATCCTTCTCTGCCTCCTCTCTGTAACCGCCCCCATACTTGCCGGCCAGGACTTGGTGGAGTGCTTCAAACTTCAGCCTGGCTGTCTGGGTTGCTCAAGTTTCCTTTCCTCTCTTCCCTGTTAGAATGCATATCCATATAGGAAGGTCTTTCTGGTTCCTCTAGCCCCATCCTCACTGAACCTTCTGAGTAAAGAGACCTGTCCTCCTCCCACCATGTGGAAAGCTCAGCCTTGCAGGGACCTCCGCCTGGTCACACTCCTGACCCCGGCTGACCAGACCAGGGATGAGGCCCAGCCTAACACCAGCAAACTCTGACTGGCTGATAGGAGAGGGAAGATAAATAGCTGGTCAGCAAGAGTCTCTTGCAGGGAGTTTGAATGAGGGAGCGTGGAACTGGGTGGGTAAGTCCCAAGACCCATCAGCAGTGGGACCTGGAAGGGGCCCAGCAGCACAGCCGCAGGCAGAGGAGGAGCCACTGTGCTTTACTTTCCTTCAGCATCGCATCTTGTCTAAAGTCCTACACTAAAACGAATCAATTTTTCCCTTTTATTGTTTTCATTTTAACCGAAAAATATATAAATCATTGCCTCTGGTATCACAATTGTGTTCTTCTGAGGCATCTGACAATCTGTAGGTCTTATCTGGAAGGCATCTCTTCAATAGACTGTGTCTCCGGCTGATTAAAGCGGACACTACTTTATTGGGGCAGCTCTGAAGATCTGCTGGAAATGACTCTCTGGTTGGGGGTTCACCATGCTGCTTGTGCTTGTGGTACACAAGTGGGCACACAAGTCAGGTTTACAGGCGATTAAATGAGGCCAAGTGAAAGGAGCACGTTCTTTACTGTCAGAGTGTTGTGGCTGTCTGAGTGCCTCCCAAACCATAGTCATCGACCTTGCTGAGGAGGCAAAGGAAGGAAATATTAGGAATCAATGGGTCCAGCATTGAAAGGGTTAGGAATTGTTTGGTTTAGTATTAAAAGTTGTGATCTCTGGGCTTCAGAATGATTGCAGCTTAGATTGTGTAAAGAAGAAATACAAACAGAAAATCTTCACTGCTGCTGCTGCTGCTGCTAAGTCGCTTCAGTTGTGTCCGACTCTGTGCAACCCCATAGATGGCAGCCCACCAGGCTCCTCTGTCCTTGGGACTCTCCAGGCAAGGACACTGGAGTGGGTTGCCATTTCCTTCTGCAATGCATGCATGCATGCTAAGTCACTTCAGTCATGTCCAACTCTGTGCAACCCTATGGACTGTAGCCTGCCAGGCTCCTCTGTCCATGGGATTCTCTAGGCAAGAATACTGGAATGGGTTGCCATTTGCTACTCCAGAAAATCTTCACTGTCTTGTCTTAAATGAGATAGATATGTGTGCTTGTGTTCACTCAGTCGTATCCTATTCTTTGTGACCCTATGAACTGCAGCCTGCCAGGTTCCTCTGTCCATAAAATTCTCCTGGCAAGAACACTGGAGTGGTTAGCGATTCCCTTCTCCAGGGGATCTTCCCAAGCCAGGGATTGAACCTGTGTCTCTTCCATTCGAAGGCAGATTCTTTACCACTGAGTCATCTGGGAAGTTCCAAATGAAGAGATCCATTAGCATTATGGGACACTGAATAGAGTTTTTTTTAATGCAACTTTGTGACTCTGTGAGCAACTTTAGAGAAAAGCCAACACTTTCAGCAATGGAATAGGTGTTAACTTGGACAGACACAGTCATCTCTCTGTGTCCTGCGACGCCAGCGCATAGGTTTGCCGGGTGGTTAAACTGTGGTGAGACCATGCTCTGCTGTGCCAGTAAATCTTTGCAGAGGTCTGAGAAGAAACCCCTTGGGAGTTTGTATTATGGTTTGATTTTTTTTTTTCCCTCTACATTGGAGAGGGTTATTGAGTTCTCAGAAAATGGAAATTAGCCCTGCTCAAAGAGTCTTAAGAAGCTGCCTCTTAAAAAAATAACAAATTATGGGTTTTCCCTGCCTTCCTCGTCTTTATTCTCTACCAGGGACAGCCACCTGCACCAGTGGGATTGCTGCATGGGTGCCTGGAGGAAGGGGGCTCAGCACCTGCCTGAGGAGGTGCCGTGGCATCAAGAACAGTGAGGGGCATGTGGAGATGAGTATTTTACCACATAAACAACACAGAACAGGATAGCAATAATTAGAAGACTACCTTGATTTAATTTTTTTAACTGTTTCTTGATGACAGTTTGGCAATGTATATCAAAACCTGTAAATTGTGTGTTTCTTTTTCCAGCAATTCCACTTCAGCAATTTATGCCAAAGAAATAAAATATATGGAAGGGTCTTCATTTCAGCCTTATTTCAGGAAAACCTAAAAACAACATATATTTCTAATACCTGGAGAGAGTGAATGAGAAAATTATGGCAGATTCAACAGAATACTATACATCCATTAAAAAATTTCACTGTAAAAATAATTTTGTGATATAAAAATATATTCATAAAATAGTTACATCAAAAGGGACATAAATACAATAATACAAAATTAACTGGTAATTCTATGTCAGAATTATGCATCATTTTTCTTTCCTTCTTCTTGCCTATCTGCATTTTATGATTTTCACCAGCATTTATAATTTTTTCTTTAAAAGAGTAAAGAAAACCAAACTGCTTATGACTATTTGTAAAAAGCAAGAAACTTGTGTCACTTCGTGGTATGTGTAGAAGAGTAATTGCATAAATGGGACGCCCTGGGCTAGAAGAGCTAGAGAGAAGGGAGGAGGGAGGTCAGTGTGTGAGCAGAAACTAAGACGCTATTACAGGAAAACTCCGAGTTAAGGGATGCAAAGAACAAGGGAATTTATTTGTCTTTCGTGTCCAGGGTAAGCACTCCTGGAGGACAGGCGGTGCTGTCCATTTCCTGCAGGGCTGGGCTCCCTCCGTCCTGAGGCTGTGCTTCTCCAGTGCTTTGTCCTTCCTCATGCGCTGGAGGCGCTGCGCACCAGAAGCGGCCCATCACAGTGCGTCCCCCTGGTGGGAGTTTCATCCATGACCTGACCTAACTGCAGATGTGCTGTGGTTGGAATGCCTATGGCTGGCCTCGACTCTTCTCCTGTGAAAAGTGGGCAGAGAGGATTTTGGGGGTCACTGTTAATCTCCACTAGGGGTCTATGAGCTGAGTGTAGGCACAGTGAGCAATGATGCAAGGTCCCCATTGAAGCAATGAAGCAGAGAGGGCAGGTGGAGGAAATGCAAAACATACCCACTGCTGGTATCTCTCAACCAGTGTGTCCTGCTGAAACATTAGATGACGATCTCAACAGTACGTCGATGGATGGTGTGAGGTGTGCTAAGCACTTTTTACGTAATTCCTGATGTGTCAGCCTCACTCCTTTCTCCCCTGCTCAGGGAAGAGCATCAGAATTCAAGGCACTGTGACACTGTTACAAAGCGGCCTCCACAGGCTCTTGCCTGGGCGTCAGCAGCAGCCTGGTAACCCATCTTCTCACCACCCCCAATCCATTATCCACAGCCAGATTTCTAAAATGAAGTAAAACAAGCACCTCATTTCCCTCTTACAGCCTCTTCAGAGGCTTTCTAGTGTTCTTAAGATAAGGTTTAAAGCCTTTGCCTTGATTTGCAACGTCCTCTGCAGTCTGGCCCCTGCCTACTCCGTAGCGCTGGGGCCTTGCTGATCTCCGGCCACATTGGTTGTATCATTCTTGAGTATAAAGAAGCTTTCTCTCCCACCTCAGGGCCTTTACACGTGCTATTCTCCCTGCCTAGAGTCATCTTGCTCTTTTCCTGGACAGCTCCTCCTCATCCTTCAATCTGTGAGTAAGCATCACTTCCTCAACAGGACTGCCTGTCTCCCCAAACCAGTCAACACCCCTGGGCTGTATATTTCACCCCACACACACTTTCAGAACTCCTATAAAACATGAAACCTACTTACGTAATAATGCCTTCCTCACTCAACAGTAGTGAACCCTGTGGACAGGGTCTAAATTTTTCTGTCTTGTTAGATTGTGTTAAATGGGTAAACCACAAGGACTTGGATTCTTTGGGAAGATAGAACCCTTTCAAATGAAGAGATTTAGAGTCAGGTGGGAGTTAACTTAGGAAGGGCAGGCACATAAGGAGAGAGGATTTGCATGAAGAATGTGAAAAGGTGAGCAAAGCAGTCACTAACCTTGAGGGAGAAACCTGAGTTTTAGGTATTGAAGAAGCCAAAATAGGTAAGAATTAGATATTTCAGAAGGTGCAAAAAGTACATGTGTCTGACCTTGTCTTCAGAGCATTCCTGGCCTCTGGGATATATTTGTATGCAGCTGTCATTTCCTATTTATAAATGAGCCTGGAAGGATTGTAGGTGGGGAGACGGGCGGAAGGCCAATGGTGAGCCTATGCCGGAGTGGGGGAGAAGAGGGGAAAGAATGAAAGGCAGTGTCCACTACCCTGTATTTTGTACATCAGCTTAGCAAATAGTTTTGACAGCTTACCAACGCGCCAGGCACTGTGCTGGACACTTCTGCGGGCGGGAGGAAGGTTATAAGAGATAGAGCATTGAAAACTCAAGGTCTGTGAATACACAGAAGAAAAGAGAATTTTCCTGGGCCATGTGAGAGAGCATGGCTTCCTCAACAAGACCACCTGTCTCCCCAAACCAGTCGACACCCCTGGGCTGAATATTTTCACACCCCTCACACTTTCAGAACTCCTATGAAACATGAAACCTACTTATGTAATAATGCCTTCCTCACTCAACAGTAGTGAACCCTGAGGACAGGGTCTAAATCATGTTAGACTCTGTGTTAAATGGGTAAATCACAAAACATTTGGGTTCTTTGGGATGATAGAAGCCTTTCGAATGAAGAGATTTACAATCAGGTGGGAGTTAACTCGGGGATTGACTACTCTAAAGCCTTTGACTGTGTGGATCACAACAAACTGTGGAAAATTCTTCAAAAGATGGAAATACTAGACCTCCTTACCTGCCTCCTAAGAAACCTGTATGCAGGTCAAGAAGCAATTATTTAGAACTGAACATGGAACAACAAACTGGTTCCCAAACTGGGAAAGGAGTACATCAAGGCAGTATATTGTCACCCTGCTTATTTAATTTATATGCAAAGTACATCATGTGAAGCCCAAGTTAGAATTAAGATTGCTGGGAGAAATATCAATAACCTCAGATATGCATATAACACCACCTTTATGAAAGAAAGCAAAGAGGAACTAAAGAGCCTCTTGATAAAGGTGAAAGATGAAAGTGAAAAAACTGGCTTAAAATTCAACATTCAAAAACCTAAGATCATGGCATCCAGTCCCAATCACTTCATGGCAAGTAGATGGAGACACAATGGAAACAGTGACAGACTTTATTTTCTTGGGCTCCAAGATCACTGCAGATGGTGACTGCAACCATGTAATTAAAAGATGCTTGCTTTTTGAAAGAAAAGCTATGACAAACCTAGACAGCATATTAAAAAACCAGAGACATTCCTTTGCTGACAAAGGTCCATCTAGTCAAAGCTGTGGTTTTTTCAGTAGTCATGTATGGATTTGAGAGTTGGACCATAAAGAAAGCTGAGCACTGAAGAACGGATGCTTTTTAACTGTGGTGTTGGGGAAGACTTTTGAGAGGCCCTTGGACTGTAAGGAGATCCAACCAGTCCATCCTAAAGGAAATGAGTCCTGAGTGTTCATTGGAAGGATTGATGATGAAGCTGAAGATATAATACTTTGGCCACCTGATGGGAAGAACTGACGCATTTGAAAAGACCCTGATGCTAGGAAAGATTGAAGGCAAAAGAAAGGGATGACAGAGGATGAGATGGTTGGATGGCATCACCAACTCAATTTACATAAGTTTGAGTAAGCTCTGGGAGTTGGCGATGGACAGGGAGGCCTGGCATGCTGCAGTCCATGGGGTCACAAAGAGTCAGACACAACTGAGCAACTGAACTGAACTGATGTGAGAGAAAATGTCACTGAATGGCTGAATTTGAGCTGGGTGGACTTTAAAGAAAAACGGAAATTTTCCACTCAAAAAATGGGGGAAAATGGTATTCCAGGAAAAGGATAACTTGAGTTTAATAAATCTCAGAGTACTTGGGCAATGGTGAGAAATTAGAGTACACCGTGGATCAGGAACCAAGGCTGAAAAGCAGCAATAATAATACTAATAGCCAACACTTGGCAGACACTTCTTGTGTGCTAGATACCGCTTAAGTGCTTTACTCCATTATCTCAGCCTATAAATGGCAGAGTCAGGGTTTGAGCCAAGGCATTCCGACTCCAGAACCCATACACTTGTAAGCACAGGGCTATTCCACATTGTCAAGGAGACTGAATGCCATGCTAAGCTCCCGAGAGGGGATGAGGGCTTGGGAAAGATTTTATCATTTGGAAAATAACCCATGCAGACTGTGCTTTAGAAAATCCATTCTGAAAGCTGTGTGCAGACTGGATGTGTAAGATATCATGAGAGGCAAAAAACATGGGACTCTGCCCACCATCAGGAAATGAAGAGTCTGCTTAACAAGCAGAACTCATGTATGAGCCAATAAAATGCTAGAGCTGTTGCCGTGGGTGAAAATATGAATTCTAAAAGGGCTTGGAGGCAGCAGAGCTAACCTGGGCAGATGGAAGGCATCCATTTTAACTTGAAAGAAGGTTGAGTTGGTATGTTCAAGTTGAGATTTTCTTTGCCTCTTGGCAGTGAAATGAATTTGTATTTGTCCCCAAATATACTGACTGTGTCCTCCTTAAAATTCATGTTCCACCCAAACTTCACAGAGTATGACCTTATTTGGAAATAAGGTCTTACAGATGTAATCTGTTAAAATGAGGTCAGTCTGGAGTAAAGTAAAAATAAACCCTAAATGCTATATGACTGGTGTCCTTATAAGAAGAGGAAAAGAAACAAAGAGATCGACACGGACACACAGGGAGAAGGCCATATGAAGGTAGAGACCGAGATTGGAATGAGGCATCCACAAGCCAAGGAATGTTAAGGGTTGCTGGCTACCACCAGCAGCTACAAGAGACCAGGAGAGATCTCACCTGGAACCTTCACAAGGAGAGTGGCTCTGCCTGCCTACACCTTAATTTTGGACTTCCAGCCTCCAGAAGAGTGAGGGAATACATTTCTATTATTTTAACCTGCAAAGTTTGTGGTAATCTGTTATAGCAACCCTAAGAAACCTTCAGGGAGTCTGAGAAATCAGAGCCAATGTCCTCTCCACCTACCAGAGTCCACAGTCATATTGCTGAGGTTAACCAGACCATCAACACACATCAGGGTCATGGACTCCGAATTTCAAGTCCCACCCATCGCCCCCCACCCCCCAACAACACCACTTATTTACTGGGTGACCTTAGACAAGCTACTCATTGCCACATGCCTCGGATTTCTTGCCTATAAGATGTGGTTAATATTAGTTCCTGTCTTACAGGGTGGCTTTGAAGATGAAGTGAGTTGTACATCAGCATTTAGAGCAGTGGTTCTGTTATCCTTATTGTCACCAATGACATTATTCACTTGGGTTTGGGATGGGGAAAAAGACACCCTACACCTTCAACACTTGTCTCCCCCTGCTCTAAGCAAGTATGCCCCTGCCTCTGTGCAGTGGGTAGTGAAAGTTCAACATGCGTATTGCTGTGAAATCTGCTTTGGTGATGAGGGTGACCGGGACTCAAGCACAAATGAACAGGGCACAAGGCTGATTAAATACATCTGTGATTCAGATAGTGTGGTGTCCCAAGTGCTACACTCCAGGCCTGCTGTGAGGCTGTTTGCTTCACAAAACATAGTGCAAGTTCCAAGCAATGCTGAGAGGCTGCACCTGTTGGATCCCAGGAATCACACCTCCAGGTCCCACAAGCCCTGTTTCAAATGCAAGGGCCTGGGAAGAGTTCCCAAAGCATCACGTGGAGTCTCTCGTTCCCAGACCTGGCCCAGCCTACTGGTCATCAGATAGCAACCACTGAGCACACCAACCCTGGGGCTCATGCTGGCGGTGGAAACACTTGAGAAGAAATTGAAGTGCTCTGTGGGATTCTTACCACACTAGCCTGCCTGGGTTACTTAGTAACTCTTGACTTCTCAAGATCCAGGCTTCTCTAGATCTGGGGAGGCAGTCATTCCTTCCACTCCCATGGGTTCTGGCTTATGGAATATAAACACAAAGAACTGAGCTGAATGGGGGTCAATACCTCACCTTTATTTCCCAAAGGAAAGGCTCCCCACTAAACTGTAGATGTTGTTGTTCCAGCTCTAAGTTGGGTCCGACTCTTTGTAACCTCATGGACTGCAGCCTTCACTGTAGATTTGAGGTCAAAATGAGTCTTTTGCCCTTTTTCCTGCCTTTGAATCAGGCGGATCTCCCCATTGTGGTCAAGATGGCTGCAAACCATTGGCCCCTTCTCCCATCACATGTAGGATCTATGGCTCCTGTTCTTGAATCTGGTAGAATCTTTGATGAACTGAATATGGGTCAATGTGATACTGGGCCAGTTTCCCCTCTTTCTTCTCCCGGTCTTCTGGAACACTCACTCTTAGAGCCCTGAGTGGCATGTAAGATGTCCAGCTACCCTGCTGGAGGGACCACACAGTGAGGCTCTGAGACTCCATGGAGAGGAAGAGGTGCCAGCTGAAGCCAGCCTTCCAACCATCCCCATCATGGTGCCAGGCACCTGAATGAAGCTGTCTGGGGATCTCCAACCCAGCCCAGCCATTAGTTGAATATGACGGAGTAACCGTGGTCATTGCCACAGGAAGCAGAACTGCCCAGTCAAATCCCTAATCTATAAAACTGTGATATATGATGGAATGGCTGTTGTTTTCAGTCACTAAGCTTTGGTTCTCAGCAAGAGATCATCAGAACACTCAGCCAGTCCCAGATGGAGATGCTGGATGCTGACGGCAGAGGACAGGTAGGCAGTACAAGCAAGCACCCTCTTGTTGTGATGCACAAAATGAGCCCCCAGGGAGCTGAGTTTGAACTCCTGAGCCGGGAGTTCAAAAGTGAGAGGGCAGTGATGAGCCTGAGGCTTTATGGGCTTGGCCCTGCCCCTGGTGTGCGGACCCAGCGGGTATCAGCCTCCTACCCTTTTCACTGAGCGGATAAACCCCTCTCTGAAGGACTTCTTGAGAGGGTGGAAGTGTTTGCAGATGGTTCTTCTTGTGATAAAACCTGAGAATAGAAGAGTAAATATCATATGCTAACTGAAAAAAAGCAGAAACTAATTATCGTGTTTGACTTCACAAGGCAAAGACATGCTTGGGACTAGTGAGGTAGAATCTGGCAAAATCCTGGATTTCCCCTCCCCAATCTGTCTTTAACCCAGAGCAGACCAGGTGCTATTATATGCTTTCTTGGCACTTTTTATTTCTTCCTGGGAACTCTTTTCAACATTTTAATTTATCATTCATAGGATTATCTGTTTAATGTCTGTGCCACCCTACCCTGAAACTCCATGATGACAAAGCATTTTTCTCCTCTGAGCCCCAGGGCCCATCACAGTGTCTTGCTCACCACAGATGCCCAGAAAAGTATTTACTGAAATGCATAAATAAATAAGATGTCCCTAGTATTTAGCTTATAAGCTCTAATTTTACTTACTTCTCTGGGCTCATCCTATGAGCCAGCACCTCAGCCCTCCTCCTTCCAAGTTGGATGTATGACCCTAAGCAAGCCACCTAACAGACTGAAACCAGCCTTCTGTAAACAAGCATGATCTCTGCTCTACCAGCCTCATCTGGCAGTTGTGGAAACTTGATCAGAAAATGAGGCCAAGATTTTCATAAAGCTCTCCTTTAAACCAATAGCAGTGGAAATATATTCTCAGGACTGAAATAAAACACACCCTTTGTCCACGGCTCAGAACTTTTTTTAAAAACAGGTTTATTGACATAAAATTCACAATTTAAAAGCTTCAATTCAATGATGTTTTTTAGTATGTTCACGGTGTTGTATAACTATCACCACAATCAGTTTTTGAACATTTTCATCTCCCATCGCAAAGAAACCTCATACCCATAAATAGTTACTCTCCATTTCCCCTCTGATCCCTCAGGTCTAGACAAATACTAATCTACTTTCCGCCTCTATAAATTTGCCATTTCGTCACATTTCATGTACATGGAATTATAAAATGTGACATTTGTGCCTGGCTTTCCTTCATTTAACACAATGCTTTCAAGGTTCATCCATGTTGTACTAAATAATATTTTGTTGTATGCATATGCCATTGGTTGATGTACATATCAACTGTTTCCACTTTTGGCTATTATGAATACCATTGCTATGAACAGCTGTCTACAAGTTTTGATGTAGATCTGTGTTTTCATTTCTCTTGAGAATATACCTAGGAGTAGAACTGCCGGGTCATAATGTAACTCCATGTATACCATCACTACTATGGAATTCGCTGATTTGGGAATAGAAAAATGAGGCTGTTCTGAGTGGCAGGTGCAAGCGCCCACATGTCTGCACGCATGTGTGGGTGTGTTATGCACGTGTACAGGAGCAATGCCGCTGAGCTGGGTGGAGCAAATTGTGAATATAATTTTGTATTCAAAGTGATTCTAGGCCAGTCAGTCCCCTGTGGCCTTGAAATTTCTGCCTCTCTGCTCCCTTGTTTGGATGCTGTCCCTATGGGACGATGGTCCTAAGAAGTTCCTCCATCAATGGTGCGTGTGTGCTCAGTCACTCACTCGTGTCTGACTCTTTGTGAGCCCATGGACTGTAGCCCGCCAGGCTCCTCTGTCCATGCATTTTTCCAAGCAAGTATACTGGAGTGCATCGCCATTCCCTACTCCAGGGGATCTTCCCGACCCAGGGACTGAATCCACGTCTCTTGCATCTCTTGCACTGGCAGGCAGATTCTTTACCCCTGAGCCACCTGGGAAGCACCCCCTCCATCAATTAGAAGACTGAAAAATTTAATGAAAACATTGTAAACGAATCAGTTACATGAAATTGACAATATAGAGTATTGTAAATATAATTGGTTGTCATTGTATGCTATGCACATTTTAGATCTGTACAATTTATGATCAATATATGGATATATACATGTGTACACATCCCCCCTCCCCCCCCGACCCCACCAAGAACCATTGTTAAACATTTACCAATACGTCTGTCAGTGTTTAACTGAACTCAGAGCTCTGGCAGAAAGGGAAGATGAGTTTTTAAATTCCTGAGCAAGACCAGGAAATGGCCAACTGCAGACTGGAGTCTTTCCACAGACCTTTGCCCTGCCCTTCAGTAGCAGTCTCTCACACCTTCTTTCAGGGTCTGCTTCTTCTGGGCTTGATATCTCCCCAGTAACTCTGAATCCCCTCACTGTTTTAAGGCAGCCCCATTGGAGTCACCTCTTGATAATACCCTGAATTGATCCCAGAACAGGAGAGGCCTGATTTCCTATGTTAGAGCCCCATATCCTGCCTCCTAGAAGGTGTCCATGACAAACACCCATCAGGATGACTCCAGTGTGCTTCTCTGCTGGCAAAACCAGCCCTTTGAGGAAGAATGATCACTGGCAGGCACCAGAAAGATATTTTTGAGTTTCTAAGCTTTGATTGCACAAGCTTTCTTTGAGTTGCCTCTTATTACAAGCGCAGATGCCAAGAGCCTGCTGATGTCACTGGAGTCAGCTGTTGTGTTTGGGGCAGGTGACTCTTGACTTGAGGGATGTTAGTTTCCAGTGATGAGAGTCTCTGATAAAACTCTTAGCAGTTTTGCAAGCCACTTCTGTAGGGCTTATTCAGTACTGCATGATCTAGTGTTCTTGTTGTTGTTTTTAAAGGGCTCAGACTTCAGTTCACCTGTTCATTTTTCCTTTAAACAAGTGTGTTTTGGAAGGACACTGGCTCAGTGACATTTCTGCCTGTACTAGCAGGGCCTCCGGCCCTCAGGCAGGAGCTCTGTTCCTCTCTGTCCCTCCTGCCTGCTGCCTCCTTGAGGTGCCTGTCTGTAAGCCAACTAATAACTCAGAGGGAACTCTATGGCCTTAGCCTGGGAGACCCCAGGGGACCAGAGTATTGCAAAAAGAAGAAGAAGACAAGAAACTACATGTTTTCTCTCTGATCCCAGGCTCGACAGTGTTCACTCATTCTGCTTCCAGCTCCCCAGAGCTATTAGATCATTGTCTGTGATCCTGATACTTCTGGAAGAATAAAGGTCTTTGCCTGCCACCTGACACTGGGTTTCCTTCCTATTCAATGTCCTTGGTCCCTGCACCCCACAGATGGGCCTGAGTGTTGAAATGTCAAGTCTTCAGAGAAAGAAGTTTCGCAGTAACAATTTTGAAAGAGAAAACCCTATTACCAGATGTACAAAGATTTTTGCAGAACTGGTAAGATTCATTTAATGATTAGTGCCATAAAAATCAGCATATTGATCTCTTTTTCAAGGAAATACACTGATCAGGTGCTCACATCATGTCATTTGATCAGTGTTACTGCCCCTGATGAACTGAGAACATTCTCATTGGATACATGCTAACACCCTAATTGATATATTCTATAATTTTCTTCAGGGGATAACTTTTTTTCTTTAATTGGCAAGATCTTCAGAGCAGAAGGTGTGCGATATTTCCCCAAAGTGATTAAAACTGAGACGCATGTGAGATCAACTGGAAAACACCTTTGACTTTTGGATCCAAAGGAGATGCCCCTGACCAGTTCGCCTATGTAGTTCACATGCAATGGAGAAAACCCCAGCAACATGAGATGCTCACAAGTTATGACTATGAGTGGTTTGTTGTGGTTGAGTTACAGTAAATTAGACTCTGGTCCAGTTTCCTAGGCACAGTGTTTTACCAGCCTCCAAGCCGCTACTTTCTCTGCCTAATTTGCTTTCTTGGTGTCACTGGGGAAACTTGGAGCTTTCTAGGATGCAGAAAACTAGGGCAGACCCATTTCCCCTGGAGAATCATCTCTAAACACTGCTGACAGCCTCACCATGCCCTAGTTGTGAAATGTATGACTCGCCTACCTTAAGCTCTCTCTCAGCCCTTCATGCTGTTATTCAAACCTTGCCCAAATATTTGCAGGTGCAGAACAATCCTGAACAAATAATTGTTCACAGAGTTAAACTGTTTGCAGTGTTTAGTAGTCTGCTAGTTTCGGCAATGGCACCCCACTCCAGTACTCTTGCCTAAAGAATCCCATGGACAGACGAGCCTGGTAGGCTGCAGTCTATGGGTTCACTAAGAGTTGGACACAACTGAGCGACTTCACTTTCCCTTTTCACTTTCATGCATTGGAGAAGGAAATGGCAACCCACTCCAGTGTTCTTGCCTGGAAAATCCCAGGGCTGGGGAAGCCTGGTGGGCTGCCATCTATGGGGTTGCACAGAGTCGGACACGACTGAAGCGACTTAGCAGCAGCAGCAGCTTCTCTCATGCATTTTGTGATTTTTAAGTGCAACGAGGAGCAAACATGTATGGGAGGGTGACTACAACAAAGAAGCAGAGCGTATGCCTATAGAACTTTTGGTCTAATCCAGCCCCACTCCCATCATCTCCACCTAGCACCTGATGTGATTATTCCATGCTAAAAATAAAAGGTTATCACAGCTCTTCTGAAGGTGGGAAGCTTTGTGGAAAGAGATTGTTTCCTTCCGATTCCATTCCCAAGTCCTTGAGTACCAGATGGACAAATGCCACCTGATTTTAATGTGTGTGCAGGGTGGGTTGGGGAGGTGAAAGCAAACTCCACTTGTATCCATGGTCAGAGGCAAGGCCAGGGCAGAAGGATTTGCCCAGTTCTGTCACTCCCAAGATCACCTCAAACTGCAGCATAGAAAACAGTCCCTATGGTTAAAAACTCATCTTAGAAAGCTACTGATTTTTGCTCCTTTACAGCCATACTTGGGACTATACTTGGAAAAGAGAGGATTAGAGAATAGTTTACATCTACTTAAAGTCCTTAAATATTTATTCAATTCCTACTCCATACTAAGCAAGGTTTTCCCAGCTATGGACTGTTGGAATGACCTCATAATGAAGTTCTTTGGTAACATCAAGCGCTTACAATCTAGTCCAGGAGTCAAGGTCCAGACATCAAAGTTATGGTAATATAATAATTAGCATACAATAGCAACTTTTAGTGTATCCAGACACAGCTTGTTTTACTGTGCTTTGCTTTATTACAACTTGCAGATACTGTGTTTTATAAGTTGAAGGTTTGTGGCAACCCTGCACTGAGCAAGTCTATTGGTGCAATTTTTCCAACACCATTTACTCACTTCATGTCTCTGTGTCACATTTTGGTAATTCTCACAATAACTCAACTATATTTATCTGGGATCAGTAATCTTCTCTATTACTCTTGCAAAAAGATTATAACTGGCTGAAGGCTCAGATGATAGCATTTTTGGCAACATAATATTATAAAATTTAGTTATGTATATTGTTTCTTAGACATAATGCTATTGCACACTTAATAGGCAACAGAGGAGCCTGCTGGGCTTCTCTGTCCATGGGGATTCTCCAGGCAAGAATCCTGGAGTGGGTTGCCATGCCCACCTTCAGGGCAATCTTCCCAACCCAGGGATGGAACCCAGGTCTTCTGCATTGAAGGCAAATTCTTTACCATTTGAGCCACCAGGACAGCTAATAGGCAATAGTACACTGTAAACATAACTTTTATATTCAGTGGAAAACCAAAAACATTGTGTGAATTACTTTTTTTTAGCATATATATTCTTTGTTATAGTAGCCTGAAACTGAACCTGCAATATCTCCGAGGTATGACTGTAGAATTTTCTCTTATTTCTTCTGCAAGAACTCTCTTAGTTAGGCTGGAATATGCTGGAAAAGTTCGCTGAGGAAAGCAGCTGAAGCAGTTATGCAAATATTCCAAACTGACCTTATAGCTTCTGTTCTGGGAGGAATGAACAAGAAGGCTTGGGTAAAACAGTGAGAAGAGATGGTTGGATTTTCCAGGAAGCCAAAAACTGGGCCCTAAAGGAAGAGCACTTCCCCTATACTCCATCCAAGGAGTGGCAGTGAGGAATGACTGCCCTCAGCACACATGGAAGGGAACACAGAGGTACTGGAGAAATTTTGCCCAGCACATCATCATTTCTCCTAAACGCTCCACTCTGAATGTAAGGATGTCCATGGGCTAGAGGGGATGTGTCTGTGCCTGAAGCACTGTTGGGGCCTCGGATGGCTCACCCTGTATAGCAGTCTCCCCCCGACCCCACCTCTGGCCGTCCTCCCTCTCATATGCATTTCCATGGTTTCAGTTACCAATTGTCAACTGTGCCCTAATAATATTAAATGGAAAACTACAGAAATAAACTATTTTGTATTTTAAATTACATGTCATTCTGAGTAGCATGATGAAATGCCCACTATCTGCTTCATCCTCCGGAGATGTGAATCCTCCCTTTGTCCAGCATGTCCCTTTCATTCATTGCTTAGTAGCCAATTTGGTTGTCAGGTCAACTGTCACAGTATTGCAGTGCTTGTGTTCGTCACCTTTATCGTACTGATAACGGCCCCAAAGCTCGGAGAGTGATGCTGGCAATTTGGATATGCCAAAAAGCAGCTGTAGAGTGCTTCCTTTAAGTGAAAAGATGAAAGTTCTCTACTTAATAAGAAAAAAAAAAATTCTTATGCTGAGGTTGTTAAGGTCTATGGCAATGGCAAACCTTTCCATCCAAGAAATTGTGAAGAAGGAAAAGAAAATTTGTGCTAGGGTTGCTGTTGCATCTCAAATGACAAAAGTTACGGCCACAGGGAGTTCGCTTGTGGCCCAGTCACTGAGAATCTGCCTGCCAATGCAGGGGACTCGGGTTTGATCTCTGGTCCAGGAGGATTCCACATGCCATCGGGCAACTAAGCCCATGTGCCCCAGCTACTGAGCCCGCATGCTGCACCTACTGAAGCCAATGCAGCGGGAGCCCATGCTCCACAGCAAGAGAAGCCACTGCAGTGGGAAGCCTGTGCGCCGCAGTGAAGAGTAGCTCCCCTCATCACAATGAGCGAAAGGCTGTGCACAGCAAGGAAGACCCAGTGCAGCCATAAACAAAAGCTACAGCCACAGTGTGTAATAATTACTTAGTTAAGATGGCATTACATTTGCACAGGAAGATATTTTGAGAGAGAGACTGTGTTCATGTAGCTTTTATTACTTTGTATTGTTATAATTGTTCTATTTTATTTTTAGTAGTTGTTAGCTTCTTCAGTTTGGAGAAGGCAATGGCAACCCAATCCAGTACTCTTGCCTGGAAAATCCCATGGGCAGAGGAGCCTGGTAGGCTGCAGTCCATGGGGTCGTGAAGAGTCAGTCGGACACGACTGAGCAACTTCACTTTCACTTTTCACTTTCATGCATTGGAGAAGGAAATGGCAACCCACTCCAGTGTTCTTGCCTGGAGAATCCCAGGGATGGGGGTTGGAGAAGACTCTTGAGAGTTCCTTGGACTGCAAGGAGAGCCAACCAGTCCATCCTAAAGGAGATCAGTCCTGAATATTCATTGGAAGGACTGATGCTGAAGCTGAAACTCCAATACTTTGGCCACCTGATGCAAAGAGCTGACTCATTTGAAAAGACCCTGATGCTGATAAAGGTTGAGGGCAGGAGGAGAAGGGGACAATAGAGGATGAAATGGTTGGATGGCATCACCAACTCGATGGACATGAGTTTGAGCACACTCCGGGAGTTGGTGATGGACAGGGAAGCCTGGTGTTCTGCAGTCCATGGGGTTGCAAAGAGTTGGACATGACGAGCGACTGAACTGATTGTATGGTCCAGGGTGGGCTGATCTGCTACAATTAAATAACTTCCTCACATCACCTGGATAAATAATATAGCAGTTTGTTCCTCTCTCATGTAACAGCCCAAAGTCACTGCCTTCCATGTAGCCACTCAGGGACCTAGGCTGATGGCTGACCCTTCCAAGGGCAAGTGTCTTGTCCTTTGTATTCCCATTAGAAAGCAGAGTCTGAGCCAAGGACTTGGTGCAGAGGTTTTATCTGGGAACTTAATTTTGGGATCCATGGGACTATGAAGAAGTTTGGGGAAAGCTGAAACAGGGATTGAGGTGAAGCCAGTGCAAAGGTGGTTATTAAGCTGGTCCTACTGTGGAAAACTAAGGCACCATTTCACTGGGACATTCTGAGGGGGTGTGTACTAGCTTCCAGGGCCGCTGTGACATAGCACCACAAATGGGCGGCTTAAACCTGAGAAATGTCTTGTCTCCCAGTTCTGGAGGCTGGAAGTCTGAGGTCAAGGTGTTGCTAGGGTTTGTTCATTGGACTTCTTTCCCAGCTTCTGGTGACTTGCTGGCAATCTTTGGTGGCCTTGCCCTGTGGAAGCATCACCCTAGTCTCTGTTTATGTTCACATGGTGGTCTCCATGTGTGTGTATCTGTGTCTCAATTTCCCCACTTCATAAGGACCTCATTCATATTAGATTAAGGCCCACCCAAATGGTCATCTCCCCAAATCCTATTTTCAAATAAGTTCACATCACAGGTACTAAGGGTTAAGACTTCAACATCCTTTTTGAGGACACAACTTAATCCATAATAAGTCTTATAAGCTCTGCTTCAGAACTCTCTGTTGAAAGGACCATGGAGAGAAGCACAGGCTCCTGGCCTCCAATGTCAATGCCCCGTGGGGTGTAAATTCTCCTGCTTTTCCAGACTGCATCGTGTGAGTGGCCAGTGGATGTTGTTGGAACCTCATACAGCAGCTTCAGAGAATCTCCAGCACACAAAGTGAGAGATATACCAAACAGCTGCAAGGGTACAGCTGTGGGAGCCCTCAGGGTAGAAGTTGGGCTCTGAAGATGTGAGATGAAGACAAGAGGCATCTGACACGGTGGGTGAGATAATCCCCTACTTGTCCAGTGATGCTCTCCCTGCTTGTCTGCCTCTCTTACTGGACTGGGAGCTCCATGCGGGCAAGTTCATACTGGTATTTTTCACTCTTGTATCCCTTGTTACAGCAGAATGCCTAGCACATTAAAAGCAATAATTCATATGGGAAATATAAAGGGATGTGTGTCTCGTCCCTATATCTCTATCAAGACTGGATGTTTTGGAGACCTGAAGTAGCTACAAAGTGAATTGCTCTATGCGGGCAAGTTCATACTGGTATTTTTCACTCTTGTATCCTTGTTGCTCAAGCTCAACTGGGTAGCTACAAAATAGGATTCTCCATTGCTCATCTTCCACACAAAGTTAAGCCACTGGGAAGGTTAGAAAGCATGGCCTGCCTCCTCTTCTCCCCCTTCTGCCCTTGACCTTCTGTGCTTGCCCCCTCCCCACTGCCTTCTAATTCCGGAGGGACTGAAGTACAGCAAGGCATTTATTGCTTAAGTTGATGTTTCTCAACTTTTTTTGTGTGTGAAACCACCGTTTAATATGTCTTTTATGTATTTTAATAATCAAATCCCTTTGGCAGGATCGAGGATGGAGCCTCAGTGGAACAAATGGTGCTGTAATAAGATTTTTGTGCATTACCATTATCACTGTCTCCTTTATTTCAATCTGGGCTTGCAGCGAGAGAAGAGAGGTCATCTGTAAAATGCTCATTTAAAAGTAATTTCCAAGCATCTGTCTGCACTGAGCGCTGCATTAGGTACTAAGTGTACGGAGCATGTTCAATTCGATCCTAACAAGGTCATGCCGAAGCCCTTACTGGCTCCGCTCAGACTGTGTGGATGGGGACACTGTGACCTGCCTCTGGGAGTCACTCATTAACAAAACAGAAGAATCAGTCTGTTTTGTCCTGACCTCAAAACACCTGTCAGGCTTCCGACCTTTGAACTTGAGTTAGGTGCATGTGCATGGGTTGCTTCTGCCCGCAAGGGGGACTTGCTTTCCATCCCCCTTCTCCACAGAGGGTCCCTGGAGCCTCTGCACTCTCTGGTGGTCTCAAGGATGATTTTTGTAGCCCAAAATAGGACACCCTGCTCTGGGGCTTGTGAAGACATTGCTGGTTGTGTGCCATCTTATCCCCTCCTCAGTTTGATATCTGGACACCTTTATCATGGGGGTTGCAATGGGTCAGATAAGGTTCTCCACGTCCCTTCCCCACGTGCTCGCTCCAGTAGCTGATGATTTCCTGGTGTAAGCCATTCCCACCATGGAGGCTGTCTATGGGGAGACAGCTGTGTGTTGCTGGAACAGTCATCAGGGCTTATTCTGCCCCTTAGATAAGTAGGAGTAGTATGAGTAGGGGTCAGGGGAAGAATCACTAGAATGTGAGGGGGAAAGAGTATTGTATGGATGTGCAAGGAGGAAACTGGAGGTGTCAGGGCAGCTTGTGTTCCTTGGTTCTTGTCTCTTCACAACAAATCAAGTTATAGCTTAGATCAGCTCAGTTCAGTTCTGTCTAAGAAAAGATCTATAGACAGACACTCCCAAGGCAAGGGAGCAGGCTGACCCCAAAGCAATCCTCCTCCTTGTTCCCTCTTGGCTTCCGCCTTTCTGTACTTCCCATCTCCTCCTTTTGTTTGTGCTCTGTGCAAATTAGGGCTTGTACTCACCACCAATCGATGAAAGGGCACGCAAATAGCATATGCTCAAGGCCTATTGACGATTGCAAGTTATGTAACAGCAGGCTTTGTTGTTTATGTCATCCCATAATTTAGTCTGTTCTAAATCCTTAGTGGGCTCCTAGCTGCCCAAGTTTTACTTGGAGAAGACCATGTGGTTAGTCTGTATCCACTGTGTGCCTGGGGCTCATGAGCAGGAGTTGAAAAAGTCTCTGGTTGCTGTGTATCTCTTGTACTGTGCTACTGTGCTAGTGTTGTAGTAACTGCGAGCTCTTCTGGGTGTGTTTGGGATGGGGTTTAGAGATCAGCTTGGCATCCCTTTCAGCCATTCCATCCAGTTGCTCATGCCTAAATTCCTAACAGGGCAATTGGCCTTGTCCCCCGCCTGCACCACCTGATGAAGAGCTGAGGAAAAAGGAAAAGTGGAGTGAATGCTCCCTTCCCACTGCTCAGTGCAGAAGAAGAACCAGAAGCCCCAGCAGAGGATTTGCCAGGGCACCTTCTGGTGGGTCCTCTCCGGTTTGGAGGTGGACCTGGCTGAATCCTGACTTTGTCCTGTTAGCTGAGAGGCCTCGCTCAAGTGACTAACCTGCCAAGTCCCAGTTCCCTTCTAAGAGAGTGGAAATAATAGCAGAACCTACATCAGAAGACTTACGCAAAGAAACCCATGTGAAGCTGCTTATCACAGGACCTGAGGACAAAACCAGATTTTAATCAGTATGATCTATAACAGGGCTTCCCTGGTAATTCAGTGGTAAAGAATCTGCCTGCCAACACAGGAGACCGAGTTTCGATCTCTGGGTCAGGAAGATCCCCTGGAGAAAGAAATGGCAACCCACTCTAGTATTCTTGCCTGAGAAATCCCATGGACAGAGGAGCCTGGTGGCCTACAGTCCATGGGGTGGCAAAGAGTCGGACATGGATGACCAACTTCACTTCCTTTCTTTCTTTGAGAAGCAGAGGAGCTGGCCAGCCATGCTGAGGGCCATGGTTCTCTGGGTGGAGCTGCAAAGGCCTCTCTGTGGCTGGCGGGTAGAACCTGAACAGACTTCTGCCTCCTCTACACTCAGACTTCTAACTACTAGGCTCTGACCCAGCCCAGTAGCCATGCCTTCTTAAGAATCTTTTTCTTGGTTGCTAAATCAGACCAATGCGCTGACCTGGTTTCCCTTGTGGCCTGGATGACTTCTGACAAATAGGGTGGACTCAGAACATTTAAGAAGGGCAAGGAGCTCCCTGTAGTGACACTAGAACTTGGTTAACCAGTGGTTCCTGACATCAGCAAAGAAGATGATCTTCAAACAAACAAAAACAAATGAAATGAGTTTGCAAGTCTGTGGGGACAAAATGCACAGTGAGTGAACACCATGATCATGTATCATGTTTGCCTCAGGAAGATCCCAGAGACTGATGAGACTCACCCATGTTTGTGTCCTCTCTTCTTGTCCTGCCACGGTTGGACTGTGTAGCCCAGCCTCCGTTGTTATTAGGTGGGTGGGCGTGGGGGTGGACAAAACGGAGTTCAAGTGAAAGAAAAGTAAGTGGAAGGGATATGATCCATACCTACCACTTATGATACCCTCTTTCTCCCTGTTTGCCAGTGGACTGGAGAAGACTGTGAGGATTTCAAAGAGGGCAAGGTCACAAAATGGAAGGAATCTGGGTCCCTGCATGATTCTGTGGCCCCTATCTCATGAAATTTTGATGTAAAGAAGAAACAAACCATTATCATATTATGCCACTGAGATTTTTGAGGTCGTTATAGCAGCTAGGTTTATTTAACCAAATATGGTTTATTTTAGATTATATTTTTCTTATCTACTGCATGATGGGGGTCCTAATTCTAGGTGGATTGTATAGGTGAGCATGATGGCATTTTGTATTTGAATGTGCACTCTTTCCTTTGGTCAAGGACATTGAAGATTATTTGTGTTAAGGCTTTAAACCTCATTCGTGTTTAATGTATTCCCCCACTCATCTCTAAGCTTCACTTTCCCCTTCCTGCAGGTCCTACTGCCACCAAAATGGAACTGGATTCTGACTGTGTGTCAAAAAAAACAAGGAGAATCTGAGACTTTTAAGGTGTGGGGGAATTTATAAAATATTGAAACTCAAAATTGAGGATTATGCAACCCTGAAGAATAGTTATCTTTTGCATATACCTTTTTAGTTTCTAATATACAGGCATACATACACAAACAGTTATTGATAAAAGCACTAGCTAAAATTAATTGAGAGATTACTGCATGAGAATCCCTTTGAAATATTTTTAATTCTCAGAGTAGCCTCATAGAGTGTGCATTGTTCATACAGTTTTCAAATGGAGAATTTGAAGTCCAGAGAGAGTAAGTAATTTGTCTGAGATGACATGAAGTGATGAGGTATACCTCCATGCCTGCTCTGACCTAGGTCCTGCCTCCTGTGCTGTTCTAATGAAGGGTTTTCTTAGGCCAGTGGTGGTCACACGGAGCAAGGCAATAGAAAAGATGACTAGAAGGTGGAATAGACAGGATATTATGGTCACAGGGTGAGATAGGCAAGGGGAAGAGGAGAGTCAAGTGTGTTCCCAGGTTTTGGCCCTTGGACTGCTGGATGGGCAGCACATGCAGGAGAAGACCAGCCCTAAGAGAAAATTAGGAAGGAAGCTTGGATCCACATGTACCTCCCATATGCTCCATCATCTCTTGAGATATTATACAAATTCATGGAGGCTTTTCTGGGCCATATGGTTAGGAGTCAGTGTGCAATAACCCTCAGGACATTTAACTGAATTTTAACCAATTATAACAAAAGCTAAAGCATGGTTCAGTTCATTTTTCCATTGTCCAATGTGTCTGTGTTTGATGAAGCTCATTTATGGCAAAGTGTAACTTTCCTGGCTTCCATGGGGTATTTTCCTTCTGTGAATATTGTTCCTTTACATAGTTATATGAATTTGATCACGTTTATATACATATACAAGACATTCTCTAAAATAGTTTTTCTTTTTTTTTCCTAAAAGAGAGCTTTAGAGATACAATTTGGAATTAAATTGAGATGAACTGCTAACTTTTGCTTTCAATACTTAGAACTAACTTTTCTTGGGCCCTGATTGTCTAAGCTGGTGGTTTCCATATATAACTGCCGATCAAGATTACCTGAGATGCTTTTCAGCAGGTACAGCTTCTTGCCATGACCCCTCCTCCAGGGGGTTCTGATTCATCTGGGCTGAAGCATTTGCACTCTTAAGTTCATCAGAAAATTCTGATGAGCAGCCAGTTGTGGAAATCACCTGTTCTAGTCACAGCTTCTGGGGGCTTCCCAGATGGCACAAGTGGTAAAGAACCCACCTACCAATGCAGGAGACATAAGAGACATGGGTTTGATCCCTGGGCCAGAAAGTTTCAAGGCATGGCAACACACTCCAGTATTCTTCCTGGAGAATCCCATGGACAGAGGAACCTGGCAGGGTATAGTCCATGGGGTCACAAAGAGTCGGACACAACTGGGCAACTAACACACACATACAGAGTCACAGCTTCTAGATTTAAAATCCCAGCTTTGGTTACATCAGCACTTTATTTTCACTGAAGAAGATGCAAGCATTTTAGTACAGAAGTAAATGGTGTTTTATTAACAAAAACAGGTATTAAATTACTGATGGCTTGCTATTACTAGACACTGGGTAGGGACTTCTTAGGAATTATTTTACTTAGTGTAGTCTTCATTGAGGGCTTCCCTGGTGGCTCAATGATAAAGAATCCGCTTACAATGAAGGAGACATGGATTTGATCACTGGGTTGGGAAGATCCCCTGAAGGAGGGCGTGGCAACCCACTCCAGTATTCTTGTCTGGAGAATCCCCATGGACAGAGGAGCCTGATGGGCTACATTCCATATGGTTGCAAAGAGTCAGACACGACTGAAGCGACTAAGCATAGCATAGCACAGTCTTCACTGATAAGTTATAGAACATCCTTTTGTTCTAAATTCACGGAAACTGAAGCCAAAAGAGGTTAAAGAAATTATCTGAGTCACTAGTTCAAATGACCAAGTGGAGGAATATGGTTAGAACCCAAGTATCTCTGACCCTGGCACTGAACGGCTACCCAAGGTTACCAATTTATGGGATTAGTGATGATTCCAGAATTTCTCAGCTACTTTTTCCCTTTTGGAGAAAGACTTTCCCCCTTGTTATTAGTGGGACAGCAATAAGCCAAAGCTGACACTTTCTACAGTAGCCAAGCACTCTAGAAAAGTCTTATTTATCTGCTAGACAACTTTAGGCCCTTATTAAAAAAAACAAAGAGAAGAAGATCAAAACAAAAACTATGCTTTCCTAAATATTTGAACCAACTTTTAAAGCTAGGATTGATTTAAGTTTATTACTTATAAGTAATATCTTTTATTGCACAGTTAATGTATCTAGTTAACTACACTCGTAGGATGTTCTTTCTGTTTGCACTGTCATAAATCATTGAAAGACTGTTAATAGTAACATGGGCTTAGTCACTCTGATGCCTCTGTTGCTAATGGGGACTATAAAAATAGATGGACGTGTGAAGAAACGTGTCTTCTAAACCTTGCCAGGCTTGAATGGGGCAGAAGCATGGACTTGGAAAGTCAAGCTTTTGGGATGAGGAGGCTAATGACAAGTGTTCCATCACCTCACTTTCACATGGCTCTCCATGGAGCACTTGAGTTTACTTTTGGATAACCCCGTGAGGCTGGCACTTTGGCCTCACCTTCAGGTGAGGAGGCCCAGGCAGCTTCTAGTCCAGAGCATCTTCCTCCCATCACAGCTGCCTCTGGGACTAGGTGGGCCACTGCCAGGCACTGCCTTAACCCCACTTTATCTCATCGCCCACTGATCCTCACCAAGCCTTCGGATCCTGCAGTTTACCTCCGTGCTTGATTTGGAGTGAGTTGGGCTGAGATTCCACATCTCTCCAGGCTGCACACATGTACTTCAATCGCTGGAAAAGGAAACAGAGAAGCTGAATGGCCATTCGGCTTCACAGAGGGGAATGTGCCATCAATTCTCAGCCTTTTCAATAGCTCTGCTTTATTAGGGTGTGAGCCAGGGATATTTTTCTTCATTTTCTAACAGTGCTCACACAAAGATTATTGCTTTGTAATGTTTAGTTTTCTCAGCACTGTAGCGGAATTAAATGAAGACCAAGAGGGACCTGGGAGGTAGGCAGGGGGAGCGTCTCCTCGCTTGGGATCCACCTCTCGGCCCAGTTTCCTGTATTTAATGAACACAGTGGCAAACAAAAGAATTGACCCACATGCTGTGGGCCTCCATAGAATCAGGGCAGGCATTGCAGAAATGAAGAAAAAATATCATTTAAAGTGTTTCTGAAATTGGATCGCTCCTTTTCTTTTCCCCCTAGCAGGCAGCAGGCACTTGTGATTTTCTAGTTGGAACTAGGTTGAGGGGAGGAGGAGAGACATATGAAGCGTTTTTTTAGGTCTTTGTGTTTTATTAACCTGTAAGTGGGTTAATTTCATCGCACTTCCATTTCTAATTTATCTACATCTCTAGGACTAAATGGAAGCTGGAGTCAATGACTGCTCAGTTCTGATGGGGCCAGAGGCTGTGTGGAAGGGAACAACTATAGGAATTTTATGTCAGCACTAGACACAGGTTTGAAAAGAGTTCTAAATGACCATCAGAGTCCTGTGGAGATTGCAAAGTGGTTTGTCCTGTAAAGAGTTGACCCAGTGAGGTCTCAGCACTCCAAGGAAGAAGAATGACATCAGCCTGTGGGTAATTCTCATCCCTCTGATGAGCTGACTGTGGGGAGTGAAGACATCTCTCCACTGAGGTTGATGGGGTGCTGGCTACTTTCCCTCTGCAGCTTCAGCAGGATCTGCTTTTGTACCACCAGCTGTGGAGGAAGAGACCATTTCCTGTCCACTTCCAAACAGACCCAATCTCAGTGAGCCAACAGAAAAAAAGAACATGCAGGTGAGAGATCCCAGCAGCTAGAGAGAGAAGGATAAGTCAAACCAATGGAACAGAATCTTAGCAAAAGGAACAGCTGGAGGAAATCAGCAGAGATATAATAAGGAACCTAAAAAGATTTAGTGAAAGTGAAAGTGAAGTTGCTCAGTCGTGTCCGACTCTTAGCAACCCCATGGACTGCAGTCTACCAGGCTCCTCCATCCATGGGATTTTCCAGGCAAGAGTACTGGAGTGGGGTGCCACTGCCTTCTCCAAAAGATTTAAGTGCAATACAAAAAGAAAATCTAATGGGAAAAAAATCCTCATTAATCAATTCAGTAAGTGTAACTGAAAGAGTTAATGGTTACTACAGTAAGTCCTCTACATACAAACTTTCAAGTTGTGAGCTTTCAAAGTTGCAAACATACATTTGTGTGTCCAGTCTATAGGTTAGTTCACATGTCTGGCATACAGTGTCACATGCAGGCATCCTCTACAAGTGGTTATGCTTTTGTGCACTTTACTGTATATACTGTATACAGTACAGTACATTTATTTCAAGTGTAGGATGTCTGGAAGCAAGTGTGAAAGCAATGGTGATGTAGCTGGAGCTGCTAAGAAGCACCAAGCAATAATGATGGAAACAAAATTAAAAATAATTGAGAGAGCAGAACGAGGCAAAAAGATGATAGATGCTCGTTCTTATAACACGAATCATTCAACCGTTAGCACGATTCTAAAAAACAGGGACAAGATCATGGAACGTGTGAAGTCTGCTCTGCCAGTGATAGCAACAATATTATCAAAGAAGCATGGAAAAGTGATGGAGGAGATGGAGAAACTTCTCAGTGTGTGGATGTAGGATTAGCTTCAGTGTCAAGTCCCACTCAGGTTAATGCTGATTCGAGAGAAAGGTAAAAGCCTTTATGAAGACTTGAAGAAGAAATATGGCAAAGAATCAGAGGGCATATCTTTTAATGCTAGCCATGACTGATTTCATTGCTTCAAGGCTAGAGCCAACCTTTACAACATAAAAGTAAGTAGTGAGACAGCAAGTGCAGTTACAGTAGCTGCCTGGGAATTTTCTGTAATGCTTTGAGAAATTATTGATGAAAGCACATATTATCTGAGCAAGTTTTTAATATGGATGGAACTAGGTTCAGGAAGCAAGTGGAAAAGCAATGGTGATGTAGCTGGAACTGCTAAGAAGCACTGGGAATTTATACTGGAAGAGGACGCCAGACTGAAGTTACATCAGTAAAGAAGAAAAGTTGATCCCAGGCTGTAGAGCAGCAAAGGTAGGCTAACTTCTTTGTTTGGTGGCAATCCTTCCAGCAATAGGAAGCTGAAGCCTCTCTTAGTTTATCATTCAGAGAGCCCAAGAGCCCTTAAAAATATAGCCAAGTGCTCTCTTCCTGTTATATAGAAGAGTAACCCCAAAGCCTGGGTTTCACAGGCCATTTTCCAGGGCTTATTTTTTCATCATTTTATCCCAGGGGTGGAGAAATATTTCTTGGAGAAGGACATTTTCTGCTGCTCGACAGTGCTCTGGGCCACCCCCATTCACGGATGACTTTTATCCCAGCATCAAAGTACTGTATCTGCCACTGAATGCTACATTGCTCATCCAACCTATGGACCAAGCGGTGAAAGTGACTTTCAAGAAATGTCACACTTTTTGTCAGGCAGTAAAAATGAGTGATGAATCGGGAACAACTTTGTGATAATTTTGGAAGAACTATAACATCTACAAGTCCATAAAAAACATTAACTTTGCTTGGCATGAAGTTACGGCCATCGCCATGAATGGGGCTTGGAAGAGCATTTGCCTGCGGTTTGTTCACAATTTTTGTGGATTTGAACGTGGATGAGGAGTCCAGAGAGGTCTTTAGCTACTTAGTGACCCTCACTGAGAAGCTAGAACTAGATCTGCAAAAGGATGACACCACTGAACTCTTTGTTGTGCAACACGAGGAACTTACTAATGAAAACTTGATGGAATTGGAGGCCCAGAGAAAGGCTGAAGAGAGATAAGAGAAAGAAGTAACTGAAGAATTGAAGAGATTCATGATCCAGCGAATGGCAAGGGGATTGTCTCCATTTGAGGAGGCACCATTAGCTTTTGAGGCACAAGGACCTGAATATAGTACATGAAGTTTGCAGCAGCCATCCAGAATGCAATCCAGGGCTACTGTATCATCTATGACAAGAAAAAAAGACTTACTATCCAGACATCACTGGATCATTTTTTCAAAAGAGTAGATAGAACTGAATCCAACAAGGAACCAGAACCTGGGCCATTAACATCAGGAGTGAGTGAAATTGCAGCTTGCCCTCCATCTCCTATCAACTCTACCATTTCCTGCCTCTTCTTCCTCCTCCAGTCAGTAATTCTTCTTGCCTGTTTGTGTGGTGCCAGCCTCTGTGTGCCAGCTTTCGTATTATACTACTGTACTTTTGTGTGTGTGTGTTTCCTTAAATTAACTTTATTTTATTTTTACTTTACAATATTGTATTGGTTTTGCCATACATCAACACGAATCCACCATGGGTGTACACGTGTTCCCCATCCTGAACCTCCCTCCCACCTCCCTCCCTGTACCATCCCTCTGGGTCATCCCAGTGCACCAGCCCCAAGCATCCTGTATCCTGAATCGAACCTGGACTGGTGATTCATTTCATATATGATATTATACATGTTTCAATGCCATTCTCCCAAATCATCCCACCTTCTCCCTTTCCTACAAAGTCCAAAAGACTGTTCTATACATCTGTGTCTCTTTTGCTGTCTCACATACAGGGTTATCATAACCATCTTTCTAAATTCCATATATATGCGTTAGTATACTGTATTGGTGTTTTTCTTTCTGGCTTACTTCACTCTGTATAATAGGCTTCAGTTTCATCCACCTCATTAGAACTGATTCAAATGTATTCTTTTTAATGGCTGAGTAATACTCCATTGTGTATATGTACAACAGCTTTCTTATCCATTCATCTGCTGATGGACATCTAGGTTGCTTCCATGTCCTGGCTATCATAAACAGTGCTGCGATGAACATTGGGGTACACATGTCTCTTTCAATTCTGGTTTCCTAGTACAACTTTCTAAAACTGAACCAGGAAGAAATAGAAAATCTTAACAGACCTATCACAAGCACAGAAATTGAAACTGTAATCAGAAATCTTCCAGTAAACAAAAGCCCAGGTCCATACGGCTTCACAGCTGAATTGTACCAAAAATTTAGAGAAGAGCTAATGCCTATACTACTCAAACTCTTCCAGAAAATTGCTGAGGAAGGTAAACTTCCAAACTCATTCCATGAGGCCACCATCACCCTAATGCCAAAACCTGACAAAGATGCCACAAAAAAAGGAAACTACAGGCCAATATCACTGATGAACATAGATGCAAAAATCCTTAACCAAATTCTAGCAATCAGAATCCAACAACACATTAAAAAGATCATACACCATGACCAAGTGGGCTTTATCCCAGGGATGCAAGGATTCTTCAATATCTGCAAATCAATCAATGTAATACACCACATTAACAAATTGAAAAATAAAAACCATATGATTATCTCAATAGATGCAGAGAAAGCCTTTGAAAAAATTCAACATCCATTTATGATAAAAACTCTCCAGAAAGCAGGAATAGAAGGAACATATCTCAACGTAATAAAAGCTATATATGACAAACCCACAGCAAACATTATCCTCAATGGTGAAAAATTGAAAGCATTTCCCCTAAAGTCAGGAACAAGACAAGGGTGCCCAATTTCACCACTACTATTCAACATAGTTTTGGAAGTTTTGGCCACAGCAATCAGAGCAGGAAAAGAAATAAAAGGAACCCAAATTGAAAAAGAAGAAGTAAAACTCTCACTGTTTGCAGATGACATGATCCTCTACATAGAAAACCCCAAAGACTCCACCAGAAAATTACTAGAGCTAATCAATGCATATAGTAAAGTTGCAGGATATAAAACCAACACACAGAAATCCCCTTGCATTCCTGTACACTAATAATGAGAAAATAGAAAGAGAAATTAAGGAAACAATTCCATTCATCATTGCAATGAAAAGAATAAAATACTTAGGAATATATCTACCTAAAGAAACTAAAGACCTATATATAGAAAACTGTAAAACACTGGTGAAAGAAATCAAAGAGGACACTAATAGATGGAGAAATATACAATGTTCATGGATTGGAAGAATCAATATAGTGAAAATGAGTATACTACCCAAAGCAACCTATAGATTCAATGCAATCCCTATCAAGCTACCAAGGGTATTTTTCACAGAGCTAGAACAAATAATTTAACAATTTGTATGGAAATACAAAAAACCTTGAATAGCCAAAGCAATCTTGAGAAAGAAGAATGGAACTGGAGGAATCAACCTGCCTGGCTTCAGGCTCTACTACAAAGCCATAGTCATCAAGACAGTATCGTACTGGCACAAAGACAGAAATATAGATTAGTGGAACAAAATAGAAAGCCTAGAGATAAATCCACACACCTATGGACACCTTATCTTGGACAAAGGAGGCAAGAATATACAGTGGAGAAAAGACAATCTCTTTAACAAGTAGTGCTGGGAAAACTGGTCAACTGCTTGTAAAAGAATGAAACTAGAACACTTTCTAATACCATACATGAAAGTAAACTCAAAATGGATTAAAGATCTAAATGTAAGACCAGAAACTATAAAAATCCTAAGGGAGAACATAGGCAAAACACTCTCCGACATAAATCACAGCAGGATCCTCTATGATCCACCTCCCAGAATATTGGAAATAAGAGCAAAAATAAACAAATAGGATCTAATTAAAATTAAAAGCTTCTGCACAACAAATGAAACTATAAACAAGGTGAAAAGACAGCCTACAGAATGGGAGAAAATAATAGCAAATGAAGCAACTGACAAAGAACTAATCTCAAAAATATAATTACAAGCAACTCCTGCAGCTCAATTCCAGAAAAATAAACGACCCAATCAAAAAATGGGCCAAAGAACTAAACAGACATCTCTCCAAAGGAGACACACAGATGGCTAACAAACACATGAAAAGATGCTCAACATCACTCATTATCAGAGAAATGCAAATCAAAACCACAATGAGTTACCATTTCACTCCAGTCAGAATGGCTGTGATCCCAAAGTCTACAAGCAATAAATGCTGGAGAGGGTGTGGAGAAAAGGGAACCCTCTTACACTGTTGGTGGGAATGCAAACTAGTACAGCCACTATGGAGAACAGTGTGGAGATTCCTTAAAAAACTGGAAATAGAACTGCCTTATGACCCAGAAATCCCACTACTGGGTATACTACTGTACTTTAAAAAATACTTTGACTATGCCAAAACCTTTGACTGTGTGGATCACAACAAACCGTGGAAAATTCTGAAAGAGATGGGAATACTGGACTACCTGACCTGCCTCTTGAGAAACCTGTATTCAGGTCAGGAAGCAACAGTTAGAACTGGACATGGAACAACAGACTGGTTCCAAATAGGAAAAGGAGTACGTCAAGGCTGTATATTGTCACCCTGCTTATTTAACTTATATGCAGAGTACATTATGAGGAACTCTGGACTGGAGGAAGCACAAGCTGGAGTCAAGACTCCTGGGAGAAATATCAATAACCTCAGATATGCAGATGACACCACCCTTATGGCAGACAGCAAAGAAGAACTAAAGAGCCTCTTGATGAAAGTGAAAGAGGAGAATGAAAAAGTTGGCTTAAAACTCAACATTCAGAAAACTAAGATCATGGCATCCGGTCCCATCACTTCATGGCAAATAGATGGGAAAACAGAGGAAACAGTGACAGACTTTATTTTGGGGGGCTCTAAAATCACGGCTGATGGTGACTGCAGCCATGAAATTAAAAGATGCTTGCTCCTTGGAAGAAAAGTTTTGACCAACCTAGACAGCATATTAAAAAGCAGTGACATTACTTTGCCACCAAAGGTCCATCTAGTCAAGTTCAGTTTAGTTCAGTTCAGTCATTCAGTAGTGTCCAACTCTTTGCAACCCCATGGACTGAAGCACACCAGGACTCCCTGTCTATCAACAACTCGCGGAGTTTACTCAAACACACGTCCATTGAATCGGTGGTGCCATCCAACCATCCCCTCCTCTGTCATCCCCTTCTCCTCCAACCTTCGATCTTTCCCAGCATTAGAGTCTTTTCCAATGAGTCAGTTCTTCGCATCCGGTGGCCAAAGTATTGGAGCTTCAGCCTCAGTGTCAGTCCTTCCAATGAATGTTCAGTACTCATTTCCTTTAGGATGGACTGGTTGGATCTCCCTGCAGTCCAAGGAACTCTTGGACTCCTAACAACTTAAGAGTTGTCTCCAACACACAGTTCAAAAGCATCAGCTCTTCAGCACTCATCTTTCTTTATAGTCCAATGCTCACATCCATACATGACTACTGGAAAAACCATAGCTTTGACTAGATGGACCTTTGTTGGCAAAGTAATGTCTCTGCTTTTCAATATGCTGTCTAGGTTGGTCATAACTTTTCTTCCAAGGAGCAAGTGTCTTTTAATTTCATGGCTGCAGTCACCATCTGAGGTGAAAGTGGAGAGTGTAATTCAACATTCAAAAAACTAAGATCACGGCATCTGGTCCCATCACTTCATGGCAAATAGATGGGGAAACAATGAGAGACTTCCTTTTCTTGGGCTCCAAAACTACTGCTGGTTGATGGTGATGGCAGCCATGAAATTAAAAGATACTTGCTCTTTGAAAGAAAAGCTATGACCAACATAGACAGAGTATTAAAAAGCAGAGACGTATTGTTCTAGCTATCTAGAGATGAAATGTCTTGCCAACTAAGTTCCATCTAGTCAAAGCTATGGTTTTTCCAGTAGTCATGTATGGATGTGAGAGTTGGAGTATAAAAAAAATTGAGTCCAAGGAATTGATGTTTGAGTGTTGTGTTGGAGAAGACTCCTTGGAGTGCAAGGAGATCAAGACAGTCAATCCTAAAGGTAATCAATCCTGGATATTCATTGGAAGGAATATGCTGAAGCTGAAACTCCCAATACTTTGGCCACCTGATGCGAAGAACTGACTCATTGGGGAAGACTCTGATGCTGGGAAAGATTGAAGGAGAAGGGGACAGCAGAGGATGAGATGGTTGGGTGGCATCAGCGACTTGACGGACATGAGTTTGAGGAAGCTCTGGGAGTTGGTGATGGTCAGAGAAGCCTGATGTGTTGCAGTCCATGGGGAGGCAGAGTCAGACAGGACTGAGTGACTGAACTGCACTGAATATAAAGTTTTAAAATAATCAAAGTACTAACAGAGTGGGTCTGAAAATGTTTATGAAAACTAAGAAGGCCTAGAAAACTTTTTTCTTCCATGTCCTGGGCTAGAGTACACCTTCTTGAATTGTTCCAGTGTTAATATTAACTTATATTTAAAAGAGCCTTGAAATTGAAAAATCTTCTGTTTCAGCACCAAATTATTCTTATAAAATCCCAAGGCTTTCTCAGTGAATAAAGGAGAACCTGGTGTGTCTATTGCACCTTTATGACTTTGCAGTCCCAGAACAGATTTCCATGTTTATTTATAGAAAGAGAATCCATCTCTTTGTCTCTGTAATTCCTACCGCTTATTGCTGCTCACCAGTGTGAAAATGTTGCCTTGGTTAGTCAGGAGAGAAGGTGCATCTGCCCTTCCTGTAATTACCTCCTGCCTGTCCTGAGCCCTGACAGGATGGGCCAGTTTGGTGGGGGTGCTGGGGAGGAGGGAAGTCCTCAAGCAGAGGTCAAGTGGCTTCTGCTACATTGGTAGTGAATCGGCCCCATCCTCCACAGGGCAAGGGATTGTTTGCATGGAGTTGGGGGTGCCAGTGTTGCAGCTGCAGAACTGCCTCTTTGGCCTGTGAAGAGAAGGTCGTGGCAGGAAAATGTGTGAATAGGCATCTCTCAGATATCTTCCTGCACGTGGTCAGCACGCCCCATCTGCCTGAGGAGAGCGTGGGTTTCCTCAAGGTGAGTTTCTTGCTTGGCTTCTGCTAAGTAGAACTCAGCAGACTGCTATTGGATTTTCTCCTGCATTGGTGATCTTCTTTCTAAGATGATCTTTTGTGAAATCGTAAAAAGATTTTATCTTTCTGTCCAAGATAAATTGCATTACTCTGTTCTTTTTTCATCTTCTTCATCTTGCATTCCTGTGTCCCATCCCCTTTCCCTTCTCCCATACTATGTTTGACACTGTTAGGGCATTTAACTCTCCATGAGATATTGCCTTTCATACCAATAATAGACATTTCAGACTGACTCCTGGAGACAAAGTAATTCTTATAATTTTGAGTACTATTATTTAGTATTTGAAGGAATCTTTTTGATGAAAACTGAATTGGGGTATTGGGCACTGTACATTTTATTTTAAGAAATATCAAGTCTATTTGATTAGCACCAGCCTGGATAAAAGAAGTTAGGGCAAGAAAGAGCATTTGAATGCATAGAGGACAAATTATGGTAGATCTTGTCCTCAGGATATTTAATTTTCAGGCTAAAAATTGGGACACATAGTCTGGCAAATATGTCTGTAATAGTAGAGACAATAAGAAAGACGGTTTAATGTTTGGACTGTCCTAGAGTGGAGAAGGAAATGGCAACCCACTCCAGTGTTCTCCCTGGAGAATCCGAGGGACGGGGGAGCCTGGTGGGCTGCCGTCTCTGGGGTCGCACAGAGTCGGACACAACTGAAGCGACTTAGCAGCAGCAGCAGCAGAGCATAGAAAGCAATAAGTACTCCCTTTCAGTGCATGAAGCAAGGAAACAGAAAGAATCATGCCACTTAGATGTCAGGGGAAACAAAATTTTAGTTTCATTGCTGCCTCTGAAATCCCATTGGTCCTAGGATTTCAGAGGTCAGAGCCTAACTCTGTTGAATAATTATTTAGGGGAGTTACATCATAGTGTAAATTCTGCCTCTTTTCAAGTAAATGATAGGAAATTATTTGGAGAGATTTCTGGTCAGTTTTATAAACTTTAGATGGCTAATGTTTGAAGGAGCCTGGGAAAGAAGTAATTAAGGGCATTTGCTGTAGATTGCTATACTGAATCTTGCTTCTGGGTGCATGCTGCACTTGAATTTTAAAAACACAATCAACATCTCTGCAATTTTCCAGCTTCTGCCCAAACCCCTGGGTTTTTGTCTTTTGCAGTCTTTGAAATGAAAATAGAATCCTTGGTTACTTATGGCTCCAAGCTATTGTTCATGTTTCCACTGAGAGGAATGTTAATTGCTTTTACAGTACAGATATATGAGCCACCAGGATTTTTCAGGAAAAGGGCCAAATTGTTACTAATGTAAGATTTCTCAAAATCACTCATAATGGACTGAAACAATCTATTTTGAATTTGGAATATGAGTAACAATTATTTTAATGGGTTGAATTTCAATCTTTTCTAACATACTATTTTTATTGAGTTTGATTCTTTAAAAAATTGAGGATGAATTGTGCTACTTCTAGCTGTATTTTATGGTTAAGAAAATAAGCACTAGCCTCTCATTATCTTTAATGAGGGGTCATTTCATCAACAACATGGGGTCCTGGAAGTCGAAGGGACCCGGCAGCCATGTTATTCATCTATTGCATTTTTTATATGAGGCACATAGAAAATGCTCAGAGAGGTTGTCCTGGCCCCAGTGCTCACAGCTAGTTAGAAGGTCAGTAAGACTAGCAGCTAGGTTTCCTGACTGGTGATCTTTCCATTTCACTGTTCTGCTCTTAAAAGTACCTTGACCATTTCAATTCCTAACTGTGGTTTTCAGAAAAGTCAAAAGCTCCTGTGCTTTGCATCAGTCTTGCCAAGACTAGTGCAGTCTTTCAAGGATTTCATATTTTCACCTTTATAAGTATCACTTTTGCTTATATTCTTCTGTCTAGAAAAATATCGTTACTTTCATATCTACATTTTGATTAAATGAAGCACAGACTGAACTAGAACTAGAAGATTGGTGGTTGTTTATAGGACCTTAGGGATCATCTAAGTCAACTTCCCAATGTAGTCTCATCCCTCTGGAGGCAGTCTTGCCTGAGATATGTGTGATCAGGTATTTTTTTCCTTCTGATGCACTAACCAATGAGCCCAAGCCAGTTGCGTATTTCTGTTAGAGGAAAGGATTAGAAACAAATCAAATAGGAACACAGGCATTTGTCTCTATGCTTTCTTCAAGAAACATTGAGCTGAGATCTCGGTGTGGGGACCTTTGTGGATGGCCTTTCTTCCAGGGCTTCCAGGACTTTGTTAGGTTTCTTGTTAGAAAATGACCTGGATCTTTTTTATTCTATAATGATATAGATTTAGGTATTTGTATGATGGTTTTGGAGTAGGAGTTGGTCCTTGAACCCTTCCATTCACTCCTTTTCCCTTTGGGTTTCCTTCCAAGGACTCTACACATACAAAAAAATATGAGAAATGCATGACCAGCATTGATAGTAGTAATGTGTCCCAGCAAGGACTCGATAGTCAGCTGCTTTTTCCTCCTGTCCTTCTACCATGCAGGGCTTCTGTGGTAGAATTGAATTGAGCAATTAAACTTGAACTGAAATACTATCTTCTGCTTCCTTCCTTCTGAAATCTCTGCTTATTCTCAGTCCCCAATTCCCAGCATAAAGAGGGGATCTTTGAATTGTGACTCCAGGTCAGGCTGATTCAAAGCTGATCCAACTATTAATTTCAGGAGAAAAGGTGCTGGAGATTAACAAGGGATACATTTGTGGCCAGTGTGTTGCCCAAAGTGGGCTGATGTTGTTTGGCTCCAGACCAGGTCAGCAGCCCAGGTTAGGCTGCTCTATGGGAGAGGAGAGGACACAGATGAGCATTTCCCCATTGCTTTCTAACTGCTGAGTCCTAGGGAGTATAGAAGGCAGTGATCTGAGGCGACTGCTCACGGTGCATGAATTGAAAAAAGAGAGTGATGTCATCCCTGTTTAAGGCACAGGCACAGAACTATTTGGCAAAATGTGGTCTAATGAATGACAGGCTCTGACCAATCAGTGAGACAACACTTTCTCCTATGAAGAGGCTTAGGAAGGAAGTGGAGAGGGTAGGAGTATACAATCTTTTTTCTGGACTATGGGCCAAGGCCAAAATATATGGAAATAAATTGAGAATTTCACTTCTTAACAGAACTTTACCATTCATAGAATAAAAGATTATGAGTTCACAGATTAATTAAGGAGAAATCTTATATTCATTATCTGAAATCTAAACTAGAAAAAAATTAATGCCATTTTAATATTTTCTCATATGATAAGAACTAGTAGACTAATAGCCAAAATTTTGCCTTGTGAATTCCCACATTTCTTAACAATACCATCAAGAAGAGATATGTGACCTCGGACAAGTCATGACACTTTCCTAGAACTCATTTTCCTCAGCTATGAAATGAAAGTTTTGATTTGGATGCTATCCTTACTGACGGAGAAGGTGATGGCACCCCACTCCAGTACTCTTGCCTGGAAAACCCCATGGATGGAGGAGCCTTGTGGGCTGCAGTCCATGGGGTTGCTAAGAGTCAGACACGACTGAGTGACTTCACTTTCACTTTTCACTTTCATGCATTGGAGAAGGAAATGGCAACCCACTCCAGTGTTCTTGCCTGGAGAATCCCAGGGACGGGGGAGCCTGGTGGGCTGCCATTTATGGGGTCGCACAGAGTCGGACACGACTGAAGCAACTTAGCAGCATCCTTACTGATTCTAAGATTTTATGACCCTATGACTTAGAATTATTTACAGTTGCATGAGGTGGTGATTTAAGGAGGATTCACTATATTTTGTGCTGTTGTGCTCAATAATTGTGTACACACTGACACTTTTGTGTATAAAGGGTCAAAGGAGTGGAATAGAGTGTCATTGGGAAGAGATGAGAGGCATTCTGCTTTCAAGGTAAAGGGGATTTAGAAGAGCATTTCAGGAATTATCCAAGGGTTAATGGATCAGTCACCTGATAGAAGTAGATTTCAAGCCAATCAGTGACACTGTGGAATATCAGGAATTGGCAAGACTCTGTCTTAATATGTAAAAAGTAAATTATGTATTTATTAGGTACATGAAGATAATACTATATTTTTATTTCAATTAACTACTTCTTTGTAACCTTTTAATAAGAATATTTTTAACTAGAGGGATGGGAAAAAACATTACATTTTAGTATGATATGTTTTTCCAGATGTATTAGATGGACATAAATCTAAATTATGTTTTATTCCAGAAAAGGGTAATCAGAGTTCTTATGACAGATTATAATCCACAGTAGCATAGGAAACATTTGTTAAGTTCTTGTTTTTAAAAGCTTCAGGACTCTTAAAGATAGCATTCAAAAGATTCTTCTTAGTACAAGTAAATTTATCACAACAATTTGCTGGGAAACTTGTTTTTATGGATATAACAAAGATAAGCATGGCAAAGTTCATGAAGTCTGAATTCGTGAGGTTTCTCTCTACTCAATATTATCCATTAAACTTCATTTCATGCCAGATTATGAGTTAAGTTTTAACTCTTCTAACCAAACTTGGACTCTGTCACCAATATTTTCACATGAGAAACCCAAATACTGGTAGGAAAATATAATTTGTCTATATATAATTCCTAATTTGTGTTGTGCTATTTCAGTATAAGGATAATGACATGAAGTAGAAATTGTTCTTTAATAGACAGATGAAGATAATTACAGTGATTATAATAGATTCTGGCAAATATTATAATATATTGACTAATTTAGTTCACATTATAGAAACTATTAAAACTGGAGTATTAAATGTTGTGTGTGATACTTATTAAGAATCACACAGCACAAATACCTTTGAAATTGTAATTGTGTGAAACTTATTAAGAATCACACAGCACATATACCTTTGAAACTGTAATTGTGTGGAATCAGCTCCCATCTTTGTTGACCGAAATTCATGATGCTTGTTCACCTTCTGAAAGTTAGTGCTCGTCTTTGCATTTTTTTCTGTTCTCTCTCTCTCCTTCCTGCCTCCTTTCCTTCATCCTTTTCTTCCTTGTTCCTTTCCCTTGCGCCCTTCCTTCCCTCACTCTCTCCCTTCCTTTCTTCTTTCCTTAAGATATTTAAGAACTTGTCTCTTTCTCCCTGGGTATTTACCCTCGAGGAGTTACTTGCTCAATCCCTTTGTCTTGACAGAGGTGGAGGCACTAAAAAATAGCCACATAGTCAGAAGCCAGAGATTGAGAAGGGAGAAAATCTTCACATTTTCCAAAATATCTTGGTCCCATAATTCTTCTAATGCTGTTCCACTAACTGGAGATTAAAAGCATTGAATAATATCAATGGATAAAAGAGACTATATCAGAACCGGGGTCATCCTTTCTCCTTTGATGGCTGCTTTCTACTTGCATGATTTCCTTTCTGCTAGATCTTTTTGGACAGTTTTTACTTTCAAGGTTGACTCGACACTGGTTTAATCTGGAGAGCCTGGCCTGCTCAGTCTTTGCTCTCTCTTCCTACTTCCTTCTCAGGATTGATGCTACATTTCAGCAACCCTTGTAAAAGTTTTTTTTTTTTTAAATGGTCTCAGTAAAACCAGAATCCTAATTATCCCTCCTGAAGCAGATGACCTGCTCCCCCCTCCTCCTCTCTCCAAAATAAATTTTCCTCTTGACCAAACTCTCTTGATTTTGCATTGGCATTTTATAGCTTTGTACAAAATTGTGCAGTACTTAAATTACACATAATTATGATCCCTGCCCTGGGTGCCAGCAAAGCTTCCCACCCAGGATGGAAATGGGATAGACCTAGAAGAAACCAGAGAACAAGCAGCCATTTGAAAGGGGAATGAAGTACTTGTAATTGGCTGTCTTCTGTTAGAAATACTGAGAACTCAGACTATCTGTTCTTAACCCACCTACAGTCTAGTGAGTAATTCAAAAAGCCTTATTCTGATCAGGTTGTGAAGTAATACCATGTGCATCTATCTGGCAGTAACAGCTTTCTAGGTCTTCGAAAAAATTCAGGGAAATTGAGAATGATTATATCTGTGAAGGAGGCTTGGGGCAAGGAAGGCCACGATGAATGTCCTGCAGGACCACTTCTTTCTGTGGAGGAAGCTATGATATAATTCCAGTGAATGTTCAATGACCTGACTTTTTGTTATCCCTTTATTTAAAAAAAGTTTCCAACTACTGTGTTAGTTTTCTTTTATTCTCCAGTGCTTCCAAGACAATTTTTTCCCTTCAGTTTTCAGAATGCTCAAGTGAAGTAAAATAATTTTTTATGTTGGTCAAAGTCAAATATACTTAGGTATTAAATTTTGCAGAGGAAATTGTAAGTAATTTTTAATATAACCCATGCATTCCAGATGCTAACAGCTGAGGGCCCACAATTAAAGAGTGGACTTGTGAAAGTCTCAAAATTCCTGATTTGCTGATGGCACCTGTCTTGTCCCTATGCTATGTAATTTTCTTATTTCAATGAAATTTGGGGGCAGCTTAATGTATCTACTTAGTAGGTGCCATTTGATACTAGCCCATTCATATCCTGTCTTTGCACATGATGCCTCCTCTCCCTAAAATGTCTTCTCTTCACCTTTATAAGCTTTCTCTAATTCACCATCTACCTCAGTCCCTACAACTTAAAGTTAACCTTTCTCACACTTGAGTTCTGTGTGATTCTTTGGCATTGTTGCATTTCTGTTTACTTGGCAGCCTTTCCACATAAGAAGGTGATTTTTGGAGACAAGAAGCTGTGTCTTTTTGTCTTAGTTTTTACTGCATCCTCAGTGCCCATCACAATTCTGGGCACACAGTAAGCACCACAGAAGGAAGGAATAAGTCGCTCAGTCGTGTCTGACTCTGCAAAACCGTGGGCTGTAGCCCACCAGGCTCCTCTGTCCGTGGAATTCTCCAGGCAAGAATACTGGAGCCGGTAGCCATTCCCTTCTCCAGAGGGTCTTCCTGACCCAGGGATCAAACCCAGGTCTCCCACATTGTGGACAGATTCTTTACTGAGCCATCAGGGAAGCCCCAAGAATATTGCTGTGGGTAGTGCCAAATAGATGTCACCAAATTGGGGGTAGCAAGCCTGATCCACAGCTTGCCCACACCATCTTCATTACTTCCATGGAAGAAAGTGGACCTGCAACAATGTTGAGATATCAGGAGGTGTGGATTTAGGCACAGGTGTCGCGTTGGCTGTCTTTAGGGTCATAATGACCATCTGGGCTGAAGTGGAAAAAACAATCTTTTAAAGACGTATTGAGGGTCTGACATAGAGATTGATATCCATTTTCTCATACAAAGGAAAAGAATTGAGCACGTTACCATTAGTTCAAGGTAGCACCCTCTGTTCCCTGTTTGAAAGAATAAAAATGGTTGTTGAAATATCTATGAAATGTAGCAAAAGAAGTAAAATTTTGTAAAAAGTAAAAGATAAAATAGTTAAAATTAACTTGTCACTCATTAAAGACTAACAAAGCTCTGAGAACATTTAAATTATTTTATATCCTGTAACTTTTGATACTGTTACAGTATCACAGACTTCCCTGGTGGCTCAGCTGGTGAAGAATCTGCCTGCAATGAGGGAGACCTGGGTTCAATCCCTGGGTTAGGAAGATTCCCCTGGAGAAGGGATAGGCTACCCACTCCAGTATACTGGCCTGGACTGTATAGTCCATGGGGTTGCAAAAAGTCGGACATGACTGAGTGACTCTCACTTCAACACTTGATACATTAAATATATAACACACATGTTATAAAACAACTATATTCTTAAAATGTTTTGTAACATATATGTAATATATGTGTAATAAATTAAACACCAGGAACTCACCACCAGTTTGAAAACTAGTACATTAAAAATGTACTAGGGAAAGAACTGTTTACAAAGATGTAGGCAAGGTAGGCCTATGTTCAGAAAACGTATGTTGATTAATGACAGCATGCAAGGCTCTCTCTGTCTTAGTTCTGCTTCCCTTTATATAATAGTGAAATTACCAAGTGCTACAGGAAACTCTGAGAAGATAAATTTGAGACTAAAGATATTAATAACAGTGTGGTCTAAATCAGTTCCTCCTTTAGAACACAGACTATTTAGATGCTTTATTGGCAAAGACAAATATAATTGTACATTAAACAACTGTCATGCTCTGACTTCTAACTTCCCTAAGCAATATTTATGGAATTGCTTTGCTCCAAACCTGACCAAAAGATACCAGCTGCCTTGAATAATATTCTCTAAGATAGTGTTGGCCAATAGAGCTTTCTGCGGCGACGGAAATGTCCCAGGGGCTTTCAACAGCCAGTTTACAGGCGAAGACCAGGAAAACAAGCAGCAGATAGGAATGAAGACAGGGATGGATATTGAGGAAGGCAGATATGCTTGGTTTCTATGTAGCTATATAGTGAAGTCTGTCCCAATAAATGAAAGAATGCCAAATCCGGTGGTATTTGTGGGTTTCACTATCTCCCCTCCCCACTCCCTGTGCTGCCTCCAATGACACTATTAATGCTTTGTCACTTCAAGCAGTTTTGAGCCCCTGTCCCTTTTCCTTATCCTGTTTACTCTGTTGTGAAGGTCCTTATCCCCACTTTGCTACCAGTCTACTCATCCTTGAGGGGTTCGTCTCAGATACAGCCTTCCCTCATCACAAGCATCGGTTCCCTGTGTTCCCGAGCTGTGTGGTTATAATTCTTCCATCTTCTTATTGTTGATTGTGTGGGAGATATCCCATTATACTCCCACCCGCCTTGGGGAACTTGCTTATTCATTGCTGCATAGCTTTGTTTTCCATCTCTGGGCACGATAGGCACCATAGTAGGTTCTTTTAAAAATGTCTGTTGATGTCAGTGAGGGCACTCCACTTCTGCGATGGAAGTGAAGAATCCCACTGACAGTTGTAGAGATCCAGCAGTGTCAAATGACAAACACCAAAGGTATCAGAGTAAAACTTCACTTGTCTTTATATATTCCTTCCTGTCATGTATTTCCAGCAGATCTAGGGTGTGTTTTAACAAGTAAGCTGATTAGCTATAGGCAAGACTAAATAGGCTTGGAAAAGAAGAGTCATTTGAAGACTTTTATCTTCCAAGGATTACATTACCTTTCTTTGTAGTTTTCAGTGAGAACAAGTAAAACAAAAGAAAAAATTAATTGCCTGCAAATTCAACCTGTTCAGAGGGACTTACAAGTGGGTGTGAATTCATTTAACACAAGCAGAAGCTTTAAGTATCCAGAGATACAAGTTAAAAGAGTAAACTGTGGCTTCTGGGAGGTCAATGCGAATTTGTTCCAAAATCTGGGGCTGACAGTTGTGGTCAGGCTCTCTGTCCTTGGCCCAAGACTATCCTCTGTTAGTGTCCTTTGAAGGCACCTCAGTGATGCTTGAGAGATCCATCAGATCTCCACCCAGGCTGGGCCACTTATTAGCCGGGGTGCCTAGGGGCTCACTGAGGAATAATAATCATTAATGTTTACTAAGCATTTATTTGTTCCAGGTGCTGCTCTAAGCCTTTCATACATGGGAACCCATTTAACTGTCCTGACAACCTTTGTCATAGGACTTAGGTTTTATTATAATCATCCCCATTTTGTAGCTGAGAAACTGTAGCCCAGAGAGAACAAATACCTTACCTAAGGTCTCACAGCTTGTTTCTGGTTGTGCAGGACTGAGACTCAAGCCATTTGTCTAGAGTTTGCATGGGTCAGAGCAGTGCTGGTCTGATCCCTCAGTGGGGCCGGAGGGGTATGCATTGGCCAGCGTGTTCTTTTGGATGGTGTTTTGGAGGAAGTTGAAAGTGAAAGTCGCTTAGTCATGTCTGACTCTTTGCCACCACATGGACTATACAGTCCACGGAATTCTCTAGGTTAGAATACTAGAGTGGGTAGCCTCTCCCTTCTCCAGCAGATCTTCCTGACGCAGGAATTGAAACTGGGTCTCCTGCATTGCAGGTGGATTCTTTACCAGCTGAGCTGCCAGGGAAGCCCTTTGTGTCCTTTCCAAAATTCATGTTTTGAAGTCCCAGTACCCCCAGTGCCTCAGAATTTGATTGGGTTTGGTCGATAAAGTCTTTAAAGAGGTAATTAAGTTAAAATGAGGTCATTAAAGTGGGTTCTAATCCAATGTCCTTGTCAGAAGAAGAAATTTGGACACAGACATGTATAGAGGGAAGGTGGCCTCAAAAGAAACCAAACCTACCGACATCTTGGGCTTAGACTTCTAGTTTCCAGACTGTGAGAAGATAAATTTCTGTTGTTTAACTCACCCAGTCTGTTGAGCTTTTTATGGTAGCCTGAGCAAAGAATACAGATGGTCAGAGGTAGTCAGTGCTGTGCCCATTTTTATTTTCCTAAACAGTATTTCTAAGGAGCAACGCTGGGCATCCCTGTCCAGATGGTCTAGGCTGAGGGTCAGGGATTCCTGTGGTTGTGTGCCCTTTGTTTGGTGGCTACTGCTCATCAGAACCCTCTGCCCTTCCAGTCTGCAGCCCACTGACTTCTGGCCACTATCGGATTTATGTGCTGTGCTCAGTTGCTTCAGTCATGTCCAGCTCTTTGCGACCCCATGGACCGTAACCTGCCAGGCTCCTCTTCATGGGATTTTCCCAGCAACAGTACTGGAGTGGGGTGCCATGCCCTCCTCCAGGGGATCTTCCCAACCCAGGGATCAAATCCTCAATTCTTGCATCTCCTGCATTGCAGGTGAATTCTTTTACTGCCGAGTCACTGGGAAAGCCCCTGTTAGAGGCCCTTGTTAAGTCCTCATCAAGTGTAACATAGTAAACTGCAGTGAGCTTTCTGAGAAAGACATTTTGCTGAAGGTCTTTGGGCCTTCCCTAACACAGGGCTCCGTGGAAGCTGAACCCAAAGGCAGGTGGTTGAAATTTACACAGAACCCCTCCTCCCTTACTTCCTGACACAGAGAAGCCCAAGGAGAAGAAAGCTCTTAGATCATCCTGATGGAGGCTGTATCCTAAATACTGAAGACTTCTCCCCACCCTCCAAGCTCATTAGACTATATGGAAGATTAGAGAATCCAATTAAAACAAGGTCTCAAATGGCATTCTCTTAATGTGTCTGAGCTTGGTATCAGGTAGGCCGGAGGAGATTGGATCTAAACTCTATTCTGTTTGCATTTTTATGCAGACATTTCCGCTTTGTTTCACGGACTAAATATTTTTTTAATAGGCTTCCAGCATGGAAAATTATGTGCCATTAAAGTGGAGGTGATTTGTAGTCTCTCATTGTCTCATGTTGGCCTATGGGGAAAAAATGGCCATGTGCATGTGTGCATGCACACAAACACATGTACACACACACAGAGTAAATGGAATTCCAATTAAATACCTTTTAAAACCACACAATTTAAAACCCACCCCTAGTTCTGGTTCCAGAGCAGGGTTGTTTGGCTTCATCACTTGAAAGCCAGTTTCAGGGTGTTTACAAGGCATTACTGGCTTGTGTTAAAGGCTGACACTTCTCTCAGTCAATCAAACAAGTATTCAACGCCTGCTGTGCTGAGGCAGATACAGAGAAGCTGAAGGTAAGACTGCCCGTGCACCTACCCAGAAGTGGGCTGACAGGAATCACCGACTTGAAATAAGGGCTGCTCGACGCTAACCTGTGGGATCCCAACCACGGACGAATGCGGCCATAGAGACGGCGAGTGAGTAGTCAGATTGAAGGGCATTTGGGAGGGTCTGCTCTGCTTGCAGCAGCTCCCCTCTTTCTGGGAACCACACCTTCTATCCACAGGATCACAGGGGGGCTCTGCAGGGTACCTGGAACCCATGTGCTGGCTCTTGCTGTAACAAGGGTAGATGCCTGAGCCAAGGTGACTTTCTCTAGAAAGTTTGTGGAATTGATCCTGAGACTGTGAACTTGGGGCTGTCTTCTTCTTCTTTTCTGTGTGCTTTTAAAATGTTTAATGTTTACTTTTACATTACTTTTTCATACCAGTGCTATGGAATTTTCAGTGGTAATTTACTTTGTTTATGTTATTACTTGAAACCCTGCTGCATAGAGGCAATTACTTTAAAATATTTTCTGATATTATAAAGTCTAGTTGTAGCTATATCTCTAGATAATTCTATGTGGCTAGATATAGTGACCCAGGCAGTCATCTACCTGCTATCTAGCTATCTAGTTAGTCAACTCTACTTATATTATGTTTTCTTAAGAAAAATTAGGTCATATGGTACTTATGGTTTTGTAAACTTGTTTCCCTTTGCATCACAGCATTAACATTTTTTTTATGTTGTAAAAGTATTCTAATATAGCATTATTTTTAATGACTGCATTGTGTTCCATTGTGTGGCTATACCATTAGCTACTTCTCCAGTTTCAATTATAAATAATATTTGTTAAGCATCCTTATAAGGCTTCCCTGATGGCTCAGTGGTAAAGAATCTGCCAGTCCATTCAGGAGATCCAGGTTTGATCCCTGGGTCAGGATGATACCCTGAAGAAGGAAACAGCAACCATTCCAGTTTCCTCGCCTGAGAAATCTCATGGACAGAGGAGCCTGGTGGGCTATAGTCCATGGTGTCACAAAAGAATCAGACATGACTTAGTGGCTAAGAAACAACAGCAACGTACAACACTGTACTTGGCAAATAGAAAACATCCAATAATGCTCAGTTTTCTAGAGGAGACAAAAGGGTGAAGTAATCAAGAGCATGGTTTTGGAACGCAAGTATCTGAATTAAAGTTCTGTTTGCAGTGCTGTCTAGTTTTGCGACTCTGTGTCGGTTGTTTAAGCTCTCTATGCCTTGCTGTTGCAGCTAAGTTGCTTCAGTCGTGTCCAATTCTTTGTGACCCTATGGACCGTAGCCCTGCAGACTTTTCTGTCCATGGGATTCTCCAGGCAAGAATACTGGAGTGAGTTACCATTCCCTCCTCCAGGGGATCTTCCTAACCCAGGGATAGGACTTGGTCCTATCCCTAGACTCTTAGGTCTCCTGCATTGGCAAGTGAGTTCTTTACCACTAGTGCCATGTGGGAAGCCCCTCTCTATGCCTTATCTATTCCCTTATCAGGAAATATTAATAATAAAACATAGGGGATAATAACAGTAACTTCCTCATATGCTTGTTGAGAAGATTAAATGAATGAATTCATATAAAATAATTAGGAAAGAATCTGGTTCATAGCAAATACTCAATAAACATTAGCTTTTGGCATTTTGTTTCATTTTTGCCAATTCATATATTTAAAATACTTAATTTGCATTTATTTGATTATTAGTAAATTTAAATGGTTTTAAAATTATGTATATTATCCCCATACTTCTTTTGCAAAATGCCTGTTTCTGTTCATTGACCATTTTTCTATTGGAATGTTTATTTTATTTTGAATTTGTAAGAACTCTTTCTGTATAATATTTTTGAAACATAACTGGTGCAAATATGTCTTTATTTACTTTTTGCCTTTTATTTTTCTAGCCTGCTAAGGAAGTGAGAGAAGGCATGACTCAATAGAAAAAGACAAAGAACTCATTCACATGCAGCATTTCCCTCATGGAAATGACAATTTAGTAGAGAACATGAGTCATATACAAACAGAAATATAACAAGTATGAGAAGTGACAGAATAAACAGTAAATAAGTGGTAATAGTAATGGTAAGAACTGTCTTCTTTGCAAGTAGGTTGTTCTATTGTGCTGTTCAGATGAGCTATTTTTCCGTCTTGAGTTGGTGAGTAATATTCACCATTGAAGTGTTTGTTATGAAGTTATGTTTACCCTTGAAGTCCTGTACCTTCGAAGTTTGGATTAGAAGATGATTTGTAACTGTGAGGCCATCCAGGAGAGTATTTGCTATAATCTGGGAAGAACTAGATTAAGATGTAACATTGGGGCCTAAATGGCAAGGGAGTCTGGAAAATGTAGTTCCCAGTCTTCTAGCCCTGTGATATATGTGAGTGTAAGAACGAGGGGTGCTGACAGAGAGTCTGGCACAGCCGCTGTTTTGCATACGGCGGTAAGGAAGGAGGAAGTGTGTCCTGTAATGCCTCCAGATTCTGTTCACATCTTTCTGTCCCACTGCTGCTGCTGCTAAGTCACTTCAGTCGTGTCCGATTCTGTGTGACCCCATAGATGGCAGCCTACCAGGCTTCCCCGTCCCTGGGATTCTCCAGGCAAGAACACTGGAGTGGGTTGCCATTTCCTTCTCCAATGTGTGAAAGTGAAAAGTGAAAGTGAAGTTGCTCAGTCGTGTCCGACCCTTAGCGACCCCATGGACTGCAGCCCTCCAGGCTCCTCCGTCCATGGGATTTTCCAGGCAAGAGCACTGGAGTGGGGTGCCATCGCCTTCTCCGTCTGTCCCACTAGTGTATGTCATTATTCTTTACTGTCATCTTTGAAATGATCACTTTAAGGATTTCTCTTTCTTCAATCTTGAACTACCAAAATCTACTTCCGACTCTGCATGAAGTGCAATTATTTCTAAAATATAAACCTAACCATTCCTATTACAAAGGACATTATTCAAGATCCATAGAATGGCATCAAGATGATGCATATCCCAGCCCTGCCAGCCTCTTCCCACCTCATCTCTCCCACTGCCCCTCTGATTTCCTCACCTCTATCTGTTCTAAGTCACTTGAAAATTGCCAAGCAAACCAGGCACTTTCTTATGTCATATACCTGATTCCTCCAGCTTTGATTGTTCTCTACCTCAACTCTTTGCCAACTTGTAGTTGTCTTTTCTATCCTACTAAATCATTTTACTTCCTTATCTTCTTTCCAACTAGGAGTGGCCATGGGCTACTGTTCTAAACAATGAGTTCTCGGTAGAAGTCCCGGCAAATGGCACCCATTCCCAAATACAAAGGTAAAACGTATTCAGAGAGTCTTTGTCCTTTCAAAGTCATCCGTTTCTTCTGTCTAGAAAGTAGAAAAGAGATCTGGAAACACAGCTGCGATCTTGCAACAATGAGGTGAGAGTCTGAAAGTGAAAGACATGTTGAAGACGATGAGGCAGAGAGATAGGAACATCCTGGGTCTTTGATGACACTGTTGAGTTGTCATGCCAACCCTGGACTTGCCTCTCCTGAGCTTCTAACTGAACTTGAGAGATAAACTCTATCTGTGGAAGTTATCAATAATCTTTCTTTGCTTTAGAATGTATTCCCAACTGCCCCAGATCAACCTCAGGTGTCACCCTTTCTAGGAATATCCCCCATCTGTTTTCCCACATAACCCTGCACTTATTCCTTGTCTAGAATTTATCTCTTTCTTCACCTATGTGTTTCTTTCCCTGGAATTTGAGCTTCTTAAGAGTGGAAGTTACCCCATTTCTCTTTCTTCCTCCAGCATTAAACACACTTTCTGCTTCACAGTATTCAGTAATGACTCCCGACTATACATAAGGCCCTACCGGAGGTTCTCACTCAACATGAGGAGACCATATTCTTTGTGGACATAGTGCAAGGAGCTAGAGGAGGGAGGGAGAGGTTGGAGATAGGATAGGGAAATTGGACTGCAGATAAAAAGAGCTGTTGGAGGAGGTAGGAGTGGATGGTGTCAAGAGAAGGTGTAAGTATTAGTCTTGGCAAAGAAGCAGGACACTTCTCAGAAACAAAAGCAGACGAAATGCTGGAGACATTTTAAGGCAAGGTTGGGAAGCTGAATGAATTAAATTATTATGGTATTCCCAGTACAAGTAAAATTATCTATAAAATTGAGGTGGCACATTTTGAATGGAGGCTAAAAGAAAGAGGAGACTGTTTGCTATGAGAAATACAACTCACGGGGAGAGACAGCTTGGAGCTAAATGAATTAGCAGAACTGAGGGCTCTGGTGGAATTGGTAGTGGACATTTGATTACTTTCTCTGGAGAAGGGAATGGCAACCCACTCCAGTTGTCTTGCCTAGAGAATTCCATGGACGGAGGAGCCTGGTGGGCTACAGTCCACATGGTTGCAGGTAGTTGGACATGACTAAGTGACTAATACACACACACATTTGATTATTTTATATTGAAAAGGCTCAGGGTCATTTTGTTACCCCATCCTTCCTTTTCAGGTTGCCAATATAGACTTTCTAGAGAACATCTTGGAAACAGAAGGATTCTTAGCTGTGGAGGGATTATATTTGGATGGTAAATGGAGTTCTAAATGCAAGTGAGCAAATCTTTAAAGTGACCGCTTATCTGATATGGCTGAGTGAACCTGAGAGGGGATGATGGACTGGGAAGCAGGTGAGGAAATGGAGATCACAAGCATCTAGAAAAGTGGAGCAAAGCATCAGGACAGGGGACTTATAGACATGATATGATGCTTTGCAGATTTTGGCAGGAATCTCTATTTCTGCAGGTTCTGTGTTAATCAGAGATATGTGCTTGATCACTAGCTTTGTAGAGACACTCAGAAACTAAGAAATGAAAAGAATTGTCAATAGGGGTTTGGAAACCTTGAAGATGATGGCAGGGGATATCATAGAGGAAGGTAGGCCATGATGAAGTGCAGAGGACAGGTGTAGGCTGACAGTCTTGACATCATCTGTTGAGGAAAGGAGGGAAAGACTGAATCAGAAAGGAGAATGGTAAATTCAAGTGCCTGTCTATGTCTGGTCATGAGAAGTCCATTCACCAATGAAAGTTGGGAGAAAAGTAGAGTTAGAAGCAAATACCTCAATCACGAGAACCTGAGCACGGAGCACTTTAAATCCTGACTCCTCTAAATGCCAACTAGGAATTCAACCTCCTGAACTTCAATTTTCTCATTTAAAAAATGTGAATAGTGGCTTTGGGCTCATACCTTGAGTCAAAAAGCTATCATGAGAATTCTATATGAATATATAATTTAGGATTCTATATTCTAAAGCTATATGAGAGAATACATAAAAGGGCCCAGTATGTAATAGGTGTTCAATAGTGATTCTACTATGATTCTTTTTTTTCTTTAGGGGAATTTATAACAGAACAATGATTCTAAAGAGATGAAAGCAGAAACGTGTGGATTGATGTGAGTTCAGTGGACTCTGGCCCACCTGGGCACATTTGTCAACATAGGCAGAAGGACTGGGGGGAAGGAGGTATGGTCTCTGTGACAACTGCCAGTTGCAGGATTTGGGAGGCTGGAAAGGGAGATCCCAGCAGGAGAAAGACCAACCATTGTGGCAGCTCTTGGAGACACTGGGAAGGGAGGGTGGTGGGCACCAGGCTGCTGTGGACAGAGGCCATTTCTGAACCATCTGCAAGCATGATTTGGTAGAAGAAGCAGGGGCCTTAGTTCAGAAGCCCTGGGCCGCTCCTTCCACTAGAACCAGGCAAGACACTGTGTGACCTTGTGAGGAAGCCACATATTGAGACACATGAGAGTGGTCTGTAGCCTTCTCAGTGCTGTGCCATGTTGGCATTGGGGTCTTAGGGGACAGCCCTGGGCCTGTGTCAGACATGAATGCATGCACATAAAGAGCAGCTCATGCCAACATGATAATATGTTTGATAACATTGATTTTGTCCCTTTTAAAAAACATAGACTTTGTTTATTCATGTATTAACTTTATTTTTAGAGCAAGTTTTGGGTTCACAGCAAAACTGAGAGGAAAGCACAGATGTTTCTCCAATACCTGCAGCCCCGATTCATGCACAGCCTTCCCCATTATCAACATCCCCACAAGAGGGTACATTTGTTCTAGTCAATAAACTTGCTTCAGCACATTGTTACCACTCAACGTCCATAATTTACATTGGTGGTGTACATTCTATGGGTTTGAAAAAATTCATAATGACTTGTATCCGTGATTGTAATATCACGCGCAGTACTTTCACTGCCTTACAAATCCTGCGTTCTACCTATTCATCCCTCTCTTCCCCAGCCCCTGGCAACCAACCATCCTTTCACTGTCTCCATAGTTTTGTCTTTTCTAGGATGTCATGTAGTTGGAATCCTGCACTAAACTGCAGCCTTGGTTTTGTAGCTTGAATAGGATCATCATAACTACGACAACTCTATGAGGAGGGTATTCTTTTCCCCATTTCATATCCCAGATACTGAAAGCCAGGTCATTGCAGGACATCACAGAGCAGGTGAAAGTGATTCCAGATCTTCAGATCCCCTCCCACAAGGCCTCCAGACGTGAAGGGGAGAAGGCTCTGATGATGGTGACTCATTATTGTCCTGTTTGCAAGGCTTTTCTCATGTAGATCTCTCTGACTTTAAGGGGAAAAGGTATTTCAAATATGCAGTGTTTCTTCTGCATCTGTTTCAGCCAGAAAGCTGATTTTCTATTTGCTCTGAATCTCCCATTGAAATACTGCTGTCTCCTTTTCTGCCAAATCAATCCTGAAAGACATACTGCTGCATCGTTGATCTCCTGACGCTTCTCTGGTCCAGCCATTGTCTGCTTGCCGCATCTCATCTCTGTCAGCAATGGATCCTCAGCACAGCACACAGCCTTCCTTGGAAGAGTGATGTCCTTCACTATGTCATTGCTTTCATTTCCTTCTGAACACCCAGCTCTTCCCCCATCCCCTCAGATTTGTTATCCTGGGATTCACCACAGTTAGCCAGATGGTTTTTATTAATGCATTCTCTAACGAGACAGGTCCTATAAAAGCCTAGCTCCATTCTGCAGCCTTGTGGAACTGAGCTGATGGAGGCGGCAGGGAGGTGGGGTGGTGTGAGCTGGCATTCTGGGAGGAGAGCATCCACGTGATAAGACTGCCTGTGTGTGAGAGAGCAGTGGGCATGGACTTGGGAGCTGGGCTCTTTTTCTGACTCTGTCACTGCTTGGATGATGGGGGAGCAGGGCCTTTTTTCAGCAGAAAGAAAGTAGACGTTTTCAGTGGCAAGCACTAGGTGGTTTTGTGGTTTTCTGTGTGGACCGATGACCAGAATCCTTAATGCACTGGTTCCACAGAAGACCCGGGGATCTCTGTCCAGCCCCAATGAAAAGCCCCTCAATCAACTGAGATTGAATTTTCTGCCACCATTTTGAAGGGGCTCCAGTATTGAATTTAAATTGGTTTTAAGTGCATGCATAAATGTGATATGCCTGCATATCTGAGTTTGTAGACTGAGATTCATCCTTGCTATGTTCTAAACCTGAACTCCCACCCCGTCGGGCCCAGGCAAGTCTCATCCCTAAATACTCCCTTTTGACTTTTCAACATGGTCAAGCCACTTGTCCTTCCAAACGGACTTCTTTTCTACCTCCATGCCTTTGCTCATGGCTCTGAGAAGAAGCTTCTGAACAAAGTTGTTTGGGTATAGTGCTCTTTGACTGGGCAATGCCACCTCTCTCTGTGTGGGAACAAACATCTAATACACAGACACATTGATAACCAGCCTTAAAATGGCCCAGGATGAGAACCTGGCTCAGCAGGACTCATCTACATTGGATGGGGCTGGCCAGTGGAGTCCCAGTCTTGGTAAATTTGAATGCAACAACAGAAGACCAGTCAATACTAGTGTGGGAAGGAATGAAGGGATACTAGGGGAAGGTGGTAGGCAGCAGTAAAGACCACAAATAAACAGAAATCAGAGGGAACAAAGTGAAAACATAGCAGTGGATGGAGATATAGAAAGAAGGGAAAGAAAGAGACAGCGAGAGAGAAAGGGGGATGGGGGAGAGTGAGAAAGACAGAGACTTTGTTACCATTACATGTGATGGATTACTTGGATAAGGGACAATGGATCCATTTCTACGAGAACAGAGGATAACTCAGTGGTGAGAACTGTGTTGATTCTTAAATATTCCAAATAAGGCCTGACTGTCTTGCTGCAGAGATGGGTTCTGCCTTTTATTTCTCTGTGTATCTTTATATTAAATTCCCATTAACTGAACCAACATTTTAGTCCTTCAGTCTGGAAAATTTCAACACAGTTTTGAGGTCCCCTTTGCACAGATCCCTCTTCTCTCTCTTATAACCCTGGCTAATTCTATTCCTACTTTGAAACTCTCTTCAGGGGGACTTTCCTGGGGTCCAGTAATTGGGAATCCAGCTGCCAGTGCAGGAGACACAGGACACAGGTCTGGGAAGATTCCACATGCTGTGTGGAAACTAAGCCCGTGTACAACTATTGAGCCCACGTGCTGCAATGGCTGAAGCCCATGTGCCCCAGAGCCCATGCTCTGCAACAAGAGAAGCCACCACAATGAGAAGCCTGTGCACCACAGCTAGAGAGTAGCCCTTGCTCACCACAACTAGAGAAAGTTGTGTGCAGCATCAAAGACCCAGCACAGCCAAAAATGGATAAAACAATCAATTAATTTAAAAAACTCTGTTCAGGTACCTCCCATCCTTTTGTCTTCTTCCCCTTCTCTCTGCAAGTTCTCATTCTCTGGGCTCCTTAGTCTGTAAAAGTCTCCAAACTGTGCTGCCCTCACCATTCTGTAATCATCTGTTTATTATCCCCATTAGAATTCTGCCTCTTGATGGCAGGAATCATACCTTATTTTTTTAGTTTATTTTTTACTGAAGGATAATCACTTTACAGAATTTTGTTGTTTTCTGTCAAACCTCAACATGAATCAGCCATAGGTATACATATACCTCCTGCCTTTTGAATCTCCCTCCCATCTCCTGCTCCATCCCACCCCTCTAGATTGATACAGAGCCCCTGTTTGAGTTTCGTGAGCCATACAGCAAATTCCTGTCGGCTATCTATTCTACATAAGGTAATGTAAGTTTCCATGTTACTCTTTCCATACATCTCACCCTCTCCTCCCTTCTCTCCATGTCTAAAAATCTATTCTCTATGTCTGTTTCTCCATTGCTGCTCTGCAAATAAATTCTTCACTACCATTTTTCTAACATATGCATTAGAATACGATATTTATCTTTCTCTTTCTGACTTACTTCACTCTGTATAATAGTTTCTAGGTTCACTCATCTCATTAGAACTGACTCAAATACATTCCTTTTTATGGCTGAGTAATATTCCATGTGTGTATGTACCACAACTTCTTTATCCATTCATATGTCAGTGGACATCTAGGTTGCTTCCATGCTCTAGTTATTGTAAATAGTGCTGCAGTGAACAAAGGGTTACATGTGTCTTTTTCAACCCTGGTTTCCTGAGAGCATATGCCTAGGAGTGGGATTGCTGGGTCATATGGTGCTTTTATTCCTAGTTTTTTAAGGAAATGTCCATACCATTTTCCATAGTGGCTGTATCAATTTGCATTCCCAACAACAGTGCAAGAGCATTCCCTTTTCCCCACACCCTCTCCAGCATTTATTCTTTGTAGACTTTTTGATGGTGGCCATTCTGATTGGTGTGAGGTGATATATCATTGTAGTTTTGATTTGCATTTCTCTAATAATGAGCGATGTTGAGTACCTTTTCAGGTGTTTGTTAGACATCTGTATGTCTTCTTTGGAGAAACGTCTGTTTAAGTCTTTTTCCCACTTTTTGTTTGGGTTGTTTGTTTTTCTGGCATTGAGTTGTATTAGCTGCTTGTATATTTTGGAAGTTAATCCTTTGTCAGTTGTTTCATTTGCTATTATTTTCTCCCATTCTGAGGGTTGTCTTTTCACCTTACTTATAGTTTCCTTTGCTGTGCAAAAGATTTTAAGTTTAATCAGGTCCCACTTGTTTACTTTTGTTTTTATTTCCATTACTCTAGGAGGTGGGTCATAGAGGATCTTGCTTTGATTTATGTCACTGAGTGTTCTGCCTATGTTTTCCTCCAAGGGTTTCATAGTTTCTGGCCTTACATTTAGATCTTTAGTTCATTTTGAGTTTATCTTTGTGTATGGTGTTAGAAGTGTCCTAATTTCATTCTTTTACATGTAACTGTCCAGTTCTCCCAGCACCATTTATTGAAAAGGCTGTCTTTGCCTCATTGTATATTCTTGCCTCCTTTGTCAAAAATAAGGTACCCATAGGTGCATGGGTTTATTCCCAAGTCCATACCCACTGCTCTCTCACACATACACATTGGTCTATATTTATGCTTCTGTGCCAGTACCATATTGTCTTGATGACTGTAGCTTTGTAGGATAATCTGAAGTCAGGAAGGTTGATTCCTCCAGCTCCATTCTTCTTTTCTCAAGACTTCCTTGGCTATTTGGGGTCTTTTGTATTTCCATATGAATTGTGAAATTTTTTGTTCTAGTTCTGTGAAAAATTCCATTGGTAATTTGATAGGGATCACATTGAATCTGTAGATTGCATTTAGTAGTATAGTCATTTTCACAGTATTGATTTTTCCTACACAGGTACATGGAATATCTCTCCATCTGTTTATGTCATCTTTGATTTCTTTCATTAGTGTCTTATAATCTTCTGTGTACAGTTCTTTTGTCTCCTTGGGTAAATTTATTCCTAAATATTTAATTATTTTTGTTGTGATGGTGAATGGGATTGATTCCTTAACTTCTCTTTCTGATTTTTCATTGTCAGAATATAGAAATGCAAGTGATTTCTGTGTATTGATTTTGTGTCATGCAACTTTTCTAAATTCACTGATTAGCTCTAGTAATTTTCTGATACTATCTTTAGGGTTTTCCATGTACAATATCATGTCATCTAAAAAGCAGTGAGAGCTTTACTTCTTCTTTTCTGATCTGGATTCCTTTTATTTCTTTTTATTCTCTGATTGCTGTAGCTACGACTTCCAGAGCTATGCTGAATAATAGCGGTGAAAGTGGACACCCTTGTCTTGTTCATGAACTTAGGGGAATTCTTTCAGTTTTTCACCATTAAGAATAATGTTTGCTGTAGGCTCATCATATATGACCTTTATTTTGTTGAGGTAGCTTCCTTCTATGCCCGTTTTTTGTTTGTTTGTTTTTTAAGAGTTTTAATAATAAATGGGTGCTGAATTTTGTCAAAAACTTTTTCTGCATCTATTATCATATAGTTTTTATCTTTCAATTTGTTAATATAGTGTATTACATTGATAGAAATGTGTATATTGAAGAATCCTTGCATCCCTGGAATAAACCCAACTCAATTATGATGTTTGAACTTTTTGATGTGTTACTGAATTCTGTTTGCTAAAATTTTGTTGTGGATGTTTGCATCTATGTTCATCAGTGATATTGGCCTGTAGTTTTCTTTTTTTGTATTGTCTATGTCTGATTTTGGTATCAGGGTGATGGTGGTGGCCTCATAGAATGAGTTGGAAGTGTTACTTTCTCTACAATTTTTGGAAAGAGTTTTAGAAGAATAGGCATTAGCTCTTCTCTAAATGTTTGATAGAATTTTCCTGTGGAGCCATCTAGTCCTGGACTTTGTTTTTTGGGATATTTTTGATCACAGCTTCAATTTCAGTGCTTCTAATCAGGTTCATCATTTTATTTCTTCCTGGTTTAGTCTTAGAAGATTGAACTTTTCTAAGAATCTGTCCATTTCTTTCAGGTTATCCATTTTATTGCTATATAGTTGTTCCTAATCATCTCTTATAATCCTTTGTATTTCTGCATTATCTGTTGTAACCTCTTTTTCATTTCTAATTTTGTTGATTTGATTCTTCTCTCTTTTTTTCTTGATGAATCTAGCTAAAGGCTTGTAAATTTTGTTTATCTTCTCAAAGAACCAGCTTTTAGTTTTATTAATCTTTATTCTTGTTTCTTTCATTTCTTTTTCGTTTATTTCTGCTCAGATGTTTATGATTTCTTTCTTTCTACTACTTTTGGGTTTTTTTATTCTTCTTTTTCCAGTTGTTTTAGCTGTTAAGTTAGGTTGTCTATTTGATGTTTTTCTTGTTTCTTAAGGTAGGATTTTATTGCTATAAGCTTCCCTCTTAGAACTGCTTTCGCTGCATCCCATGATTTTTGAGTTGTTTTGTTTTCATTGTCCTTTATTTCCAGAAAATTTTTTATTCCTTTTTGATTTCTTCAGTAACCTGTTGGCTATTTAGAAGTGTGTTTTTTAAACTCCATGTGTTTGTGTTTTTGTTTTTTTTTTTTACAGTTGTTTTTCTTGTAGTTGATATCTAGTTTCATAGTATTGTAGTCAGAGAAGATGCTTGATATGATTTCAGTTTCATTAAATTTACTGAGGTTTGATTGGCAACCCAAGCTGTGGTCTATCCCAGAGAATGTTCCATGTGCACGTGAGAAGAAGGTGTATGCTTCTGCATTTGGATGGAATGAAAACCCCAAAAGTAGTAGAAGGAAAGAAATCATAAACATCCAAGCAGATATAAGTGAAAAAGAAATGAAAGAAACAACAGTAAAGATTAATAAAACTAAAAGCTGGTTCTTTGAGAAGATAAACAAAAGTGACAAGCCTTTAGCCAGACTCATCAAGAAAAAAAGAAAGAATCAAATCAACAAAATTAGAAATGAAAATGAGATCCATCTCATCTCATGCATCATTTAAGACTTGTGTTTCCTTATTAATTTTCTGTTTTGATGATCTGTCCATTGGTCTGAGTGGGCTGTTAAAGTCTCCTACTATTATTGTGTTACTGTCAATTTCTCCTTTTATATCTGTTAGTGTTTGTCTTATGTATTGAGGTGCTTCTATTTTGGGTGCATAGATATTTACAAATGGTATGTCTTCCTCTTGGATTGATCCCTTGATCATTATGTAGTGTCCTTCCTTATCTCTTGTAATCTTCTTTGTTTTAAGGTCTATTTAGTCTGATATGAGGATTGCTACTCCAGGTTTCTTTTGCTTCCCATTTGCATGGAATATATTTTTCCATCCTCTCACTTTCACTCTATATGTGTCTTAATAATAGTAGGAAAGGAAAACAAAGGAATAAGTGTAGAAAAATATAATAGGTTTTAAAAATTACAAATTAAAATTATAAAAAGAGAAAAAAAAAAAAAAGATGGAAGAAGAAAGAAAGAAAAAAAAAAGGAAAACTCCACAGAACTGCAAAAGCCCAACGTAGAGGTAGAGGTAGAGATTTATAGCAACAATGAAAAGTGTGACTGAATATACACATATACACCCATAAACAAAATCAAAACAGTCCAACAAAAATAAAGTATGATAGATTGACTCAGCGAACAAAGTCAACCAAAAATTATATGTACCAGAACAAAACTAGCTAAAGCAAAAACTGGAAAACAAAACTAAAGCAAGGTGCCACTTGGGGAATAAAGCAATGAAAATAAAAGTAACAAAATGTTGAGAGAAAAGGAAAGAAAGAAAAGAAAGTAAGAATAGATATGCAAAGTTAAATTGAGGTAGATGAAGAAGATTTATATACATTAAAGATTAACTGCCAGGGGAAAAAAGAGTAGGAAAGCAAACAAAGGAATACATGTAGAAAAAATAATAGGTTTAAAAATTTTAAAAGAGAGAGAGAGAGAAAAGGAAAACTCCACAGAACTGCAAAAGCCCAGTGTAGAGGCAGAGGTTTATAACAACAATAAAATATGTGACTGAGAAAAATAAAAGCTCAAAAGCTTAATTAGATCTCATAGAGCCAATAAAATCAACAACTCCAACAGAGGGGGAATAAAAGGAAAAAAAATCCAAAAGAATCTACAGAACAAGTCAAAACATAAGAATAATAAATGTTTTTTCTGAGTCACTGCTGTCAGAGTCCTTTCCCTCACTGGGAGTCACAGTCCACCTCACCTCCCCTAGGATGCCCTCCAACACTGCGCTGATCTCTGGACCTGCTGTGGGGGCAACTAATCTGGTCCTTCTCCTGTGTGTTCTTTCCACCAATGTCCACAGCTACCAGAACTAGTGCATTTTCTTTTGTGGAAGCTCTCGATGACCTTTTATATATTCCAAAGACATAGTGTGCCTAGTTGATCGTGTGGATTTAATCTGCAGCTTATACAGCTGGTGGGAAGGCTTTGTGTCTTCTTCCTTAGCCACACTGCCCCTAGGTTTCAATTGTGGTTTTATTTCCACCTTTGCATGTGGGTTGTCCACTGGGGTTTGCTCCTGAGGCTGCCCCTATGAGGGCCAGGTGTGGAGGTGGTGCAGCTGCTTGAGTCACAGGGTTTCTGGCAGCACCAGGTTCTCAGGGGAGTTGGCAGCTATAGCAGTGGAAATATAGTGCTCTAGAAGGGTATGGCAACCAATATTGGTCAATAGGCTCCGGTATTCTTCCCTGGAGATGCCCCCTGTCCCTGACAGAGAAGCCTGGCAGGCCACAGTCCACAGGGTTGCGAATAGTCAAACACTACCGAAGTGACCCGATGTGCATAAGCGCAAGACTTTTTTTGCCTGTGGCAGCTCTGCCCCAGTGAGAGTTGAGCATGAGCAGCTGCTTAGCGTGCGGAGACACTCGTGGCGCCAAGTGTGCAGGACACGGACTGCCTCCGCAGCAGGAGTCATGGCCCTATCAGAGTCTTTTTTCAAGCCTCTTGTAGCTGGTGATCAGAAGGCCTCTTTGACGAGTCTTTCTCTGTATCTCCACCGGTTCAGGCACTTAGAGGGCTCCCTTGCTTGGGGTCCTTCTCTGTTGTTCAATGGGTCAGGCAAATAGTGGGGCCCCCCTGGCTGGGGTCCTACTCTGAGATGGGCGCATCAAGTCAGGCACTCAAAGGAGCACCCTGGCTGGGGTCCTACTTTGTAGTTCACGAATCAGTCACTTAAAGGGGCACTCTGGGTGGGGTCCTGCTCTGTAGTTCAGTGCATCAGGCATTTGATGGGCCAGCCTCTCTATTGTTCAGCTGCTGATGCTGGTGTGTGGGGAGAGAGAGGCTATGGTGATGGCTCCACCCCCTACGTGTGACTCAGCAGTATCGCCTTTCTTCCATGGCTGCCTGACTTTCCTCCACAGGCATTTCCCACTACACCCTCCTCCCTCACATCCCCTCAATTTGTCTCTCCGCAGTCAACAGCAGCCCTCACCATGAGATCATTCCATAATCCCCAAACTTCGCATCCCTGTCCAGGGTATGTATGGCTGTGGCAAGGACTGTCTGATTCTCATTCCATTTAGGCTGCTGCAGATCAGCTGTTTCACTCCCAGCCTTAAATGTTTCTCCTCTGACTCAGACAATTGCCCTGATGTGGGGATCAGACCCCTGCATCAGTTCCCCCGCCCATTGAGGGCAGGTCCAGTCCTACTAACACTCATGTTTTCCCCCCTAGTTCCTTCCCACCGAGTTTTGTGTGGTTCTACGTGTTCTTTCCCTCTGGTCAGGTACTCCTGTCTTCTCTCAGCGGGTGGTCGGTATGCACTTTTGTGTCTGAAGGTGTATTCCTGATGCGTCCATGGAGAGAGATGTACTCCACATCCACCTACTCCTCCACCATCTTCTTCTCCAGGGATCATGTCTTATTCATTTTTAATCCAACTAGCAAATGTAAGAACTTGAAATTGAACTCAGGCCTTTGCTATTAAACTCATTACTATTGCTTTATCTTGTCTCCCAGTAGATTTTTTTTTCAGCAAGAGATTTTTTTTCTAGCATTTTCAAGCTCACACAAGTACAAATATTTGCTTAAATCTGTGTATGTATGGGAGTAAGATGGTTATTCATTATCCCCAGGTTTATTTTCTAATTTCTTAGTTGAAAAACAAAACTGATTTCTTTCTTACTAAAGAGTAGAAAGGTTGATAAGTTAGGGTTAAACAAATCTTTAAGATCTATTTTCAGGTACAAACTATGACAGTCCATAGGGTCACAGAGTCTGACACAACTGAAGCAACTTAGCATGTAACAGGCATGTCAAAATATACCAAATACATGTGTGGCAAAAAAGGGCCAGAGATTTATGGTGGGCTATGCATGAATTGGAAAATCACGATTCTGAAAGTTTGGCTACAGAAAATTAAACATTGTTAGAAGGAGTAATGAAGAACTTACCAACAGAGTGGGGAACCTCCTGACTACTTAGGTGAGGTGTCTAGGGTTCAAAATTAAAGGTGGCATCACTGTCGAGGCTCATGTGAGAAGCTGACAGTGACACCAGCTTAGACACTCTCCTTGCCTCACTCTAGCCTTGGCCTTACCTGCAGCGTCCTTGTTTCAGAACCTGAAACAGCCTTCTTCTTATATTGTGTGTGCCTTTGTGCCTTGGAGGTTTTGAGCGATGAGACTGTGCCTGTCTCACTCTCTGCCATGTCCCTGGCACCTAGCCCACTGTCAGCAGCGAATAAACGTTTGTGGAGTAAATAACTTAGTAGGATCTGGGGATACCACAGTGGATTCAGCAGTAGGTACTGTCCATGTCTTTTAGAGGATACAAGCCTAAATACAATGCGTTTTGGATTGGATGACCTGGGATGAGACAGGTCATCAGACAGGTCATGGTATTTCCAAGGCGAGGATGAATCCCCCCTCTTCTCTAGTCAATATTTACAAAAAAAGCACTAACATTTAAATGAACTAGTCTAGTGATAGAGGACTAAATGAGGTGGGCTTTGGAAGAAACTGCAAATCTTTATTCTGTTATTACTCTATTCTTCCAGCAATCATTTATTGAAATTTTTACTTCATGTCATGATTGACAAGGCCTGATTGCTGTGGAGTAGTTTAAAAGTCTGGATCTACATATAAGAGCCCTCTGGACCTAGCTGTAGAAACTTGGGGAAGTTGGTGGTATTGTCTGAGGGAGGCTTCCTGCAGCTGGGCAGGTGTTAGTCCCACCGCACGTAAAGGCCCAACATGATCAGGACCAGCAGCTGATAGGTTAGTTGAAAATGTTGATTAAAGTGCTGAAACATAAAACATAACAGACATTATTTTAACTTAAAATGTATAAGGGTGCATTATTTGCTGATATTTTGACACAAACCCAAAGCCTTTGAGTGTGGGTACTTTGTCCTGGGGTCTAGCACCATCTTTTTCATATAATCAGTGCACCCATCACCTGTGGCTTCTTGTTTCAGCTTCTATAAAATGGAGTGAGAAGGCAGATTGGAGGCAATCTGTGTGCAGACTCTTCTAGATTTTCATAATCCCCTAATCTTTAAAAATTTCTCATTCATACCTAATTTACCAGTGATTTTTAATAACTCAGATTTATGAAGTCTTTGTAAAACATTTGCCTTCATTTTAGAAACTAATCTCTTTCTTTTCATATGCATATTTAATGTTCATAATATAAAATTTCTAAAAGTGTATATATATTTATTTTAATGTATGTATTTTATTGAAGTATAGTTGACTTACAATGTTTCAGATGCACAGCAGGGTGACTCAGTTATACATATACACATATATTATCTCTGAAATTATTTTCCATTATGGGTAATCACGAGATATTGACTACGGTTCCCTGTGCTATACAGTCAACCTTTGTTGATTGCTGTGTATCTATTTTTTAAAAATTAGAAATCTAGCATTCTATTCATACAAGTCAAAGAAGTGGAATCAAAATGCCATAAATTGTTATAATGATGTGTCATAATGACAATCAAAATGTCATAAATTTTAGCTAGGCAAAAATTCATAAGTTTTCTAAAATGTATATTATAGATATTATTTATATATATGTATACAAAGCTTTCTTACTATGCTTGATAAAGGCTTGAGAAATAACATAAAAAACAGGAGTGGAGAAATTGGAAAACATAAACTAAATGAAATGGGAGCACTGAATATGAAATAGAAGAGGTGAAACAAACTAGATAAAAGTAAAAGATACTCACAGAGTCCAGTTGTTTTTAAACATGACTGCTCATTAGAAACATACCTGGAGTTCTGGAGGAAAAAAAGCAATACCTGGGCATTTGGGTTTTTCAAAAAATTTCAAGATAATTCTGACATGCACCTGGATTTTTAAAAGTGATTACAGGTTTTTCTATTAAATAGTAGTTTTGGTGATACTGAGTTCTATTATTTTTCTGTTGACCAATCATGATACAATGGTATTAAGTGACTAATAGTTACAATATCATAATAGTGAAAGATGGTTATCAGTTTTCACAAGCAATAAATATTGATTCAGTAAATAAAAGTGTATTTTACAATGCTTATGTAATATATAAATATATAAAATACTATTTAATTAAATTACATAATTACAAGAAGTAAACAGTTGTTTACATCTGCTTTATTAACTATGCCAAAGCCTTTGACTGTGTGGATCACAACAAACTGTGGAAAATTCTTCAAGAGATGGGACTACAAGACCACCTGACCTGCCTCCTGAGAAATCTGTATGCAGCTCAAGAAGCAACAGTTAGAACTGGACATGGAACAACAGAATGGTTCCAAATTGGGAAAGGAGTATATCAAGGCTATATATTGTCACCTTGCTTATTTAACTTCTGTATAGAGTACATCATGAGAAATGCTGGACTAGATGAAGCACAAGTTGGATTAAGACTGCCAGGAGAAATATCAATAACCTCAGATATGCAGATGACACCACCCTTATGGAAGAAAGTGAAGAAGAACTAAAGAGCCTCTTGATGAAAGTGAAAGAGGAAAGTGAAAAAGTTGGCTTAAAACTCAACATTCAAAGAACTAAGACCATGGCATCTGGTCCCATCACTTCATGACAAATAGATGGGGAAACAATGGAAACAGTGTCAGACTATTTTGGGGGGCTCCAAAATCACTGCAGATAGTGACTGCAACCATGAAATTAAAAGACACTTGCTCCTTGGAAAAAAAAAGTTATGACTAACCTAGACAGCATATTAAAAAGCAGAGACATTACTTTGCTGACAAAGGTCCATCTAGTCAAGGCTATGGTTTTTTCAGTAGTCACGTATGGATGTGAGAATTGGACCATAAAGAAAGCTGAGCGCCAAAGAATTGATGCTTTTGAACTGTGGTGTTGGAGAAGACTCTTGAGAGTCCCTTGGACTGCAAAGAGATCAAGCCAGATTTCCTAAAGGAAATCAGTCCTGAATATTTGTTGGAAGGACTGATGTTGAAGCTGAAACTCCAGTAATTTGGCCACCTGATGCAAAGAACTGACTCATTGGAAAAGATCCTGATGCTGGGAAAGACTGAAGATGGGAGGAGAAGGGAACAACGTAGGATGAGATGGCTGGATGGCATCTTTGATGATGAATGTGAGTTTGACCAAACTCTGGGAGTTGGTGATGGACAGGGAAGCCTGGTGTGCTGCAGTTCATGGGGTTGCAAAGAGTTGGACACGACTGAGCAACGGAACTGAAACAGCTGTTTGTGTTTTATGCAAAACATAACCATGTAATTCAACTGGGAGAAATGTGCTGATGACACTGGCTACTGGCTTTACCACAGTGTTCAGTGTGCTGTGGCCATCGGTCTGTGTGACTCACAGAGGAACTGAAGCACTTTGAAACGGAAGCACTCAGCTAGTAGAGGTGGGTTAGGACAATGTCTCCTAAATCTGAACTGTCTTACCAGTTCCCAAATTTGGTCTTCTACTTTGGGTGGCCAGAAACTCACTCTTGTTAGGAACAAAGGGAATTAGGCCTAAGATGCTGGCTCAGAATAATGAATTCACAGAGGCAGTTTATTAACAGTTCATTTACAATGAGGGATAACTGTCAAAAGGCCCAGGCTATCAGAGTCTGCCTGGTGAGCTTTTTCCTCCCTGTGTTATCTCAGCCCCTTTTATTTTTCATTCCTTCATTACATAATCTGTAATTATTATAATGCCTTCTCAACTGGTAATTGCAACTGAAAGTTGAAAGAGGATTTTAAAAATAGTTACAACAGGCTTTATTTTTTAGATTCACAGCCAAATTGAGGGAAAGGCACAGAGATTTCCCATATAGCCTCTGCCCTCTTCATCCTTCCCCATACCAGCATCACTAACCAGTATGGTACCTTTGCTACAGTTGATGAACACATCTTAGTCCCCTGAAGTCTATAGTTCACATTAGGGTTGACTTTTGGTGGTATACATTTGGACAAATATATAATGATATATATCCATCATTATGGTAACATGCAGAGCATTTTCACTGTCCTGAAAAGCCTCTGTGTTCTACTTTACCCTCCCTGTCCCCTAACCTGGAACAGCCACTAATCTTTTGCTGCCTCTGTAGTTGTGCCTTTTCCAGAATGCTATATAAATTGTAATCATATAGTATGTAGCCTTTTCAGATTGGTTTCTTTGCTCAGCAATATATGCTTTTGAATTGTGGTATTGGAGAAGACTCTTGAGAGTCCCTTGGACTGCGAGGAGATCCAACCAGTCCCTCCTAAAGGAAATCAGTCTTGAATATTCATTGGAAGGACTGATGCTGAAGCTGAAACTCTAGTACTTTGGCCATCTGATGTGAAGAACTCACTCATTTGAAAAGACCCTGATGCTGGGAAAGATTGAAGGCAGGAGAAGAAGGGGACGAGAGAGGATGAGATGGTTGGATGGCATCACCGACTCAACGGACATGAGTTTGAGTAAACTCTGGGACCTGGTGATGAACAGGGAGGCCTGGTGTGCTGCAATCCATGGGGTTGCAAAGATTCGGACATGACTGAGCAACTGAACTGAACTGAACTGAACTGATGCATTTAAATTTCTCCATGCCTTTTCACAGCTTGACAGCTCATTTCTTTTTAGTGCTAAATAATATTCCATTGTCAATGTATCACAATTTATTTATCTACTCACCTATTGAAAGACATCTTGGTTGCTTCCAAGTTCTGGCAGTTATGAATAAAGCTACTGTAAACGTCTGTGTGCAGGTTTTTGTGGGACATGCATTTCCGGTGCATTTGGGTGAATACCAAGGTGAACAATGATTTTTATTGGTTTGCCTTTGTTATTACTGTTATTCTTTCAATAATGAAAGAGACTTATGGAGATTACAGGCCACTGGACAGAATGTGAGAGAAAATAAAAGCTGAAGTTTCAAGGATGGTACAGATAGTTAGTGGTACTGAGCCCCTGAGCCAGGTTGGTTCAGCACTTGGTTCAGTGATAATTCTTAGGTGGGAGGAGGGATTCCTTATTGGTTTTAATTGAAAGAAAAGAGCAAAGGTGTGGAGATAGTAAGTTGTCAGGAAGTTGAGAGGGTTCTCACCTCTTCTATTTTCCTGATGAGATGACATTTAATGTCCTGAGGGTTTCAGTAGAGTGGTGGAGGCCTGAAGAGCAGTTTTAGAGAAGAACCTTTTCACCAGGGAAATATTCAAGCTGACTGGCTTTGGAAGGCTCAGTTGGGGCTGGAGGCTATGACTGATTGTGGCCTCGATCTCTAACCACCCACAGATCTCAGAGGCAGTCATGAGAAGGTCAGGGTTGGCTTGTTCTAGGGCAGGTTTGGCATGTGGGTGCATGAATCTTATAACATTGCAAGACTGTGGTTGAAGCAGTGGCTTCTCTGAAGCTTCTTTTGTCCACTTTCTTGCATTTTGGCTGCTTGTCTGCAATGAAGTGGCTGGGGGGGTGAGTGAAGTGAGGCTAGTGATAGGGTAACATGTATCTGATGGCATCTTAGGGCAGATTGTTGGCCTTGTACTGAAGCACTCCAAAAGTGATGATCATGCATCTTAGGATTTGGCAATTCAACAGCTTAGGTAAATAAACACTGAGAGAGCTTTGTGTGGACCAGTGCCAGTGCCCAGAAATATAAAAATGAGTAGCAAGAGGGTCCTGTCCTATGTTCTAGGAGTTTACAATCTAGTGGGAGAGACAGATAAGAAATTACATGGAAAAAAGTATAATGTGTTAAGTCCAAAGACAAAGACATTTACCTGTGGTTGTGGCTTCACAGGGAAGAATAGACACTGACTCAAGTGTTTGGCCACCACACTGGAGGAGCAATGGGCAGAAAGACACTAGCACCTGTCTAGTCAGAAGGGATGCCTCCGCATGTCTGGGCAGGGCTGACGTGCTGGCTTCCTTTCTAGAAGCTGGGGCAGGCTCAGGAGAGAACTGCCAGGTTCCCTCAGGGGGTTGTAGGACCAGCAGGGTTCAAAGTGGCTGGGATGAGCTTCCCCAGGTGCTGCTGCCAGGCCACCTCAGTACCGCGTGTGCGGGTTATCCATGGCCAGGAGCCTAATAGGAGCAACACAGAGCTATGGCAGGTGGTATTCTGAATCAGAGCACAGGGATTTGCTGTAAAACTTTCCTCAGCAAGGAATCTGAATGCTTGGGACTCATCCTCAGATCCCACATCTCTGTAGCACTTCAGAGGCATGTGACCACTTGGAAGAGACACTCAGGTAAAGTCAGGAGGCAGCACATGTCGAGGCCTTCTGTGCGTTTCACCCTTGGGGAATTAATAGTAATAGTGATAATAATAACAATAATAGTGACAAATATTACTATTACTGACATTCATTAAGCGCTTGCTAAATGAGGAATTTGTGGTTTTATTGCTGAGTGAAGTTATATAGTAAATGTTAGGCACTCCCCCTCCCCTTTTTAAAAATGTAATGGTTCAGGGTTTGAAGAGGTTGAGCATCTTGCTCAGGGTCACACAGGTGGAGATGACAGAGCGAGGACACAACCTGAGGATGTCTACAGTCAAAGCCCACCCTCTTGACCATAGCTGCCCACTGCTCCAGAGACATTTTATGAATACATTTGTGCCATAGCTTTGCAGTAGCAAGTCATCTTTCCCTCCAGGCCCACACCTATGGAAACGGGGGTTCTGAGAAGATAGATGCGTGGCTGCATTACAGCTGAGCCTCTAACCAGTGTTTACTCATTTGTACTCTACTCTTCTCTCTGTATCCCATCTAGCTGCCCCATTCAGTCTCCTTTATGACACGACAGGATGGGTGAGAGAATACAATAATGCCATTGGATTATTATTACAGCCCAAATGACATGGGAGAAAAAGCAGAATGGAGGGAAGGTGTTTCCAACACCTATGTTTGTTAAGGTAACTATGATGTGACCTACTAGTGAGTTTATAGAGAGGAGCTGTTTAGGTCAGGGACTGGGATTACCCCTATATAGGCTGGATGGCTGGACATAGAAACCAGTTCAGGAAGGCCTGATTGAGACTGATGCTAACCAGTGCTGTTTGCTGTCTGATATTCCCCTCTGCGCTCCAAGGTTCTTGGTGCCCTTTGGCTATCCCTCGGCACTGTGCTTATTCCTCGTTATTAAGAATAATCACCTCTCACTCTTAGGCAGCACTCTACACTTTATGAAGACTTTTTACATACATGATCTTATTGGCTTCTCATAACAGCCATGAGAAAAGAAAGCCAGGGTAGGACATTTTATACTTATTAAAGGGTTTAAAAAGCTATTTCAGGATATACAGGTATTAAGTGGTAGAACAAGAACTCAAGCATAAACCTCTAGCTCTCAACTCTATGGCTTTTTTACTATTCTTAATAATGTCCAGAAACCCATCTGCTCTGTCTTCCATCTCCTCAGGGTCTGAAAACTCTCAAGCTTATGTACTATTACTATCAGTATGTTTTAAGGTTCTGGCAACAGAAATACTTAATATCTGGTAGAAATTCCTGGGACAGGTGAGTTACTTAGCATTGGAAATCTAAGATTTCCATTGTTTAGCCAATGGGTCCTATCACATACCAGGGCATATGGATATTGAATGAAAATGCATACTTGCTGCTCTGCCAAAGTCATGCTCTGCTGTTGGTGGGTCAGAGCTCTACCTCTTATAGGAGAAGCAATACAATTTTTATTAGTTTGTTATTTTGGATAAATACTTTTGGTAACTATATGGCTATACTATACTTACTCTTCATGGGTAAGCCAGCCAAGGGAAGAGATTTTGAGGGAGCTAAGGATGGACATGAACATTATTTTAGAAATAACCATAGAGAATGTGGGCTTCCCTGGTGGCTCAGATGGTAAAGGATTTGCTTGCAGTGCAGGAGACCTGGTTTGATCCCTGGGTCAGGAAGATCCTCTGGAGAAGGGAATGTCAACCCATTCCAAGCCTGGAGGCAGTTGTAGTCGAGGTTAGTTCATTGGCTCAGTGACACCCCAAAGACAGTTTCTTCCAGTCTTTCTTGCCCGCCTTAGCTGTGTGTGGCAAGGTCTTCCCTTAAGGTTGCAAGATACCCGCTTCAGTTTCAAGTGTCATATCTCCCATGAAAGGGTATAAAGAGGCCACCTCATGCGACAAGTTGACTCATTGGAAAAGACTCTGATGCTGGGAGGGATTGGGGGCAGGAGGAAAAGGGGGCGACAGAGGATGAGATGGCTGGATGGCATCACCGACTCGACGATGTGAGTTTGAGTGAACTCCAGGAGTTGGTGATGGACAGGGAGGCCTGGCATGCTGTGATTCATGGGGTTGCAAAGAGTCGGACACGACTGAGTGACTGAACTGGACTGAACTGAACTGATGGGTGGTTAAAGAGTGTTTTCTTTGTGAGTCTCTGTGTTTTCTTTCTTTTTTTTAAAATAAATTAAGATTAAAATTTTATAGCAATTTTAGGTTCACAGTAAAATTAAGGGGAAAATATAGACATTTCCCATATACTCCCTGATTTACCCATGCCTTCCTTCCCAGTTGATTTCCCATATATCTCATAGGACCCTGACTACAAGGAAAGCTAGGAAAGTGAGGATTCAGCATTCATAGCCTCTGCAGTTGGAGGTGATTTGAGAGAAGGGGGTTGGGAATGCCTGCTGGGTGACCAGCCATCCCTCATTTTCAGTCACTCACCAGAGTGCTGCACTTGTTACAATTGATAAACTTATATTGACACATCATAATCAATCAAATTCCATAGGTTAGATTACAGTTTACTCTTGGTGTTATATATCCCATGAATTTGTTCAAATGTGTAATGATACATATCCATCATTATGATGTCATATATTTTCACTGCCCTAAAAATCATCTGTGTTCTGCCTATTCACCACTCATTGCCTGTCCAGCCCCTGGCAACCACTGATCTTTTTGCTGTCTCTGTAGTTTTGCCTTTTCCAGAGTGGCATATACTTGGAATCATATAGTATGAAACCTATGTTCTTTCACTTAGTAATTAGCATTTAAATTTTCTTCATATCTTTTCACGGATTGAAAACTCTTTAGTGCTAAATGATATCTTTTTGTCTGGATGTACACAGTTTACTTACCCACAGTTCTTACCCATTACTCTAGGACATCTTGGTTGCTCCTAAGTTTTGACAATTATAAATAAAGATGCTAATAAACATCTATGTGCAAAGTTTTCATTGCTTCAAATCCTCACCGGAATTTGGCATCATCAGTGTTTCAGATTTTGGCCATCCTAGTAAATGTGGTAGGCCATTCTGATAGTGGTATCTCATTGTTTTTTTTTAAATTTGTATTTCCCTCATACCATATGATATGAATATCTTTTCATATGTGATTTGCCATCTTTATATCTTCATTGGTAAGATGTCCATTAAGGTCTTTGGCCTATTTTTAATCAGATTGTTTGCATTCTTATTGTTGGGTTTTAAGGGTTATTTGTGTAATTTAAATTAATATTCTTTATCAGATTGTCTCTGTTTTTTGAAGATGAAACTCTTATCCAGAAGCCGCCATCCCCACTTGATTTCTCCATATATCTCACAGGACGCTGACTCCAAGGAAAGCTAGGAAAGAGAAGATTCAGCATTCACAGCCTCTGCAGTTGAAGGTGATTTGAGAGAAAGGGGTTGGGTATGCCTGCTGGGTGACCAGTCATTGTACATGATCACTGGAGACACGGAGGTCCTGAGAAATGATGGGAGTTTTCTGGGGTTCCATGGACAGTAGGAGCTAGATCTAAAATCCACAATTTCAGTCAGGTATCCAAAATGGGCAATCTAGTATGTGGAGGGGGATCTCTTCTGTCCCAGGGCAACTCTTATTCTCATCTGATCCACAGAGATCACGTGGCCTGGTTTTTGGCTAATTGAGACCCCACAACTGTAACTTGAGGCCTGATTCCGGATGCAGCAAGGTGATCTTAGTGGCCAAGGGACTATTCAATATTTCTTTTTTCCTCTTTGCTTTCAGGCTACGATACCATGTCAGTGTGTGGTCGTCACAGCAAATGCTGGTGTTTCTTCTGTCAGAGTTCATCTTTTATAAGTTGTTGGTGTTTTTTCCTTTTCATTGGTCAAATGACAAAAGAGAAGTACTCGAGTCTCTAATTCCCCTAAGGTGAGCTATTTTAGAAATCCTCATAAAGTCAGGTAGGAAAAGATCACAGCCCAGATCAATAACTACCTCCTGGACTGAGAGCAGAAAATGGTTTATTTATGTGCCTGGGATGTTGTTGAGTGCATGCTCAATACCCAGGCCTTTGGCCACATGGGCATAGATAACACCAAGCAGTGAATTATTAAAACCAAGAGAGACTTGCTTGATTCACGTCTCCTGTGTTGATGCTGAAAAAAGCAGCTTCTACTCTCTTGACTTTCTTGAAAAACTTCCCAGAGCTGTGATTTGGAGTTACTTTGTGCCAAATACCTTAAGTGCAGTATAGGTCAAACCCATCACATACAATAACTGTATTCCTGGGAAGGGATTTGTAAATTCTATTTGGTAAAATCACATCATGCTTCAATTGCACTGGAGAAGCAGACAAGTTAAAGGGACCATAAAGTCTGCTCCTTTGCACAGAGACAGCTCATTTTGTAATGTTATTTGTAATGATAATAAACTCTGTCCTACATATCTGTTTAATGTGTGATATACTTACTTGGAATTTCTAGAAGTGGAGACACACTGTGTTTCTTTTTTCCTTCAAGTTTTATTGAGATCTAATTGATATACAGCAATGTATAAGTTTAAGGCATATAGCATAATGATCTGACTTACATCATGCAATGATTATCACAATAAATTTAGTAAACATTCATCATTCCACATAGATAAAAAGTTAAAGAAATAGAAAAGATATTCCTTGTGGTGAGAATTCAAGACTTACTCTCTTAATTTTCATATATAGCATATAGCAGTGCTAATTTTATTTGTACACCTCTAGTACTTATAAATTTTAACTGGTTCATGGTGGCTTTTTGACTGCCTTCATCCAATTACCCCAACCACTACCCACTGCTTCTGGTAACCACAAATCTCATCTCTTTTCCTATGAGCTTGCTTGTTTCTAAAGTATAACTGACCTATAACACTATGTTAGTTCCTGTTACATAACACAGTGATTCAATGATCATGGCATCCAGTCCCATCACTTCATGGGAAATAGATGGGGAAACAGTGGAAACAGTGTCAGGCTTTATTTTTCTGGGCTCCAAAATCACTGCAGATGGTGACTGCAGCCATGAAATTAAAAGACGCTTACTCCTTGGAAGGAAAGTTATGGCCAACCTAGATAGCATATTCAAAAGCAGAGACATTACTTTGCCAACAAAGGTCCGTCTAGTCAAGGCTATGGTTTTTCCTGTGGTCATGTATGGATGTGAGAGTTGGACTGTGACGAAGGCTGAGCACCGAAGAATTGATGCTTTTGAACTGTGGTGTTGGAGAAGACTCTTGAGAGTCCCTTGGACTGCAAGGAGATCCAAAACAGTCCATTCTGAAGGAGATCGGCCCTGGGATTTCTTTGGAGGGAATGATGCTAAAGCTGAAACTCCAGTACTTTGGCCACCTCATGCGAAGAGTTGACTCATTGGAAAAGACTCTGATGCTGGGAGGGATTGGGGGCAAGAGGAGAAGGGGACGACAGAGGATGAAATGGCTGTATGGCATCACTGACTCAATGGACATGAGTCTGAGTGAACTCCAGGAGCTGGTGATGGACAGGGAGGCCTGGCGTGCTGTGATTCATGGGGTCGCAAAGAGTCGGACACGACTGAGTGACTGATCTGATCTGATACATTTCAAAATGATTGCCAGATCCCCTGTACATTTCATACCTCTGACTCATTTCATACCTCTGACTTGCAACTGGAAGTTTGTGTTAATCCCCCTTATCTATTTCTTTCTACTCCCCCCGCCCCACTTCCTTCTGGCAACCACCTATTCTCTGTATCTATAACTATGTTTCTGTTTTGTTATTTAGATTCCTCATTTAAATCATGCAGCATTTGTCTTTCTCTAACTGAATCATTTTGCCTAGAGTAATAACTATGTTAGGTTCATTTTTTCATCCACATATATATATGATGATAATACATATATGTTACATGTTTTATATATATGTATATATATATTTATATATATATAAGTTGCATCTTTGTTATCCATTCATCTATTGTTGAGCACTTAGGTTGCTTCCATATCCTGACTATTGTCAATAAGACTGCAATGAACATAGGGGTGCATATATCTTTTCTCATTAATGTTTTTTCTTGATAAATAATCAGAAATATAATTTTGGGGACATATAGTAGTTCTATTTTTAATTTTTGAGGAATATCCATATTGTTTCCCATGGTGGCTGTACCAGTTTACATTCTCACTGACACTTGTTACTTGCTGTCTTTTTTATGTCTTTTTTATTTTTTACTTGCACTTACTTGATGATTAGTGATGTTGAGTGTTTTTATGTACTTGTTGGCCTTCTGTATTTTTCTTTGAAAAAAAATGTTGATTCAGGTCTTCTGCCCATGTTTTAATTGGGTTGTTTTTTGATGTTGAGTTGTATGAGCTCTTTGTATATTTTGGATATTAACCCCTTAATGCATATATTATTTGCAAATATCTTCTCCCAATCAGTAGGTGGCCTTTATGTATTGGTGATGGCTTTCTTTGTTGTTCAAAAGCTTTTTAGTTTGATATAGTCCCATTTGTTTATTTTTGCTTTTGTGTCCCAGGCCTGAGAGACACATCAAAAAAATATTACTAAGACTGATATCAAAGGGCTTGTTGCCTATATTTTCTTATAGAAATGTTATGGTTTCAGGTCTTATATTTAAATCTTTAATCCATTTTGAATTTATTTTTGTGCATGATGTGAGAGAGTAGTCCAGTTTGATTCTTTTGCATGTAGCTGTCCAGTTTTATCAACACCATTTATTGAAGAGGTTCTGTTTCTCCCATTGTATATTGTTGCCTTCTTTTGTCATAGATTAACTGGCCACCTATGGTGTGGGTACCCATAAATGCATGTTCATTTCTGGGCTCCCTGTTCTGTTCCATTGATCTGTGTGTCTGTTATTGTGTCAGTATAATACTGTTTTGATGACTGTAGTTTGTTTGAAATCAGGAAATGTAATACCTCTAGCTTTGATTTTCTTTCTGAGGGTGGTTTTGACTGTTTCAGATTTTTTGTGTTTCCATACAAATTTTAGAATTATTTTTTCTCGCTCTATGAAAATTTCAATTGGTATTTTGACAGGGATTGCACTGGATCTATAGATTCCTTTGGGTAATATTTTAACAATGATACTTTTTCCAGTCCAAGAACATGGTATATCTTTCCATCTGTTTGTGTCATCTTCAATTTGTTTCATCAGTGTCTCATTGTTTTCAATTATAGATCTTGATATGCAGATGACACCACCCTTATGGCAGAAAGTGAAGAGGAACTCAAAAGCCTCTTGATGAAAGTGAAAGTGTAGAGTGAAAAAGTTGGCTTAAAGCTCAACATTCAGAAAACGAAGATCATGGCATCCAGTCCCATCACTTCATGGGAAATAGATGGGCAAACAGTGGCAACAGTGTCAGACTTTATTTTTTTGGGCTCCAAAATCACTGCAGATGGTGACTGCAGCCATGAAATTAAAAGACGCTTACTCCTTGAAGGAAAGTTATGGCCAACCTAGATAGCATATTCAAAAGCAGAGACATTACTTTGCCAACAAAAGTTCGTCTAGTCAAGACTATGGTTTTTCCAGTGGTCATGTATGGATGTGAGAGTTGGACTGTGACGAAGGCTGAGCACCGAAGAATTGATGCTTTTGAACTGTGGTGTTGGAGAAGACTCTTGAGAGTCCCTTGGACTGCAAGGAGATCCAACCAGTCCATTCTGAAGGAGATCAGCCCTGGGATTTCTTTGGAAGGACTGATGCTAAAGCTGAAACTCCAGTACTTTGGCCATCTCACACGAAGAGTTGACTCATTGGAAAAGACTCTGATGCTGGGAGGGACTGGGGGCAGGAGAAGAAGGGGATGACAGAGGATGAGATGGCTGGATGGCATCACTGATTCAATGGACGTGAGTCTGAGTGAACTCCAGGAGTTGGTGATGGACAGGGAGGCCTGGCGTGCTGCGATTCATGGGTCACAAAGAGTCAGACACAACTGAGCAACTGAACTGAACTGAACCTCCTTAGTTAGATTTATTCCTAGGTATTTTATCCTTTTTGATGCAATTGTAGATGAAATTGATTTTTAATTTCTCTCTCATAGTTTGTTGTTAGTGTATAAATACAACAAATTTATTTTTTTAAATGTAATTTTATTTATTTGTTTTTGGCTGTGCTGGGTCTTCATTGCCGTGTGGTCTAATCTCTAGCTGTGGTGCACAGACTTTTCATTGCAGCATAGTCTCTAGGGTGTGCAGGCTTCAATAGCTGCAGCAGGTGGGCTCAGTGGTTGAGGCTGCAGGGCTCTAGGGTGCAGGCTTACTATTTGTGGTGCATGGGCTTAGTTGCTCCATAGTATGTGGGATCAGGGATCCCTGATATTCCTGGATCAGGGATTGAACCAATGTCTCCTGCACTGGCAGGCACTGAGCCACCAGGGAGCTCCTAACAAACTTCTGTTAAGATATTTCAAAAAAATTAATGAGTTTTTTTTTTTTTTTTTGGTGTCTTTTAGGATTTCCTATGTAAGTATCTTGTCATCTGCACACAGTGACAGCTTTCCTTTTTCATTTTCCATTTAGATTTCTCTTATTTATATTTCTTGTCTGATTGCTGTGCCTAGGACTTTCAATACTGTATTGAACAAAAGTGGCAATGTATAGGCATCCTTGTCTTCTTATTTCTGTCCCTAGAGGAAATGTTTTAGCATTTTACCATTAAGTGTGATGTTAGCTGTGGGTTTGTGATATGTGGCCTTTTTGTTATTTTGATACAGCTTCCCTCTGTACCCATGTTGTTGAGAGTATTTATCATAAGTGAATGTTGAATTTTGTTAAAACTTTTTCTGCATCTATTTAGATGATCATCTAGTTCTCTTCTTCAATTTGTTAATGTGGTGTATAATATTGGTTAATTTGCAGACATTAAACCACTCTTGCATCTCTAGGATAAATCTACTTGATCATGGTATATGATCCTTTTTAATGTATTGTTGATATCAGTTTGCTAATAACTTTGTTGATGATCTGTGCACCTAAGTTTATTAGTGATATTGTCCTGTAATTTGCTTTTTTTTGGTAATATCTCTGTCTGGTTTTGGTATCAGAGTGATGCTGACCTTATGGAATGGGTTTGGAAGCATTTTCTCCTCTGCAATTTTTTTGGAATAGTTTGAGAAGAATCTCCTTTGATTCTTCTGTATATGGTAGAATTAATCTGTGAAATCTTCCGATCCTGAACTTTTGTTTGTTGGGACACTTTTAAAATTACTAATTCAGTTTCGTTACCGGTGATTGGTCTGTTATTTCTTTCTGATTTAGTCTTGGGAGATTGTACACTTCTGGGAATCTGTCCATTTCTTCTAGATTGTCCATTTTATTGGTGTTTGTTCGTAGTATTGCTTATCTTTGTATTTCTCTGGTGTCAGTTGTAACTTCTTTTTCATTTTTGATTTTATTTATTTGGGCCCTCTCTTTTTTATTGGTGAATCTGGTTAAAGGTTTATCAATTTTGTTTATGTGTTTTTTAATAACTAGCCTTTTGTTTCATTGTTCTTTTCTTTGTATATCATTTATTTCTGTTCTGATCTTCATAATTTCTTTTCTTCTATTATCTTTCAGTTCAGTTCAGTCGCTCAGTCATGTCCGACTCTGCGACCCCATGAATCGCAGCAGGCCAGGCCTCACTGTCCATCAGCAACTCCCGGAGTTCATTCAGACTCACGTGCATGGAGTCAGTGATGCCAACCAGCCATCTCATCCTCTGTTGTCCCCTTCTCCTCCTGCCCCCAATCCCTCCCAGCATCAGAGTCTTTTCCAATGAGTCAACTCTTCGCATGAGGTGGCCAAAGTCCTGGAGTTTCAGCTTTAGCATCATTCCTTCCAAAGAAATCCCAGGGCTGATCTCCTTCAGAATGGACTGGATGGATCTCCTTGCAGTCCAAGGGACTCTCAAGAGTCTTCTCCAACACCACAGTGCAAAAGCATCAAATCTTCGGCGCTCAGCTTTCTTCACAGTCCAACTCTCGCATCCATACGTGACCACTGGAAAAACCACAGCCTTGACTACACGAACCTTTGTTGGCAAAGCAATGTCTCTGCTTTTGAATATGCTATCTAGGTTGGCCATAACTTTTCTTCCAAGGAGTAAGCGTCTTTTATTTTCATGGCTGCAGTTACCATCTGCAGTGATTTTGGAGCCCCCAAAAATGAAGTCTGACACTGTTTCCACTGTTTCCCCATCTATTTCCCCCTATTATCTTTGGATTTTGTTTATTCTTTTTCTAGTTCATTCAGGTGTAGAGTTAGGTTGTTTATTTGAGATTTTTCTTGTTTCTTTAAATTGTTATAAACTTCCCTCTTAGAACTGCTTTTGCTGTGTTCTATAGATTGTGGATTATTGTGTTTCTATTTTCACTTGTCTCCTGGTATTTTTTTTTAAGTTTCTTCTTTGATTCCTTCCATTATCCATTGGTTATTTAGTAGTTTATTGCTTAGCCTCCAAATGTCTTATGTTTTTATTTGCATTTCTTGGGTAGTTGATTTCTAGTCTTATAGCACTGTGGTTAGAAAAGATGCTTGATATGATTTCAATATTTAAAAATTTACTGAGACTTCTTCTGTGTCATAACATATGATCTATCCTGGAAAATGTTCCATGTGCACTTGAAAAGAATGTATATTCTGCTGCTTTTAGATGAAATATTCTATGTATATTATTAAAGCAATTTAGTCTGAAATGTCATTTAAGGCCAGTGATTTTCTCTCTGAATGATATAAGTGGAATGTTGAAAGTTCCTTATTATTGTATTACTGCCAATTTCTCCCTTTATGTCTGTTACTATTTGTTTTATATATTTATGTGTCTTATGTTGGGTGCAGATATATTTATAATTATTATATCAGCATGTTGAATTAATCCCTTGATCATTACCCTTCTTGTCTCTTGTTACAGTCTTTATTTTAAAGTCTATTTTGTCTAAAACTTGGCTTTATTTTCTTCATTTGCATGGAATATCTTGTTCTGTCCCTTCTCTTTCAGTCTGTATGTGTCTTTAAATTTAAAGTAAGTCTCTTATAGGCAGCATAGATATATAGATATTGTTTTTGTATCCAATCAGCTACTCTCTTTTTTTTAATTTTATTTTATTTTTAAACTTTACATAATTGTATTAGTTTTGCCAAACATCAAAATGAATCCATCATAGGTATACATGTGCTCCCCCTCCTGAACTCTCCTCCCTCCTCCTCCCCATACCATCCCTCCAGGTCGTCCCAGTGCACCAGCCCCAAGCATCCAGTATCGTGCATTGAACCTGGACTGGCATCTCGTTTCATACATGATATTTTACATGTTTCAATGCCATTCTCCCAAATCTTCCCACCCTCTCCCTCCCCACAGAGTCCATAAGACTGTTCCATACATCAGCATCACTTTTGCTGTCTCATACACAGGTTATTGTTATCATCTTTCTAAATTCCATATATATGCATTAGTATACTGTATTGGTGTTTTTCCTTCTGGCTTTCTTCCTGTATAATAGGCTCCATTTTCATCCATCTCATTAGAACTGATTCAAATGTATTCTTTTTAACTTCCTGGCTGTTATAAACAGTGCTACGATGAACATTGGGGTACATGTGTCTCTTTTTCCCTTCTGGTTTCCTCAGTGTGTATGCCCAGCAGTGGGATTGCTGGATCATAAGGCAGTTCTATTTCCAGTTTTTTAAGGAATCTCCACACTGTTCTCCATATGGCTGTACTAGTTTGCATTCCCACCAACAGTGTAAGAGGGTTCCCTTTCTCCACACCCTCTCAGCATTTATTATTTGTAGACTTTTGGATCATAGCCATTCTGACTGGTGTGAAATGGTACCTCATAGTGGTTTGATTTGCATTTCTCTGATAATGATGTTGATCTTTTCATGTGTTTGTTAGCCATCTGTATGTCTTCTTTGGAGAAATGTCTATTTAGTTCTTTGGCCCATTTTTTGATTGGGTCATTTATTTTCTGGAGTTGAGCTGGAGGAGTTGCTTGTATATTTTTGAGATTAGTTGTTTGTCAGTTGCTTCATTTGCTATTATTTTCTCCCATTCTGAAGGCTGTCTTTTCACCTTGCTGCTAGTTTCCTTTGATGTGCAGAAGCATTTAAGGTTAATTAGGTCCCATTTGTTTATTTTTGCTTTTATTTCCGATATTCTGGGAGGTGGGTCATAGAGGATCCTGCTGTGATGTATGTCAGAGAGTGTTTTGCCTATGTTCTCCTCTAGGAGTTTTATAGTTTCTGGTCTTACGTTTAGATCTTTAATCCATTTTGAGTTTATTTTTGTGTATGGTGTTAGAAAGTGTTCTAGTTTCATTCTTTTACAAGTGGTTGACCAGTTTTCCCAGCACCACTTGTTAAAGAGATTGTCTTTAATCCATTGTATATTCTTGCCTCCTTTGTCAAAGATAAGCTGTCCATATGTGTGTGGATTTATCTCTGGGCTTTCTATTTTGTTCCATTGATCTATATTTCTGTCTTTGTGCCAGTCCCATACTGTCTTGATAACTGTGGCTTTGTAGTAGAGCCTGAAGTCAGGTAGGTTGATTCCTCCAGTTCCATTCTTTTTTCTCAAGATCGCTTTGGCTATTCGAGGTTTTTTGTATTTCCATACAAATTGTGAAATTATTTGTTCTAGCTCTGTGAAGAATACTGTTGGTAGCTTGATAGGGATTGCGTTGAATCTATAGATTGCTTTGGGTAGTATACTCATTTTCACTATATTGATTCTTCCAATCCATGAACATGGTATATTTCTCCATCTATTAGTGTCCTCTTTGATTTCTTTCACCAGTGTTTTATAGTTTTCTATATATAGGTCTTTAGTTTATTTAGGTAGATATATTCCTAAGTATTTTATTCTTTCCGTTGCAATGGTGAATGGAATTGTTTCCTTAATTTCTCTTTCTGTTTTCTCATTATTAGTGTATAGGAATGCAAGGGATTTCTGTGTGTTGATTTTATATCCTGCAACTTTACTATAGTCATTGATTATTTCTAGTAATTTTCTGGTGGAATCTTTAGGGTTTTCTATGTAGAGGATCATGTCATCTGCAAATAGTGAGTTTTACTTCTTCTTTTCAATTTGGATTCCTTTTATTTCTTTTTCTGCTCTGATTGCTGTGGCCAAAACTTCCAAAACTATGTTGAATAGTAATGGTGAAAGTGGGCACCCTTGTCTTGTTCCTGACTTTAGAGGAAATGCTTTCAATTTTTCACCATTGAGGATAATGTTTGCTGTGGGTTTGTCATATATAGCTTTTATTATGTTGAGGTATGTTCCTTCTATTCCTGCTTTCTGGAGAGTTTTTATCATAAATGGATGTTGAATTTTGTCAAAGGCTTTCTCTGCATCTATTGAGATAATCATATGGTTTTTATTTTTCAATTTGTTAATGTGGTGTATTACATTGATTGATTTGTGGATATTGAAGAATCCTTGCATCCCTGGGATAAAGCCCACTTGGTCATGGTTTATGATCTTTTTAATGTGTTGTTGGATTCTGGTTGCTAGAATTTTGTTAAGGATTTTTGCATCTATGTTCATCAGTGATATTGGCCTGTAGTTTCCTTTTTTTGTGGGATCTTTGTCAGGTTTTGGTATTAGGGTGATGGTGGCCTCCTAGAATGAGTTTGGAAGTTTACCTTCCTCAGCAATTTTCTGGAAGAGTTTGAGCAGGATAGGTGTTAGCTCTTCTCTAAATTTTTGGTAGAATTCAGCTGTGAAGCCATCTGGACCTGGGCTTTTGTTTGCTGGAAGATTTTTGATTACAGTTTCAATTTCCGTGCTTGTGATGGGTCTGTTAAGATTTTCTATTTCTTCCTGGTCGAGTTTTGGAAAGTTGTATTTTTCTAAGAATTTGTCCATTTCTTCCCACGTTGTCCATTTTATTGGCATATAATTGTTGATAGTAGTCTCTTATGATCCTTTGTATTTCTGTGTTGTCTGTTGTGATCTCTCCATTTTCATTTCTAATTTTATTGATTTGATTTTTCTCCCTTTGTTTCTTGATGATTCTGGCTAATGGTTTGTCAATTTTATTTATCCTTTCAAAGAACCAGCTTTTGGTTTTGTTGATTTTTGCTATGGTCTCTTTTGTTTCTTTTGCATTTATTTCTGCTCTAATTTTTAAGATTTCTTTCCTTCTACTAACCCTGGGGTTCTTCATTTCTTCCTTTTCTAGTTGCTTTAGGTGTAGAATTAGGTTATTTATTTGACTTTTTCTTTTTTCTTGAGGTGTGCCTGTATTGCTATGAACTTTCCCCTTAGGACTGCTTTTACTGTGTCCCACAGGTTTTGGGTTGTTGTGTTTTCATTTTCATTCGTTTCTATGCAAATTTTGATTTCTTTTTTGATTTCTTCTGTGATTTGTTGGTTATTCAGCAGCGTGTTGTTCAGCCTCCATATGTTGGAATTTTTAATCGTTTTTCTCCTGTAATTGAGATCTAATCTTACTGCATTGTGGTCAGAAAAGATGCTTGGAATGATTTGTATTTTTTTGAATTTACTAAGGCTAGCTTTATGGCCCAGGATGTGATCTATCCTGGAGAAGGTTCCATGTGCGCGTGAGAAAAAGGTGAAATTCATTGTTTTGGGATGAAATGTCCTATAGATATCAATTAGGTCTAACTGGTCTATTGTATCATTTAAAGTTTGTGTTTCCTTGTTAATTTTCTGTTTAGTTGATCTATCCATAGGTGTGAGTGGGGTATTAAAGTCTCCCACTATTATTGTATTATTGTTAATTTCTCCTTTCATACTTGTTAGCATTTGTCTTACATACTGCGTTGCTCCCGTGTTGGGTGCATATATATTTATAATTGTTATATCTTCTTCTTGGATTGATCCTTTGATCATTATGTAGTGACCTTCTTTGTCTCTCTTCACAACCTTTGTTTTAAAGTCTATTTTATCTGATATGAGTATTGCTACTCCTGCTTTCTTTTGGTCCCTATTTGCATGGAAAATCTTTTTCCAGCCCTTCACTTTCAGTCTGTATGTGTTCCCTGTTTTGAGGTGGGTCTCTTGTAGACAACATATGTAGGGGTCTTGTTTTTGTATCCATTCAGCCAGTCTTTGTCTTTTGGTTGGGGCATTCAACCCATTTACGTTTAAGGTAATTACTGATAAGTATGATCCCGTTGCCATTTACTTTATTGTTTTGGGTTCGAACTTATACACCATTTTTGTGTTTCCTGTCTAGAGAATATCCTTTAGTATTTGTTGGAGAGCTGGTTTGGTGGTGCAGAATTCTCTCAGGTTTTGCTTGTCTGAAAAGCTTTTGATTTCTTCTTCATACTTGAATGAAATCCTTGCTGGGTACAATAATCTGGGCTGTAGGTTATTTTCTTTCATCATTTTAAGTATGTCTTGCCATTCCCTCCTGGCTTGAAGAGTTTCTATTGAAAGATCAGCTGTTATCCTTATGGGAATTCCCTTGTGTGTTATTTGTTGTTTTTCCCTTGCTGCTTTTAATATTTGTTCTTTGTGTTTGATCTTTGTTAATTTGATTAATATGTGTCTTGGGGTGTTTCAGCCTTTGGGTTTATCCTGTTTGGGACTCTCTGGGTTTCTTGGACTTGGGTGATTATTTCCTTCCCCAGTTTAGGGAAGTTTTCCACTATTATCTCCTCAAGTATTTTCTCATGGTCTTTCTTTTTGTCTTCTTCTTCTGGGACCCTATGATTCAATGTTGTAGCGTTTAATATTGTCCTGGAGGTCTCTGAGATTGTCCTCATTTCTTTTAATTCGTTTTTCTTTTATCCTCTCTGATTCATTTATTTCTACCATTCTATCTTCTAATTCACTAATCCTATCTTCTGCCTCTGTTATTCTACTATTTGTTGCCTCCAGAGTGTTTTTAATTTCATTTATTGCATTATTCATTTTATATTGACTCTCTTTTATTTCTTCTAGGTCCTTGTTAAACCTTTCTTGCATCTTCTCAATCTTAGTCTCCAAGCTATTTATCTGTGATTCCATTTTGATTTCAAGATTTTGGATCAATTTCACTATCATTATTTGGAATTCTTTATCAGGTAGATTCCCTATCTCTTCCTCTTTTGTTTGGTTTGGTGGGCTTTTATCCTGTTCCTTTATCTGCTGGGTATTCCTTTGTCTCTTCATCTTGTTTAAATTGCTGAGTTTGGGGTGTCCTTTCTATATTCTGGCAGTTTGTGGAGTTCTCTTTATTGTGGCTTTTCCTCACTGTGTGTGGGTTTGTACAGGTGGCTTGTCAAGGTTTCCTGGTTAGGGAAGCTTGTGTCGGTGTTCTGGTGGGTGTCCAGTAATGAGTTATGACATGTCTATGGTTTTGGGGTGACTTTGGGCAGCTTGTATCTTGAAGCTCAGGGCTGTGCTCCTTTGTTGCTGGAGAATTTGCTTGGTATGTCTTGCCCTGGAACTTGTTAGCCCTTGTGTGGTGCTTGGTTTCAGTGTCGGTTTGGAGGCATTTGATGAGCTCCTGTCAATTAATGTTCCTTGGAGTCAGGAGTTCCCTGGAGTCAGGGTTTGGGCTTAAGCCTCCTGCTTCCAGTTATCGGTCTTATTTATACAGTAGTTTCAAAACTTCTCCTTCTATACAGCACCATTGATAAAACATCTACGTTAAAGATGAAAAGTTTCTCTACTGTGAGGGTCACTCAGAGAGGTTCACAGCATTACATGGAGAAGAGAAGAGGGAGGAGGGAGTTAGAGGTGACCCAATTGAGATGAGGTGGAATCAATAGTGGAGAGAGTGGGGTAGCCAGTAGTCACTTCCTTATGTGCACTCCACAACTGGACCACTCAGAGATGTTCACGGAGTTATACAGAGAAGAGAAGAAGGAGGAAGGAGACAGAGGTGGCCAGAGGGATAAAAGGGGGGAATGAAAAGGAAGGAGACAGATCCAGCCAGTAATCAGTTCCCTAAGTGTTCTCCACCATCTGGAACACACATAAACTCACAGAGTTGGGTAGAGTAGAGAGGGGTTAGGGAGGAGACACAGGCGACCTGGTGGAGAAAAAGGAGAGTCCAAAGGGAGAGAGAGCAGTCAAGCCAGTAATCTCGGTCCGTAGTGAAAATGGGTCCTGAACATTGGGTTCTTAAAGGTACAAAATTGGTAACAAATACATAAAAGCAAAATTAAAAATCTAGAGTAGAGTTTGGAATTTCAAAAATACGATGTTAAAGAAAAAGAAGGAAAAGAAAGAGAAAAAAACGAACAAACAAAAACAAACAAGGTCATGAAAATTAAAAAAAAATACAGGTACAAAATTGATAACTAATACCAAAAAGCAAAAATTAAAAATCTAGAGTAGAGTTTGGAATTTCAAAATACAATGTTAAAAAAAAAAGAAGAAACATAAAGAGAGAAAACAAACAAACAAAAACAATGTCGCAAAAAATTATAAAGAAGATACAGGTACAAATTTGATATCAAATACCAAAAAGCATAAATTAAAAATCTAGAGTAGAATTTGGAATTTCAGATATACAATGTTATATAAAAAAGAAGAAGAGAATGAAACAGAAAAAAAAAAAAAAACAGAAATTATAAAAAAAAAAACTGTAGGTACAAAATTGATAACATATACCAAAAAGCTAAAATTAAAAAAAACTAGAGTAGAGTTTGGAATTTCAAAAATACAATGTTAAAGAAAAGAAGAAGAAGAAGAAAAAAAAAAAAACAAGATCAAAAAATTATGAAATATATATATATGAAGTTTGCTGAAGAAGAAAAAAAATAGGGTCTTTTTTTTTTTTTTTTTTTTGCAAAGTAATAGGTTATAAAAAGTGAAAATTAAAGGAACAATAGAGGACTTAAAAATTTTTTTTTAAAAAAAAAAAAAAAGAAAGAAAGAATGATCGTAAAAATAGTAAAAATATATCTAGGACTTTCTCTGGTTTTGTTGTATGGTGGGTTCAGTTCATTTTTGGCTAGTTCCTTGGTCCGACTTATATTTCTGAAGATCTATAGGCCCCTTCCTATGTAGTCCGTAGTAACCACGGGGTTTTAATTTATTGCCTGTAGCTTCCAAGGCGTTTCCCTCTGTTATAACTTCTTCTGTTTCCTGGTCTCTTCAGTGTCTGGCTTCCGCCCTGACACAAAGGGGACGGTGGGGGAAACTTTTTTTTTTTTTTTTAGGCTCACTTGTTCAGTCGCGCTGTGGGGAGGGAGGGAGGGATGCTGCAAACAAATAACACTGGCGTGCGCTCACAGTGCCTCAGCCACACTGGGTCTGCCCCCACTCACGGCGCGTGTAGCCTCCCTGCCCTCACTGCTCAGGCTCTAGGTTGTTCCGCTGACAACAATCTGAGGCCGGCCCTGGGCTGCATGTACCTCTCAGGTCCAAGCCGCTCAGGTTCAGGCACTCGGGTAGTCCTCAGAGGCGCAGACTGTTGGGCCTGCATTTTGTGCTCTTCCCAGGTCCGAGCAGCTCAGGTGATGAGGTGCTTGGCGAACGCCAATGCTGCGACTTATCGCCTCCCCGCCACTCAGTTATCTGGGTGTAAAAAAACCGGCACACCTTCTCAGGCAGATGTTGACCGTCCAGACCCCCAAGAAGTTTTAGTTAGCAAAGAAGCCTGCTTACAGTTTTATAGATAATGTCTCTCTGGGGCTGCGATTGTCCCCTTTCGGCTCTGGCTGCCTGTTACCGGAGGGGGAAGGTCTGCAGCCAGCTATCTCTGTTCAGTCCTTTGTTCCGTGCGCGGGCCTGGCGGTGTCTTAGGTTGGGGCTGGCTTTTCGCGTGGTAGATATCCCACAGTCTGGTTTGCTAGCCCAAATTATTTCGCTCAGATAGCGCTCAGGGGTATTCAGGCCAGATTCTTACTCTGAGCGATGCAGCCCGCGCGGCGCCTCCCTGCCCAGCCCCCGCTTGCTAATGGCGTGTGCAGGCGTCTGCGCTGCTTCTCCGCTGGGGGAGTTACCGTAGGGATCGCAATCTGCGAGTTTATTGTTTATTTTTTCTCCCTGTTATGTTGCCCTCTGTGCTTCCAAAGCTCGGCACAGATTCGGCAGTGAGAAGGTTTCCTGGTGTTTGGAAACTTCTCTCTTTTTTAAGACTCCCTTCCCGGGACGGAACTCCATCCCTCCCTCTTTTGTCTCTATTTTTTTTTGTCTTTTATATTTTTTCCTACCTCCTTTTGAAGAGTTGGGTTGCTTTTCTGGGTGCCTGATGTCCTCTGCCGGCATTCAGAAGTTGTTTTGTGGAATTTACTCGACGTTTAAATGCTCTTTTGATGAATTTGTGGGGGATAAAGTGTTCTCCCTGTCCTACTCCTCCGCCATCTTGGCTCCTCCCACCTACTCTCTATCTTTTGAATTGAGCATTTAGTCCATTTACACTTATGGTAATTATTGATAGGAATGTACTTTTTATCATTTTGTTAATTGTTTTGGTGTTGTTTTTCTAGTTCTTTTTTGTTTTTTCTTCTTCCTTTGCTCCCTTTTCTTGTGTTTGATGGCTATTTATTTCTATTTATTTGACAAGTTGGTTACATTTCCTGGCCGTGTAAAAATGATCCTAAGACAAGATGTCCTATGTTTCTCTCCTCTGGTCACTTGAGCTATATTCTCTAGGGTTTCTCCCAGTTTGGGCTGTGTGGGTCCTTCTGTTGTGGTGGTTGAGTACTGTGGGCAGTCTGGTATGCATTACTGGCCCTTTGTCTGGTTGGCTGCCAGTCCTTGTTTTTTTGTGGAGGCTGCTGTCTGCTGGAAGACAAGGCTGGCTCATGACGCAGCGGGCTGTAGATCTCTAGGAGTATTGGGGCTAGTGTTAGCTCACTGGTGGGCAGAACTGGGCTTCAAGGTAGGTGGTTGTGGGGTTGGAGGTCCTGGATATAGTTTTGGTCTGCTGCTGGGTGGGACCTCTTGCTGACATGGCTGGCTGTGTGGTGTCCCAAAGCTGGCTGGCCTGCTGGTGAGTAGGGCTGGATCCTGGGCTATGGGGCTCAATGTATACCAGAGCTGGTGTTGGCTTGCTAATGGGCATGGCCTAAGTGTGAGCTCCAGTTGCTCCTACCTCTCCAGGAGGCTCTCCAAGATCAGCAGTTAGGTCTGACCCAGTCTCATTTCAAATTACTGCTTCTACAGCAAGTCCTGGTGTGTGGGAGATTTTGTATGAGCTTTTTAAGAGTGGAGGGGCCACACTGTATTTCCACAGTGTGAATGGTAGGAGGACCCTGGGGTATTTGTTTTTCTGTACCTTAAGCCATGAGCTTCTGCTTAACAGTAGATGAAAGGATGAAAATATATAAGAGGTTACTTTTAAAGACTTCCAGTGTGATTGAGGAGGTCCAGAAGAGCATGGAGGAAAACTAACATTAGTGTAGAAAATAGAAAATAGAAGGGTACCTTTGGGTAAATTCTAATTAGTATGTAAAGGGACTTTGTGATCCTATATTCATAAGATATGGAGTGTCCCTCACAGACAGACTTCGTGATTTCTGAGACTGTGATTGTTGCATCTCATTGTCATGAATAATAAGTTGTCCTAGTTTGGTGTATCTTTCAGCCTTCAGTGCTAATATCTACTCTCTGTTCTTACTGCCCCCTTTGCTAGTTTTGCTAGTCCTGAAGTCTATGCAGTGCAGGCACCTGGAAGTTTTTCTTTAAATCCCTTTGCCAGGTGGAATTAGAACTCGCCACTCCCACCACCACTGCCCCTCAGACTTTTTTGATCATATTTCCTAGGCACATCCCAAGTATAGGAATTTCCAGAGGAAGATGTATCATTTCTATCATATCTGGTCTCCTTTTCTTGGAATTTTCTACCATCCCAAGACTGTATTTCTTTGTTTCAACTAATGAAGGACCATACTCTTTCTCATTCTTCAAACAATCAGCCTTTGGACTTCAGTGCTTTTGTTCATGCTCTGCCTTGGCCTGAAATCCTCCCACCCCAACTCCCTATTAGTGGGTAAGATATTTTTGGTTCCAGGAGAGAAACATAGTAAGATCACTTAAATAAAAAAGAGAAAACTTGCTGAAAAGACAAATAAGAAAGCTCAATGAACTGAAAGGCAGTAACTGGGCCTTAGGAACCAGGAACTGGAAGGCAGTAGAAATTCAGGTAGTATTTTCTGTCTTCCATTTTGCCTTTCTTTTCGTCTCTGGCCACTTCATTCTTTGCTCTTTGTGGACTGATTTCCTTTGTTCTCTGTCCTCATGATGGAAGACTTGGCCTCCTTCTAGCTCCCAAGTTTATAAGCAATAGACTCAGCTACCCAGAGAGGCTAATGTTCTCTTTCATTTTGGATCCCCATCCCAAACTCCAAAGAAGGTACTCTGCTTGGTCTCTTTTGTGTCAGTGGCCCTTGGCTGAAAAAAATTAGCTGTGTCCAGGGGTCAGGATCAAGTAACAGATATATAATATACTATTAATACAATGCCTCTGGGCAAGAGGAGCAACTTCCAAAGAACAAGGATGGGTAAGTCATAGGATGCCTGCTATTCCTTTCTCCATACCTGTGAAATAAATAGCCTTCCTTCCTTCCTTCTTTATTTTCTCATATCAATACAATCAGTAAATGTCTCAGGCAAAGTGCTAGTGCTAAAAATACAGTGTTGAATAAAACCTAGTCCCTACCTCAGAAATCTTATAGCTGAGCCGAGAATGTAAACACAGGAAAATTTCTACTTATCCTTTACAACCCAATTCAAATATCACTGCATTATTTAGAGGTCTTCTCTGACCCTCTCCTTGTTCCCAGTTCTCACAGCTTTGTTGGTGTTACCCTCTTTCTCAATTCTCTGTGGCTCCATGTACCTACCTCTACAGTAAAAATCACATTTTGTTACAGTTTGTTTTTATGATTTTATTATGGTTTTTTTTTTGTTGTTGTTGTTCAGAAAATGTCTGTTGATTGAAAGAAAGAGTGAGGTCTTTAGGCCTCTCCCTCCTCTGAGGTGTAAGACCAATGAGGAAATACTTTGTCTCTGCATGTATCAGAGTAGATTGCTTGGCATCTCTTGAGAAGACAGGGCTACCATGGGCACACAGCCTGTTTCATATGAATAGGAGTTGGAGGAATTAGCCTGCTGCCCACAAAAGTAGTAATAGATAGCCCTCAATAGTCACAGTGGGAAATGCCTCACAGCTTTTCTGTATTACACAAAAGTTAAGTCAGATCATCAGCTTGATGGTTTTTTTTTTTCTTTAAATTTTATTTTATTTTTAAACTTTACAATATTGTATTAGTTTTGCCAAATATCAAAATGAATCCGCCACAGGTACACCTGTGTTCCCCATCCTGAACCCACCTCCCTCCTCCCTCTCCATACCCTCCCTCTGGGTCATTCCAGTGCACCAAGCATCCAGTATCGTGCATCGAACCTGGACTGGCGACGTTTTTTTTTTTTTTTAAATTTTATTTTATTTAACTTTACAGTATTGTATTGGTTTTGCCATATATGATGGGTTTTTTGATTCTGGGTTTTCCTTCTTAGAAGGGAGGCTTAATACCAATGTTGCCCCCTTCTGAGTCTTCCATTATTCATTATTTCCCTTCCCCATCAAGTTCCTATCTGTGATAAGCTCTGATTGGCTGTATCAAAATTCTTAGTTTATTGAAGGGTAAAATAAGTAAAATAAAATTCACCCAAAGCACTCTTTGAGTGATTCACAGAACAATTAGCAGTACCCAAGTTTGATTTAAATGATAGGTTTTAAATGAGAAAATTTCTTAAAGTACTTAGCCAGGGCTTGTTATGTTCATAGAACTGACTCATGGTCCTTTTGGATTTTTGAGTGAATGCCATTGTTAGTTTTCAGTTTGCAACAATACGTAATTGGCATCCAAGAGCTCTACATTTTTTATTTTTTTCCCACGAGTCAGCTCTGAGTGGCAGGAGGCAGGAACATTTCTCCTGGGCCTGTGCTTCCCTTCTAAGGAGTTCCTTGTCTCCTTTTCTGGGTTGTATATTCTGAGGTGCTGGATGGTTAGGACATTTAATAGAGGAGTTTTTTTCTGTTGCATTTGCTGTGGCGTTCTCTTCCTTTGTATTTTCTTATTCCACATTAAAAAAAAACCACAAACACTGTGGGAGAGGGAGAGGGTGGGAAGATTTGGGAGAATGGCATTGAAACATGTGAAATGTCATGTATGAAACGAGATGCCAGTCCAGGTTCAATGCACGATGCTGGATGCTTGGGGCTGGTGCACTGGGACGACCCAGAGGGATGGTATGGGGAGGGAGGAGGGAGGAGGGTTCAGGATGGGGAACACATGAGAAATAAAGGAATAAAAAATTAAAAAAAAATAAAAAAACAAACAAACAAACAACAAAAAAAAAACCTTTTATTTTGTATTGGGGCACAGCCAATTAACAGTGTTGTGATAGTTTCAGGTAAACAGCAAAGGGACTCAGTCATACATATCAATGTATCTATTCTCTCCCAAACTTCCTTCTCATCCACTTATTCCATTTTGAAGAGAAAATCGGTGGCAATAATTCCCTTCTTCTCTCCCTTCACCCTTTTCATGGGGAGAGGCTAGCTCAAACAATGACCAATCAGCAGAGAGTTTTCTCTAATCACGATGCCTTTGGTTTCCTCCTCTGTAAAATGAGGTTAACAGTAGAACATATTTTATTATGTTGTGGGGGGAAAATGAGAAAATAAAGAAGAAAATACATATGAACAGATAGAATTCTGTGTTACCTAGTAAGTGTTCAGTAAATGTTACTTATTATTAATTTTCCTAAGCTTCTGTAGATGCTGACCCTGGGCAAACCAGATGCAAATAAGTCAGGATCCATACGTCTGCACCTCTGGGGTCTCTTGTGCCACCGTGGTGCTCAGAACACTGAGAAGTCACCAGCAACGGTCTCCGACCCTTCAGACTAAAACTGCTCTTGTCCCAAACTTAGTGTTTAAAAATAAATGGAAATCATCTGTATGTATGTGTTTTTAGTCTGCTGTCAATGAGTTTTTGCTTCCATTTGTCTCCTGCTTAAAGTGATCTTTTAAGTTAAACAGTGAGCAATTGCTGAAAAAGAACCATTAAGAAATCTAGGCTCTAATTAACTTTATCTCTAATTGTTAAGTAGCTCTGAGTCAGTGTTTTTTGGTAAACAAGGGTAAGAACTACAAAGATTGATGAAGGTTGTCAAGATCAGTGGAAAAACAAAACTGAAACTTTCCATGATGCCTTACAAATCCAGTACTTTGTTTCATTTGATTGCATACAGCCTGGTGAAGCTGGAAGAGCTATTTCTGTTTTGCTGTGTAAGAAAACTGAGCACAGAGGAAGAGACGGCTTTTCTACATGACTTGGTTTCCACATTCCTTCCCATGTTCCAGCCCTCTTACAGAGCCCTATAATGGAATTGTTTGTTTCTTGTGTCCTTCTCCCACCAGAATGAGATCTTCTTAAGGACAGAACCTCAACTCGCTCATCTCTGTGTCTCTAGTGTCCAAGACACATGGTACATGCTCAGTAATGTAGAATGAATGAATGAAAAGACAGCCAAGGCCAAACACTTGACACTATGATTCTCAGACAAATGCTTGTTTGCTGGTTTTACACTGCTTCCCATCCTGCAGTGACCATGAAGGTATCAGAGGAATAGGAACAGTGACAACTAATGAAGATATAGGCAGGAAGTGCTGAACCAAGAATATGCATTTTTTTTTTTTTTTTGTATTTGGTTTTTTTAGATGGGACACTCAAATACTCATCTAGTCTGACAACATTAATCAGTCATGGGGATTTGCTTGGGCACTGAACTCCATGATGCAGTCTTGTTTTCTAGTTTGGGAGACAGGAGGAATGGATGTGAACAGGTTGCCCAGGGTCAACAGTGAGAACTGAATGTCCTAAGAGTAGGAGATTGACAATGACCTCCTGGAAGAGGCTGGATTTGGCCTGGGTCCCAAAGGGTCAGAGGAAGTAGCTCGCCAGCAGAGGGGATGCTGGGAGAGGGGAGGCACCAGAGTGGGTAGTGTTGGGTGTGTTTGGGGACCACTGGTATTGGGTGAGCAATTCTCAATTGGTATTGGGTTTTCTCCATGAAAACCACAGAACCTTTCAAGAGGTGAGAACTTCCTTTATGTCTTCTGCTGCTTCTGCTGCTAAGTCGCTTCAGTTGTGTCTGACTCTGTGCGACCCCATAGACTGGCAGCCCACCAGGCTCCCCCATCCCTGGGATTCTCCAGGCAAGAACACTGGAGTGGGTTGCCATTTCCTTCTCCAATGCATGAAAGTGAAAAGTGAAAGTGAAGTCGCTCAGTCATGTCTGACTCCTAGTGACTCCATGGACTGCAGCCCACCAGGCCCCTCCGTCCATGGGATTTTCCAGGCAAGAGTACTGGAGTGGGTTGCCATTGCCTTCTCCATCTACTCTAAGCCTATTCATGGTCTCTCTGTATAATGGTTAAGATGCACTCCTCTAATGGCTGGAATTACCTAATAGAGTTATTCTTTTGCCAGAAGAGTCAATATTAAAGATGCTACAAGTAAAAAAGAAAGCTATTTCACCAAAGAAATTGGCAAATAGAAACATGCTAAAATCTCTCTCTGGATATCCCTTGTTACCCATTTCCCAGGATGGATAGTCAGACCCCAAAGGGTTTAAGCTTACATTTTTAAATCTGATATTTCAAGTATAAACTCAGCAAGTTACTCAACCTCTCTGAAACTTAATATACTCAGTTATACCTCACAGTAAAGAAAGCTATGTTGCAAAGTTGCTGTGAGGATAAAATGAGAAAATGTAAGAGAAGTGTTTGGTATGCAGTGGGCACACACAAGAGACACCTCATTAGATACATTAGGTTCAAACTCATATGCCCACAGGGACCAGGTAGATGATATGAATGAATAATAGAGACTAAGTATAAGATGTGTTCTTCCCCTTCTCTACCTTCAGCAGCTAGATATTATATTTTTAGGTTCCCTTGCAGCTAAGTGTGCCTACTTACAAAGTTTGTTCAACAGAGCATGAAGATAAGTGAGATGTGCATATTTGTGGTCATGTTCTTAACAAAGAAGCTCCTTGAATTTCAACTCATTTTTTTTCTCTTCCTACTGGTGATCAATCTGTTTCAATCATATGGGTAAATTCATCATTTTTAGAGACAGCTGGGAAAAGGTAGATAGGGATAGAGATACTTACACCCCTGTATAGCTTACCAGTCCACATCTTTACTGAGAGGATTAAATGTGTATCTCATTTAAGCTACTGCTATTTGGTCTCTGATAAAGTAGCAGGACCAATACTCTAAATAATTCACTCTAAATGTTCAATAACAAAGGAAATAGACTTAAATACATATATAATCTATTTATGGGATGAATTGTTGTTGGGATGTTATTTTTTTTAAAAATTAAAAAATGTAGGACACAATCCATGCTGGCTAAAATCTTTAATCCCACTGGAAAACTCAGACTGGTATACAAAGCAATTAGCCCATGATATGAAACAAGGCTGTATATTGTCACCCTACTTATTTAACTTATATGCAGGGCACATCTTTCAAAATGCCAGGCTGGATGAAGCTCAAGCTGGAATCAAGATTGCCAGGAGAAATATCAATAACCTCAAATATGCAGATGACGCCACCCTTAAGGCAGAAAGCGAAGAGGAACTAAAAAGCCTCTTTTTGAAGGTGAAATAAGAGAGTGAAGAAGTTGACTTAAAACTCAACATTCAAAAAACTAAGATCATGGCATCCGGTCCCATCACTTCATGGCAAATAGATGGGGAAAAATTGGAAACAGTGACAGACTTTATTTTCTTGGGCTCCAAAATCACTGCAAATGGTGACTGTAGCCATGAAATTAAAAGATGCTTGCTCCTTGGAAGAAAAGCTATGACAAACCTAGATAGCATATTAAAAATCAGAGATGTTACTTTGCTGACAAAGGTCTATATAGTCAAAGCTATGATTTTTCCTGTAGTCATGTATGGATGTGAGAGTTGGACCATAAAGAAAGCTGAGCGCCAAAGATTTGATGCTTTTGAATGGTGGTGCTGGAGAAGACTCTTGAGAGTCCCTTGGACAGCAAAGAGATCCAACCAGTCCATACTAAAGGAACTCAGTCCTGAATATTCATTGGAAGGACTGATGCTGAAGCTGAAGCTCCAATACTTTGGCCACCTGATGCAAAGAACTGACTCATTTGAAAAGACCCTGATGCTAGGAAAGGTTGAAGGCAGGAGAAGTGGACAACAGAGGATGAGATGGTTGGATGGCAACACCGACTCTATGAACATGAGTTTGAGCAAGCTTGCTGGGAGCTGGTGATGGACAGGGAAGCTGGCATGCTGCAGTCCATGGAGGTCACAAAGAGTCAGACATGACTGAGCAACTGAACTGAACTGATGAAACAGAGTACACAGACCCTGAGTTCCAGAAGAATTTAAATGAAATAGGTACCAGCTAAAGACTTCCCACATCCTTTGCTAGGTCACTGGCAGTGCATTTGCCACTGCCAGGAGCCCTAGTGTAGCAGTAGTTGAGGTGGTACAGGCTGGATGAAGGACCAGTGTAGCCTATGCCTGTGACAACAGGTATGTTCTACGTCTGTTGATCCCAGTCACCCTTTGGGAGAAGAGGAATGGGAAGCCCTGGGCAGGTGGTGCTCCCATTGTCAAACACCCACATTTTGTACCCATTTATCATTTAAACCATTCATCCCCCATTACAGGTGAAGAAGCTGTGGCTGAGAGAGATGAAGTAACTTTCCTGTAGTCATCAACAGAACAAGGCTGCAAACTCTAGACTGCTGGGCACGATGTCTTTCTTTTTTTCTGCTGCCCAACCACAGTATCTGCTTTCCTGGTGGACTCCAGTGGGCTAAACCACATTGTTAAGTATACAAGGAAGATGGGGAGGAACAATAAACTCTGAACTTTCTTTTTGACTTTATAGGCATTGCTTGAAATAAATTCATGAGGGAGAAATTCAAGGGGAAAGAGGAAAAGGATGAAGTGGAAGTATTCTTTTTTAAAAAGAATTTAGTTTAGTTACATTGAATAAACCTAGAAAAAACAAATAGTGCAGAAACAAATGGCATTAAGAGAATTATTTCCTTGAGGTTCCCACAATGCATTTTGATCTCTAAGAAGAGAGGCTCATTAAAAAGGAAGATTATCTGCTTATTTGGAATGACAAATCTATCCTCATAATCATGGCTGCAAATACTTGGGAGCCTGATCATAAGCACATTTTCACAATCTTTGCAAAGATTAATGAATGATAATAATTACTTTATTCAGTGGCAAAAGCTTTGCTTTGGACTATGTGTCATAGTAACAATTTTGCTATTCATATTCTAAAATGGATCTACATAACACATTACTTATAATTCCTGTGCTTTTTCCCTTCCTTTCGGGTTCACTAGTACACTCTCTTCATTTTATATTAAGTAATTCAACTATTTCATGACTGTCAGTTACTGCATTTGAAAAAAATCACACTTTGGGTTTTAGTTCTCCAGTGAGCCAGGGCCAATATTTGTTGACATCATGGCTGCAGGAACCTTTGTTTCCTTCATGTTAAATGAACTCCCATTTCAATATTGAAGTTTCAGGAACACCAAAGAGTAGTTCTGAAATTACACAGTTGATGCCCTTAATTGCAATGTGGGCCTGGAGACCAATGCTGAGTTGCAAATTAGTAAAATCCTTCTGAAGTGGAAAGGTCATATTCAATGAGACTGTAGGATTTAAGCTATAAAAACCTGGGAAGGCATCTACATTTGCGTAGGAAAAAAATTCACCCCGATGCAGCCCTGATGATTAGTGAAGAATAAAAACAAGAGTGTTCCGAGCACCCAGGATAAGGTTAGCCACAAGTGAGGTAGGATGTAGGGGGTGTCCAGGGGAAATGCGGGGGAGGGATCACATGCCACATTTGTCTTACAGCTTTCCTCCATGCTCCAACGTGACAGAGACAGGAGAGCCTCTTTCAATGCTAATCGTGCAAATTCCTGTACCCTCACTTCTCAGAATAAAAGCCATATGTGGAAGCAGAGGCCATGGAAATAGAACTGGGTTTCCTGTTCAATCCCTCAATCTCTTTAAAATTCTCTTCTTTTAGCTACAAATGAACATCCCTTCCCGGAGGTAAACTTACCCCTACAGATATAAAAGATATCATTTAAGCAATATATGAGGGCTTCCCTGGTAGCTCAGCTGGGAAAGAATTCACCTGCAATGCTGGAGACCTGGGTCGATCCTTGGGTTGGGAAGATCCCCTGCAGAAGGGAATGGCTACCCACTTCAGTATTCTGGCCTAGAGAATTCCATGGACTACAGTCCATGGGGTCGCAAAGAGTTGGACACGACTGAGCAACTTTCACTTCACAAGCAATATATGTAGAAATAGGTTCTTCAGTGCTCATTTCATCTCCAGTTCATTGGTCCACAGCACCTGTAAGTTTTCATTCTTTTTTCTCATTTTGATATTTCCACTTTTTTGTGATGATTTGCTTCAGCATTTCTGCTTCACAAAGACTCATTCTGGAAGGATCATTAGTTTTTCTTTTTACAAGGCCCCAGAAATGCTTCCTTTCTAATAGCCCTTTGCTCATATGATCTCCTTGTATGACCCTAGCCTCTGACACGGAGGCTTTCATTTGTGGGGTTTGAACATGCAGTCGTGGCCTTTTCAGCCCAGGACTAAAGACCATATCATCATGTCCTTAGGAAGCAGACACAGTTCTCTGGCCTCTCAACACTTTTGTACCTCAAAATGGGACAGAGCCTGGGATTTTACCTTAATCTCTTTACATTCCATTTTTATTTCAGCACACCCTTCCCCTCATCAGTGCATGCATTGTAGCCTGTACTTTGTCAGCTTTGAGGTAAAATTCAGTTAAATCACTGGTTTCTATAAGAAATTCAAGAGATTTACTGAATGTTTGTGGGGTCTCAGGAAGAGGTTACCTCACAAAGCACACAGCATATTTCTTGAAAAACCTATGTCTTATTTCTTTTTCCATCTTCCCTCCTTCACCTACACCTTAGCTGGGGATTCTGCTTTTCTGCTGATACTTACCCTGCACATAAACTTACCCCACATAGCTCTGCAGCTTTTACTCCATTCTCCCAGTTTCCTCAGCATTCACTCTTTCCTCTGTTTATTATGTAAAGTAGCTCTTTGCTCTCCTGAAGGAAATCTAGTGCCCAGCCCAGTACCCTTGTCTGGAGGCTGATTCTTCTGGATTTGGATGAGCAGGCTTATCCAACAGCTTTGGAGCAAAGCTAGCTTTCTCCTTACAAAAGAATTATCTGACTAGCTGCTATTAGAAAAAGATAAACATTTCTGCATACTCATAAATGGGATTATTAATACTTCATAGGCTTAGTGAGAGGATGAAAGGAAATAGTGAACATGGAGTATTAGCACAGTGTAGTTTAGCATTATCATTATTGAATGGAATCAGATTATGCAATTTTCATCTGCTCTCTCCCTGGTTCTCTGTGGCTACCTGCATTCCCATACTTGCAGCTGAGCTGTGTGAGGTTGTTCTTAGCTTTGAGCTCCCCGAGGGTAAGTGCTTCATCTTATCCACCCTTGTATCTCCAGTACCTGCTGTAGTATGCAGTGCGCAGTGATGCACATTAAATCGTTGTTGAACAATTGAGTCTTTGGCCTGAGAAGCTTCTAGTACATTCTGAAAAAGCACTGTAAATAGAGAAAAAGATGGATCTGAGGAGGAAAGAAAACTAAGGTTCAGGGTCATCGCTAAAAACTGTTCAATACACTGACAGCACTTTGCAGGGAGGGGCCAGGAGGGGCTGTGTTCCCTCATCTGTGGATCTGTATACCCAATACCATGTAGTCACAGAGGAGGCCCCAAGTGTACCCCAACCATGATAGACTTCTCACATTCACTTTATTGTCAGTGGCTTAAGTGTTTAACTTTTAAACTTAGTAAGTTTTGATCTAATAAGTAATCTTTAACGTCAGTGAATGAGGTTCTAATTGTATGAACTATTTATCCTAAGTCACCTACTCACGGCAAAAGGACGAGCTCTAGGAATCTCTGTGCTTTCACCAAGTTCTTACTGTGCTTTGTGTCTCTGGTTTTCTTTCCACTGCTTGAACAAACAGTCCCACGGCTAACTCAAGGGAGAAGGAAGGATCTAATTGTGTGCAATATCTTCCCTGTGTAGTCTGCTTTCCCCGGACCAAAGAGGAGTATGTGTGGGGAAGGACTAGGCTAAAACATTGAAGCATCCCATGAAAATGCTGAAATTTGGTGTCCCTTAAATCTGTTTTTCTTAAATATTTGTTCATCTGAGGTAAGGATCTATCTCATGGGGAAAGGATGCATATTTCAAATGGGGGAAAGATGCAGCTCTAAGTAATTCACATCTGTCCCAAAGTTGTGTACCCAACTCAGACAAAAGAAATCTCTGCATTAAGCCAATCAACTTTCTTAGAAGACAGTTCATGGATGTGCAGTCTCATGTTAGTTGAATGTGTTCCTGAGTGGGTGAGGGGCTCATCCAATACCAAGTGGTTTTGAGAAAGGATGGTTCAGGATGGGGAACACGTGTATACCTGTGGCGGATTCATGTTGATATATGGCAAAACCAATACAACATTGTAAAGTTAAAAAATTAAATTAAAAAGAAAGAATACATTTGAATCAGTTCTAATGAGATGGATGAAACTGGAACCTATTATACAGAGTGAAGTAAGCCAGAAAGAAAAACACCAATACAGTATACTAATGCATATATATGGAATTTAGAAAGATGGTAACAATAACCCTGTGTACGAGACAGCAAAAGAGACACTGATGTATAGATCAGTCTTATGGACTCTGTGGGAGAGGGAGAGGGTGGGGAGATTTGGGAGAATGGCATTGAAACAGGTATAATATCATGTATGAAATGAGTCATCAGTCCAGGTTCGATGCATGATACTGGATGCTTGGGGCTGGTGCACTGGGATGACCCAGAGGGAGGGTATGGGGAGGGAGGAGGGAGGAGGGTTCAGGATGGGGAACACAAGTATACCTGTGGCAGATTCATTTCAATATTTGGCAAAACTAATACAATATTGTAAAGTTTAAAAATAAAATAAAATTAAAAAAAATTTTTTTCCTAATCACATAATCTGAAAAGAGTTCTTGTGAAATACATTTTTTCCAACTCACTAAATTTCCAGTGTTGCCTTAGTATCCACTATTGATTGACCTCCAGCTGATATTACCTTAATATTCCACATTTAGCTTGGGAATTAGTTGAACTCTGGCTCAAGAAAAGTGTATTCTACATGTATGATTCCACTTATTACATTGGAAGATATAATATGAATGTTGATATGATTTCTTTTAAAATTATTTTTAAGTGTTTATTTTTTAATTGGAGGATAATTTCTTTACAATGTTGTGTTCGTTTCTGCTGTACAACAATGTGAACCAGTCATAAGTGTACACATATTCCCTCCTCTTGAGCTTCTTTCCCCTCCCCCTTCTACCCCTCTAGGTCATCACAGAGCACCAGGCTGAGTTTCTTGTGCTTTACAGCAACTTCCCACTAGCTATCTATTTTATATGTGACGACTCTTCTAATTTATCACATCCTCTCCTTCCCCTTCTGTGGCTACAAATCCAATCTCTACTTCTGTGTCTCTATTCTTACCCTGAAAATAGGTTCATTGGCACCATTTTCTAGATTCCACATATATGCATTAATATATGATATTTCTTTCTTTCTTTTTGACTTACTTCACTCTATATAACAGGCTCTTTGTTCATCCACCTCAATTCAACTGGCTCACGTTCATTTATTTTTCATGGCAGAGTAATATTCCATTGCATATTTATACCACAACTTCTTTATCCATTCAACAGTCAATGGACATCTAGGCTGCTTCCATGTCTTGGCCATTGTAATAGTACATGAACACTGAGGTACATGTGCCATCTTGAATTGTGGTTTTCTTAGGGTATATGCCCAGTAGTGGGATTGCTGGGCCATGTAGTAGCTTTATTCCTAGTTTTTAAAGGAATTTCAATAGTGGCTGTACCAATTTACATTCCCACCAACAGTGCAAGAGGGCTTCCTTTTCTCCATATCCTCACCAGCATTTATTGTTTGTAGGCTTTTTGATGATGGCCATTCTGATCAGTGTGAGGTTTATACTATTCTCATTGTAGTTTTGATTTGCATTTCTCTAATAAAGGCAATGTTGAACATCTTTTTGTGTTTGTTGGCCATGTGTATGTCTTCTTTGGAGAAATGTATATTCAGGTCTTTTCCCCATGTTTTGATTGGGTTGTTTGTTTTTCTGATCTTGAGGTGCATAAGCTGCTTGTATATTTTGGAGATTAATCCTTTGTTAGTTGCTTTCTTTGCAAATATTTTCTCCCATTCTGAGGGCTGTCTTTTTATCTTGTTTGTAGTTTCCTTTGTTGTGAAAAAGCTTATAAATTTAATTAGGTCCTATTTCTTTAGTTTTGTTTTTATTTCCATTACTCTAGATGGTAGGTCAAAGAGGATCTTGCTGTGATTTTATGTCAAAAAGTGTTCTGCCTATGTTTTCCTCTAAAAGTTTCATATTTTCTGGCCTTACATTTAGGTCTTTAATCTATTTGAGTTTATTTTTATGTATGATCTTAGGAAGTGTTCTAATTTCATTCATTTACATGTGGTGGTCGAGTTTTCCCAGCACTTCTTACTGAAGTGGCTATCTTTTCTCCATTGTATATTCTTGCCTCCTTTGTCAAAGATAAGGTGGCCATATGTGTGTGGGTGTATCTCTGGGCTTTCTATCTTATTCTATTGATCTATATTTCTGTTTTTTGTCAGTACCATACCATCTTGATTACTGTAGCTTTGTAGTATAGTCTGAAGTCAGGCAGGTTGATTCCTCCAGCTTCATTTTTCTTTCTCAAGATTTGCTATGGCTATTTTGGAGTCTTTTGTGTTTCCATAAATATTGTAAAATTTTTCATTCCAGTTCTGTGGAAAATGCCTTTGGTAATTTGATAGGGATTGCATTGAATCTGTAAATTGCTCTGAGTAGTATAGTCATTTTCACAGTATTGATCCTTCCAATCCAAGAACATGATACATCTCTCCATCTGTTTGTGTCATCTTTGATTTCTTTTATCAGTGTCTTATAGTTTTTTGAGTACAGTCTTTTGTCTCCATAGGTAGGTTTATTCTTAGGTTTTTTTTTTTTTTTCTTTCTGTTGCAGTGGTGAATGGGATTGTTTCCTTAATTTCTCTTTCTGATTTCTTATTGTTAGTGTATAGAAATTCAAGGAATTTCTGTGCATTGATTTTGTATCCTGCCACTTTACTAAATTCATTGATTAGCTCCAGTAATTTTCTGAAGGTATTTTTAGGGTTTTTTATGTATAGTATCATGTCATCTGCAAACAGTGAGAATTTTACTTCTTTTCCAATATGGAATTTTACTTCTTTTCCTTTTGTTTCTTTTTCTTCTCTGATTGCCATGGTTATGACTTCCAAAACTATGTTGAATAATAGTGGCAAGACTGGGCACCCTTGATATGATTTCTTATTAATTTTGATCTCCACATATTTTTGGTGTAATATTTTTTATTTTTATTTTTTTATTGAGGTATAGTTAATTTACAATCTTGTATTAGTTTCAAATATACAATAAAGTGACAATTTAGGTGATTCAGTTTAGTATTTATTTTATTATTCCAGCAGCTGATGTTTATTAACTCTGAGGTTCAGAATTGCTATTCCAGGTTCTATGTCTCTGAAAAAGAGGTCCTAGAATGCGTTTTGAAGCATTTCCACAAAGGTTGCTCTGATAATTATGGTCTGACTGACTGAATAAATACATGAATGGAACACTATCTGGCTGATGAAAGATCTTGCTTATTTGTGGCTCTTATACCTTGAGCTGCTCCTCAGATTTATACAACTGTTAAATGGGAATATCATTTCTACCATTTTTCTTCATGATGGGAGAAATCTGTTATTGAACAATCCCATTTTGATAGGTAGAAGTCAAAATTTTGGTGCTAAGAAAGGCTTTAGAAAACTGTTCCAACCATTTGCTATTACAGATGACAATCCTGAGGCCAGAAGTTACAAGACTTGTCTAAAGTGTTCTGTCACATAGGAAAAAGCTTTTTCTTTTTCTGCCTGTGTTGGTGATTGTTGTTACTATTTGCCATTGTGAGAATTTTATCAGGTTTTCTCTGATCGTAGCACATCCAAGGACTTCAAGCATTTGGTTTAGTTTAAGTCACTCCAAACCCAATGCCAATCTCCATGATTTAGCTGGCCATGGAGGGCAAGTGTCTTGACATTCATACTGTTCACTGAACCCAGGGTAGATAAGGCGTGACCAGGGAAGATGGAAGAAGACTCAAGGAGCTGTGGGGGCTGCAGACTTGTTTATTCTCTCTGGGCAGCAGCAGCAGGGAGTCTTCAAAAACTACTGATTTACTAAGACAGACAAAAATGGCCCATGGCCAAGTGGGCATGCATGCGCAGTGCTACCAAGGTCAGCAATATTGCTGTTCATAAAACATAAGGTATGAGGCCGTGAGAGAGTGGGGCCGGAGAGCCTAACTGATGTCGTGTTGTCAGTTAATTTCTCCATGGCAAGGCACGTTAATAAAACACAATCTCTTGTAGAATATTAGCAAACTGATTAACTAGTCAGCTGTAGGGATATTCGGAGAACCAGATGGACATTTGACAGAATCACATCAAATTTTCATGGAGGTAATTAGTTTCCTCCACTTTGAGTCATTCGGTTATACAGTAGCAATTAAACTCCAGCCTACAACATTAAAATACGATTAGCCCTTTGCTAATAATACGAAAGAAACATCAAGGTGAGTATGAGGGAGGAGAGGGAAGGTCTGAAGTACAAGGATTCATTTTCAGATTGTATGTTCGATGTTCTTTCACCCCTGAGTGAGATGACAGAATCGTTTCGGTGAGACACATCAGCCATTCTTTTTGTTAATAAGAATGGGGAGAACTGTATGTCATATCTTTGATTTCTGCCAAGGAATTTTCTAGAATATTATGTGCTTTTCTGGTTCAGATACCAGTCAAGAAGGATTTTTTCAAGCAGCAATGGCAAAGGTTGAAACAATTAGGACTATTCAGCCTGGCTTCCCTGGTGGCTCAATTGATAAAGGATCCACCTGCAATGCTGGAGACATGGATTTGATACCTGGGATGGGAAGATCCCCTGGAGAAGGAAATGGCAACCCACTCCAGTATTCTTGCCTGGGAAATCCCTTGGGCAGAGGAGCCTGGCGGTCTATAGAGCATGGGGTTGCAAGAGTCAGACATGACTTAGGCGACTAAACCACCACCACAAGCCTGACAAACAGCTGGCTGAAGGGCACCCCACAGTGAGCTACGGCAGGCAGAGCTTTTCTAGACAGGGCAGTGATAATCATTCTTTACCTCCACTGAAGCCAGGGCAGACAGAAGCTAGATTAAATTTTAGGGATACTGGGTTAAAAATTAATTGTCATTAGTTGAAGACATGGAGAAGGAAATGGCAACCCATTCCAGTATTCTTGCCTAGAGAATCCCATGGACAGAGGAGCCTGGTGGGCTGCTGTCTATTGGGTCACACAGAGTCGGACATGACTGAAGCGACTTAGCATGCATGCATGCATTGAGGGCAGGAAATGGCAACCCACTTCACTATTCTTGCCTGGAGAATCCCAGGGATAGGGGAGCCTGGTGGGCTGCCATCTATGGGGTTGCACAGAGTTGGACACAACTGAAGTGAGTTAGTAGCAGCAGTAGCAGCAGCAGCAGTTGAAGACAATACTATTTAGAACTCTTGGTTGAAAAGGAGAGAGACCCAAGTCAGACTTACTCAAGTAAAAAAATAATTTCTTATGTTTTTTAACTGACGAGATCATGGGTTTATGCACTTAGGGGAAGGCTTGATCTAAGTTCTCAGTTCTAAGGATTCAGTTTCTTCTCTTTTTATGTCCTAGCTGGCTTGTTTTTCTCTCTGTCTTTTCTTTTCCTTCCTTCCTTCCCCTTCCTTTCTTTCAAAATAATTTTAGATGAAATTAATGTAGTTAATCATCTTTAAGTGAACAATTTTAGTACATTCACAGTGGCGTGCCTCTATCTAGTTCCAAAACATTTCCATCACTCCAAAGTAAAAGCCTTACCCATTAAACAGCTACCCCCTGTCTCCCTACCACCCCCACCTAACCGCCAATCTGTATTCTATCTCTATGGGTATATCTATTCTGGCTATTTCATATGAATAGAAATATGTGACTTTTATGCTTGGCTGATTTTACTTAATATCATGATTTGGAGAGTCATCCATATTGCAGTACATGCAAGTACTTCATATTTTTATGGCTGAATAAAAATACCATTGTACATATAGACCACAATTTATCTATTGATGCATTGATCAATTGATTTAGGCTATTTTATTTCATTCTTTTTTTTTTTTTTTTTTGGTGGCCCATAAGAGGCTATTTTCATTCTCTGGCTATTGTTAATAGTGCTGCTATGAACATGTGTGTACATGTACTTGTTTGAATGCATGTTTTTAATTCTTTTGGGTACATACCTGGGAATGGTATTGCAAGAGCATGTGGCAATTCTGTTTAGCTTTTTGAGAAAATGCCAAACTTTTCCATAGTGGATGAACTATTTCATATTCCCACTAGCTATATGAAAAAGCCCAAATTTCTCCACATCCTCACCAATACTTCTTACCTCCTCCCTACTCCCTCTTTCTGATTATAATCATCGAGGTGATTACCACATGATTGTGGTTTTGATTTGTATTTCCCTAAAGACTAATGATGTTGAGTGTCTTTTCATGTGCTTTTTGGCCATTTGTATATGGGCAGGAGGAGAAGGGGACAACAGAGGATGAGACGGCTGGATGGCATTACTGACCCGATGGATGTGAGTTTGAGTGAACTCCGGGAGTTGGTGATGGACAGGGAGGCCTGGTGTGCTGCGATTCATGGGGTCGCAAAGAGTTGGACATGACTGAGCGACTGATCTGATCTGATCTGATCTGATATCTTATTTGGAGGAACACCTGCTTTCTCTTACAGGCTTTTATCATGGTAGTTTGACTAACCAAATTATCTGCCTGGGATGAAGGGGTTTCCAGGAATGCAGTGCTTTAAGACTTATTATAAAACGAATAAAGTCTCTGCAAACTGGGACAAGTTGGTCACTGAAGTGTTGCAAAAGATGGCATGGAATCTTGGGCATATAGATTTTAGAGTTTAGGCATCAGAGCAATAAACAGCATAATTATTCCCAAATTTCAGGAACAGTCCTGGCCAACTCTGTTTGGCCATTCTAATTGGCCTGACATGGAAAGGAGGTCCATCCCTTGGACTCATGTGGCCAGGCAGATAAATTACTTAAGCATGTTTTCATTCTTGAGTTGAAGGATTAGCTTCTTCTCAAAAATTGGGATGAAGTAGGATTACTTCATGCAACTGGAGGAATGATTCTTCAAATACAGAGATGCCTGGCAGACGTATATATGATCATTACAAGCATTCATATGCGTCGGCTATTGTGCTTGACGCTTGCACATAGATTGTTTCATTCAGTTCTTGCAATATTCTAGGTAGATGTTAATACCCCAGTATTAGACATGACAAAATTGAGCCTTAGGAAAGTTAAGTTACCATGCTCAAAGTCACATAAGCTAGAGAGAGAATTGCTTTTTTTTTTCTTATTGAGATAATATAATTGATATATAACATTGCATTAGTTCATTGTTGTATACTTAAAACGATTACAATATACCTATATATATAATCTACATATATATATATAGATATATAAAAATGATTTTGGTTAATTTTAATATAGCACAGTATAAAACAGAATTTTCAGACAGCAGGGAGAATTCAAGGAGAAAGGGGTAGAAGAAGCTCTCTTCAGAGGACTTTGTATCAGTCAGAGTCCATTCAGGAAAATGAACCACACCAGTTATTTTAATAGAAATTTTAATGAAAGAGATATGTTAAGAAGATGTCTAAATAATGATAACTATTATCATTATTATATGTTAAGAAGATATCTAAATAATGATAAAGGGAAACAATGAGCTACATAAGAATGGCAGCTTCAGTAAGAGAGACAAGAGACTGGGGCCGTTAAAATCTGGGAGAAGAGACCCCAGACCGCCAGCCTGTTGTCTCTGAAGTGGTGCACTAAGGCTGGTTCTGTGAGTGAATAAAACATGTGAAACTGAAACCAACTACTGCTGTAGGTACAGAAAGCAAAAAAGGAGGCAATCTTCCCCTCCTGCAGCCCTCCAACCCCTCTCTAGTGCCCCATGTTGGCAGAACTTAATACAGCACAAGCTGGCAAAGCGGAAATACCATTTATAGGTTCCCATCTGCAGGAGTGGAAAAGGTCAATTTTTGTTCCAGTCCCAAAGAAGGGCAAAAAAAAAAAAAAAAAAAGAACGTCCAAACTACCGCACAATTGTGCTCATTTCACATGCTAGCAAGGTAATGCTCAAAATCCTTCAAGCTAGGTTTCAACAGTATGTGAACCAAGAAATTCCAGATGTACAAGCTGGATCTAGAAAATGCAGAGGAACCAGAGATCAAATTGTCAACATCTTTTGGATGAGAGAAAAAGCAAGGTAATTCCAGAAAAAACATCTGCTTCATTGACTATGCTAATGCCTTTGACTGTGTGGATCACAACAACTGTAGAAAATTTTTCCAGAGATGGGAATACCAGACCACCTTACCTGCCTCCTGAGAAATTTATATGCAGGTCAAGAAGCAACAGTTAGAACTGGACATGAAACAAATGACTGGTTCCTAACTGCAAAAGGAGGACATCAAGTCTGTGTATTGTCACCCTGCTTATTTTACTTATATGCAGAGTACATCATGCAAAATGCCAGGCTGGATGAAGTTCATGCTGGAATCAAGATTGCTGGGAGAAATATCAATAATCTCAGATAGATGACACCACTCTTATGGCAGAAAGCAAAGAGGAACTAAAGAGTTTTTGATGAAGGTGAAAGAGAAGAGTGAAAAAGCTGTCTTAAAACTCAGCATTCAAAAAACTAAGATCATGGCATCCAGTCCCATCACTTCATGGCAAATAGATGGGGAAACAATGGAAACAGTGACAGACTTTGTTTTCTTGGGCTCCAAAGTTACTGTGGATGTTGACTGCCATCATGAAATTAAAAGATGCTTGCTCCTTGGAAGAAAAGCTATGACAAACCTAGACAGCATATTAAAAAGCAGAGACACTGCTTTGCCAGCAAAGGTTCATATAGTCAAAGTTATGGTTTTTCCCTATAGTCATCTATGGATGTGAGAGTTGGACCATGAAGAAGGCTGAGTGCTGAAAATTGATGCTTTCAAACTGTGGTGTTGGATAAAACTCTTGAGAGTCCCTTTGCCTGCAAGGAGATCAAACCAGTCAATCCTAAAAGAAATCAACCCTGAATATTCATTGGAGGGACTGATGCTGAAACTCCAATATTTTGGCCACCTGATATGAAGAACTGACTCACTGGAAAAGACCCTGACACTGGGAAAGATTGAAGGCAGGAGGAGAAGGTGATGATAGATGATGAGATGGTAGGATGGCATCACCGACTCAATCTGCGTGAGTTTGAGCAAGCTCTAGGAGATGATGGACAGGGAATCCCGGCATGCTGCAGTCCATGGGGTTGCAAAGAGTAGGACATGATTTAGTGACTGAACAAACAAAAAGTCTCCAAGATCACAAAACAGATTGTAGCAGAGTTGAGATAAAATAGCTTAATTTAACACTGCTTTTAAAAAAGGAAAATTCAGAGATACAGTGAAACTGTTCTATATCAAACTAGAAAAATGGTTGGATTTTTTAATAAATCAGAGGTTTTTATTTTCTGAATTTAAGTTTACCTTTATAAATTTGAGGAATTAACATAATTAAACTCTGGCCTCTCCCTAGTCCTGCCTCATATAACATCATGCTTGAAACTTTCAGACTTTCTCAAATTTGTTTCCACTCTGTAATTTATCCATTGAAGTTCTATTTGAAGCTGATGTGGAAAGATCTAAACTTTGAAATCAAATATGTGTGAATTCAGTCTTGCCTCTGCCACTTTGCTTGTGGATTAACATTGGGTGAGTTAGTCTTAATTCTCTCATCTTTTAAATGAACAACGGATAATGCATATATATATCATAGGGTTTTATAAAATTTACATGAAATAATGTGTAAAAAAAAAACTGGCAAGCTGTCTGGCACAGCAGTGATATTTACTTAATAAAAACAAATTCCTTTTCTTGTTCTTTTTACTCAACTCCTCTAATTGAGAATAAACTATGAGTTTTAGACAGATCATCTCCCTGAATGTAGAATCTCACTTTTCCAGCAGCAACAAAAATTAGAGAGGCATTTGCGTCCTCTCTGTTATAGCTCCCCCAAATAACCCACTGGTCTAAGTGTCTGTATGATTGCTTGCTATGTCATCATTGCCAAGACAAGTTTCCCACTTTCTCCTTCCAACTAGAATGCCATTCTTGGGCTCCCTGCTATGGAGAAATTCTCCGACTCCAAGACGGGCTGTTGCCTTCTCCATGTCCCCCTGAACTGCCCTAAAGCTTTCTTTACTGAGAACTGAGGGCAAAGGCCCATCTTCAAAGGAGGCAAGGTGGACTTTGGTGAATTGTTGTGCAGTGTAAGCTTGTACTCCCAAAGTTTGGAGATGGTATTTCTGAACTACCATAAGGGTTCCCTCCTTGGGAAGTACAGGATGCAGTGATGCTGGCAGAAGTCCCAAGAATTCCTTGGGCCACTTTACAGTGAAATTATAACTGGATAAATAGTCACAAATGTGTAGAAGGCTGGGATGCTCTGGAGGTTAACAGAGAGACAGAAGTGATTGCTTTATTTTCAGGAAATGAAGAATTGGGTCATAATTTGCCTTTACTTCATCAGAGAGTATGAACTTACTAAGCATCTCCTGTCCCCTCTTTGCCTTTTATTGAACCAGAGATGATTTGATGTGAGTCTCCTGAGAGTTTTCATGAATGCAGTTTGTGAGGGAGACTTTGCTCTCTGAGGACCCCCTGGTGAGAAAGTTTTAACACCTGCTGTTACCACCATTATGGAGCTCAGTGCTTTTGGCTTCAGTGTGCTCATAGGCCTCTTTGCACATGGGGGTTAATAACATGTGAAAACTCAAATTTAAAAACAAAATCATCTTTGAGTCACGTGAGGGTAGAAAAGCAGGGTAACACTCCAGTTTTCTTCTTTTTAAACACTCTGTTTCCTTTTTTTCCCCCTGTTTCTTCTCAACTTCCTTTATCCTTTCTTTGAATCAAGCTGCTTCTGGACTACAAACTCACAATGCTGCTTTTCAGCTTGGATTGAATTTTTACAGCAAGTCATAAACCCTTGGAAATAGGATTTATAATGGAAACGCTGATACAGGCCTAGCTAGCGTGGCCAGAGAAGTGTTCAAATAATACTGGAGAGTAATATTCTTCAAATCTAATACTCTATAGATTTTTCTCCTGCTGTGATTCAAACTGACCCAATTCTTTCTCTGACTTCTTCAGTGCCAAAGCCTATGTCCTGCCATGTCCCTGACTAGAATGTCTGGGTCACATTGATATGTGACAGAACATGACACAGTTAATTCCTGTAGGCTGAGACCATCTGGGCTGAATACATGACTGAACCCCATTAAAGCCTTTATACAAACCTTTAATGTTCTGCTGGGGGTGCAAAAACCAACTTGTCTTTTGGGTACCCAAAAGCTAGCTAAACTTGGGGGAGGGGGAGTTCTGGAAGGAGCTGAGATCCCTAGAGTGAGGCAGGCTTGGGATGGAGGGGACAGGCATAGCGAGCTGTGCTAGTCTAGGAGGCAGACCCTCACAGGAGGGAGAGCAGACAGGTGAGCAGACAGGCTGCCCTGGCAGGTGTGCAGAGTGCAGTGATGGGGAGCCAGGAAGCATTCATAGAAATCCAAGCAGATGGCTCCCAGAAGGGAAGTCTGGTGGCAAGTAGCACAGTTTCAGATCCTGGCCATGATTCCTAGGGAATGGGGGGAAAGTTGGAGTATAATTTAAACAACAACAACAAAAAAACACCATAGCCTTTGCCCTCAGTTCCTGGCACAGAGATTCCAAAACCCTTGGAATTTCCTGAGTGATGGGAGTGTCTTTTGTTATTGATAAAGAGCCCCTTTCCCCATACCTGAGTTCCTGCTAGTGAGATGACTCAAGGTGGCACCTCAGACAGTTCCCAGGGAAAGGCTCGCTACCTCCGGCGACTAGAGTTGGCACTTTCAGCCCACTCTTCATTTTCTGAGGAGGAAAGGAGGGAGGGGGCTTCCCAGGTGGTGCTAGTTGTAAAGAGCCCACCTGCCAGTGCAGGAGACAAGAGACACAAGGGACGCATGTTCGATCTCAGGGTCAGGAAGATCCCCAGGAGGAGGGCATGGCAACCCACTCCAGTATTCTTGCCTTGAGAATCCCATGGACACAGGAGCCTGGTGGGCTATAGTCCACAGGGTAACAAAGAGTCAGACACGACTGAAGTGACCTAGTGAGCATGCATGCACACAAGAAAGGATGGAGATTAAGTTCAATCACCAATGTCTTACCAATCATGCCTATGGAAGGAAGACTTGATAAAAACTCCTGAAGAGCAAGTTTTGAGGAGATCCCAAGTTGATGATCACTTGACATGAGGGGAGGCTGGTGCACCCAGAGAGATCATGGAAGCTCTGCACTCCCTCCAGCCCCACACCCTGCCCTGAGCTTCTCTTCTAAGTGACTGTCCTGAATGATAAGTATAGAGTCTCCTGAGTACATGAGTAGATTTAGTGAGTTATGAAACCGTAGAGTGAGCCATAGGAACTCCCACAATTATAAGTGGCTGGGCAAAAGAGCAGATATCCTGGGGACTCCATTTACAGTTGGTGTCTTGTGGTGTCTTATAGCTGTGGGGTCTGTGCTAGCTTCCATAGTTGGTTCATGAATTGAATTAAATTGTAGGGCACTCAGTCAGAGTATATGAGAATTGGTTGTTGTTTGGGAAATGATGTAGGGATCGAGGGAAGTGAGGTACTGGCAAAAGCAAGGTAGGACCCAAATCTCAGGAGGAGGGGCACCCAGAATAAAGGCTACTTCTGCTATTTACTAGGTGTGGGGTGGCTGACAAGAGAACCTCTCAATTTCTGTTTCCTCATCTGTAAAATGGGCATAATGACCTATTTGTTAATTGATTGCATTTTCTCTTTTTCATGATGAATATGTAGCCAATAAAAAATGTTTATGAATGAATGAGTGAAGAACTCAGAATAAATAGGTAATCTATGCAGGGTCTTAAACTCAGGGAACAAATGAGGAACTGAGCTATGCATCTGGGTACAAGGTTAGAGCTACAGAGGAGGGTGTCTTTGTCTCAAGTATATGAACGAAGCCCTCAAATCCCTTTTCCATCTTATGCCTGAGATCAGAATTGGGTCTAGTGTCTTTGAAACCTGAAAGTGGAGGTTAGAAGACCCACCTTATGGGGAGAAGAAGGCTATAGAGGCTGGGACATGACTAGGGCCTGGCTGGCACGGTGCAGAAGAGGAGCGAGCACAGCCTCTACCCTCAAAGTGCCTGGGTTCTAATCCTGGCTCTGCTAACTAGCACATCTCTCCAGATTGGTAGGTGGCAAGTTTAATAAGCAAGGAACTTACATATGAGGCTCGTCTTGGGCAACTAAAAGAGAAGTAGATTTCCACACCCCCACCAGAACATTACAAATTTATCTAGAGGCTTTAATGGGGTCCAGTCATGTATTCAGCCCAGATGGTCTCAGCAAAACATTAGGCTGTCCAGGCTGCACCCCTGAAACCACTGTGGGAATGGTGGACATAAGGGTACTTAAGGATGTATGTGGATGAGTGAGGAGACTCCACTGCCCAGGTCCAGCTCACAGGTGAACCATTGGTCACATCCTCTCCTGCAACAGTAAATGGAGACTGTATTAGGCACACCTCTGAAACATGGGACTTGATTAGTAAGTGTTATTAGGTGTTATTCTTGCTTTTGTTCTTTCTGAGAGAGCGAGCTCAGTAGTAAAGCAGGGGTGGGTGCTAAGGGGCACATCCTTAGCAGCTTCCAGAAGAACCAGAGTCCAGCAAGGAAGATGAAAAGAGCAGACACCTCTCTGCAGCAGCTCCAATTCATCCCAAACTGAGTGGAAAAGTTCAAAGGTAGGGTCTGAGGCACCTAAAAAGCTCCCATTGTTCATCATTTCTTGTCAGAACCTGGAAGCACGGTTTCTTCCTGCCAGGGCTTTGTTTGTGTTCCACTGGGCCCTGACCCAGGTTAAAAGGCTGATGAAGGAGCCCTGAGCCTTGTGAACTCCTGTTTGAATGAGGTGTTGGGATGGGTTACCACAATACCAGGGTGAACCGAGGATGGAAGAAGCATCTACTTTGCTTGTCTCTCTATGAGAGAGCCTCACAGACAGGAAGGAAAGGGGGAGAGCCAATCGCTTCAGCTCCAGAGATCTCACAGCTAGATGGACAGTTGTTGTGGTTCAGTCGCTCAGTTGTGTCCGACTCTTTTGTGACCCCTGGACTATAGCCCATGAGGCCTTCTGTCCATGGGATTTCCCAGGCAAAAACACTGGAGTGGTTGCTATTTCTTCTCCAGGGGATCTTCCCAACCTAGGGATCGAAGCTGCATCTCCCACATTGGCAGGCTGATTCTTTACCACTGAGTCACCAGGGAAGCGGATGGACAGTAGGTCGGTTTAACTCTACACACAGAGTCTCACCTCTCAGCCTTCAGGTGAAGAACCGGACACCCAGAGAGAGGTGAGTTGCCTAAGGACACCTGGCTAATTAATGCTCACTTAATACAACTGGGAAAATCACTTGCTGACATAGTTGTTTTTATAAAAGCTTTTAATGAAAACTTTGTTGACACTGTTTTTGAACAAAACAGATCACAGAGGGTCTTCTGTGGATAGTGAACAGGCAATTAGTGGAGAGCAACAGGACATGCAGGTCCTTGGGAGCTCACTGGCTGCAGGGGATGAGGTAGAAGCTGCAGAAGCTCTTTTGAAGGCGGCATCTCAGGTACGATTGTGGGGTGGGGGCTCACGGTGCCTCTGAGTGGGCTCCTTTCCTAATGTGACCTTTTGCAAGATTCAGTGGAAAACTTCTTTTTTCCCTGCTAGTGTTTGGCTCTTCTTTTGATTCTCTTTTAAAGCTTTAGGTAAGCAAGAGCAGCAGTTGGAGGCTGGATATTTTTCTTCTTGTTTAGCCTGAAGGCTATGTGCAGCTCTGGCAGTTAACCTCATAAATTAAGGCCTTTGAAGAACATGCCTGTTTTTGTCCAACTTGGCAAGTCTTAAGAGTCAGTATTTTCCCAGGGAGGCTTCATCAGTATAGAATGAGAGAGACTTAGGGCCGAGAAACATTCTTCCTCTTCTCCTTGTGCTGATTTATTCTGGCCTCCATTAAGTCAGCCTGGCACATATGGTCTCCCAGGCTGTGCACTGCACAGCTCCAGGGTCATGATCCTAAGACATGACTGAGGCCCAGCATGTAGTGCTGGCATTTTGGGCCTGACTGTCTCTGCGATGCTACAGTTTTAGAAGCCTCTGAGTTCACTAATGATGGAGCTTCTGCACTGGCCTCTGCTTCTTTTGGCTTCCTGGGTAGCGCAGCTAATAAAGAATCCACCTGCAATGCAGGAGACCCCAGTTTGATTCTTGGGTTGGGAAGTTCCTCTGGAGAAGGGATAGGCTACCTGCTCCAATATTCTTGGGCTTCCCTGGTGGCTCACATGGTAAAGAATACACCTGCAATGCAGGAGACCTGGGTTTGATCCCTGGGTTGGGAAGATCTCCTGGAGGAGGGCATGGCAACCCACTCCAGTATTTTTGGCTGGAGAATCCCAAGGACAGAAGGGCCTGGTGGGTTCTTGGTGTCGCAAAGAGTCAGACCTGACTGAGCAACTAAGCACAGAGCACAGAGGTTCATTAATGACAGAACTATTGTACTGGTCTCTGCTGCTTTTTGTATTTTAGCTCCAGCTTGGTCACTCATGTGGGCTCATGGCGTGGGCTCAGGGTTTTTTCCTGCTTCTGTGCTCAGTTGCTTCAACTCTGACACTGTCTCAGTTGACAGCCCTTTCTACTTCCCTCTCCCACTTGGTGTGCTTTAGCCACAGGAGAGATAACTGTCCAGTTGGTCCCCAAGCAGACTTTCTTGGTTTTTCATCCTCCTAACGTCACCTAACCCTGGGTTGGGCCCCTACACTTAGAAACTGAGTTTGGGCACAGAACCTCCTCTCTTTTTCCCTTCAGAGCAGTTGAGAAAGGATGGTTTTTTCAGAAAGAACTTTTGTGGTATTTATGCTGGTGAGCCTTTAATAAAAGATGCAGGAGTTCTACATAAATTTTTTTCCTAACATTTTGATAAATGGACAAAAGAAAAAGAAATTCAGAAATTAAGAGGACTAATAAGGTAAATTAAGGGGAAAGTTATTTAGAAGATATTAGCTAAAATAGACAACTAGAAAGGAACATTAAGTACTGAGCTTGCTCTGACAGATCAGAGAGGAGACACTGTGACTATGTAGGTACAAGTGAAGGGAGAAAATTCATTTATTTGGAAAGTAAAATTTTCCCTACAATTCCAGTGGCAAAACCAAAACAGAACAATAAAAAAAAATCTAATGGGGTATATTTTGAAATATTTTAATGTGATTTTTTCCCCCCTTTTTGAGTTTCTCCTTACTCAACTAAGGATATCCATCTGCTTACATGTATGCTAGAAATATTTGGTAAGGAATACAAAAGATCAGACATATTAAGTAGTATTCAACTTTTGTCATATAAAATAGAACACATTTAAACAACAGGCTTGAAAACCAGGCATTTGAGGATGATGAAGTTTTCCTAAATTAATATAGGTCCCATCTAACTAATTAAGGCCTAAGCATGTAGGATTCACATTATAGTATACTCCTGCTATGTAGAGAAATCATCTTTATTCGAAAGAGAGTTCAGATCATAGAAGTCTCAGTTTGTAGAAAAATATCCCTTTGTTTGGAATGCATTATAGTTGCAAGTTTGGAAGGGAAGAATACTTCTTACTATTTCTCACAGTGTGGTACCCAGATCAACAGTACCAGCATCATTTGGGAACCTGTTAGACATGTAAATTCCTTGGTCCCACCTCAGACCTACTGAAAATAAAGTAGGGATAGAGCCCAGGAATTTATTTTTCAAACAAACCCTCTGTACTATGCTTATGTACATTAAAATTTGAGAAGCAATGATCTAGAAAAGCCTTCAGCACTTTCCAATCTAGGATGTTTGGGAGGATGAAGAAATGAGGCACAGCAATTGTGTATCCCTATTTTTCTCTTCTTTGAACTTCAGCTCAGAAGTGCGATATGGTTTAGAGCAGTGAGAGCAACACAGAGGAAGCAGGATGCTCTCACTCACGTTCCTTACCTGTAAGTCTGTGTGGTGGCCACCCATTAGGCTGACCTAACCAGCTAGGATGTCACTAGACCTAAGGAGAGTTTGGGGTTGGTGTGGTTAGGCAAAGGAACTTTGCATTTTCAGTCTTTCTAAGCCTCCCATGAGTCCCCTGTGACATAGACAGGTCTCAGACTGAGCTGAGAATCCAGCTCAGGGGTTTGTCCACAGGAATGTCTATCTTTATTGAGGATGAAGGAGCTTTGAACAAGGACTGCATGAGGGTTCTCCAGGTCAAGGTGATGGGAAGCACAGTCATATTTCAGGGTTTCATAGAGTCAGAAAGATCCATGCTTAACTATGATGGTACAGGTCACTTGTCAAACTGAAGGAAAATGACAGCAACTGTGGGGTGGACACAGAAGAGCACTCCAGGATCCAAGACCAAGTCACCCTCTCTTTTCTTGCTACATGAGTTAATACATTCCTTTTTGACTCTAGTTAGTTCGAATGAGGTTTCTGTCACTTGCAATGGAACACATCTGGAGAATATGCCAATTCAAACTCACTAGTGCAAAATGACTTCCCTGATAGCTCAGTTGGTAAAGAATCAGCCTGCAGTGCAGGAGACCTGGGTTCGATCCCTGGGTTGGGAAGATCCCCTGGAGAAGGGAAAAGCTACCCACTCTAGTATTCTAGCCTGGAGAATTCCATGGACTGCTAGTCTGTGGGGTCGCAAAGGGTCAGATACGACTGAGCGACTTTCACTAGTGCAAAATGAAACTCATATTTCCCAATCTGGTTCTGCTCTTATTCCAATTCCATTAATGATACCACCGTTAGTCCCATTATTTAGGCCAGATATCTGGGTTTCATCATTGACTCTGTCATCTCCTTTGCCCTCTTCCTCTTTTACTCTTGAATCTGATCACTTTTATTTACTCTATCCCAGTTAGGCCACCACAGTCTCTCCCTTGGATCGCTGAAATGGCTTCCTAACTGTTGTCCCTGCCATCATCCCTGCCTCTTCCTTCCATTCTCTGCAATCTAGCAGGAATGATCTTTCTAAGATGAAATTTCATGATGCAATTCACTGACCTCTGTTCCACTACCTGGCCTTTCTTAGGCATTGTGCATCTCTAAGATGCTTAATGAGACACACTATTTCCTAATAAATCTGACCACTAAGTTTTTAGTCATGACATATTTCATGGAGCTAATGTTCTGCTGCATACAATTTGGGAAACAATATTCTAGAATAATTTAAGGGCAAGGGTTACAAAATCTTGTCTCTACTATTAAAATACACTAATTTGATTCTTATAGAATGTGCCATTTTAATAATCATGGTATCTGACACTTACTGGATTTTTATTTTAAGATCAGATCAGATCAGATCAGTCGCTTAGTCGTGTCCGACTCTTTGCGACCCCATGAATCGCCACGTGCCAGGCCTCCCTGTCCATCACCAACTCTTGGAGTTCACTGAGACTCACGTCCATCGAGTCAGTGATGCCATCCAGCCACCTCATCCTCTATCATCCCCTTCTCCTCCTGCCCCCAATCCCTCCCAGCATCGGAGTCTTTTCCAACGAGTCAACTCTTCACATGAGGTGGCCAAAGTACTGGAGTTTCAGCTTTAGCATCATTCCTTCCAAAGAAATCCCAGGGCTGATCTCCTTCAGAATGGACTGGTGGGATCTCCTTGCAGTCCAAGGGACTCTCAAGAGTCTTCTCCAACACCATAGTTCAAAAGCATCAATTCTTCGGCGCTCAGCCTTCTTCACAGTCCAACTCTCACATCCATACATGACCACAGGAAAAACCATAGCCTTGACTAGACGAAACTTTGTTGGCAAAGTAATGTCTCTGCTTTCGAATATGCTATCTAGGTTGGTCATAACTTTCCTTCCAAGGAGTAAGCGTCTTTGAATTTCATGGCTGCAGTCACCATCTGCACTGATTTTGGAGCCCAGAAAATAAAGTCTGACACTGTTTCCACTGTTTCCCCATCTATTTCCCATAACTTATTTTAAGATAGGCAATACTAAATATTTAACATGTATTTTCTTATGTAACCTCCAAAATAGTTCTGAGGTTGCTATTACTGTCTGCATTTTATAAATGAAGAACAGAAGCTTAAGTTAATTTGCTCAAATTCACAAAGGTGATAAATGAGAGAATTGGTATTTAGAACTAGGATTTCCTGATTCTGAAGCATGTATGCTTAACTGCTAGCCAGTATTTTTCAAATCATGTTTTATACAGCCCTGAGGTTCTACACTTATGCCTCAGAAGTAGCTGTAAAGGAAGGAACAAGGGGAAAAAGAGGTGAGGGGGAGACAAACTCTGAAACTGTGGGTCCCTAATGACCACTTCAACCAGAGCATCTATGCCTTTATCTCTTTTATAAATGGGGGCTCTGTGGAAGACTTTTCTTGTGCAAATATTTGGAACATGTTGCAAACCACTGCATTACTTGATACTGATAGTCAAGGGAAGTTTTCTGTCAAGAATCCTTTCCTCCCCACTTTTTTTTTTCTGATTCTCAAGTTTGCATTTCCATGAATACGCTGAAGGAGCATTTGACTGACACCCTAGAATTTGCTCATTCAACTGGCATCATTGGTAGATTCTGTTTATGTACAGTGTCCTTAGCTGTATTCTAAATCACATGAAATAGAGTAGGGTGAGTATAACAGAATACTCCATCTAAGCTTGTCTGTTCCTTATCTCAGATATTAGAATTAGGGAATTGTAATTTTATTCAGTGGAAAGTTGGCATAGGATATTGAAGGATATTCAGGGGATTGATTGGTCTGAGGAACTTGAAAAGTAAGACAAAAACAAAGCAAAACAAAGAAAGAAAATACAAACTGAATAGAAGAATTTTCAAAGGGCAAGTTCCTTTATGTTCTCAGTAAAATTAGTTGGGAATTTGATTCATCATAAAATCCCTTTTATCTCAGATGTCTATCCTCAAGCTGCAGACTGGCTGGCATAGAGCTCTGCCATCTGGCTTGAATCCTTCTCTTCCTCTCCTTATTATCTTCACTTAGACACCATCTTGTTTCCTGTCAGTCAGGAACAATCTGCCTAAAGATGGATTTATGTGCTGACTTCAGAATTTTTTCCCCTTGATGTAAACTTCCCGCACTTCTGGGGATTTCAGTTTTATTTCAGTTTTCTGGCTTGGGACTCATTTCCCTAAACATGGTGGTTAATACACCGGGTTTCAGTGAAGACTCAGATGTTCCTAGTTTAGGTCATTCTAGTAATTCCATAAGTTCTAAGGGATCTATTCTCTACTAATACATTTTTTGACTGAAGCTCCTGGGAATCCATTCTGATCGGTCATTATTTAACTGGTTGTTAAGTTAATTCATGCTTCTAATGAATTAGATATGTTTGATTGGAAGGGTTTGAGTCCCCTTAATGTGGGGGAATTGTACAATGGATTCAAATCTTAGGAAGAAGATGATATTAGGTGATCTTCTAGGTCTTCTGATCTACTCATTTCTATTGCAGCTTGTTTGATAACTCTTTGGATTTATGCATCTCAAGCCAAGTAGGAGGGCTATCATTTGTATTCTTCAATTCATAGGCAGCACATTAAGGAAGCTCAAGCACAGAATTAAGTATTGTCATAAGCTATAACATATGGATTCAAGTTAGAGACAGATTAGGGGAGGATATGGATGGGGAAGTAGTGGGTGGGAGATGTATTGTCAGATTACCTCCTCCCATGTGCTTGTGCGTGGAGTTACTTCTGTTACTGGGATGTCTTAGCTATTTGGATAAGCTCCAAAGATAAAGAGTATTGTTGGTGGAAATTCTTTTTATTGTAGTCCTCTTCATTTAAATACCTTTATAAAGAAAAGTTGTTCAAAAGCCCTGAAGAGATCCCAGGACCAAATGTGTCTGATGAATGGTGGTTAGTTAATTAATTCAGTCACTCAGTCATGTCCGACTCTGTGCAATCCCATGGACTGCTGCACATCAGGCTTCCCTGTCCCCCTAGAGCCTGCTCAAACTCATATCCATCGAGTTGGTGATGCCACCCAACCATCTCATCCTCTGTCATCCCCTTCTCCTCCCAAACCTTCAATCTTTCCCAGCATCAGGGTCTTTTCCCATGAATCAGCTCTTCGCACCAGGTGGCAAAAGTATCAGAATTTCAGTTTCAGCATCAGTCCTTCCAATGAGTATTCAGGATGGTTTCCTTTAGGATTGACTGGTTTGATCACCTTGCAGTCCAAGGGACTCTCAAGAGTCTACTCCAACACTACAGTTCAAAAGCATCAATTCTTCGGTACTCTGCTCTCTTTATGGTCCAACTCTCACATCCACACATGACTACTGGAAAATCCATAGCTTTGACTAGACAGACCTTTACTGTAAAGTAATCTTTGCTGTTTAATATACTGTCTAGGTTCATCATAGCTTTTCTTCCAAGGACGAGGCATCTTTTAATTTCATGGCTGCAGTAACCATCTGCAGTGATTTGGGGGTGCAAGAAAATAAAGTCTGTTGCTGTTTCCATTGTTTCCCCATCTATTTGCCATGAAGTGATGGGACTGGATGCCATGATCTTTGGTTTTTGAATGTTGAGTTTAAGCCCGATTTTTCACTCTCCTCTTTTACTTTCATCAAGAAGTTCTTTAGTTCCTCTTTGCTTTCTGCTATAGGATGGTGTCACCTGTATATAGGAGGTTATTGATATTTCTCCTGGCAATCTTTATTCCAGCCTGGGCTTCATCCAGTCTGGCATTTCGCACAATGTACTCTGCATTTAGGTTAAATAAGCAAGGTGACAATTTACAGCCTTGGCTTACTCCTTTCCCAATTTGGAACCAGTCCATTGTTCCTTGTCTGGTTCTAACTGTTGCTTCTTGAACGGCATACAGATTTCTCAGGAGGCAGGTAAGGTGTTCTGATATTCCCATCCTTTGAAGAATTTTTCACTGTGTTGTGATCCACACAGTCAAAAGCTTTGGTGTAGTCATTAAAGCAGAAGTAGATGTTTTTCTGGAACTCTCTTGCTTTTTCTATGATCCAACACATGCTGGCAATATGATCTCTGGTTCCCCTGCCTTTTCTAAATCCAGTTGGACATCTGGATGTTCTTGGTTCACGTACTAGCTTGTAGAATTTTGAACATTACTTTGCTAGCCTATGAGGTGAGTGCAATTGTATGGTACTTTGAACGTTCTTTTTTATTGCCCTTCTTTGGGATTGGAATGAAAACTGACCTTTTCCAGTCCTGCGGCGACTGCTGATTTTTCCAAATTTGCTGGCATATTGAGTGCAGTGAATAGTGATAGCATCTGTAATCTTGGTGTATTTTTTAGTTAAAATGAAATTGGAGACTGTCAGATATTCAACACCAAGACACACAATTAATCAAACTTAGCACCTCTTTTCCTCAGGGATTCCTAAATCCTAAATCTCAGCTTTGCAAAAGTTACTGCAAAGATCATAAGGGATAAAAACGGTCATTTAAAAACTCATGGAAGAACATTAATTTAAATTATGATAATATGACCTATTAAAGAGATGCACTCTGTTCTCCCATCAGACCACACTAATATAAATCAATTTTGGTAATCTTTTGAGAAGAAAATAGAAGCTATTAAACTAGTGGTCAGGAATTAAAAATAAGTGAAACTAGCTACAACATATTTTTTCTCTCTAATGGTGTTTACACAGGGAGTGGTGATCTTTGCCATTTTCTTAGGCTTTTAACACTTGTTTTTTTTAATCCAAGCTGTATATGTGGGTAGAAAATAATCAAAAGCATCACAAATTTAGAGAAATGCTAAAGCAGATTTCTGCCCACATCAGGAGGAATGGACAGGTGTTCACACTGTAGGAGAAACTGTACTTAAAATTAGTAGCATCTGTGCCAATTAAAGCTAATGATTAGAGCTAGACAAACACTATGCATGAAAACTCAAATCTACCAACATCCAAGCCATCCTTTTACCTACAATACCAATTACAGAGGAATGTAGTTCCCATGAGAACCTCTCTCATCTTGCCTTTAAGTTCAATAGGCAACCAAAGTCTGTTGTGTTAAGTGGGGGACCTTATAATCAGGATTGGAGTACCTTTATTCAGCATGCCAAATAAAATTTTAAAATGTTGAAGATTTGGGTTGAGTTTGAAGCAAAAATATATTTAAGATGGGAATAGACATTGGAGAAGGAATGCTTATCCCAAGGTACTAATATCACAGATACAATGTCTTGGAAATAATCTATGACATCATTTAGATGTAGTTAGTATCTCAAGGAGTCTTGACTAATTGTATACATGCACACATGTTTTGTTTCTAATTGTTGTGGTCAGCTGAGCTATGTTGAACTTACTTTTCATTCACTTATCATTTATTCCACAAATATTTTATTGAGAACTTATATGTCAAGCACTGTTTTAGGTACTAGGTATGTAGTGATAAAATAAAACAAAATCCTTGCCCTTATGGATTTTACACTCTTCTAGACAATAATTCCCTTTATTGTAGTCTGATTCCATACTTTTTCAGGCACTCCATATACTTAAAAGCCACTGTGGCCTACTAAGGATGCCTTTGTTTTATGCAGTAAGCTCTCTATACTACTCTTAATGCAAGGTACAAAGTGCAAATAAGTCAATATAAGCACAAATAGAGGTATAGAGATATGTTTTTGGCTTTGGAATATAGGCAATAGGGAAAGCAGCTTGGACAGAGAAACTGGTGTAGGATAAGAAGGACCAAAAAAAAAAAAAAAAAAAAAAACAAAAAGCACAGGATAACAGAATAGCAGTGTTTTAGAGTGAGTGCCATGAACTGGTAGCTGGAACCAAGTGAGAAAACTGGTAGCTGCAACCAAGTAGAGTTGGACGGAGGGTAGACTTGATACTGAATGTCCATTAAGGAATTCCTAAGTCAAAGTCAGGTAGGGAAGCTGGTGGAAAGGCATAAATAACAAATGAAACTCAGATGTGTGTGTCAGAAGCATGTGCAAGCAAACACCAGGGTATGGAGCAAGATCAACTTCACTGGGAAAATAGTCAGAGATTAGTAGACACTGCAGGAGAAGAGCAAAGCCAATGAGAGGCCAGAGATAGATGGACTGAGTGGACTGTATCCGGGGTTGGGAACCAGGTGGTCCAGGCAAGTAAGATGAGGTTTACTTGCTAGTGATAGGTATAGCAGGGAGTTGGAAAACCTGAGTTGGAACTAGCATGTGCTAATGCGAACTGAAAGACTATTGAGATGGAGAAATCTGAAGCAAAGAGAGAAAATTTTGAAATGGAAATGAAGGTAGAAATCTGGGTCTGAACCTCATCAGGAAGTTCAAGGGCCTCTTAGCAGGAGGAATAGGCTAGTGTGAGGAAGGCTGGCAGATTGGCTGTCTTAAGGTTGGAAAATCTTTGTTGAGAATAGAAGGTTGACAAACAAGAATACTTTTTTTTTGTGGGGGAGTATCTCAGAGCATATGGGGTCCCCCTCACTGGGGGCCAGTCCCTGAGAAAACATGCTAACATCTGTGAGCACTGCAGTTTCAGTTTATATTAAAGACATTGCATATATAAATAATAACAATGAATATTTTAAATACAGAGCTTACTGCTTCTACTTTGTTCCTGTTCTCCACATAGCAGGGAAAATTATTGTTTTAAAATATGAGTCCAGATTGAGGCTTCTGGAGTAATGGTATGAGGAGTTCAGTGGACTCTTTCCCTAGAAAACAATTATTTAACTGGTGAAAATTATATATTTTATATACCTATCTATATAGTTAGAGCCTCTAGAAATTGTCTTTAGAACATATAATAAATGGAGAATATTTATTCAAGAAAATCTACCAAATCTCAGTAAAAACAGTGATTGTGTGGCATTTGAGCCAGAACCTACACCCATTTCCCCCTCTCTCCAGTCCCATGCAACATATGCTGTAATGTGGGCATTTCACTTTGGGCAGGTACAGGCAAGAAGAAGGGGGCTTTCTCTCACCTCAGCTAGTAAGGCTACTATTTCATTCCACTAGGTTTAGTGTCTCTTACCTACCTTCCACTCTCCCAGCTTGTGCCACAAAAACACTATTCCAGGCAGGTACAGCTGAGAGAAGACTTCCCTGGTGGCTCATATGGTAAAGAACCCACATGCAATGAAGGAGACCTCCATCTCTAGGTTGGGGAGATCCCCTGACAGTATTTCTTGCTATAGAATCCCATGAACAAAAAAGTCTGGTGGGCTACAGTCCACGGGATAGCAAAGAGTCGAACACAACTGAGCGACTAAGTACACACACACACACACACAGCTGAGAGAACTGGTGCTCCTTTCCTTCATATAGCTCCTATTTGTATGGAAAGGGCTGTGACTGCCTCCAGCTCCAGTGAAGTGGTGCCAAGTTTCTTCCCAGGGAAAGAGGCAGGCTTTAAGGACAGAGAGGCCCACAAGTCTGCCTGAGTGGACTGAATTTATTTTACAGGGTATGGAGAAGTTCATGCCTGAGTTTTTGCTGAAACAAATAGATATTGAGGTGGTAAGCAGTTATGGGGGTCGAGTAGTTCCATGATTGCAAGTAGTAGAGAAAGAGATAAACAAGGAGAGCCCTCCTGGTCACTCCTATCCCTGGGGATCCAGAAGGCTGTGCATACGTGCTTGTACCTGCTCAGGAACAATCAAAGCTGAATGTGGGGCAGACTAGAAAGCATGACCTAAGCCATATGCAGATCCATCAGCAAAGTGTGGGATCCTTAACTGGCTTGAGAGAATGACCAAACACTACTCTGATCCTAGGAAACCAAGCTTCACAATAAAGTTACACTTTCCCTTGGTGGTCTGGAAGACTGTATGCATGCACAAGACTGCCCTCTCGGGAGTGAATGGTGACAGAAACTGAGCTATTAGGCTTGGCTGAACATGGGACAAAATTGCAAACTTCCTGAACTATGAAGCAGCCTCTTAGCCACATACGCATGTAATCTAAGAGTGTATATCTAACTTGCTACAGAGGCTTATGCACAGCCTTTAATCAAATGTGGTTCACACAGACCTAAGGGTGATGATGCCACGAGGTAGGAAAAAACAAGGAAAAATTCTAGTAGGGACACCAGAGGCTGCATACTATGGGGGAAATGGGCTTCATATATTAGTCCAGTGGAGTCACTAAAAAAATAACAAATGATGAAACAAATTTATTTCTCAAACACTTCCCAAAGAGAGGGAAGGCTCAGTACTGAGTTGCTATAATATAGTAATCTAAAATGTACAATTTTCAACAAAAAATGAGATATACAAACAAACGAACCTTAGGAAAGTGTGGTACATACAGAGGGGAAAAAAACATACAACAGAAACTATCTTTGAGTGGACAAGACTTAGTCAACAGCGACTTCAAGAAAGCTAAGTAAATACATTCAAAGAACTAAATGAAACCATGTTTAAAGATTTACAGGAAGTTACAATAACAATGACTCATAAAAAAGTGTAAAAGAAGATAGAAATTATTTTAAAAAACCAAATGTAAATTATGGTGTTGAAAAGTACAATAAATGAAAGGAAATATTCATTAGTGAGACTCAATAGTAGATTTGAATGGCAAAAGAAAAAATCGGAGAACTTGAAAATTGATAAATAAAGATTACATGATCTGAAGAATAGGAAGTAAAAAGAATAAAGAAAAAGGAACAGTCTCAGAGCAATGTGAATCACCATTTATTGCACCAAAATACAAGTAATGGTAGTACTGGAAGGAGAGGAGAGAAAGGTACAGAAAAAATAAAATATTCAAAGAAATGACTGAAAACTTTCCAATTTAGTGAAAAGCACTAATACATCTAAACAGCTGAACAAACTATTAACATGTTAAACAGAAAGGAATCCATACTCAGAAACATCATAGTCAAAATGTTGAAAGCCCAAGATAAAGAGAAAATCTTGAAAACAGCAAGAGAAAAATGATTCATCACAATAAGAGTAACAGCATCAGAAATCCCAGACACAGGATAATGTAACTCCTCTAGTGGCTTCCCATCTTAAAATAAAATATTTAAATCAGCAAGTGCCCCTCACTCCCTAATCTCATGCTATCCTTTCCTGAAAATGCCTTTATTTTAGCCCACATTTGGATCTTAGTTTGGATAGGTATAGAATTCTTGGTTGGAAATAATTTTTCCTCAGAGTTTGAAGCTCTGCTCTATTTTCCCTTTGGAAGCTTTCAGAATACTGAATGTTTCTCTTCAACCTCAGCTCCAAAATGTCATAAAAATGTGTCTGTGTGGATTACTTTTCTTTCATTGTGTTGGACACTCAATGGGCCCTTTTGACTTGTGAATTCCCGTGTGTGCATGTGCATGCATGAGTGTTTGATTTTTCTTCCACCACCTCTCAAGTGTCAGGTTTCATTAGTTTTGTCTTAAGATATCTTCCTGTTCTCTGCCAAAGTCTGGGAGGAGCTTTCTGCAACCTTAAGTGCACCAGTCTATTCTCTTGATCATCACTTGGCACGCAACTGTGCCTAATAAATATTTATCAATTGCCAAAGTGAAACTAGCTGTTAGGAGTGACTAACAAGATGAACTGAAATGTGATGGGCTGTGCATACATCAAGGGCTTCCCTAGTGGCTCAGGAGTATAAGAATCCTGCAATGCAGGAGACATAGGAGATGAGGGTTCAATCCCTGGGTCAGGAAGATCCCCTAGAGAAGGGCATGGCAACCCATTGAAGTACTCTTGCTAAGAAAATCCAAGGGACAGAGGAGCCTGGAGGGCTATGGTTTGGACCATAAAGAGTCAGACACAACTGCAGCGAATAAGCACAGCACACATGACACATACATACATCTCTGCTCTAGGCTGGATGGCCCTGCAACCCTTCTTTCTGTCCTCTTTCTCTTGTTGGCCTCTGTGGGTTCCTGACTCTGATTCTCAAAGATATTATATGTTTCACTTCTGTCTTGATATCACCTTTATTCACCAATTCTCCAAAACTATCTTCCTGAAGTCAGCCCTGACTTCTCCAGAAGCCTTCTGGCTCCAGAATCATGCATTTAATCATTCAATTCTTCTAGCTATAAAATTCCTAAAATTAACAATCACCTAAAAATAATAGTAGTTTCCAATTATTGAGCAAAGGTAGATATTATGATCCCTATTTTTCATATAAAGCTTGGAAACTTGCCTGGGTGAAAAGAGAAGGTTTCAATCCAGGCCTGACTCCAGGGCTTCTTGCATTTTCAGCCTCTCAGTCTTCACTGTGTGCTCCTAAGAGTTAAATGAGGTAAACTCTGAACAGACTTTGGTTATATTCATGGAAATGCAAATTCTCTATTGAAATTTTCTTTCTAGAGTTAGAGAGATTAACACAAATGAATGCATCTGTGATGATAAGATGTAAGATGAGCTAGCAGTTATGGGGAGGGTGGAGGAGGCAGGCTAGGTTTCTGGGGGGAGAAGAGGGATTTTGGCAGTGCCCTTGAAGAGCCTCATCCAGGTGCTGCTTGGACAAGCAGAGCTAGGTGATAACAGCAGAGCTTTTTTGGCATTGCTTCCTCCACGGATGACGAAGCCAAGGGCAGTGTGTTCCTGCTTGCAGGGTGGAAACAAGCTGTGCATTAGGAGGTAAATCTCTGGCTTGCAAAAGGTTGAATAAGATACTCCTTTAAAAAACTCACCATTTGGCTAAATTTAGGGTGGTGAACACCAACAGGCCAAGAATATTCTTTGGCCTTGGGCCCATAGCATTTTCATTTGACTGGGAATTGGATGTATTTTTATTTCCTCTTGACTCTTATCACCTTTGTCTTTAGAGGCAGAAGACTAGGTACTGATAATTGGGTAGGGCCCTGTGATGATGACTAATGTCCCTGTTGAGTATGACAGTTAAAGATGGCCCTGTTTTTTTGGATCCTGTTTTTCTGTGAGTGGTTGAATGTGCCCTGTGAGCTCTTTGTATAAATTTGTTTCATCAGTTATCAATCTAGATGAGCCTTTCTTGACTCTGCTCTTTTTTTCCTCTGAATTTCCTTCTCTGAACCTTATTCTTTTCTTTGAAGATATTTTCAAAGACAAGAATATCATTGGCATGAGGAACCCTTTGCTGGGCATACAAAAAGGGTCTGAATGACTGTTCATTTGGTTACCGATTCAATGCCACCACTCCATGTCAACTTCCATGACTTCAGGGAGGCCAATCCTCCAAGCCAGCATCCTGCTAACTAGACTGTGAAAATAAGCATCCAAACCTATCAGAATTGAGAAGCAATAAGACAAAGGGGAAAAAATAGTGTGGACTCTGATCAGCAGGTCCAACTTCTAATACCAACTTTGCTATTTATTGGACATATTATTTGCCTCTGTGAGCATCAGTTTCCTTATCTATCAGAAGATGATAATACTTTCATTGAAAACTTTTGTTTGGCTTAAAAAGAATGTACTTAGGTGGTATATAAGTGCTTATTCTCTTCCTTCTTCTTTTACAAAGAGCCTTTGGCCTTTCCTCTGCCCTCTGGTATTGCACATTCAGCAGCACCAATCCCTGGCTCTGTCACAGTGCTAGTTCATTGTGAACCCTAGGGAGAGTACTCAGTTTTCATACCTAGGAACTTCTACTTTTCCTTTTCTCCTTTTATTGGTTTGTTCCTCAGTAGACCTTAGTAGTTTTTAACTACATCTATTAGTCTGGTTCAGATTCATTCATTCACTCAGCAAATGTGTACTGAGAGCTTTTATATGCCAACGTTGCATTAAGTGCTAAAGGTATAATGTCTCTGTCCTCAATGAACCTGCAGTTTAGTGGAGAAAACAGTTGAGTCAACACACAACTGCAACTGAGCCAGCTGATGCTAAGACAGTGCAGACACACACAGGAACGCACCTAAGCCAAACGTGGGGGCGGTCACTAAGGGCTTCTTGAGCTCCCCTAGTGGGTCAGCAGTATTCACCTGCAGTGCAGGAGACATGGGTGCAATCCCTGTCTCAGGGAGATCCCCTGGAGGAGGGCATGGCAACCCATCCCAGTACTCTTGCTGGGAAGATCCCAAGCACAGAGGAGCCTGGTGGGCTGCAGTCCATGGGGTCGCAAAGAGTTGGACATGATTGAAATGACTAAGCACAAGAGCTTCTTGGTGGAGGGGACCTTTATACTGAAATCTAAGAATGGGTAACAGTCAGCAAGGTTGAAGCCTGGAAAGGGATAGAGTGGTATGAAGAATGGTAATGTGAGGGCAGTCACGTTTGTGCAGCAGGGAATGGCCTGGGCCTGAGAGAGACTGTGCTCACATTGGAATTGTCTACCTAGAGGGTTCTGAGAGGCTGTGTGGCCTGGAGATGTTTCAGAGAGGCAGAGGATCATTGGGGATGACTGTGAGAATTGTCCTTTTATGGAATATTTTAAAAGATACTTTATTATATTTTAGATACTATTCTGAAATAGTCCCAGTGTGATACTTGTGTTTGTTAATGGGTCAGTATTTTTGTGCATTTATGTGTGGAGAACTGCAAAGTGTAGGGGAAAGTCACTTCTCTTAAGTTTTATGGCATGACAGTAAATGTGTTTTCTGTGTAGGCTGTTCATTTTCCAGGCCTAGGCAGTTTGAAGAACAGGCTATGACATATTTGGCCCAAATACCCATCTCTACTTAGGTATTCATAAAACTCTCATTGACCCTAGAAAAGATTCAGCTGCTTTAGACAAGGTTTAGGCTGACGGAAATGAAGGGATATATGATACCAGAAACAGGGCCATGGATGCCTGCCTAGATATGAGAGACATAGAAAAAAAGTGTAAGTGTATAATTGTGTGTGAGTGTGTTTGTGTGTGTGTGTGTGTGTGTGTGTGTGAGTTGAAGATGAGTGGGAGGCCAGCATACCACCAAAGCTGGCTGCCACTTTTTACCTTCCATTTCCAGTGTTTTTCTACCTTGCCCATCCTAGGTGGGGAACACCTAGGAGCTTCATTATGGAGTCCCACTTGGGTTATCCAGGTAGGGTCAAAGCGGCTCAATAGTTTCAAGTCTTCCTTGGTTATGTAGGAAGCTCTTACACTGGAAATTTGAAGTCATGCACCTCTGAAAAGAGGTGGAGGATTGTCTCCTTTATCCTTAACACCTAGCCACCCCCATCTCAACTACCATTGAGTATAATACAAGGATCTGTTTGAAGACCTGGAGTTCACTGTGGCTCAGATCATCAGCTCCTTATAGCAAAATTCAGGCTTTAACTAAAGGAAGCAGGGAAAACCAATAGGCCAGTCAGGTATAGCCTAAATCAAATCCCCTATGAATATACATAGGGAAGTAACAAATAGATTCAAGAGATTAGATCTGGTAGACAGAGTGCCTGAAAAACTATGTGCAGAGATTTGTCATATTGTACAGGAAGCAATGACCAAAACCATCCCAAAGAAAAAGAAATGCAAGTGATTGTCTGAGGAGACAAATAGCTGAGGAAAGAAGAGAAGTGAAAAGCAAGGAAGAAAGGGAAAGGTATATCCAACTGAATGCAGAGTTCCAGAGAATAACAAGGAGAGACAAGAAGGCCTCCTTCAGCAAACAACGCAAAGAAACAGAAGAAGAATTGGAGATAGCAGAGGAAAAGTTCATGGAAAGATGGGCACAATGAAGGACAGAATTGGTAAAGACCTAGTAAAAGTAGAAGAGATCAAGTAGAGATGGCAAGAATTCAGAGAAGAACTGTTCAAAAAAGATCTTAATGACCCAGTTAACCATGATGGCTAGTCACTCACCTAGAGCCAGATATCTGAGAGTGTGAAGTCAAGTGGGCCTCAGAAAACACTGCTGCCAATAAAGCTAGTGGAGGTGATGGAATTCCAACAGAGCTATTTAAAATCCTAAAAGATGATGCTATTAAAGTGCTGCCTGTAATCTGTCAGCAAATTTGGAAAACCCAGGAGGGCCACAGGGTTGGAAAAGGTCAATCTCAATCCCAATTCCCAAGAAGGGCGGTACTAGAGAATGTTCAAAATACCAAACAGTCATACTCACTTCCCATGCTAGTAAGGTTATTCTCAAAATCTTTCAAGCTAGGCTTCAGTAGTACTTAAATCGAGAGCTTCCAGATGTATAGGCTGGGTTTAGAAAGGATAGAGAAACCACAGATCAAATTGCTGGTATTTGCTGGATCATAGAGAAAGAAAGGGAATTCCAGAAAAATATCTACTTCTGTTTCATTGACTATGCTAAAGCCTTTGACTGTGTGAATCATAACAATTTATGGAAAACTATTAAAGAGACGGGAACCATCTTACCTGTCTCCTGAGAAACCTGTATGCTGGTCAAGAAGCAACAGGTAGAGCCTTAAATGGAACAACTGACAGGCTCAAAATTGAGAAAGGAGTATGACAAGGCTATATATTGTCATCCTGTTTATTCAACTTATATGCAGAACACATCGTGCAAAATGGTGGACTGGATGAGTTACAAGCTGGAGGCAAGATTGCCTGGAGAAATATCAACAACCTTATATATGTAGATGATATCTCTCTAATGGCAGAAAGTGAAGAGGAACTAAAGAGCCTCTTGAAGAGGGTGAAAGAGGAGAGTGAAAAATCTGGCTTAAAGCTCAACATTCAGAAAACTAAGATCATGGCACCTGATTCCATCACTTCATGGCAAATAGATGGGGAAACAATGGATACAGTGGCAGACTTTATTTTCTTGGGCTCCAAAATCACTGAGGACAGTGACTGTAGCCACAAAATTAAAAGATACTTGCTCCTTGGAGGAAAAGCTATGATAAACCTAGATAGTGTATTACAAAGCAGAGACATCAATTTGCCAACAAAAGGCCATGTGGTCAAAGATATGGTTTTCTGGTTTTCTCTCACATCATTTATGGATGTGAGAGATGGACCATAAAGAAGGCTGAACACTGAAGAACTGATGCTTTCGAATTGTGGTGCTGAAGAAGACTCTTGAGAATCCCTTGGACAGTAAGGAGATTAAACCAGTCAATCCTAAAGGAAATCAACCCTGACTATTCATTGGAAGGACTGATGCAGAAGCTGAAGCTGCAGTACTTTGGCTACCTGATGCAAAGGGTCAACTCATTGGAAAAGACCCTGATACAGGGAAAGACTGAAGGCAGGAGGAGAAGGGGATGACAGAGGATGAGATGGTTGGATGGTATCACCGACACAATGGACATTAACTTGAGAACACTCCAGGAGATGGTGAAGGACAGGGAAGCCTGGTGTGCTGTGGTCCACTGGATAGCAAAGAGTTGGACATGAATGAGCACCTGAACAATAACAATAACAAAATCTTGATTCTACCCAGGTTTATTCTTTGCTTTGGGGTTGCTTAAAGAATTCTTGCCAACTATGGAAGAAATAATTTTAAAACACAGAGCTCACCTATTTCAGAGATAGGTCTCAATTTTTTTTAAGCAGCCTTTCATAATGGCTTAGTGGAAAGACCTCTTCACTTGTAGACTTATAGATCACATTTAATCTCTACCTGGAGTCCTTGTTTATCTTATTACAGCGGCTCTTAGAAAGGGTGGGTATGACTGAAAATTGTAGTTTCTCTCTATTTACAAATAGAAATTTCTCCCTCCTTGTTTTTGAATTGATCACGGCTGATATGAGTTTTGTGGCCATGCATTCAATTCCTTTAAATCACATCAAGCACCCACATCATGCAGGTCACTATAGTGAAGACAGTCAGGCTGAGTTATTTCCACTTGTCTTTAGTGTTTAACTTTTGGAAGCTGGAGATCTGGAATGTAGATTTTAAAGGGGCCAGGATGGAGTTTTAACAGTATAGTCATTGTCTTAGGTCAAGTTGTTTATGTCAGCTATTTTTGGGCTTATTTGTGCATTTTGAGTTTGATATGCTTGTCTGTGGTGTACCATGATTCTCAGATGGCTTCACGATGTTTCTGATTTTCCTGAAGTCATCATGCATTTCTTAAACATGCTCCTCCACATCCAGGCTCACTTGCCTCTCTTTCATGACAGCAATTTGAGGAAATCCCAGGTCTAAGCACCTTTTCATCTTGGTCTAAAGAGTACAGGGCCAGGAGTCCTCATCAACGCTCGAGGGCTGAGTCCAGCAGGTGCGAGTGAGTTTCTTTCTTCTTTCTTCCTGGCTTGTGCACAGATGTCTCTCTCCTCCCCCAGCCAAGAGCTTTCTGGTTTTTTGCTGAATTACTGACCCACTATGAGCTCTCACATTATCTCGATCTCCCAGACCTGCTGTGGACTGATTTTTCTCAGGAGAGAAGCTCCTAAGACACACAAAGTGCCAGCAGGCACTGGGAAAGACTACGGCTTATTTGCCCATGTGAATAGTCTGGAGTGGGCTTGGAGACAAGGCATGGGGAGACAGTGATGATATTGGACACCAACCCTTCCATTTTTCAGAATGAAACCTATTCTTTAGGAAACTTCTGTTCTGAAACCCTCTAGGTAATGGAATAGTGTAAGAGGCTGTGGACCTCTGAGTGAAAAGAGAGTGAAGGGGATTTTGCAGTGTGTAAGATGGGCTGGTGGACATCAACCTTGGAATCTTCCTCGTGGAATGTCTTTCTAACCCCTCCCCCAAGACTTGTCTCCCCCTCCGCCCTGACTTTGCTAGCTTTACTTAGCTCTCCTTCCCGATTTTTGTCTTTCTCCTCAAACTGCAGTGTGGATACTCACTGCAGTGTGTTCTGGGATCAGCTGGGGGGATTCAGTAGGCCTTGGAGTAACTTTATTCTTGAGTCTGAGGGTCTCAGAAGTAGAATGCATCTTGGTCTGGGTGTTAAATTAAACCTCTGTGTGTTATTGCCTTAAGATCACAAAGGCCTCAAAGCTATGGAGGCAGCCTACCCTTGTGTGGTTAAGCGGACTATATCACAGCATATAGTTGTGATAGTTTCTCTGAGGGTCTTAGCTATTTACCTTATATCGGGAAGCACTGAACTGCCTCAATACAAATGCCAAGGATGGGGTGTGTAGGTCCCTAAGATGAGATGACAAAGGAGATTGTTCCCCCTGAAGGCATCTGGCCTAAATTATTGAGATGGAAAGACTGCTAGGGCTGGCTGAATAGCCTCTCTCTTCAATCTTACCTCTTGCAGCTGCTTAGTAAATGGCAAGAGCAAGGGAAAAAATATGGATATGGCCTTACTTCTCTGGAATCCATTTATTCAGTAGAAAGGATTCTGGAATTAGATGGTTTTTCTCCTCTTCATTTTTCGTAACAGATTTTCCCTCTCTGTTACATCATAAGATTGATTTCTATCTTCAAAATGTGTTCATGAGGATGAGAGCTTTTCAGTGAAAGCATTACAAATCATTGACAAGCACTGAGCGTCTTTGGGAGAAGTGAGGCTGTTCCTACAATGCTCATTTTTCACAGACAGCAGTACCACTTGCCATCTTCCTGTATTTCCAATTTTACATTGTCCTTGTCTGTTTGAAGGTTAGGTATGTGAGTTCCAGATGAGTTTGTGCCAGCTTTTAAAATTTGCATTGTTTGAGGAGAAGGAACAGTGACAGCTAATTGACACAGAAATGGCTAAGGAAGCCAGGCTGAGTTGGAAGCCCTGATTCCAATGAACCCCCTTATTTTCTGAGTGCTGGCTTGTCACCAATGAGACCATATTTCTAAGTGATTTCACAGGTATTGGTTCACTGACTCTTTCTAGCATCTGTGAAAGAGGCAGAGGAGGAAAGATTAAGTTCATATGGCAGAAGCAGAAGCAGAAGCTGAGAGCTTGAATGTTTTTGTGACTTAGCCTTAACCCAAAGCAGGTTAACGGCAGGGCTGGGATACGAACCTAATTCTTTATGCACGGTACTTGGACAGACCAAGGCCTGGGGAAATGTTCCTTAGAAGTCTATATAAAACTCTTTGGTTTTTCAGTAGTGAGAAACTCAGATGGAACCAGAACATCAGCCACAAGAGACCTGGATTTTGAAAAGAATCTCAATGGCAGCAAAAGATGTGATACAAAATAGCCTGAGGATGCCTGCATGTCAACCACAGACCTCTTGTACATTTAATACCATAGGTTTTGAACTGACTACTCCAGGGACTATTTTCCTTGCATTGTCCATTTAGATTCTAGGAACCTCGGTCAGGAAAAGAAGCTGACACTTTCTGTCAGACACTTTCCACAGCTCAGCTTCTACAGTGGCCTGTGATACACCTGGCTGGACACATGTGACTTAGAATGTTTTAGAGGGGAATTTATTGGGATTTTATTTTCTTTTTGATGTCTCCAAACTTTCAAAACTTTAACTGGCATTTTACTTTTTCACTGATTTTCTGACTTGAAATAGACATATTCTAATCCATCATGTCTCTCAGACACAAGTTCTTGCTCTGGATTTTCTTGATGCCCTTGTTCCTTGGCTGCGATCTTCTTTCACTGAAGGTCTGGGTCTGTTCTTTGGACCCCTGATAGCTTGCCTGATTCCAAACCCCGATTCCATCTGGAATTTTGGCTTCTGGGCTCCTCCAGTCTCTCGCCCTGTGACCTGAACCATGTGTTATTTTCAGTCTTGCTCTTTTCCCTGTGGTTTTACCTGACCACTCTTACTGATCATTGTCCTTGTACAGGAGAAGTTATTTTGTAATTTTGGAGCAAAACAAATTATCAAAATACCATCTTATGGAACTCTGAAAAAATTTTTGTCAAACTCTTCAATTTATTGATGAGAAAAAAGGGCCCAAAGAGGCTGAGTAAATTGCTTCAGTTCACAAAGAGTGTTGGTGGCTGGGCCAAGTGTAGAACTTAGGTGTTTGTTTCACCACTGTGTATCTATGGTATCTCCTAATTTTCTTAAATTTATAAAAACTTCTAAACTCCACTGGCAAAAGAAAGGAGAGATAGAAACCTCTTTTCAAACAGAATGGTGCACATTTCTCTCCTCTGTCCCTTGCCCTTCTTCATCAATCCTTAATCTCCTAGGGAAGGAGAGGAATCTCTAATGCAAGTGTTCTGCTTGCCTAGTGATTCTAGTATCCCAAGAGTCAAGGCCATGGGCCATTAGCAGAAAGCATTAGCAATTGGTTCCCACAAAGAACCAGAGGTAATCTCCATGGCAACCATGACTAGAATAGAAATGGCAGCTAGTAATGTATCCTGGAGCTAATTGTTGGTCATAGAAGACCACAGACCACAGATGCAATGAGCTCCAGGGGACCCATGGTCTCAGACTGGTGACACTGGATCCCAGCCAAAGTTTGTAAGTGAATGAGCTTGAACAAACTTGATTTGTTAAGCTGTATAGATGAGAACCAGAGAAACTCAAATTGAGAGCTGGCCTGTATTTTGTCCTGGAGCTGTCTGAGCCAGTTTTAGAGGCTTCTCTGTGATGTGGGGGGCTTCCTCTGTGCCTTGGAAACAAGGCTGTGCCCAGGGTCACCCAACCTGAGCAGGCTAGATTTGTGTTTCCTGCTGTATTCTCTCTAAGCCACACATGCCCCCATGAGGTCTATTTTAGGGCAGAGCCCAGACTTTTAAGGACCTCCACTTGGCCCCCTAGTCTCTCTCTAGGGACAGTGAGGCCCCAGGTGTAACTTGGGTGGATGTAATTTAAAGGGGTAATGATCTTGGATGTGGAAGCTGCCATGAGTCTAGTTCACTTCTAAGCCCTCCGTTTTTTGGTGGCAGTGACTGCAAATCTAAGAATCCTAGACCAAGTGGTAGGTTGCTGAAAACTAGGAGAGAAGAAGTAGTGGGTTTAGAGGTCAGAAGCATGTTTGGTTGTCTAGGCTGCTTTCTGCCCCAAGTACTGTTGTGTCATTTCTCTGCCCACATCATCCCATCTCCTCTGCTGCTATGCTTTCTTACTATCTACTTCCTTTATTCTTTGTCAGAAAAGAAAACAGGCATTTTCTAGTAGACATTTCCACAGCTTTAGCAGCCTATGACAGATACAGCCTGATTCACATGACCTTAAGCATTGTTAGAGGAGGTGTTGGGATGGCTGCAACAGGCTAGGATTGGAAAAAAGATGACTCTGGTCCTGGATTACAGTGAGAAACCTCTTCCATTCAATATTAAGTGCTCAACACACCTTCACTGAAGACTATGCTGTGCGAGGATACAAAGATGAATGAGGGAAAGCTTCCTGGAGGAGGTGGTACCTGAGCTATATCTTCAAGGATGAATGAGGCAAGGAAAGAGCAGAAGGGCATTCCAGGTGGCAGGGTCATCAGGAGCAAAAGCACGGAGGCGAGAATGAGGGGGGAGTGCAGGGATGTCACAAGCATTTGGATTTTGCTACAGTATGTAGTGAATCAAAGCAGGAGATTGAGATGGAAGTGTGGCGATCATTTTTATCATATGCTGTCTGCGCTATTTGTTCTATCACTGTTGTTATTTGAAGGATCTTAATGAAAGCTATTTTTTGATTATCCATGTTAATGCAACTTCAAATACAGAATAATGGATAATTCTAAAGTCTCTGAAATCTGCCCAGGGTAAGTGACCAGATGAGAGTGTTGGGTGCAGGAATATGCCTGCAGAATTTTCTTTGCACCTGTCCATGTGCAGGCATCTCTCAGTTCTCCTCTGGGGCCTTCTCAGGAGCCTGTCTTCTTCTTCCTGCCTGCACGTGCTGGAGAGTGGCTGGGGGAGGCTCTGGGCTGGGTAAAAGGCTTCAGACATGCCCTTGATATTTGAGCTGGGAGAACTCAGACAAGTCATTTTACCTCCCTGCACTTCTGTTCCCTTGTTTCTAAAAAGAAGGGATTATTACTCTGAAATCTTGATGGGGAAATTTACTTTGCTCTGAATGCCCCTGGCTCCAGAGATGATGTCAGATGTGGTTTTCCTGAATTGTAATTTTATATTATTAAAAAAGTACCATGGCACATTAAAAATGAAATAAAATCCAATTATAAACTATTATATTATACATATATAAAATGTAATATATTAAATATTAAACAAAGCATAATTATAATATTACTTATTTGCATATGTAAAATCATATGTGTGTATATATATATAAACATACACATGCACACATATATACATATTTTACAGTAGTAGTGCAGCTATACTGTCTTTCTTAGCTCACATCTGAAAGTCATCTTAGAATTTTGGATAAGTTTTGGCATCATTACAGATAAGTAAATCTGTGGGGAAAGCCAAAATAAATACTACCATCCTCTTTTTTTTTTTTTTTTTAGTACAACCTAATTGGAATCTATATAAACCATATGTTCTGGGTATGTAGGGTGGGACAGGAGACTTTCACATGGAAAAGTGTTTGTATGAAATGGATCATGGCCTGAAAACATTCCTGGGGCCAAGTGTGGAGGCTGTGAGGGAGCCATTCAGTATATTAATTGTACAATAGCTACCATTTGTCGGGTGTAGTGTTCCTTATGTACATCATCTTTAACCTATATACAAACTTACCAGGTATGTATTATTTTTCAGGTGAGGAAACTAGCTCAGACAGTTTTGCTGATGTGCCCATATCCATAGTCACCAAGCCAGTGCACCAGGAGTTGGAATGCGAACTAAATTTGCTAGGAAAGATAGTTCTTCCTTCCTGGTTACCCTGCTGCTCACAGTAATCCTAGTACATGTGACATGAACTGCATACCTTCACCTGCCTGAAAGTTCTGGGGGGTGTAGAAACTCTACCTTCATCTGGGAGACGGAGTTGCAATGATTCTTAGATATAATTTATAAAGGACACAATATTTAGTCAGTGACTGATGATTCTCTATTCTGGCCCTTATAAAATATCGTGCTCTTAGCCCAATAGTTGTAATATGTATAATACACAGCTATTTTATTTATTACTTTGTTTGGTAGTTACTTACTGTTTATATGCTTAACATATGGCAACCCCCTACTCTAGCATTAGGATTTCTGCAGAAAGGTCGTGTTTTTTCCTGGCCTTCTCCATTTGACCACCATTGTCTAGTCCAAGGTTGGACACTGATCCAAGCAGGGCCGGCCCAAGTAGCCTGCTTGCTTAGCCGCAGTCAACTGGCCCATGTTTGGGAATCTGACTGGGTCTGGGTCACAAAGTTTTTTTTCCTCAGTGTTTTTAATAGGGACCAGAAAAGCAGCAAGTCAGTCTCTGAGGTCTAGAGCATTAAGGCCTGTAACTCTGGGGCTGTTGTTGCCCATGCTTTCCTCCACACTGGTCCATACTGAGAGATAAGAGATGGAGTGAAGCAGGGGCTCAGATGGAAACAGAGACTAGAGGATGAGAAGAATCCAGGCCATGCATGTGCTGCTGCTTTGAGTTGTTATTCAGGTCTCAGTATTCCCTTTATTAGGTGCCATGAGACACCTCATAGACATTTTGGCCTAAACTATTTCTGGTTGAAGAACCTCTTTTTTTTTTTTTTTCTCTCTTTCTGATGAGGTGACAGAGGAGAGTGAAAAAGCTGGCTTGAAACTCAACATTAAAATTCCTAAGTTCATGGAATCTGGTCCCATCACTTCAAGGCAAATAGATGGAGAGAAAGTGGAAGCAGTGACAGATTTTATTTTCTTGGGCTCCAAAATCACTTGGATGGTGACTGCAGGCATGAAATTAAAAGATGCTTGCTCCTTGGAAGGAAAGTTATGGCAAACCTAGGCAGTGTATTAAAAAGCAGAGACATCACTTTGCTGACCAAGGTACATATAGTCAAAGCTATGGCTTTTCCAGTAGTCATGTACAGATGTGAGTTGGACCATAAAGAAGGCTGAGCACCGAAGAACTGATGCTTTTACATTGTGGTGCTGGAGAAGACTCTTGAGATTCCCCTGGACAACAAGGAGATCAAACCAGCCAATCCTAAAGGAAATCAACCCTGAATATGCATTGGAAGGACTGATGCGGAAGCTGATTCTGCAACACTTTGCCCACCTGATGTGAAGAGCTAACTCATTGGAAAAGACCCTGATGTTGGGAAAGATTGAAGGCAAAAGGAGGAGGGAGCAACAGAGGATGAGATGGTTAGGTAACATCACTGACTCAATGGACATGAATTTGAGCAAACTCAGGGAGATAGTGAAGGACAGGGAAGCCTGGTGTGCTGCAGTCCATGGGGTCACTGAGTCAGAAATGACTAAGAGACTAAACAGCAACACAACATTTCTTCTTGAGTTTCTGTCTCTTGTAAACAAAACAGCTCTCACTTTGTAACTTAAAAAAATTAACCCTCATAGTTGATGTGTTGGGTTCTACAGAAGGCTGGTTAGTTGAAGTGTTTAGAACACTACACTAATGAAGCCAACAATTTGCGTTTTGTTGAGACACCCTGTTCCACATTGATTAACTTCACTCCATTTCTCAGCTTGTCGTTTGTAAATTGTCATTTTTGTTTTTCTGAAAAATTTCAGCTTTGGGCCCATCTGTTGAAAAGGTAATATGCTTCAGAACCAGAATTTCAAGCCATGAAGTCAAGTGTGCTTGGGAAGTCTCTTGAATGACATTGAAAACGTTCTGTGCTTTGTTCTCCAGTTTTGCTACTTTCTCTCCCACTTTCAATTTGGTGTTCTGATTGCTGTATTTGTTTTCGAAGCTCCGAGCTTGGCCTCCAATTCTGGCTCTCAAGAAGCTCCATCTACCCTGTGATTGTTATATACTGATGATGTCTAATACCGTAAATCCCACTAATTCATTAGCTTCTTCTTCCCTTTCCCATTTCTGGGTCCTGGGTCAACTGGGAACTTATTTGAATTAGGACTCAGCTATGTGCACTTTTGGAGATAAGAGAAAGCATTCAAAAGTACATGGTAGGAATAAATGTAGAAAAAATGATAGGTTTAAAAAATAAAAATAAAAAAAGAGAAGAGAAAAAAGGAAGAAGAAAGAAAAAAAAAAGGGAAAACTCCACAGAACTGCAAAAGGCCAACGTAGAGGCAGAGGTTTATAACAACAATAAAAAAATGTGACTGAGGAAAAAAAAAAAAAAGCTCAAAAGCTTAATTAGACTTCATAGTGCCAGAAAAATCAACAACTATAATGGTGCTGCAGGGGTGGGGGTGGGGAGAAAAATAAAAGAAAAAAAAATCTAAAAGAATCTACAGAACAAGTCAAAACATACAAATAATAAATGTTTTTCTGAGTCACTGCTGTCAGAGTCCTTTCACTCGCTGGGAGTCACAGTCCACCTCGCCTTCCTAGTTCTGGTCTCTGGACCTGCTGTGGGGGCAGCTCAGATTCTAATCTGGTCCTGCTCATGTGTGTTCTTGCCTCCAGTGTCCACAGCTATCAGAACTAGTGTATTTTCTTTTGTGGGAGCTTTCAATATCCTTTTATATATTCCATAGACATAGAATCAGCCTAGTTGATTGGATTTAATCTTCAGCTTGTACAGCTGGTGGGAAGGTTTTGGGTCTTCTTCCTTAGCCACTCTGCCCCTGGGTTTCAACTGTGGTTTTATTTCCACCTCAGCATGTGGGTCGTCCACTGGGGTTTGCTCCTGAGGCTGCCCTGGAGGACTTGGGTTTGTCCCTGTGAGGGCCAGGTGTGGAGGTGGTGCAGCTGCTTGAATTGCAGGGGTTCTGGCAGCACCAAGTACTCAGGGGAGTTGGCAGCTAGGGCAGCAGGAAATATGGGTAGAAGGGTATGGAAACCAGTATTGGCCAATACACCCCAGTATTCTTGCTTGGAGAACCTCACTGACAGAGAAGCCTGGCAGGCTACAGTCCACAAGGTCACAAAGAGTCAGACATGACCGAAGCAACCCTGCATGCATAGATGCAAGACGTTTTTTGCCTGTGGCAGCTCTGTCCTAGTGAGCACTGAGTTTGAAGATGGCGCAGCTTCTTGGCTTGTGGGGACCCTGGCAGCACCAAGTATGCAGGGACATGGACTGCCTCCACTGCAGGATGCAGGAGTTATGGCCCTCAACCCAATCAAAAAGTGGGGAAAAGACCTAAACAGACATTTCTCCAAAGAAGACATACAGATGGCTAACAAACTCATGAAAAGATGCTCAACACCGCTCATTATTAGAGAAATGCAAATGAAAACTGCAATGAGATATCACCTCACATTGGTCAGAATGGCCATCATCAAAAAGTCTACAAACAGTAAGTACTGGAGAGGGTGTGGAGAAAAGGGAACGCTCTTGCACTGCTGGTGAGAATATAAGTTGATACAGCCACTATGGAAGACGGTTTGGAGATTCCTTAAAAAACTATGAATAAAACCACCATATGACCCAGTAATCCCACTCCTAGGCAGGTACCCTAAGGAAACCAAAACTGAAAGAGACACATGTATTCCATTTTTCATTGCAGCACTATTTACAATAGCTAGAACATGGAAGCCACCTAGATGTCCATTGACAGATGAATGGATAAAGATGTTGTGGTACACATACACAATGAAATATTATAAGCCATAAAAAGGAGCGCATTTGAGTCAGTTTTAATGAAGTCGATGAACCTAGAGCCTATTATACAGAGTGAAGTAAGTCAGAATGAGAAAGATAAATATTGTATTCTAACATATATATATGGAATCTAGTAAAATGGTTCTGAAGAATTTATTTACAGGGCAGCAGTGGAGAAACAGACATAGAGAATAGACTTATGGACATGGGGAGAGGGGATGAGAGGGTGAGATATATTGAAGGAGTAACATGGAAACTTACATTACCATAGGTAAAATAGATAGCCAATGGGAGTTTGCTGTATGGCTCAGGAAACTCTGACAGGGGCTCTGTATCAATCTACAAGGGTGGGATGGGGTGGGAGATGGGACGGAGGTTCAAAAGGGAGGGGATATATGTATACCGATGGCTGATTCATGATGAGGTTTGACAGAAAACAGCAAATTTTATAAAACAATTATCCTTCAATTAAAAAATATGGTAGGACCAGCTAAAATTCATCATCACTACTTTTTTTTTAATTTAATTTTTTTAACTTTATTTTATTTTTAAACTTTACAATATTGTATTAGTTTTGCCAAATATCAAAATGAATCCACCACAGGTATACCTATGTTCCCCATCCTGAACCCTCCTCCCTAGTCCCTCCTCATACCCTCCCTCTGGGCCATCCCAGCGCACCAGCCCCAAGCATCCAGTATCGTGCATCAAACCTGGACTGGTGACTCGTTTCATACATGGTAGTATACATGTTTCAATGCCATTCTCCCAAATCTCCCCACCCTCTCCCTCTCCCACAGAGTCCATAAGACTGATCTATACATCAGTGTCTCTTTTGCTGTCTCATACACAGGGTTATTGTTACCATCTTTCTAAATTCCATATATATGCATTAGTATACTCTACTGGTGTTTTTCTTTCTGGCTTACTTCACTCTGTATAATAGGCTCCAGTTTCATCCATCTCATTATAAATGGTTCAAATGTATTCTTTTTAATGGCTGAGTAATACTCCATTGTGTATATGTACCACAGCTTTCTTATCCACTCATCTGCTGATGGGCATCTAGGTTGCTTCCATGTCCTGGCTATTATAAACAGTGCTGCGATGAACATTGGGGTACACGTGTCTCTTTCCCTTCTGGTTGCCTCAGTGTGTATGCCCAGCAGTGGGATTGCTGGATCATAAGGCAGTTCTATTTCCAGTTTTTTAAGGAATCTCCACACTGTTCTCCATAGTGGCTGTACTAGTTTGCATTCCCACCAACAGTGTAAGAGGGTTCCCTTTCCTCCACACCCTCTCCAGCATTTATTGCTTGTAGACTTTTGGATTGCAGCCATTCTGACTGGCGTGAAATGGTACCTCATAGTGGTTTTGATTTGCATTCCTCTGATAATGAGTGATGTTGAGCATCTTTTCATGTGTTTGTTAGCCATCTGTATGTCTTCTTTGGAGAAATGTCTATTTAGTTCTTTGGCCCATTTTTTGATTGGGTCATTTATTTTTCTGGAGTTGAGCTGTAGGAGTTGCTTGTATGTTTTTGAGATTAGTTGTTTGTCAGTTGCTTCATTTGCTATTATTTTCTCCCATTCTGAAGGCTGCCTTTTCACTTTGCTAATAGTTTCCAAAGCAATTTATAGATTCAATGCAATCCCTATCAAGCTACCAACGGTATTCTTCACAGAGCTAGAACAAATAATTTCACAATTTGTATGGAAATACAAAAAACCTCGAATAGCCAAAGCTATCTTGAGAAAGAAGAATGGAACTGGAATCAACCTACCTGACTTCAGGCTCTATTACAAAGCCACAGTTATCAAGACAGTATGGTACTGGCACAAAGACAGAAATATTGATAAATGGAACAAAATAGAAAGCCCAGAGATAAATCCACGCACATATGGACACCTTATCTTTGACAAAGGAGGCAAGAATATACAATGGATTAAAGACAATCTCTTTAACAAGTGGTGCTGGGAAAACTGGTCAACCACTTGTAAAAGAATGAGACTAGAACGCTTTCTAACACCATACACAAAAATAAACTCAAAATGGATTAAAGATCTCAATGTAAGACCAGAAACTATAAAACTCCTAGAGGAGAACATAGGCAAAACACTCTCCGACATACATCACAGCAGGGTCCTCTATGACCCACCTCCCAGAACATTGGAAATAAAAGCAAAAATAAACAAATGGGAGCTAATTAAACTTAAAAGCTTCTGCACATCATCACTACTTTTGATCAGAGCTTAGTAATATTACCTTTCTTACAAACAGCGACCTCCATATTCCTGTTTAGATGAGTTCTACTTGCTGTAAAACCTTCTAGATGAAAAACAGAGATAGAAAGGAAAGATAAGGACCTTCTACCTCCTTAAGTTTCCTGGTAACATGTAAAGATCCTCTTTCAAGTCATATTGCACAAAACATTTTCTCTGCTCTTGTTTTTAAATGTATTAACAGTAATTTGGAGGGAAACGGATGAGAAAGTAATTTTTAAAAAGTACAGTTGATAGTCTGCCAATGATTTTTGTGTACATATCAAACATCACTTTGAACAATAAACTATTTCAACAAAATTAAGAGTGTTTTAATAAATATAGTTACCATTTGGTTTAAAAAAGCATTAGTGCTTGAGTGAGCACTGAATAGTTGTTCTGCAAAATGAAAATAAGTAGCTAATCACTTCTGGATCCTATGTAACAACACTTGGCTATTACCATTGAAAACTGCCATTGGGATGAAGGAATAGCAGTGTAATGAGACTGACTACCCGGCCCCTTGAAGACCCAACTCTTGTTGGCTTCAGACAGTCAATACATATGTGGAATGGGCATAGATGGAGAGCACAGAATTTACTTATGGGGCTGTGCCTAAAATTGGGTGTGGGAGTCTTCTATCAAGGGACATGCCTCAGGGCACCCACAAAGGCCTTCTCTTTGTAGACTGAAGGTTTTAGGGGTTTGTTTGCTGAATGCTCTGGACCAATGCAGTCTTTATCTAAACAGATTGCTGGTTATTTCTCAGGCATTTTGAAGTGATGTTGTGCATCATAACGCAGCATTGGTTGCTGTTATCTTCAAGTGATGGAAATAGAAGTAGAGTTGGAAGAGGAGCACAGCAAGGACTGGGCAGAGGTGAGACAGTGTGGCTCTCAGGACAGGATACTGATCAAGGGGGCAGAAAAGAACAGGGAGCCCTTTAGGTTATGAACAATATGACTTTCTCGATTGTGTGTTTGAATGGAGGAGGCTAGGGCCAACTGGCTCCTTAGCTCAACCCAAGTCTAGCCTCATCTTTGCTCCTACGATTTCCCATCATGTCTTATTTTTCAGTTACATTGTGCCCCGAAGAATGGGGGAAATTACATGCACTTGATACCCTCTTTCTCTTTCTAGAAACTCAATTGTTTGAGGTCCAGTCCAAATGTCACTTCCTTATCATATATTCCATGATTCCTGCCAGTAGTTCATCCTCAGAAGTTCCTGATGTAAATATCATTCTTATTTATCATTTATTCCATCTTGCCATTTAGATAGATGATATCATTCCATATGTGTTTTTCTGTAACTCACCATTTCTTCACTATTTTGCTTTTGATATTCACTTATATTGATGTAGCTGTAGTTTATTTATTATACTTCACTGCTGAAGAATAGTCTGTAGTGTTACTTTGGCACAATTTATCTATTCTCTTGGGGATATATACATTTGAGTTGCTTTCATTTAATTGCTTTTTATATATGTTATTGCTATGTCTTCTGGTGCACATGTACAAGTGTGTTTAGGATATGTTTCTAAAGATATAATTGTGGTTCATAGTCTTTCCAGATTTAAAGATAATATGCTTCTTAGTTGGCACAGTGGTAAAAGAATCCACCTGCCAATGCAGGAGGCTCAAAAGACACAGATTCGATCCCTGGGTTGGGAAGATCCTCTGGAGTAGAAAATGGCAACCCACTCCAGTATTCTTGCCTGGAAAATTCCATGGACAGAAGAGCCTGGTGGGCTAAAGTCCATGGGGTTGCAAAGAGTTGGCACATACGCACACAATTAAACTATTTTACAAAGGGATTGGATTCAATTGTAGTCTCACTCAACAATGTATGAGGGTTCCCATCATCCTTCATTTTTACCAAAATTGATACTATTAGAGTTAAATTTTTGCTTTCTGATGGTGTAAAATTGCCTTCTATTGCTATTAAAACTTGTATTTTCCTTATTACTGACAATGTTGACTTATTTTAGGACAGACTTCATTTTTTCAATTGAACTATGGCTTATTGATACACATCAACTTGCTATAGATTCAGGATACTAACCCTATATTGGTTACATTTGTTGCAACTCTTTTATCCCCCTAGTGTGTTGCTTGTCTTATTTTTTTGGTTTTTAAGTAGCGTCTTTTGCTTAACAAAACTTTCACCTTTGTCATAGTGCAATACAGCAATCATTTTCTTTGTGATTTTTATGTCTTGCCTAACTTCATAGAGACATTCTTCTCTGTTTGAAGCTAAAAATTTTGAAGTTTTGTATTTCATACTTAGGTTTATAATCTACCTAAAACTAAATTTTGTATTATGGAAGGAAGAAGGAATCAGACTTAACTTTTCTATATGGATAACCAATTGTAGGAATGCCAGTTTTAAAATAGTCCCTCTTTTGCTGCTAACTTGGCAGGGCCACCTCTTTCATTAAGTTGCTGTATATGAATGGTTGTCTTTCTGAGCTTTCTGCTTTGTCCATTGGTCTGTTTGTCTGTTCAAGCACCAATGCCATAATGATTCTATTACTATAACTTTACAATAACTTCTGGCATTTTCATACAGTGTGTTTTCCTCCTCCTTTCTCAGGACTGTTTTGGCCTTTTGTTTCTTGTATGTTTTAGATTTGGATTATTAGCATCCACTGGAGATGGTGACTGCAGCCATGAAATTAAAAGATGCTTGCTCCTTGGAAGAAAAGCTATGACCAACCTAGACAGCATATTCAAAAGCAGAGACATTACTTTGTCAACAAAGGTCCGTCTAGTCAAAGCTATGGTTTTTCCAGTAGTCATTTATGGATGTGAGAGTTGGACTATAAAGAAAGTGAAGAACTGATGCTTTTGAACTGTGGTGTTGGGGAAGACTCTTGAGAGTCCCTTGGACTGCAAAGAGATTCAACCAGTCCATCCTAAAGGAGATCAGTCCTGGGTATTCTTTGGAAGGACTGATGTTGAAGCTGAAACTCCAGTACTTTGGCCACCTGATGTGAAGAGCTGACTCATAATCTCTTTAGCAAGTGGTGCTGGGAAAACTGGTCAACCACTTGTAAAAGAATGAAACTAGAGCACTTTCTAACACCATACGCAAAAATAAACTCAAAATGGATTAAAGATCTAAACGTTAGACCAGAAACTATAAAACTCCTAGAGGAGAACATAGGCAAAACACTCTCCGACATACATCACAGCAGGATTCTCTATGACCTACCTCCCAGAATATTGGAAATAAAAGCAAAAACAAAAATTGGGACCTAATTAAACTTAAAAGCTTTTGCACAACAAAGGAAACTATTAGCAAGGTGAAAAGGCAGCCTTCAGAATGGGAGAAAATAATAGCAAATGAAGCAACTGACAAACAACTAATCTCAAAAATATACAAGCAACTCCTGCAGCTCAATTCCAGAAAAATAAATGACCCAATCAAAAAATGGGCCAAATAACTAAATAGACATTTCTCCAAAGAAGACATACAGATGGCTAACAAACACATGAAAAGATGCTCAACATCACTCATTATCAGAGAAATGCAAATCAAAACCACTATGAAGTACCATTTCATGCCAGTCAGAATGGCTGCGATCCAAAAGTCGACAAGCAATAAATGCTGGAGAGGGTGTGGAGAAAGGGAACCCTCTTACACTGTTGGTGGGAATGCAAACTAGTACAGCCACTATGGAGAACAGTGTGGAGATTCCTTAAAAAACTGGAAATAGAACTGCCTTATGATCCAGCAATCCCACTGCTGGGCATACACACTGAGGAAACCAGAAGGGAAAGAGACACGTGTACCCCAATGTTCATCGCAGCACTGTTTATAATAGCCAGGACATGGAAGCAACCTAGATGTCCATCAGCAGACGAATGGATAAGAAAGCTGTGGTACATATACACAATGGAGTATTACTCAGCCATTAAAAAGAATACATTTGAACCATTTATAATGAGGTGGATAAAACTGGAGCCTATTATACAGAGTGAAATAAGCCAGAAAGAAAAACACCAATACAGTATACTAATGCATATATATGGAATTTAGAAAGATGGTAACAATAATCCTGTATACGAGATAGCAAAAGAGACACTGATGTATAGAACAGTCTTTTGGACTCTGTGGGAGAGGGAGAGGGTGGGATGATTTGGGAGAATTGCATTGAAATATGTATAATATCCTATATGAAACGAGTCGCCAGTCCAGTTTCGATGCATGATACTGGATGCTTGGGGCTGGTGCACTGGGACGACCCAGAGGGATGGTATGGGGAGGGACGAGGGAGGAGGGTTCAGGATGGGGAACACATGTATACCTGTGGCAGATTCATTTTGATATATGGCAAAACCAATACAATATTGTAAAGTTAAATAAAATAAAATTAAAAAAAAAGAAAAGAAAAGACCCTAATTTTATCTGGGAAAGATTGAAGGAGGGAGGAGAAAGGGACGACAGAGGATGAGAAGGTTGGATGGCATCACCAACTCAATGGACATGAGTCTGAGTAACTCCAGGAGTTGGTGGACAGGGAGGCCTGGTGTGCAGAATTCCATGGGGTCACAAAGAGTCAGACATGACCGAGCAACTGAACTGAACTGAACTGATTAGCACCCATAAAACAAAGCAAAAATAAAACAAATATTAACATATTGATTAGAGTTACATTGAAGCTATAGATTAACTTGGGAAAACTGATATATTGAATTTAACAGTAACTTATAAATAATAAATTAAGTAGAAAGCATTGATTTATTAACAGTCAATTCATTTCTTTCATTCAACAGTATTTACTCTGTATCTACAGGGTGCTAGAGTCTATTCCAGGTTATATTCTAGGAATTTAACAAAATGATAAAATGTCTCTACCTTCATAATTGTAATTTACATGGACAATCTCCATCGCCCCCAACCCCATTTTGTACCTTTTACAACTGCAAAAGGAAGCGTTAGCAGCTAATCTGTAACACAGACTATTCAGGGAAGAGAGGAAAAGAAAAGAATGATATGACCTGGTCAAATCTCTTTGTAAACATTTTGAAGAGTCCTTATACGTGAACTGCTTTTAGCAGGATATGCCTTTGGTTCATGGTAAACAAGCCAGTTATTCATAGAGTTATAGGGTATGGCTCAGTGGGAAATGTTAGTATTAGCTATGTAATTTTTGGTGTACAAATAGAGATGTTGCACAGTAGGAATCACCGCCCTTTATGTAAGTGATGTCCAGCATACATCATGAGAGAACTCAGCCTAAATCTGGACCAGAGGGATTTATGCCATAATATAGTGAGGAAAGAACTGGGAGGCTGTGATAACAGGGTCAAAATTATCCATGATCTACCTGCTTCTTGTGGCTACCTTTATTCTTTGAATTAATAATAAAATTTGATACTATGTAAGGTCTCATTTTTGTGAGTTTAATTTGACAAACTGACATTCTGTGTCATTACAATGTCTCCCCATTTTATTACTGTAGTGAAATAGGATGATACTCATGGTTATGTATGTTGCTCCTGATTTTATGTATATGGCCAACTAATGTTTCTTAATTTAGTATGTTTTCTATATGTTTTTGGTAGGTAGTCTTGACATGTTAAAATTTTCTTCAATTTTTCCCTTTTTTCATATTTATGAATGAGTGTTGAATTTCACTGAATGACTTTTCTCCATTGAGATGATGAAATATTTTTTACTTTTAATCTGTTAATATGGTGAATTGTTTTATTAGTTGTTAAATTTAAATTTCATTCCTGGAATAGCCTATAACTAGTCATGATGCATGGACTAGTCAAGGTTCTCCAGAGAAATAGAGCCAATAGATTACACATAGGTAGATAGATTGATAGATATGGGGGAGATTTATTGTAGAAATTGGCTCACAGAGGCCAATGAAGGCTCAAGAATCCTGGAATCTGCTGTCTGCAAGCTGGAAAAGCAGAAAAGTTGGTGATGTAATTCAGTTTACAAAGGCCTGTGAATCAGGGGAGTCAATGGTGTAAAGCTTGGAGTCCAGAGGTCCAAGAACTAGGAACTCGAAATTCAGAGGGCCAAGAAAGACAGACATCCCAGCTCAAAAAGAGAAGGAAAGAGAAAATTGGCTTTTCCTTCACCTTTTAGTTCCATATGGGCCCTCAGTGGATTGGATGATGACTGCCCACATTGTGAAGGGTGAGTCTCTTCACTCACTCTGCTGAATCAGATGCTAATCTCCTCCAGAAACACCTTCACAGACACATCTAGAAATAATGTTTCACCACCTTTCTGGGATCCCTTATCCTAGTCAATTTGACACATACAATTAACCATTATAATGTTTATCTTTTATATACAGTGTGGGATTCACTTTGTACTATTTTTTAAAGAATACATGTTTAGAAGAGAGGTTGACCTATCCTTTTTCTTGTACTTGTCTGATTTTGGTAGCAAGATTATATATTCTTATATATTTGAATTGCAGGATATTCATTTTTTTTCCCTAGGAGAGGTTTAAGGTATTGAAATTCTATTTATCTTTCTTCATGGGAAGATCATTAAGTATTAATGCAGCTTCTTTAACGATTGTGGGCTTTTTATTTCTTCATGAGTCACTTGTGGTAAGTTTCTTTTTTCCTAGATATTTGTCAATTTTATATGTTTTAAAGCTGAAGTTTATGTTATCTTTTAAATTTTCTGCTCTATTTGTAGCATAACTTTCTCTTCATTTTTGCTATTATATATTTGTGCCTTCACTCTTTTTTACTTACTTAGTCTAATCAGAAGTTTAACTTTTATTTATTTACTAATTAATTTATTTTAATTGGAGAATAATTATGATATTGTGATGGTTTTTGCCAACATCAACATGAATTGGTCACAGATATTCATGTGTCCCGCACCATCCTGAACCCCTATTCCATCTCCCTCCCCACCCTATCCCTCTGGCTTGTCCCTGAGCGCTGGCTTTGGGTATCCTGCTTCATATATCAAACTTGCACTTGGTCATCTGTTTTACATATGGTAATATACACGTTACAAACACATTCTCTCAACTCATTCCACCCTCGCCTTCTCCCACGGAGCCCAAAAGTCTGTTTTTTACATCTGTGTCTCCTTTGCAGTCCTGCATGTAGGATTGTTGGTACTGCCTTTCTAAATTCCATGCTGCTGCTGCTGCTAAGTCGCTTCAGTCATGTCCGACTCTGTGCGACCCCATAGACTGGCAGCCCACCAGGCTCCCCCGTCCCTGGGATTCTCCAGGCAAGAATACTGGAGTGGGTTGCCATTGCCTTCTCCATCTAAATTCCATATATATGTGTTAATACACAGTATTTGTCTTTCTTTTTCTGACTTAAGAAGTTTAACTTCTCAGAGAAGTATCTTTTGGTTTTGTTGGTTCTCTATATTGTATCTGTATTTCCTTTATTGTTTGTGTCAGCTCTTACATTTATTATTTATTTCTCTTTACTTTCCTTGGGCCTTTTCCATGTTGTTTTTCCTTGAAAGAAAAGGATATTTATTAAAATATAGTTTGTTGATTTGTCCATTTCTGTGAGACTCTAATCAGATATTTCAGAAATCACCAGGACATATGCTTAATAGATACCAGAATGTCTCATATAGAAAAAAAATGTACTGTTTAAAATTGTTTTCTGAGATAGACATTCAACTTTAAAATGTTTTGCCTTTTTCTCATAAGTATACAAAACTATAATTTTTTCATATTTTAGCATTCCAAAGGTTTAATATATATTATTATTTTTTAAATTCTAAATATATTTTAATTTCCATTATTTCTTCTTTGACTCACTCATTATTTATAAATATTCTAATTTTCAATCATTATTGCTGCTATACAGTCACTCGGTCACGTCTGACTCTTTGCGAACCGTGGACAGCAGCATACCAGGCTTCCCTGTCCCTCACCATCTTCTGGAGTTTGCTCAAACTCATGTCCATTAGGTGAGTGATGCCACCCAGCCATCTCATCCTCTGTTGTCTCCTTCTCCTCCTGCCTTCAATCTTTCCCGCCATCAGGGCCTTTTCCAATGAGTTGACTCTTCACATCAGGTGGCCTAAGTATTGGAGCTTCAGGTGCAGCATCAGTCCTTCCAGTGAATATTCAGTGTTGATTTCCCTTAGAATTTACTGGTTTAATCTCCTTGAAGTCCAAGGGACTTTCAAGAGTCTTCTCCAATATCACAGTTCAAAAACATCAGTTCTTCAAAGCTCAGTCTTATTTATGATACAACTCTCACATACATACATGACTACTAGAAACCATAGCTTTGACTACATGGACATTTGCTGGCAAGTAATGTCTCTGATTTTTAATATACTGTATAGGTTAGTCAACTGGAATTCTATCAGCTCCGCTAGCTTTGTTCGTAGTGATGCTTTCTAAGGCTCACTTGACTTCACATTCCAGGATGTCTGGCTCTAGGTCAGTGATCACAACATCGTGGTTATCTGGGTCATGAAGATCTTCTTTGTACAGTTCTTCTGTGTATTCTTTCCATCTCTTGAACAAAGCTAGTGGAGGTGATGGAATTCCAGTTGAGCTATTCCAAATCCTGAAAGATGATGCTGTGAAAGTGCTACACTCAATATGCCAACAAATTTGGGAAACTCAGCAGTGGCCACAGGACTGGAAAAGGTCAGTTTTCATTCCAATCCCAAAGAAAGGCAATGCCAAAGAGTGCTCAAACTACCGCACAATTGCACTCATCTCACACACTAGTAAAGTAATGCTCAAAATTTCTCCAAGCCAGGCTTCAGCAATATGTGAACCATGAAATTCCTGATGTTCAAACTGGTTTTAGAAAAGGCAGAGGAACCAGAGATCAAATTGCCAACATCCGCTGGATCATGGAAAAAGCAAGAGAGTTTCAGAAAAACATCTATTTCTGCTTTATTGACTATGCCAAAGCCTTTGACTGTGTGGATCACAATAATCTGTGGAAAATTCTGAAAGAGATGGGAATACCAGACCACCTGATCTGCCTCTTGAGAAATTTGTATGCAGGTCAGGAAGCAACAGTTAGAACTGTACATGGAACAACAGACTGGTTCCAAATAGGAAAAGGAGTACATCAAGGCTGTATATTGTCACCCTGCTTATTTAACTTCTATGCAGAAGTTAAACATCATGAGAAACGCTGGACTGGAAGAAACACAAGCTGGAATCAAGATTGCCAGGAGAAATATCAATAACCTCAGATATGCAGATGACACCACCCTCATGGCAGAAAGTGAAGAGGAACTCAAAGCCTCTTGATGAAAGTGAAAGTGGAGAGTGAAAAATTTGGCTTAAAGCTCAACATTCAGAAAATGAAGATCATGGCATCCGGTCCCACCACTTCATGGGAAATAGATGGGGAAACAGTGCAAACAGTGTCGGACTTTATTTTCTGGGCTCCAAAATCACTGCAGATGGTGACTGTAGCCATGAAATTAAAAGACGCTTACTCCTTGGAAGGAATGTTATGACCAACCTAGATAGCATATTCAAAAGCAGAGACGTTACTTTGCCAACAAAGGTTCGTCTAGTCAAGGCTATGGTTTTTCCTGTGGTCATGTATGGATGTGAGAGTTGGACTGTGAAGATGGCTGAGCGCCAAAGAATTGATGTTTTTGAACTGTGGTGTTGGAGAAGACTCTTGAGAGTCCCTTGGACTGCAAGGAGATCCAATCAGTCCATTCTGAAGGAGATCAGCCCTGGAATTTCTTTGGAAGGAATGATGCTAAAGCTGAAACTCCAGTACTTTGGCCACCTCATGCGAAGAGTTGACCACAAGAAAATAAAGTCTGTCACTATTTCCATTGTTTTCCCATCTAATTTGCCCTGAAGTGATGGGACCGGATGCCATGATCTTCGTTTTTTGAATGTTGAGTTTTAAGCCAGCTTTTTCACTCTCATCAAGAGGCTCTTTAGTTCCTCTTTGCTTTCTGCCATAAGGGTGGTGTCATCTGCATATCTGAGGTTATTGATATTTCTCCTGGCATTCTTGATTCCAGCTTGTGCTTCATCCAGAGAGGCATTTTGCATGATGTACCCTGCATATAAGTTAAATAAGAAGGTTGACAATATACAGCCTTAATGATTCCTTCCCAAATTTTGAACCAGTCCATTGTTCCGTGTCTGGTTCTAACTGTTGCTTCTTGAACTGCATACAGATTTCTCAGGATGCAGGTAAGGTGGTCTGATATTCCCAGATTGTTAAGAATTTTCTAGTTTGTTGTGATCCACACAGTCAAAGGCTTTGGTGTAGTCAATAAAGCAGAAATAGATGTTTTACTGGAACTCTCTTGCTTTTTCTATGATCCAAGGGATGTTGGCAATTTGTTCTCTGATTTCTCTGCCTTAATCCAGCTTGAACATCTGGATGTTCTCACTTCATGTATGTTTAAAGCCTGGCTTGGAGAATTTTGAGCATTACTTTGCTAGCGTGTGAAGTGAGTCCAATTGTGCGGTAGTTTGAGCATTCTTTGGCATTGCCTTTCTTTGAAATTGGAATGAAAAGTGACCTTTTCCAGTCCTGTAGCCACTGCTGACTTTTCCCAATTTGCTGGCATATTGAGTGCAGCAATTTAATAGCATCGTCTTTTAGGATTTGAAATAGTTCAGCTGAAATTCCATCACCTCCACTAGCTTTGTTTGTAGTTTTGCTTCCTAAGGCCCACTTGGTTTCACACTCCAGGATATCTGGCTCTAACTGAGTGATAACACCATCGTGGTTATCTGGGTCATGAAGATTTTTTTTGTATGGTTCTTCTGGGTATTCTTGCCACCTCTTCTTAATATCTTCTGCTTCTGTTAGGTCCATACTGTTTCTGTCCTGTTTTTGTGCCCATCTTTGCATGAAGTGTTCCCTTAGTATCTCTAATTTTCTTGAAGAGATCTCTAGTCTTTCCCATTCTATTGTTTTCCTTGATTTCTTTGCATTGTTCACTTAGGAAGGCTTTCTTATCTCCCCTTGCTATTCTTTGGAACTTTATTCAGATGGGTATATTGCTCCTTTTCTCCTTTGCCTTTCACTTCTTTTCTTAGCTACTTGTAAAGCCTCCTCAGATAACCATTTTGCCTTTTTGCATTTCTTTTTCTTGGGGATGGTTTTGATTACAGGCTGCTGTACAATGTTATGAACCTTCATCCATAGCTCTTCAGGCACTCTGTCTATTAGATCTGACTCCTTGATCTCTTTGTCACTTACACTGTGTAATCATAAGAGATTTGACTTAGGTCAAACCAGTTCAGTTCAGTTCAATCACTCAGTTGTGTCCAACTCTTTGTGACCTGCTGGACTGCAGCATGCCAGGGTTCCCTGACCATCACCAACTCCTGGAACCTGCTCAAACTCACGTCCATTCATAAGAGGCTTAATTTATTTTAACATTGACTTTTAACAATTTTGGCCAGAGAACATGCTCTGTGGGATATGGATAATTTGAAATTTGTTGAGACCTATTTTATTTGAGTTGAAACTTTACTTACTTGTTGATGCAGTTTTTATAATGGTCAGTGGACCTTGATGATAATATATTTTTTTATTGTTAGATGTTTGACACTGTAAATATGCATCAAACCAAGCTTTAATTTTTGTCTGACTACTAATAAATGAGAGAAGAATGCTGAAACCTCCTTGTATGATTGTGAATTTATACATTTATTGCCACTCTATTAATTTTTATATATGTTGAAGCTATTTTTTTTTGGTACACATGATCCTTATTGATTGAAAATTTTAATCATTAAGCAATGACCATCTGTATATATGCATTTTGTCTTAAAATTTGACTTTCTGATTTTCTATCAGAAAATTATGACTTTCTTTTGATTACTAGTATATTTATATTTTTATTTTTACCATATTTGTATGTTTTTACTGAAATATACCTCATTTATCATATTATGTTACTTTCAGATGTAAAGCACAGTGATTAAATATTTTTATAGATTATACTCCACTTAAAGTTATTATAAAATATTGCCTACATTCTCTGTACTGTACAATATATCCTTGTTACTTATTCTGTACATAATAGTGTGTACTTGTTAATCCTCTACCCTATCTTGGCTCTCCTACCTTCCCTCTCCCCACTGGAAACCATTAGTTTGTTCTTATATCTGTGAGTCTGTTTCTGTTTTCTTATATTCATTCATTTGTTTTTATTATTTAAAAAATTTTAAAATTAGTTTATTTATTGTGATTGGAGGATAATTACTTTGTACTGTTGTGGTGAATTTTGCCATACATCGACATGCAGCCATGGGTGTACATGTGTCCCACCATCCTGAACCCCCTTCCCATTTCCCTCTCCACCCCATCCCCCTGGGTTGTTCCAGAGCACCAATTTTGAGTGCTCTGCTTTATGCATCAAACTTGCACTGGTCATCTATTTTACATATGGTAATTTATAATTTTCAGTGCTATTCTCTCATATCATCCCACCCTCGCCTTCTCCAACACAGTCCAAAAGTCTGTTCTTTACATTTGTCTCTTATGCTATTGTGACCATCTTATATACATATAAACTTATATATATAGAAAGAGAAACTTATAGTTTGTTCCTTTATCTGTGAGTCTGTTTCTGTTTTGTTATATTCATTCGTTTTATTTAAGATACCACAAATAATTTGATTTGTGTTTTCCATGTGGTTTATATATGTTGATATATAATTATATATGCTTATTTTTAACCTGATAGTCAAAGTTTAATTTCAAACATATTCTAAAAGATGTACACTTTTTATTCCTATCCACCTATTTTATTCTGATGTCATATTTACCTTTTGATGTTTATCCTTTTACTGTTTATTGTAGTTTTACTTCATTTTACAGTGTTGTATCTCCTAATCTTTATACTTTCTTATTTAAATGGTAGATCCACAGCCATTAGCCATTACTATATACTTGTCTTTAGTAGTGGTATTTTACTTTCCTATAGATTTTTTTTTTTTTTAAAAAATTTTTATTGAGTATAGTTTCTTTACAATGCTGTGTTAGTTTCTACTCTACAGCAAAGTGCATCAGCTATATATATATATATATATATATATATATATATATACTATCTCTTTTTTGGATTTCCTTCACATATAGGTCACCACAGAGCAGAGTTCCCTGTGCTACATAGTAGGTTCTTGTTAATTACCTATATTATACATGGTATCAATAGTGTATTTACATAAGGATTTACATATAGGGATTTGCATATGTAAATCCCAATCTCCAAATTCATCCCACCCTCCTTACCCCATTATTACTCTTGCATTTATCTTCTACATCTGTGTCTCTATTTCTGTTTTGTAGATAATATGTTTATACCAATGTTCTTAAATTACATATATATTAGTTAACTGTTTTCTCTTTTGGACTTACTTCACTCTGTATGACAGTGTCTAGGTCTATCCACCTCTGTACAAATAACCCAATTTTGTTTCTATTTTTGGCTAAATAATATTCCATTGTTTTGGTCAACTGTATAGAGCTTCTCCATCTTTGGCTGCAAAGAATATAATCAATCTGATTTCGGTTTTGACCATCTGGTGATGTCCATGTGTAGAGTCTTCTTTTGTGTTGTTGGAAGAGGGTGTTTGTTATGATCAATGCATTTTCTTGGCAAAACTCTATTAGTCTTTGCCCTGCTTCATTCCATATTCCAAGGCCAAATTTGCCTGTTACTCCAGAAGTTTCTTGATTTCCTACTTTTGCATCCCAGTCCCCTATAATGAAAAGGACATCTTTTTTGGGTGTTAGTTCTAAAAGGTCTTGTAGGTCTTCATAGTACTGTTCAACTTCAGCTTCTTCAGCATTACTGGTTGGGGCATAGACTTGGATTACTGTGATATTGAATGGTTTGCCTTGGAAACGAACAGAGATCATTCTGTTGTTTTTGAGATTGCATCCAAGTACTGCATTTCAGACTCTTTTGTTGACCATGATGGCTACTCCATTTCTTCTGAGGGATTCCTGCCCGCAGTAGTAGATATAATGGTCATCTGAGTTAAATTCACCCATTCCAGTCCATTTCAGTTCACTGATTCCTAGACTGTCGACTTTCACTCTTGTCATCTCTTGTTTGACCACTTCCAATTCGCCTTGATTCATGGACCTGACATTCCAGGTTCCTATGCAATATTGCTCTTTACAGCATCGGACCTTGCTTCTATCACCAGTCACATCCACAGCTGGGTATTCTTTTTGCATTGGCTCCATCCCTTCATTCTTTCTGGAGTTATTTCTCCACCTATCTCCAGTAGCATATTGGGCACCTACTGACCTGGGGAGTTCCTCTTTCAGTATCCTATCATTTTGCCTTTTCATACTGTTTATGGGGTTCTTAAGGCAAGAATACTGAAGTGGTTTGCATTCCCTTCTCCAGTGGACCACATTCTATCAGATCTCTCCACCATGACCCACCCATCTTGGGTTGCCCCATGGGCATGGCTTAGTTTCATTGAGTTAGACAAGGCTGTGGTCCTAGTGTGATTAGATTGACTAGTTTTCTGTGAGTATGGTTTCAGTGTGTCTGCCCTCTGAAGCCCTCTTGCAACACCAACTGTCTTACTTGGGTTTCTCTTACCTTGGGTGTGGGGTATCTCTTCACGGCTACTCCAGCAAAGCACAGCCATTGCTCCTTACCTTGGAAGAGGGGTATCCTAGGGCTCCTCTAGGCCCTCCTGCGTCCAGGAGCTGACTGTGGCTCAGATCATGAACTCCTTATTGCCAAATTCAGACTTAAATTGAAGAAAGTAGGGAAAACCACTAGACCATAGAGGTATGACCTAAATCTAATCCCTTATGATTATACAGTGGAAGTGAGAAATAGATTTAAGGGCCTGGATCTGATACATAGAGTGCCTGATTAACTATGGGATGAGGTTCATGACATTATACAGGAGACAGGGATCAAGACCATGCCCATGGAAAAGAAATGCAAAAAAGCAAAATGGCTGTCTGGGGAGGCCTTACAAATAGCTGTGAAAAGAAGAGAAGTGAAAAGCAAAGGAGCAAAGGAAAGATATAAGCATCTGAATGCAGAGTTCCAAAGAATAGCAAGAGAGACAAGAAAGCCTTCTTCAGCGATCAATGCAAAGAATTAGAGGAAAACAAAAGAATGGGAAAGACTAGAGATCTCTTCAAGAAAATTAGAGATACCAAGGGAACACTTCATGCAAAGATGGGCTCGATAAAGGACAGAAATGGTATGGACCTAACAGAAGCAGAAGAAATTAAGAAGAGATGGCAAGAATGCACAGAAGAACTGTACAAAAAAGATCTTCATGACCCATATAATCACGATGGTGTGATCACTCACCTAGAGCCAGACATCCTGGAATGTGAAGTCAAGTGGGCCTTAGAAAGCATTACTACAAACAAAGCTAGTGGAGGTGATGGAATTCCAGTTGAGCTCTTTCAAATCCTGAAAGATGATGCTGTGAAAGTGCTGCACTCAATATGCCAGCAAATTTGGGAAACTCAGCAGTGGCCACAGGACTGGAAAAGTTCAGTTTTCATTCCAATCCCAAAGAAAGGCAATGCCAAAGAATGCTCAAACTACCGCACAATTGCCCACATCTCACACGCTAGTAAAGTAATGCTCAAAATTTCTCCAAGCCAGGCTTCAGCAATATGTTAACTGTGAACTTCCTGATGTTCAAGCTGGTTTTAGAGAAGGTAGAGGAACCAGAGATCAAATTGCCAACATCCGCTGGATCATGGAAAAAGCAAGAGAGTTCCAGAAAAACATCTACTTCTGCTTTATTGACTATGCCAAAGCCTTTGACTGTGTGGATCACAATAAACTGTGGAAAATTCTGAAAGAGATGGAAATACCAGACCACCTGATCTGCCTCTTGAGAAATTTATATGCAGGTCAGGAAGCAACAGTTAGAACTGAACATGGAACAGCAGACTGGTTCCAAATAGGAAAAGCAGTACATCAAGGCTGTATACTGTCACCCTGCTTATTTAACTTATATGCAGAGTACATCATGAGAAACGCTGGGCTGGGAGAAACGCTGGGCTGGAAGAAAAACAAGCTGGAATCAAGATTGCCGGGAGAAATATCAATAACCTCAGATATGCAGATGACACCACCCTTATGGCAGAAAGCGAAGAGGAACTCAAAAGCCTCTTGATGAAAGTGAAAGTGGAGAGTGAAAAGTGGGCTTAAAGCTCAACATTCAGAAAGTGAAGATCATGGCATCTGGTCCCATCACTTCATGGGAAATAGATGGGGAAACAGTGGAAACAGTGTCAGACTTTATTTTGGGGGGCTCCAAAATCACTGCAGATGGTGACTTCAGCCATGAAATTAAAAGACGCTTACTCCTTGAAGGAAAGTTATGACCAACCTAGATAGCATATACAAAAGCAGAGACATTACTTTGCCAACAAAGGTTCGTCTAGTCAAGGCTATGGTTTTTCCTGTGGTCATGTATGGATGTGAGAGTTGGAGTGTGAAGAAGGCTGAGTGCTGAAGAATTGATGCTTTTGAACTGTGGTGTTGGAGAAGACTCTTGAGAGTCCCTTGGACTGCAAGGAGATCCAATCAGTCCATTCTGAAGGAGATCAGCCCTGGGATTTCTTTGGAAGGAATGATGCTAAAGCTGAAACTCCAGTACTTTGGCCACCTCATGTGAAGAGTTGACTCATTGGAAAAGACTCTGATGCTGGGAGGGATTGGGGGTAGGAGAAGAAAGGGATGACAGAGGATGAGATGGCTGGATATCACTGACTCGATGGACGTGAGTCTGAGTGAACTCCGCGAGTCGGTAATGGACAGGGAGGCCTGGCATGCGGCGATTCATGGGGTCGCAAAGAGTCAGACACGACTGAGCGAGTGAACTGAACTGAATATTCCATTGTATATATGTACCACATCTTTGTCCCTTCCTTTGTTGATGGATGTTTAGGCTGTTTCCATGTTCTGGCTATTGTCAATAGTGCTACAATGAACATTGGGGTGCATGTGTCTTTTTGAATCATTTTCACTGAGTATATGGCAAGGAGTGGGATTGTTGGGTCACAGAATAGTTCTATGTTTAGTTTTTTAAGGAAACTCCATACTGTTCTCCATAGTGGCTGAATCAGGTTACTTTCCTTCCAACAGTGGAAGAGGATTCTCTTTCTGCCCCACCCCCTCTATCATTTATTGTTTGTGGATTTTGTGATGATGTCCATTCTGATTAGTGTGAAGGGATATCTGATTGTAGAACTGATTTGCATTTCTCTGCGAAGAGTTGACTCATTGGAAAAGACTCTGATGCTGGGAGGGATTGGGGGCAGGAGGGAAAGGGACGACAGAGGATGAGAGGGCTGGATGGCAACACCGACTCGATGGACGTGAGTTTGAGTGAACTCCGGGAGTTGGTGATGGACAGGGAGGCCTGGCGTGCTGCAGTTCATGCGGTCATAAAGAGTCGGACACGACTGAGCGACTGAACTGAACTGAATAATTAGTATTTTTTAGTAACTGGAGAAGGGAACGACAACCCACTCTGGTATTCTTGCCTGGAGAATTCCATGGACAGAAGAGCCTGGTGGGCTATAGTCCATGAGGTTGCAAAGAGTTGGACATGACTGAACAACTAACATACACACACAGTAATTAGTAATGTTGAGCATCTTCTCATGTGTTTGTTGGCTATCTATCTGTTTTCTTTAGAGAAATGTCTATTTAGGTTTTCCACCCATTTTTTTGGTTGGGTGAGTGGTTTTTGATCTTGAGCTGCATGAGCTGTTTGTATATTTTGGAGATTAATCCTTTGCCAGTTGCTTTATTTGCAAATATTTTCTCCCATTATGAAGGCTGTCTTTTCATCTTTTTATGGTTTCCTTTACTATGAAAAGCTGTTAAGTTTAATTAATTCCAATTTGCTAATTTTTGCTTTTATTTTCATAACTCTAGGAGATGGGTCAAAGAGGATCTTGCCACGAATTTATGTCAGAGTTTTATGCCTATGTTTTCCTCTAAGAGTTTTATAGTCTCTGCATTGTCTCTTGTAACTACTTTGTAATATCTAATTTTATTAATTTGAGTCTTTTCCTTTTTTTTTCTTGATGAGTCTCACTAATGGTTTATCAATTTTGTTTCTTAATATCTTTTCAAAGCATTAGCTTTTGGTTTTATTGATTTATTTTCATTCATTTATTTATTTTTCTTCATTTATTTTTCATTTATTTCTGATCCAATCTTTATGATTTCTTTCCCCCTACTATCTTTGTTCTTTTGTTATTTTGCTAGTTACTTTAGGTGTAAAGTTAGGTTTCTTTTATGTTTTTTCTGTTTCTTGAGGTAGGATTCTATTGCTACAAACTTCTCTCCTAGAACTGCTTTGCTGCATCCCATATGTTTGAGTCATCATCATCATGTTTTCATTGTCATTTATCTCTAGGTGTTTTTTGATTCCTCTTTGACTTCTTCAGTGATCCATTGGTTATTTAGTAACATATTGTTTAGCGTCGATGTGTTTGTTTTTTTTTTTTTATTTATTTTTTTTTGTATTCTTTTTATTTTTTTACCACTGGAACAACTTTATTTATATATTTATTTTACTTTACAATATTGTATTGGTTTTGCCATATATCAACATGAATCCGCCACAGGTATGTGCTTGTTTTTTAGAGTTTACTCTCCTGTAATTGACTTGTAATCTCATAGTGTTATAGTCAAAAAAGATACTTTATACTTGATGTGATTTCAATTTTATTAAATTTACTGAAGCTTGATTGGTGACCCAAGATGTGATCTCTCCTGGACAATGTTCCCTTTGTATTTGAGAAAGACTTATATCCTGTTGCTTTTAGATGGAATGTCCTATAAATATCAATTAGGTCCTTGTGGTATAAGGTGTCATTTAAGGCTTTCATTTCCTTAATTTTTCGTCTGGATAATCTGACAATTGGTGTAAGTGTGGTGTTAAAGTCCCACACTATTATTGTGTTACTATCAGTTTCCCATTTTTTATGTCTGTTAACATTATATCTTATACAAATATATTAAAAATTTTGTACCTCATATGTTCTTATTAGATTTCCAGAGTATTTCCAGTTTTTAGTTTAGAAAGTGAAGTGAAAGTGAAGTCACTCAGTCATGTTCGACTCTTTGCAACCCCATGGACTGTAGCCTACCATGCTTCTCCATCCATGGGATTTTCCAGGCAAGAGTACTGGAGTGGGTTGCCATTTCCTTCTCCAGACAATCTCTCCAACCTAGGGATTGAACCTGGTTCTCTCACATTGTAGGCAAATGCTTTACCATCTGAGCCACCATGGAAATCACTTTTAGTTTAGAAGAACTGTCTGAAAGATAAACATTGCTAAATTTCAAAAATTAGAATTCTTTATCTGTGATTCAGTTATACATATACACATATATTATTTTTGAAATTATTTTCCATTATAGGTTATTACAAGACATTGACTATATTTCCTGTGCTATACAGTTAGCCTTTGTTGCTTATTGCATATCTATATTTAAAAAATTAGAAATCTAGCATTCTATTTATAGTAAGTCAATCAAGTGAAATCAAAATGTCATAAATTTTTTAGTTAGGCAAACTTCATGTTTTCTAAAATATATTTATTATGCATATTATTTTGGAGAAGGCAATGGCACCCCACTCCAGTACTCTTGCCTGGAAAATCCATGTATACAAAAGCTTTTCTACTATGCTTGATAAAGGCTTGAGAAAGAACATGAAAAAAAAAAAAAAAAAGAAGACGAGGTGGAGAAATTGGAAAATATAAACTAAATGAATTGGCAGTAATGAATATGAAATAGAAAAAGTGAAACAAACTAGATAAAAGTAAAATATCCTCATAGTACAATTGTTTTTAAACATGGCTGCCCATTAGAAACATATCTGGAGCTCTGGCAAAAGAAAAGCAATACCTGGGCATTTGTATTTTTCAAAAAGTTCCAAGATAATTCTAATATGCATTTGTATTTTAAAAAGTTATTACAGGTTTTTCTATTGAATCATAGTTGTGGTAATACAGAGTTCTTTTAATTTTCTGTTGACCAATCATGATACAATAGTATTGAGTGAATACTAATTACATAATCACAATAGTGAAAGATATTTTTCAGCTTTAATAATCAATAGCCAGATGAGAAATAAAAGATAATTACAATTGCAAGCCATAATGGGAACATGATTAACCTAACAATATAAAATAATTACATAAAATTTGGTGGCTCAAGCAGAGTGATGTGGTAAGTGGAAATGCATACATGCACAAGTTTTCATCTGCACAGACAGTCTATGTCTTTTTATTGGTGTATTTAATTCATTTACATTTAAGGTGATTATAGATATGTGTGATCTTATTACCATTTTCCTAATTGTTTTGGGTTTATTTTCTATAGGTAGGTCTTTTCCTTCTCTTGTTTCCTGTCTAGAGAAGTTCTTTTAGCATTTGTTGTAAAGCTGGTTTGGTGGTGCTAAATTCTCTAAACTTTTGCTTGTCTGGAAAGCTTTTGATTTCTCCATAAAATCTGAAGAAGATCTTGCTGGGTAGAGTATTCCTGGATGTAGGTTCTTCCCTTTCATCAATTTAAATATATCATACCATTCCCTTCTGGTTTGTAGAGTTTCTGTTGAGAAATAGCTGATAGCCTGATGGGAGTTCCATTGTATGTTATTTGACATTTTTCCCTTTTTTTGAAATTATTTTTATATAAATTTATTTATTTTAATTGGAGGCTAATTACTTTACAATATTGTATTGGTTTTGCCATACATCAACATGAATCTGCCAGGGATGTACACGTGTTCCCCATCCTGAACCCCCTCCCACCTCCCTTCCCATACCATCCCTTTGGGTCATCCCAGTGCACCAGCCCCAAGCATCCTGTATCATGCACGAACTTGGACTGGTGATTCGTTTCATATATGATATACCTGTTCAATATATTCTTCCAAATCATCCTACTCTCTCCCTCTCCCACAGAGTCCAAAAGACTGTTCTATACATCTGTGTGTCTTTTGCTGTCTCACATACAGGGTTATCGACCATCTTTCTAAATTCCATATTTATGCGTTAGTATACTGTATTGGTTGGAGAAGGAAATGGCAACCCACTCCAGTGTTCTTGCCTGGAGAATCCCATTGACAGAGAAGCCTGGTGGGCTGCAGTCCATGGGGTCACACAGAGTTGGACACGACTGAAGCGACTTAGCAGAAGCAGCATACTGTATCGGTGTTTTTCTTTCTGGCTTACTTCACTCTGTATAATCGGCTCCAGTTTCATCCACCTCATTAGAACTGATTCAAATGTATTCTTTTTAATGGCTGAGTAATACTCCATTGTGTATATGTATCACAGCTTTCTTATCTATTCATCTGCTGATGTACATCTAGGTTGCTTCCATGTCCTGGCTATTATAAACAGTGCTGCGATGAACATTGGGGTACACGTGTCCCTTTCAATTCTGGTTTCCTCGATGTGTATGCCCAGCAGTGGGATTGCTGGGTCATAAAGCAGTTCTATTTCCAGTTTTTTAAGGAATCTCCACACTGTTCTCTGTAGTGGCTGTACTAGTTTGCATTCCACCAACAGTGTAAGAGGGTTCTCTTTTCTCCACACCCTCTCCAGCATTTATTGCTTGTAGACTTTTGGATAGCAGCCATTCTTACTGGTGTGAAATGGTACCTCATTGCAGTTTTGATTTGCATTTCTCTGATGAGTGATGTTGAGCATCTTTTCATGTGTTTGTTAGCCATCCTTGTTGCTTTTAATATTTTATCTCTGTCTTTAATTTTTGTAAGTTTGGTTGCTAGTCTTGGTGTGTTCCTCCTTGGGTTTATCCTGGCTAGGACTCTCTGTGCTTCCTGGACTTGGTTGACTTTCCCATGTTAGCGAAGTTTTCAGCTATATCTCTTCAAATATTTTCCAGAGTCATTTCTCTCTCTCTTCTCCTCTTGGGGCCCCTATAATATGAATGTTGGTGCATTTAATGTTGTCCCAGAGGTCTCTTAGACTGTCTTCATTTCTTTTCATTCTTTTTTCTATATTTTGTTCTGCAGTAGTAATTTCACCATTCTGTCCTCCAGGTCATTTATCCATTCTTCTGCCTCAGTTATTCTGTTATGGATTCCTTCTAGTGTATTATTCATTCCTGTTTGTTTGTTCTTTAGTTCTTCTAGGTCTTTGGTAATCATTTCTAGGATTTTCTCATTCTTTGCCTCTATTCTTTCCCCAGGATCCTGAATCATCTTCACTATTACTATTCTGAATTCTTTTTCTGGAGTGTTGCCTATCTCCACTTCATTTAGTTGTTTTTCTGGGGTTTTATCTTGTCCTTTCATCTGGGACATAAGTTTCTGCTTTTTTCATGCTGATTACCTTTCTGTAATGTGGTTTTCGTTTTAGTTCCTGTGGGACTGTGGTTCTTCTTACTTCTTTTGCCTTCTCTCTGATGGAGGAGGCTGAGAAGCTTGTGGAAGCTTCCTGATGGAAAAGACTGTGGTGGGAAAAACTGGGTCTTGCTCTGGTGGGCAGGGACTTATTCAGTAAAGCTCTAATCCAATTATCTGCTGATGGGTGGGGTTGAGTTCCCTTCTTGGTAGATTTTTGGCCTTGGGTCTACAGGCTTGTTTGTAGAGTTAATGGTGACCTCCAAGAGGGCCCAAGCCAAGCGGGACCTTCCCAGACTGCTGCTGCCTGTTCCCCTCTTCCTGTGGTGAGCCCTTGTCTATCCATGCTTCCACAGGAGACCCTCCAACACTAGTAGGTACTTTGGGATCAGTCTTCTCTGGGGTTACTGCTCCTTTTTTCTGAGTCTTGGGGCACACAATTTTTTTTCTTTTTTTTGGTGCCCTCCAAGCCTGGAGTCTCTGTTTTCCTCAGTCCTGTGGAACTGTGATCAAATCCTGCTGGCCTTCAAGGTCAGATTCCCTGGGGATTCCCAGTGCCTTTGTCAGATCCCCAGGCTGGGAAGCCTGACCTGGGGTTCAGAACCTTCACAACACTGGAGAACTTCTTTGGTATTATTTTTCTACAGTTTGTGGGTCACCCACCTGGTGGGAATGAGATTTCATTTTATTGTGATTGTGCCCCTCCTGCCATCTTGCTGAGGCTTCTTCTTTGTTTTGGACATGGGTATCTTTTTTTGATAGGTTCCAGTGTCTCCTGTCAATGGTTGCTTAAGAGCTAATTGTGATTTTTGTGCTCTTACAAGAGGAAATGAGCACACATTTTCTATTCCTCCAACTTGAACTGGAATACTTCCTCTGCTTTTTCTAATTCCAGCTTATACATCTGGAAGTTCTTGGTTCACGTACTGCTTGAAAGATTTTGAGTATAGCCTTACTAGCATGTGAAATGAGTGCAATTCTATGTTAATTTGAATATTCTTTGACATTGCACCTGTTTTGGATTGGAATGAAAACTGATCTTTTCTAGTGCTGTGGCCATTGCTGAGTTGTCCAAATTTGCTGATGCATTGAGTGCAGCACTTTAAACAGCATCATCTTTTAGGATTTGAAATAGCTCAACTGGAATTCCATCACCTCCACTGACTGTGTTTGTAGTAATGTTTCTTAAGGTCCACTTGACTTCACACTCCAAGATTTCTGGCTCTAGGTGAATGACCACACCATCATCGTTATCTGGTTCATTAAGACATTTTTTGTATAGTCTTCTATGTATTCTTACCACCTCTTCTTAATCTCATCTGCTTCAGTTATATCCTTTTCATTTTTGTCTTTTATTGTACCCTTCCTTGAATGAAATATTCCCTTGACATATCCAATTTTCTTGAAGGGATCTCTAGTTTTCCCCATTTTATTTTTTTTCTGTACTTGTTTGCATTGGTATTAATGTTCTTGTTAAAGAGACCACAGGGGGCTTCTTTGCCTCCTCCTTCTATGTGAGGACACAGCACGAAGATGGCCATCTCTGAACCAGGAAGCATGTTCTCGCCAAAGACCAGCAGTACTGGTGACTTATTTTGTACTTCCCAGCTTTCAGAATTGTGAGAAGTTAGATTCTGTTGTTTATAAACCACCCAGTCTGTGGTGTTGTACTATAGCAGCCTGAATGGACTGAAGCTACAGTTATCAAAATACATAAACAAATGTGACATATTTATATATGTGCTTCTTTATTCATTCATTAAATAATGAAATCTAGTGATTTTTCCAGTTAATTACCATAAACAGTTAACAGTCATAATGAACATAAACATTATTTCAAATGATCTGTAGTACTCTAATATGATATGAAATATTTATGATTTCTATTAAAGGCAAAGATAGTTATTGCTCAAACTATTGCGATTTGTTCCTTACATTTTATAATGAAAGGAAATCTCATAATTAGAAATTTATGAAAATAAACACATAATTTTTATCCTTATCCAAGTCCATGAACAAAAAAGTGTTAGCCACTCAGTTGTGTCTGACTCTTTGTGATTCCTTAGATTGTAGTCTGCCAGGTTCCTCTGTCCATGGAATTCTATAGGCAAGAATACTATAGTGGGTCATCATTCCCTTCTCCAGGGGGTCTTCCTGACTTTGAGATTGAACCCAGGTCTCTTAAATTGTAGGTGAATTCTTTACAATCTGAACCATCAGGGAAGACTCAATATTCAAAAAACTAATATCATGGCATCCAGTTCCATCACCTCATGGCAAATAGATTGGGAAAAAGAGGAAACAGTGACATAGTTCATTTTCTTGGCCTCCAAAACTGTGGACAGTGACTGCAGCCATGAAATTAAAAGGTGCTTGTTCCTTGGGAGAAAACTGGTGACAAACCTAGACAGCATGTTAAAAAGCAGAATCACTTTGCTGACAATGGTCCATATAGTCAAAGCTATGGTGGCATCACTGACTCGATGGATGTGAGTCTGAGTGAACTCCAGGAGTTGGTGATGGACAGGGAGGCCTGGCGTGCTGAGATTCATGGGGTCACAAAGAGTTGGACACGACTGAGCAACTGAACTGAACTGAACTGATGGTTTTTACCAGTAGTCACTTACGGATGGGAGAGTTGGACCATAAAGAAGGCTGAATGCTGAAGAATTGATGCTTTTAAACTGTGGGGCTGGAGAAGACTCTTGAGAGTCCCCTGGACAGCAAGGGGATGAAACCAGTCAATTCTAAAGGAAATCAGCCCTGAATATTCATTGGAAGGACTGATGCTGAAGTTGAAGGTGTGATAACTGGCCACCTGATGCAGAATTTACTCATTGGAAAAGAAAAGAAAAGACCCTGATGTTGGGAAAGATTGAGGGCAGGAGGAGAAAGGCACAACAGAAGATGAAATGGTTGGATGGCATCACTGACTCAATGGACATGAATTTGAGCAAAGTCCAGGAGATAGTGAAAGACAGGGAAGCCTGGTATGCTGCAGTACATGAGATCACAAAAAGTTAGACATGACTTAGTGACTGAAGAACGACAAGTCCATGAATATTTTGACTTCTGTCATGAATGCTTGGAGAACCCTCAGACCCAGGTTTAGAACCCCTGGAAAGAACTGACTTCTTATTTTCTTCTGGCTAGTCTCAGAACTCTAGGCTTTTGATTTTGGCACTTTCTTCCCAATTACCCCTGGGTTCTGCCTTACAGGTCATGACTGGCCTAAATGTAGTTTAAACCTCATTTTCTTTCCCCCTCTATAAAGATTCTCTTACTTTCTTAGAGATAAACAATATGTTTCAAATTTTGCTCTTTTTACTTCTGTAGGAGCCATTTGTATTATATTAGAAGAACTCTTTTTATTATAAAGATGTGGTATCATTGGCCACACAGTGAAGAGTAGAATTATAGGTTTCTCCTCTTTTATAAGATCTTAGAAGACAGACATCTTTTTGTTGTTGTTGAACCCACAACAATGGAGAAAATGTTTACATGTAATGGATACTACATGTAAATATTTGTTGAATGGGTAAATAAATGCATGACTGTGGGACTTAAAGATCACCTCTGACTTCTCACTTCCCAGGGCCAACTCTGAACTATTCAAAGAATTTTATAGTTTCAAGGGGTGAAGATGCAATTCTTCTGTGAATGCAGTCTGACCTATGTTCACAGTGAATTTTCTATCTACAGGTCTCTATATATAGAGATAATGAGTGAAGCATATACCAGGAAGCTATATATAGATTTATCTAGCTCCAGAGAGCAAGGGATATTAGAACAGAGCTCTTACACAACTAAAAAAAGATTACACCACTTTCTACATTTTTAATTGCTCTAATAAAATAATTTTTTAAGAAGAAACATTTTACAAGATTGTCTCAACTTTAAGTACCACTCTTCCATCTGAAGATATGTTAGTTTTCATTTTTGTTTAATATCTTAACCTCAAGGGCAAAATCTGCCAGACTCTCATGACTGCTGCTTCCTCCTAAGCTTCTGCCAAATGGAAGATAACTGACTATAAATCAAACTTCGGGACAACTTTAGTAGAAACCTAACAGTTTCCCCAACTGTCATTATTTCAAGCTACTATAAAGAACAAGCAAAAACACCCAGATGTGTTAGTGACATTTTTCTGTTATGAAAGATTAAAATTGAGTTCTTTCTATGTTTGGTTCCCACTGTAATTAGTCTTTCCTTTATAAAACATCATTGATCTATTACTCCTCTGCTATTTGTTAGTAGCAAATTATGTATTACTTTTAGCATTTCATTCACCTTTTATCTACTAAAATGTGGTACTGAATAAGAAAAGGACATTTTGTTCAGAATGTTCAGTGTTCTAGAATGCCGTCTATAGAAAGATGAAAAATGGGAGTGCAAATGGAGAAACCACAATAGAGTTGTTTCAGATTTATTATGTTCAAGCATAACACACTTGGATACACACATACATATCTATTTCAGAGTGCAGAACAATGGATAGTTCACACATCCCTTCAGCTAAAAGGTCAGAAAAGAACTTTTCCTCTCTGTTTACTGCCAAATACATAGTTCTTCCACCTTGTGGGAGTTACTCAGGGAATATTCAGCATAAAATAAGAAGATGAAGCAGGGTAGCTGGTAACATTTCCCTGGATTGAATTTGGAGAGGTGCATAATTGATCTTTGGTAAATGATTAATGGTTGAAAAGGGGCAGGTTAATGGGTATTTATTGTAGCATGAATTGTGTCCCTTTAAAATATGTTAAAGTTCTTAGGGGGTACCTATGAATTTGACTTTTTTTATAAATAGTCTTAAAGATGTAATCAAGTAAGGTGAGGTCATAATGAATTAGCAAAGCCCCTAACTCAATGACTGGTATCCTTACAAGAAGAGTGAAATTTAGACACAGAAACATGAGGGAGAGAACCATGTGAAGATGGAGGCAGAGACTGGAATGATGCATCCATAAGCTAAGCAGCACCAAGGATTGCCAGCAACTACCAGATTCTCCTTCAGAACCTCTAAAAATGCAACCAGCTATGCTGACACCTTGATTTCTGACTTCCAGACTCCAGAACTCTGAGAATAAATGTCTGTTGTTTTAAGTCACTCAGTACTTTGTTAGGGCAGCCCTAGGAAACTAATTCAATATTAGTCACCAGTGAAGTGCTTTCTGGAGTTCAATGAGTGAAAAAAAATGTTGTTATTTATTAGTATAAGATTAGCATGCATATTGAACAGTGAAATAAGTTAGATCTTGACTCTTTCCAAATTCTGGAAAGTTTCTACCTTTTAAAAATTATGATATAATTGACATATAACATTGTATTGATTTCAGGTATATAAGATAGTGATTCAATATATGTACATATTGTAAAATGTTCACCACAGAAGTCTACTTAACATCCATCACCATGTGTAATTACGTGTTTTTCCTCTTGAAGAGAACTTTTAAATTCTACTCTCTAAGCAACTTTCAAATACATAATATAATATTATTAATGTAGTCACCTTACATTACATTCCCATGCCTTATTTATTTTATAATTTGAAGCTTATATCTTTTGACCACCTTTGCTCATTCACTCATTTTGCCCAGCACCTCTTTAGATTGCACACATGAGTGAGTGAGATCATGCAGTATTTGTCTTTCTCCGTCTGACATATTTCACTTAACATAATGCCCTCAAGTTCCATCCATGTTGTTGCAAATGGCAAGATTTCAAGTCACAAATGACAGGACTTCAATGATTCTTGTTTTATTTACTTTTTTTGTTTGTCCTAAAACCCAGAAGGCCAGTGACTATATACCTCAAGGCCCACAGGACTTTTTGGGTTGCAGCTACATTTACTTTCTTTGTCGTTTTATTTTTATTATTAGCAAAGCCAATACAATATTGTAGAGTAATTAGCCTCCAATTAAAATAAATAAATTTATATTAAAAAATAAACAGTGGGTACTTTTGTTCTTATTTTGATAAATTGAAAACTACCCCCCCCCCAACTCCTGCTTGTTTCTGGTGCCTCTTCCCTGTTGAACAGTAAGAAATAGAAGGAAAGCTTGCAGAGTCTCAAATGTTGTTAAGTAAAATAATGGGTACATGCTGTGAGTTTCTGAGTAGAGGTCTTTTGGGTAATCAGAGCTGGCCTGTGTGCTAATGACTCCTTTCTTCTTCCTATAGGCTGTTCCCAGGCCAGGCCCTGCCATAACTCCCCCTCTGTCCAGGACATTCCGGGCTTGCCTCTTTCAAGCACCACATTTCAATGCAATGGTCTTTTAGCTAATTTTCTCTCTCTGTTCCTGGTTTTTCTCTCTCACTAGACTCTAAGGGCCTGGGGCAGGGTGCTGTTTGCATTCCATCTTTCTATTGTTTGTTTTCAGCATCCAGTCTGGCAAAGAGCAGGCTTTCAGCCTTGGAAGAGTCTCTGCCCCCAAGGGTCCCGGAGTGCAATCTGGAACCTCTTTTTCATAGCAACATTGACAAATGGCAACAGCTTTCTATTTGAGCCTACATTTGCTAGTGCTGCTTTCAACAAAGGGTGCCCCCTTGTTATACTGGCACATACTCCCCCCTAAAAAGAAAAGAAAATCATCTACAGAAAGCAGAGTTTATCCTGAGATAAGCCCTGAGTCCAGGGAGGGAGGTGCAAGAGAGAAGAGGCAAAATATTTACAGGTACATTGAGGATACAGGAGGGATGCTGAAATTTCTGGTTATTTATGTTCTTCTACACAAGTGTCTCTCTAGCAGTGACTTTGGTTAGCTATGGATGCTCTGGCTTTAAATTAGTGATGGTGCTGCTATTGACTTTTGGGAGGAAATCCAAGCTACTCCATATTTTATCTGATCTGTCAGGTGTTGCCAGCAGCTGTGAATTAATCCAGCCCCCCCATTCTGCCATACTCGTTGGCCAGGATTTACTGGCTGTGACTGCTCTGTGTTAATGCACTTCTTGGAGTGGGGATGTCCCAGTGATTATTTATTTTCAGGAGGTGGCCTTCTCGCAGGAGCCCATCCATCCCCATGTTGAGGCACCTTTGTCCACCAGCTGCTGTGGCTGCCACAGGCATCCTGCCAGCTGAGCACTGCAGGCTGAGTGGGGCTTTCTCTGCTTCCTCTAATTCTCCTTCTCCTTTCCTGCCATGTGTATTTCAATGATAAATCACCCAGAAAAGATTTTCAATGCCTTTTGACAGGCTGAAGCTGTGTGATTTGGCTTGATCTTGTTAAGAGCCCCATAACTAAATCCCTCCAAAGCACAGAAGACAAGGAGAGCTTGCAAACTGTGATGACTTGTCTTTCTAGCTGAGGGAAAGACACTGAAAGACCTTAACTGACACAGCTGACTTTCTGCCCTTGACCTAAAGGAGAGGGGTATGTTTATTGCATGTTTTTATTTGCAAAGTCCCTGTGTAAGTGAAGTGAAGTATAAATCAGTGAAGGCATTCCTGTAAGGGATAAGCAACCAGGGTGGTAAATGACATTTTATTCACTAAGATGGATATCCAATATTCTGTGCCTTGAAGCTGAAACTCCAATACTTTGGCCACCTGATACAAAGAACTGACTTATTGGAAAACACCCTGATGCTGGGAAAGATTGATGGCAGGAGAAGAAGGGCATGGCAGAGGATGAGATGGTTGGATGGCATCCCTGACTCAATGGACATGAGTTTGAGCAAACTCTGGGAGTTGGTGATGAACAGGGAAGCTGGTTTGCTGCAGTCCATGGAGTCTCAAAGAGTCGGACATAAATGAATGACTGAACTGAACTTGCCATACATTGACATGAATCAGTCATGGGTACATATGTGTTCCCCAATCCTGAAGCCTCCTCCCACCTCCCTCCCCATCTCACCCCCCTGGGTTGTCCCAGAGCACCAGCTTTGGGTACCCTGCTTCATGCATCAAGCTTGCACTGGTTATTTATTTTACATATGGTAATATACATGTTTCAATGCTGTTCTCTCACATCATCCTACCCTTGCCTTCTCCCACATAGTCCAAAAATTTGTTCTTTACATCTGTGTCTCTTTTGCTGCCTTGCATACAAGATCATCATTACTGTCTTTCTAAATTCCATATATATATGTGTTAATATACTATATTGGTGTTTCTCTTTCTGACCTACTTCGCTCTATATAACAGGCTTCAGTTTTGTCTACCTCACTAGAACTGACTCAATGCATTCCTTTTTATAGCTGAGTAATATTCCATCCTGCATATGTACCACAACTTCCTTATCCATTAGTCTGCCAACGGACATTTCTAGGTTGCTTCCATGTCCTAGCTATTGTAAACAGTGCTGCAATGAACATTGGGCTAGATGTGTCTCTTTCAGTTCTTGTTTCCTCAGAGTGTGTGCTCCAGCAGTAGGATTGCTGGGTCCTATGGCAGTTCTATTCCTAGTTTTTAAGGAATCTCCACACTGTTCTCCACAGTGGCTATACCAGTTTGCATTCCTACCAACAGAGTAAAAGGATTCCCTTTTCTCCACACCTCTTAAGCATTTATTTTTTGTAAACTTTTTGATGACAGCCATTCTGACTCATGCGAGATGATGCCTCATAGTGGTTTTGATTTGCGTTTCTGTAATAAATGTGTTATATTGAGCATCTTTTCACGTGTTTGTTAGCCATCTGCACGTCTTCTTTGGAGAAATGTCTTTTTAGTTCTTTGGCTCACTATTTGATTGGGTTGGTCATTTTTTCTGGTATTAAGCTGCATCAGCTGCATGTATATTTTTGAGATTAATTCTTTGTCAGTTGTTTTTTTGGTATTATTTCCTCTCATTCTGAAGGCTGCCTTTTCACATTGCTGTAGTTTCTTTCATTGTGCAAAAGCTTTTAAGTTTAATTAGGTCCTATTTGTTTATTTTTGTTTTTATTTCCATTACTCTCAGAGGTGGGTCATAGAGGATCTTGCTGATCTTATGTCAGAGAGTGTTCTGCCTATGTTTTCCTCTAAGAGTGTTATAGTTTTGGTCTTATATTTAGATCTTTAATCCATTTTGAGTTTATTTTTGTGTATGGTGTTAGGAAATGTTCTAGCTTCATTCTTTTACATGTGGTTTTCGCAGCACCACTTGTTAAAGAGACTGTATTTTCTCCATTGTATATTTTTGCCTCCCTTGTCAAAGATAAGGTGTCCATAGGTGCATGTATTTATCTCTGGGCTTTCTATTTTATTCATTGATCTATATTTCTGTCTTTGTGCCAGTACCATACTGTCTTGATGACTGTAGCTTTGTAGTATAGTCTGAAGCCAGGAAGGTTGATTCTTCCAGTTCCATTCTTCTTTCTCAAGATTGCTTTCACTATTCAAGGTTTTTTTTCTTTTTTTGTATTTTCATACAAATTGTGAAATTGTTCTAGTTCTATGAAAAATACCATTGGTAGCTTGGTAGGTATTGCACTGAATCTACATATTTCTTTGGGTAGTGTACTCATTTTCACTATATTGATTCTTGCAATCCATGAGCATGGTATGTTTCTTCATCTATTTGTGTCATCTTTGATTTCTTTCATCAGTGTTTTATAGTTTTCTATATACAGGCCTTTTGTTTCTTTAGGTAAATTTATTCTTTTTTTTTTTTTTTTACTTTATTTTTAAACTTTACATAATTGTATTAGTTTTGCCAAACATCAAAATGAATCCATCACAGGTATATAATTCTTAAGTATTTTATTCTTTCTGTTGCAATGGTGAATGGTATTGTTTCCTTAATTTCTCTTTCTGATTTTTCATTGTTAGTGTATAGGGATTTCTGTGTATTACTTTTATATCCTGTAACTATATTCTATTGATTAGCTCTAGTCATTTTCTAGTAATTTTCTGGTGGTATCTTTAGGATTTTCTGTGTAGAGGATCATGTTATCTATAAACAGTGAGCGTTTAACTTCTTTTCTGATCTGGATTCCTTTTATTTCTTTTCCTTCTTTGACTGCTGTGACTAAGACTTCCAAAACTATGTTGAATAGTAGTGGTGAGAATGGGTACCCTTGTCTGTTCCTGAGTTTAGGGGAAATGCTTTCAATTTTTTGCCATTGAGGATAATGTTTGCTGTGGGTTTGTCATATATCATTTCTATTATGTTGAGGTATGTTCTGTCTATGCCTGCTTTCTGAAGAGTTTTTTTTTTTTTATCATAAATGGGTGTTGAATTTTGTCAAAGGCTTTCTCTGTATGTATTGAGATAATCATATGGTTTTTATCTTTCAATCTTTTTATATGGTGTATCACATTGATTGATTTGTGAATATTGAAGAATCCTTGCAACCCTGGAATAAAGCCCACTTGGTCATGATGTATAATCTTTTAAATATGTTGTTAGATTCTGTTTGCTAGAATTTTGTTGAGTATTTTTGAATCTATGTCCATCAGTGATATAGGGCTGTAGTTGTTTTTTTTGTGTGTGTGTGTGTGACATCTCTGTCTGGGTTTGGTATCAGGGTGATGGTTTGGGAGTTTGCCTTACTCTGCAATTTTTCTGGACGAGTAGGATAGACGGTAACTCTTCTCTAAATTTTTGGTACAATTCACCTGTAAAGTCATTTGGTCCTGGGCTTTTGTTTGTTGGAAGATTTTTGATTACAGTTTCAATTTCTATGCTTGTGATGAGTCTGTTCAGATTTTCTATTTCTTCCTGGTTCAGTTTTGGAAAGTTATACTTTTCTAAGAATTTGTCCATTTCTTCCAAGTTGTCCATTTTATTGGCATACGGTTGCTCATAGTAGTCTCTTATGATCTTTTGTGTTGTCCATTTTGATTTCTCCATTTTCATTTCTAATTTTATTGATTTGATTCTCTTTCCTTTTTTCCTTGGAGTCTGGCTAACAGTTTGTCTATTTTGTTTATCTTCTCAAAGGACTAGCTTTTAATTTTGTTGATCTTTGTTATAGTTTCCTTCGTTTCTTTTTCATTACTTTACTTTCAGAAGTAATTCTGCTCTGATGCTTACAGTTTCTTTCCTTCTACTAACTTTGGGACTTTTTTGTTTTTCTTTTTCTAGTTGCTTTAGGTGTAAAGTTAGGTTGTTTATTTGATGTTTCTCTTGTTTCTTGAGGTAGGCTTGTATTACTATGAACTGCCCTCTTGTCATTGCTTTTATTGAATCCCAGAGGTTTTTGATTGTTGTGTTTTCATTATCATTTGTTTCTATGCATATTTTGATTCCCTTTTTGATTTCTTCCATGATCTGTTGGTTACTTGAAAGCATGTTGTTTAACCTTCATATGTTTGTGGTTTTTATAGCCTTCCCCCCCCCATAACTGATATATAATTTTACTACATTGTGATCAGAAAAGATGCTTGAAATAATTTCAATTTTTAAAAATTTACCAAGGCTAGATTTGTATTTTTATTACTCTAAGAGGTGGATTGAAAGAGATCTTGATGCAATATAAGTGTTCTGACTATGCTTTCCTCTAAGAGGTTTACAGTATCCACCTTACATTTAGGTCATTAATCCATTTTGAATTTATTTTTGTGTATGATTTAGGTAGTGTTCTCATTTCATTCATTCACATGTGAGAAATGTAAAGCCTGGACAGGCTTTACACTTATTGGACAGGCTTTCTTTTCTCCATTGTATATTCTTGCCTCCTCTGTCAAAGATAAGGTGCCCATGCATGTTTGAGTTTATCTATGGGCTTTGTATCCTTGTTCCATTGATCTATATTACAGTTTTGATCTATATTGCAATACTATATTGTTTTGAAGACTAGCTTTGTAGTATAGTCTGAAGACAGAAAGCTTGATTCATCCAGTTCTGTTTTTTCCTTCTCAAGATTGCTTTGGCTATTTAGTCTTTGTGTTTGTATACAAACTATAAATTTTTTTGTTCTAATTCTCTGAAAAATACCATTGGTAATTTGATAAGGATTTCAATGAATCCATAAATTGCTTTGGCTAGTATAGTTATTTCCACAATATTGGTTATTTTAATCCAAGAACATGGTATATCTCTCCATGTCTTTATGTCAGCTTTTTTTTTTTTTTTCCCCTATCAGTATCTTATAGTTTTCTGAGTACAAGATTTTTGCCTCCTTAGGTAAGTTTATACTTAGATATTTTACTTCATTTTTTTTATGAGATGCGACTGTTTGTTTGATTTATCTTTCTGATCTTTCATTGTTAGTGTATAGGAATGCAAGAGATTTCTGTGTGTTAATTTTGTATTGTGCAACTTCACCAAATTCATTGATTAGCTCTAGCAGTTTTCTGGTGGCATGTTTAGGATTTTCCATGTGTAGTATCATGTCATCTGCAAACAGTAACAGTTTTAAGTCTTCTTTTACATTCTGTATTCCTTTTACTTCTTTTTCATCTCTAATTGATGTGGCTAGGGCTTCCAAAATGATGCTGAATAATAGTAACAAAAGTGTATATCTTTGCCTTGTTCCTGATCTTATAGGAAATGGTTTCCATTTTTAATCTTTGAGGATGACATTTCTTGTGAGTTTGTCATATACGGGCTTTGTTATGTTGAAGTAGGTTCCCTCTAAGCTCACTTTCCAGAGAGTGTTTTTCATTAATTGGCATTGAATTTTGTCAAATCTTTTTCTGAATCTATTGAGATGATCATATGGCTTTCATTTCTTAGTTGATTGATATGGCATATCACACTGATTGATTTGTGAACATTGAAAAATCCTTGCATCCTTGAGATGAATCCCACTTGATCATGAGACATGATCCTTTTAATACACTGTTGGATCCAGTTTGCTAGCATTTTGTTGAGGATTTTTGTGTCTGTGTATATCAGTGATACTGGCCTGTAATTTTCATCAATATCCAGGTGATGGTGGCCTCATAGAATGAGCTTGAGAGTGTTCCTTCCTCTGCAATTTTTTTGAAGAGTTTCAGAAGGATAGATAGAATTCACCTGTGAAATCATCTGGTCCTGGACTTTTGTTTGTTTGAAGATTTTTAATTAGTTTCATTGATCTTTGCTATTATTTCTTTGTTTCTGTTTCATTTATTTCTGCTCTGATTTTTTAAAGTGTGATATTGTTGCCTTACAATGTTGCATTAGTTTCTGCTGTACAACAAACTGAATCAGCCACAAGTATACACATATCCCCTCTTCTTATACCTCCCTCCCAACCCCCCATCTCACCCATCTAGGTGATCACAGAGTACCAAGCTAAGCTCCCTGTGCTATATAGCAGGTCTCCACTAGCTATCAGTCTTACACATGGTAGTGTGTATATGTCAGTCTCAATCTCCCAGTTCAGCACATACCTTCCTTCCATGTCCACACATCCATTCTCTATATCTGCGTCTCTATTCCTATCCTGCAAATAGGTTCATCCGTACCATTTTTCTAGATTCTACATATATGCATTAACATAAGACATTTGTTTTTCTCTTTCTGACTTACTTCACTCTGTATGACAGACTCTAGGTTCATCCATGTCTCTACAAATGACTCAGTTTTATTCCTTTTTAAGACTAATATTCCACTGTATATATGTATGACATCTTCTTTATCCATTCATCTGTTGATGGACATTTAGGTTACTTCCAAGTTCTGGCTATTGTAAATACTGCTGCAATGAACAAATGGTTCCTGTAGCTCAATAAGGGGGAAAAAAACAACAGTCAAAAAATGGTTGTGGATTCATGTTTATGTATGGCAAAACCAATACAATATTGTAAAGTAATTAGCCTCTAATTAAAATAAATAAATTTAAATTAAAAAATAAATAAAAATAAAAAAATAAAATAAAAGTTAAAAAAACAATGGGCAGAAGTCCTAAATAGACACTTCTCCAAATAAGCCATACTGATGGCCAAGAGGCACATGAAAATATACTCAACATCACAAATTATTAGAGAAAAGCAAATCAAACTACAATGAGACAACACCTCGCACCATTCAAAATGGCCATCATTAAAAAATCTACAATCAATAAATGTTAAAGAGGGTGTGGAAAAAGAAACCCTGTTGCACTGTTGATGGGAATGTAAATTGATGCAACCACTATGGAGAATAGTATGGAGGTTCCTTAAACAACTAAAAACAGAACTACCATATGACCCAGCAATCCCATTCCTGGATATACTCTGAAAAAAAAACACATAATTCAAAAGGACACATGTACCCCAATATAGTGCACTGATCTTTATGCTTTCTTTCCTTCTACTGCCTTTAGGTTTTGTTTGTCCTTCTTTCTCTATTTGCTTTAGGTATAAGATTAAGTTGTTTATTTGAGGTTTTTCTTATTTCTTGAGGTAAGATTGTATTGCTCTATAGTTTCTTCTCAGAACTGTTTTTGTCACATCCCATAGGTTTTGGGTCATCGTGTTTTCATTGTTTATCATTAGATAGATTTTGATTCTTTCTTTGACTTCCTCAGTGATTCATTGGTCATTTAGTAACATTCTATTTAGCCTCAATGTGTTTGTGTTTTTTACAGCTTTTTCCCCCCTGCAATTGATTTCTAATCTCATAGAGTTGTGTTTAAAAAATGTACTTAATATGATTTCAATTTTCTTAAATTTACTGAGGCTTGGTTCATGACCAAGATGTGATTATCCTGGAGAATGCTCCATGTGCCCTTGACTATAATCTCTTCAAATATCTTCTCAGGCCCTTTCTCCTTTTCTTCTTCTTCTGGGATCCATATAATTCAAATGTTGATGCATTTAATGTTTTCCTAGAGGTCTCTGGGACTGACCTCATTTCTTTTCATTCTTTTTTCTTTATTCAGTTCCATGATAGAGATTTCTGCCTTTCTGTCTTCCAGGTCATTTATTCACTCTTCTGCCTTAGTTATTCTATTACTGATTTCTCTTAGTATATTTTTCATTTCAGTTACTGTATTGTTCATCTCTGTTTATTCTTTAGTTCTTCTAGGTCTTTGTTAAACATTTCTTATATCTTCTTGATCTGTGTCTCCATTCTTTTTCCGAGATTTTGGATCATCTTTACCCTCATGACTCTGAATTCCTTTTCATATAGATTGCCCATCTCCTCTTCATTTAGTTGTTGTTGTAGGTTTTTATCTTGTTTCTTCATCTGCAAGTATTTATCTGTCTTCTCATTTTGTCACAGTTACTGTGTTTTGTGGTCTCCTTTCTGGAGGGTGAAGGATCATAGTTCTTCTTGCTTCTGGTGTTTGCCTCCTGGTGGGGTGAGGTTATTCCAGAGACTTGTGCTGTTACCTCTTTGAGAGGGTGTTTGATTGGTGTTGTGTGACAAGAGCCTACTTTGGATGTTGAGCAGGCCCTCCTCTTTGCCCTGTGGTTGTCCCTGCCCTGTCAAGGGCAGAGTCTGCTCCCTAGTTGTTTATCTGCTTCCTAGCTGTGTTTCTTATCTGCAATGTGGGATGGGCAGAATTGGAGCACTCCTACTGGAATAACAACCCACTGAATATTCCTCCTCTGGAGATGTTCATCTGTGAAATGTGCTCTTTTGTGTCCCCTTTCACCTGTTGTTCAGTTGTACCCCTGAACATACATGTCTACAAAGCTGCTAAAGCCAGACCCATCTCAGCTGCAGAAGCACTTGCACTTTTGGATGTTTCATAGGTTCTGAATTTAGGAATCTGTCTGCAGAGGTGTGACTCTGTGGTTGGTGCAGCCAGGAGGAGAACTTTCAGTTCTTCTTCCTTAGTCATACATCTCTGGGGCTCAGCTGTGATTTCAGCTCCACCTCTGCATGTGTTCCTCACACCAGAATCTGCTCCAGAGGTTACCAGGGCCCACAGACCTTTCAGGCAGGAAGGAGCTGAAGTGGTGATTGAGGCAGACAGACTGCTCAAGCAAGAGGGTATTGAGGTAGGGATTGAACCACAAGTGCTCATCAAGTGGTGACCTGGGTGAGCATGTCACCAGGCTGGGGGAAGGGAGCAAGAGGAGGCAGCAGCTGGGAGAATGCAAGCCAGCTCCAGCAGGAGCCCGCCTTAGTGCCTATGGAAGCAGGGGTGGTGAGGGAGGAGAGAGCCTATGATAGTGGCCCTGTCTTTTGTGCACCACTCAACAATGGTGCTTTTCTTCTGTGGTGGCCTGAGCTTCCTTCACAAGCATTCCCAGTTGCAGAACTTCTCATTCCCATCCCCTCAGACTGTCTCCTCACAGCCAACAGCAGTCCCCTCCCTAGTGTGCTCTCAAAACCCCACGTTGCAGTACTCAGCCTTCACAACCACCAGTGGACACCCATCTCAGGCTGGGGCATGCAGGGTTGTAGCATGAACCATCTGCACAGGTCTCACTCTGTCCTGCCTGCCACCGACTGCTCTCCTCTGAGCCCCTAAAGGTCCCTTCTGTTCTAGCTGAACTCTCCACTGGTGAGGGGGCTTCCACAGATGCAAGAACCTCTCCTCACCTTCAGCTCCATGCCAGGGGCTCAGGTCCCATCATTCTTCTTATCCTCTTCCTTTTCCCTTTTTCTTATCTTACCTGGTTTTATGGGGATCTTTCTTGTCCTTTTATTAATAGGTGTCTGAGGTCCTCTACTAGTGTTCAGCAGGTGCTCTATGATGATTTTTCCATGTGTAGATGTATTCTTGATGAGTTTGTGGGGGAGAGATGAATTCCACATCCTCCTCATCCTCTGCCATCTTGAAAACCCCCTAACTTATATTTCTCTTATGGGAAAAAATCCCCCTAGGGACTAAATAGAGAATCACACATAAACCTGACTTCTAAAGATTCCATGTTTTCCCATCTGTTTACATCTGTAGGATGGATACATTTGCTATTCCTATGCAAGGTGATCCCTCTCCTCTGGGACATGACACACCCAGCTATTGCATGGCTGGGCTGGGCACAGTGCTGAGAAGGATGTATATGAATTATCCACCTTTTCTCTGTGTGACCCTTAGTAGCATCTTCACAGATTTGACTGTGCATCCTAACTGCTTCATCAGCCTTCTTGCTTGCCTCTGAAGGCCAGCTTCCTCCAAAGGCTTCACAGGATAAGTGATGGCTGTCCCATCACAAGTGTCCTATCTTGGTGGTTAACCAAGACTTCCATGGTTTATGCTCACTTGAAGGTATCAGAAGTTGCCTTGGGTAAAGAGATAAAAAAACACACTGTTCACCTCCCTTAAAATTGCTTCTGCCTTTTAAAGCTTATGTTGAGTGATCAAGAATGGCTTCAGGAAGTTGTCTCACTGATGAAATAAGCATCTTTATAATTAAACTAGATAGTGAGGTGTTAAATGGGGAGTGATAAGCTCTGTATTGTGATTTATTGATCCTTGGAGGGCAGAGATCTATTTATATGTCCTCATCTCAGACACGAAGGGATCAGGGCTGGGGACTCACTCAGAGTCAGTGAGGCAGTGGAGGGTGTGAGAAAGCACCCTGAATTGGCAAAATGAAAATGGCAAGCTTCCTGGGATAGAAATCTGATTTCTAGTTTGTTTATTGATTTCCTGTAACTGTTCGCTGCCTCCTGTTTGGCTTCCTGAAATGTAGTGGAATATTTTGATTATTGCTTAGAAATCCTAGCTTATCAAATTCACACAAAGATTCAGGAACACACTCTCGAAAATGGAAATTTCAGAGATGCAGCAAGGATCGAAAGCAAGTTTTATGTGTCCATAGCATTCTGCAGGTTTGACCTGAACCACTGAAAAGCAGTCTGATTTCACATCTGGGGACTTCTGCCTCTGGTTCTCTTTCTGTCCCTCCCTTCCTTCCATCCCCCAGATTTACCAACCTCAGCCTAGGAAGCAGAGATCCTAAGGAGTCTTGTTAGAATGCAGATTTAGGTTCACTGGGAATCACAGGTGGTGGTGCTGCTGCTCCTGTGAGGACCACACTTTGAGGGCCACTCTGAGCCTCTGTGGGACTGGGGAGCCTTGGGGATGCAGCAAGCTTGGCTGCAGACTAAGATGAGTATCTGGTTCTAAGGGCTAAGGGGGCTGTTTTCCAGCTGCTATTGGCTCAGGGTGACCCATAGCTATTATTTTCCAAAGAACAAGACAGCCAGTGGCCCCTCCTCTGCCCCACAGAGCTTTCGTGTGACCAAACTGAGACCCCGTGAACCCCTCTGGGTCCACACTGATGCAGCTACTGCTTCTGAGGGCTTAGTTCACTGCATTCCTGCTGCCATAGGAAGGAGCCAATGTGAAAAAGGATTTACCTCTCTGTTTTCTCTGCCTGGCCAAGTTTACTATAGTGAGAGAAGGACTATTCTCTAGACTGTGGCTCAGACAGTGAAAGATTTTGCCTGCAATGTGGGAGACATGGGTTCAATCCCTGGGTTGGGAAGATCCCCTGGAGGAGGGCATGGTAACCCACTCCAGTATTCTTGCCTGGAGATTCCCATGGACAGAGGAGCCTGGCGGGCTGCAGTTCATGAGGTCACAAAGAGTCAGGCATGACTGAGTGACTAAGCACAGCACAGGGCTGTGAGGGTCATGTTTCATGGTTGTTCCATATGTGCAGGATGGTAGAGTCAAGTGATCTGATCCTTAAGCTGCTTTGGATATTTAGGTTCTAGATTGACTGACTTCACTGTTCTTCAACAGTTAGAGACAAACTGTTTATTTTCCCCCCTTGTTCTATTCTTCCAGGCTTGTTACCTGACTGGGACTGGAAAGTATGTAGAACCTGACTTGAACAGTTCCCTGCCATGGGATGAGCTGCTGTATGGATGTGGTTTTAATCACAGTAGCCTTCAGCAGCCAACACCTCTTTGTCTCCTTGTCTTACTGGATCTCCCAGGAGCCACGGCTTCACATTTCTGAGACTCATATAATAGCAATAGATTTTTAGAATAAACAAATACAAAAACTATGTAGAAATTAGGAAATTATCTCAAGAAACGATTTAAGATGCAAAGTCTGAAAAGGCTTTAACCTAGTTTTCTTGGCTGTCTAGAAATCAGATTGACTCATGAAATCAAGGAGGAATAAGAGTAGTTGGGAAAATATATTACATTTTTATTATCAGAACAGGAGCAAGGGAAATGATAAAGTAAAATAATAGAGAACAATATGTTTAAGCTAGGTAAAGGAGAGATTTCCTCAGTATATGTATTATAATGTAGATGCCAAGCTAGAAGAAATGACATAGAAAATCAGATATTTGAAAGCCAGGAGAGGCAGATATGAGAGGGAAAAGAACAAATAAGCCTGGGGATAATTTCTCTTAAACCGGGTTTTAGAAAAGAGGGAAATATTTCAGATGTTACTAAATCAGAAGCAGTGCTGGGTACAACAAAGGTAAGAGAAACAATGTCTTTGGGAGAAAACTGAAATGACTCTTCAGAAGATGCCAGAATCCAGAACATAATGGAAAAAAGAGTTAGAGGTGGAAATACAGACTCCAACATAAGAGAAATGGGTAAACATCCTTGCACATTGGGATAGCTGTTCCAAAGAGATTATAGAAAACTCTACTCAAGAGACTATTACTAAGAAGAAGAATGATTTGGAAACTTTCAAAATGCCATGGGTGTTGCTTGCACCTTGAGGGGACATACCCAAGAAGTGTAAGAGACTAGTATATTAAGAGAAGTCACAGAAAAAAAGTGGGAATATTAAATGGGAGCAAGCAGATAACAATAGATGAAGTTCAGGCCTGGGTTGACCTGATGAGAGAATCTGTCCCTTGTGAATGAGATTATGCCACACAGTGATGCTTTGAAGATAGGAAGGTTTGAACAGTGGATGATTGTAACAGACCCAGATTGTTTTGATTTCTTATTTCTTGCTATAGGAAAATGTGCAAGACAGAATCTGAAGGAGTATTTTCCAAAATCATATGTCTGAGCCAGAAATCAAAGGGAAAGTAGAAGGAAAGAAGAGAGGAGGCAGATTCTAGGAACGTTTTAGCACTACCTGTGTTAAAACAGGAAAGGATGTCCTTGAAAATGTAACTGGAACATTTAGGAACTCAACTGAGCCTTCCTTAAAAGGATAGGGGAATAACAGATGACGATGGAATATAGAGGAGCGCTCAATGTTCTCTGCTTACTCCTTCAGATCCATTGTCCATTCTCCAGACCTGTTCTGTGCTTCTGCTCTGTGTGACAGGACAACCTCTGTCGCTCAGACTGCTTTACCCTGTTGATCTGGTTGAGTTCAGCCAATGGAAGGCCCAGCAGGACTAGAGAGTAAGAGAGGGACTATGGTACTTATTCACCGACTCCCTGCCTGCCCAGTTACAGTTTGGTAGTGGCTGCATTTTCCTGTTGGGCAGCTCCTCTCCCTGCTCCCTTCTCTCACCCCTTCATCCTGGGCTGATAATATTTTCCCTGGATACTTCCTTTGTAGGTTAACTTTGTTGTTGTTTGGTTGCCCAGTCATCTCTGACTCTTTTGTGACCCCTGGATTGGGATTTTCCATGCAAGAATACTGGAGTGAGTTGCCATTTCCTTTCTCCAGGGGATCTTCCCAGCACAGGGATTGAACCTACGTCTTCTGCATTGTCAGGAGGATTATTTACCTCTGAGCCACTGGGGAAGCCTAGGTTACCTTTACCTGCCCACAAATCCTCAAGCACAGTGCTCAAAAGAAAAATGAACATTTAGAGCTCCTTAATGATGCAGAAAAGCAACAACAACAACAAAAAATACCTCAAACAAGATCTGTTCACTGATAGTGTCATCATTGTAGATACCTGAAACTTTCCAGTAACAGTTATTTCTTGCAAGATATCTCGAATGCCACTCTTCAAGTGAAAAGACAGTATATGCAGGAGGCGAGATTTCCCCTTAGGTAAGTAAATACATAGGGTCCAAATTAGCCTCCCAATGGGAGGCTTTAAATGGCATCCTGGTAAGGCTGCATGCAGAGACTTTGTTGTCTATTGTTTTCACATTTTAGCTCAGACTTTGCTATGGACTGTGGTAACACTAAGTACTCAGATCCAGAGATACAGAAATGCAGAGATTAACCATATTAGGGTCTATATTTTGAAACTAGCGCTGTGATAATTTTATGTGTCTTACTGACTGTTTGGACTCTACTTATAACACATGAGGCCTTGCCACTTAATTCAACTTGGGAGGTTCTGAGAAAATTAAATTCATACAGTGGGCAAGAACCAAGGTAATGCTACTGAAAAATCCAAATTCTATCCAGGCATCACAAATCCTCCAATTTGAGATTGAGCAACATTAAACGACTTTACTTTCGCTTTTCACTCTCATGCATTGGAGAAGGAAATGGCAACCCACTCCAGTGTTCTTGCCTGGAGAATTCTAGGGATGGTGGAGCCTGGTGGGCTGCCATCTACGGGGTCTCACAGAGTCGGACACGGTTGAAGCGACTTAGCAACAGCAGCAGCAACATTAAAAATTCAGGGTGATTATAATATAATAATCATATAGATTTAAAATTATTTTGATTTCAAATTTTAAAAGGCAAGATAATTTAAGTTTGGTCTTTAACTTAAGAAGAAATATATTTTGAACATTAATTTCTCCTTGCAGAATTCATACTTGGAGATGATTTCTACTCAAACTTGGGGACATTTATTTCTCTGAATGGACTATAGTATTTTATGCTGTTAATAATAACATTGCAGAACATCTGATGTGCTGTATTAGGTTTCACAGCCGGGCAAATTTGGGATGGATGTGGAACAGAGAATGAATTCTTTAGCTTTGAAATGAATCAGATTAATAAACTGTATTTCTGTTTATTAAATGCAGATTTAATTGATTAAATTAATTAAATAATAAATTTATAAATATTAAACAATATGTAATAAATAAAACAATAAAATCATTTAATTTATTAAATAATATTTAATTATTATCAGATTAAAAAACCCATTTCAGAGCTCTTGGAAAGTGAAATGTTAAACTGAGTGGCCTGAGAAGGACCCACAAAGAAGCAATGGTTGGCACTGGGGGATTGACCTCATGGAGATGGGATGGACTTCTGAGCTCCTCCCCACTCATTTGTTTCAACCTGGGATGAATGCAGTAGTTCCTGACTACGGCTGCTCATTAGAGTCTTCTGGCAAGTTCTTAAAATTCCAGTCAGGCCACTTCTCAGACTTACTAAATCAGAGTCTTTACTGATCTAAGTGCCCCTCAAGGTAGTAGAACACAATGCTGACTGAGGAGTTTGAGAGAATAGCTGAGCATACATTTCCTCTTTTTTCTTGTGTTTGGATCTTCCTACTGGAAGAAGTGTTTGCTCTCCTCTGGTTAAGAGAGAAACTTAATGTTAGAAGCCTTTTGCTTTTTAAGTGAGGCCTGTGTTGGTCTGTCTCTGCCAATAACTGGGTGCATAGGATTAATTCAGGGCTGAGACATGAGAAAGACAACTTGATTCCAGTGTTGTCTAAGCAGCTTTATCAGTTAAAAAAAAAAAAAAAAAAAGTCAGTGTTTTTACCTTCATCTGCCTGACTTCTATGTTTTTCCTCTCAGTTTGTTCTGACTTTAAGAGAGAAACAGAATAAGCCAGGACCCAGGGTAGACTAATCAATTTGAATGCCAAAAGCAGGCTAATAATTTGATAATGCTTTAAATCACTATTTTAAAAATACTTGTTCAACATTTTTATCAGGGAGAGGGGCACACTTACATTTTGCTAAGAAAAATTTTATGCGTGTTCTTTTATGTCCAAAATTGCATGCATTGCACCAGATGTGACCTAATATTTTAACTTACTTGGTTTACCTTTCATTTATAGGTTTTATAATTTTTAAAATTTTATTAAATTTTTTTTTTTTTTTTAAGTTTCTGGCTGTTTCACACAGCATGTGGGATCTTAGTTCCATGACCCGAGATAAGATCAATGCCCGCTGTACTGGAAGCACAGAGTCTTAACCACTGGACCACCTAGGAAGTCTCAATTTCCAGGTTCTCATATCACTCGTGATAGGTTTAGTCACTTGGACTCACTAAGCATGGGAGTAATTTACATAGAAATTCTTGCTAAATCTTATTCAAAATATTTTGAAAGTTTTTTTTTTCCTTGTTCCTTTATGTAGCCAAATTATTTCTCACTTGTTAGTTATTCCTATTTTGTCTTTATTTTTCTTTTGGAACTTCTTGAACCAGACAACTTCTTCAAAATCATACCACATGGTTTATAATACAGTTAATAGTAAGTAAGTCATTTGTGGCAAAAAGCATTACATAATGTTGATGGGACTTCCAACTTCAGATTACTGTAGTCACATCAGGTAATGTGTATACGTACCTTGCAGAGGAGAAGGAAATGGCAACCCACTCCAGTACTCTTGCCTGGAAAATCCCATGGACAGAGGAGTCTACAGCTCTCTGTATGGACAGAGGCTACAGTCCATGGGGTCGCAAAGAGTCAGACACGACTGAGCGATTTCACTTTCACTTTCACCTTGCAGAAATCATCAAGGCAGGGAAGTCAGCACCAGCCAGCAGTACCTTTGAAATTTTAACTTGAGGATACTGCCTTATTCAATGTAAGATGGACTACACTGTCCCTGTGGAAGCTGATATCGCAGTGTCTATATATTCCCTATGCTTTAGTGTCCTTTGTTGACTGATCAGACTGGGCACCTGACTCTCTGGCTCCTCCATTGATCTGGGACTGGCCAGGATGTAAGAGAAGACTGCCTGCCAAAATGCCAGATTGAGGCTAGACTTTAAGTCAGTGGTGTTTGGATTATACAATAAAACAGTGAGCTCTGATGATAGTGGTTAGAAGTGGTAGGCTAGGACTTGTGTGCATGCCTTTTAATGAAAGGTCTTGAGGGCTTACCAGGAAGGAAAATGTGATGTGAATTCTGATGATGAGATATTAACATCAGTGTCTCCCCTGTGGCACTATGGTAAAGAACCTGCCTGCCAATGCAGGAGACACAAGAGATGTGGGTTAAATCCCTTGGGTTGGGAAGATCCCTTGGAGTAGGGAATGGCAACCCACTCCAGTATTCTTGCCTGGAAAATTCCATGGGCAGGGGAGCCTGGTTGGTCACAGTCCATTGGACTGCAAAGAGTCAAACACACCTGAGTAACTGAACACAAACACAGATGTTTATATGTGTAATAATTTTTGACTTTATGAATAAAGTCAAAGCAGTACATATCTAGGATTCTTGGAGCAAATGAGTGCAGAGTTGAGGTAAAATAAAGTCAAATATTTTCCTTTCAGTTCAGTTCAGTTGCTCAGTCGTGTCCAACTCTGCGACCCCCATGGACTGCAGCACGCCACGTTTCCCTGTCCATCACCAACTCCCAGAGCTTACTCAAACTCATGTCCATTGAATCACTGATGCCATCCAACCATCTCATCCTCTGGCATCACCTTCTCCTCCTTACTTCAGTCTTTCCCAGCATCAGAGTCTTTTCCAGTGAGTTGGTTCATTGCATCAGGTGGCCAAAATATTTGAGTTTCAGCTTCAGCATCAGTCCTTCCAATGAATATTCAGGACTGATTTCCTTTAGGATTGATTGGTTTGATTTCCTTGTAGTCCAAGCGACTCTCAAGAGTCTTCTCCAACACCACAGTTCAAAGCATCAATTCTTTGGCACTCAGCTTTCTTTATGGTCCACCTCTCACATCCATACAGGACTACTGGAAAAACCATAGCTTTGACTAGATAGACCTTTGTTGGTAAAGTAATGTCTCTGCTTTTTAATATGCTCTCTAGATTGGTCATAGCTTTTCTTCTAAGGAGCAAGCATCTTTTATAATTTCATGGCTGTAGTCTCCATCTGCAGTGATTTTGGAGCCCAAGAAAATAAAGTCTGCCACTGTTTCCATTGTTTCCCCATGTATTTGCCATGAAGTGATGGGACTGGATGCCATGATCTTCAGTTTTTGAATGTTCAGTTTTAAGCCAACTTTTTCACTCTCCTCATTCAATTTCATCAAGAAGCTCTTTAGTTCCTCTTCGCTTTCTGCCTTAAGGGTGGTGTCATCTGCATATCTGAGGTTATTGATATTTTTCCCAGCAGTCTTGATTCCAGCTTGTGCTTCATCCAGTCCAGCATTTTGCATGATGTCCTGTGCATAGAAGTCAAATAGGGAAGGTGACAACATACAGCCTTGACATCTTCCTTTCCCAATTTGGAACCAGTCTGTTGTTCCATATCTGGTTCTAACTGTTGCTTCTTGACCTGCATACAGATTTCTCAGGAGGCAGGTAAGGTGGTCTGGTATTCCCATCTCTTGAAGAATTTCCCACAGTTTGTTGTGATCCATACAGTCAAAGGCTTTGGCATAATTAATAAAACAGAAGCAGATGTTTTTCTGAAATTCCCTTGCTTTTTCTATGATCCAATGGATGTTGGTAATTTGTTCTCTGGTTCCTCTGCCTTTTCTTAATCCAACTTGTACATCTGTAAAGTTCTCGGTTCATGTACTCTTGGTTTGGCTTGAATGATTTGGGGCATTACCTTGCTAGCATGTGAAATGAGTGCAATTGTGCAGCTTTGTTTAACTTAGTTCCTTGACCAGGGATCAAACCCTTGCCTCCAGCATTGGAAGCATGGAGTCTTAACTACTGAACCACAGGAAAGTCCCTCATCTTAAGTTGCAGAGTGAATCAAATCAATAGTGTTGATAATCTTTAGAAAGGTTCCCAATTTGATAAAAATCTGACATTTTAAAATTGTGACTATGATATAGATTGCTAATGTAAAACTTTATAAATTGGCTGAGATTTCACTTTGTTCAGCAAATTAGCTTCTTAGTCATTAAGAGTTGGCAGTAATTTGATGGAGCATTTGAACATATGAAAAGACACTTGGCAGAGGTTGAAAATTTGACAAGTTTAGCAAAGAATAATTAATGGTAAATCTTAGAGAAGGACAGGAAGCATGAATACTCACATTTGTTATAATCTTTTTCTCCCCCCCTACTCTATTCAGTTTGAGTTAATTCTAGGGATCGTCTTCAAGTTTGCTGATCCATTTTCTTGTTATTTCCCAACTGTTGTTTATCCCATTGAGTGTACATTTTATTTCAGATATCATAATTTAGAATTCTAAATTTATTTTTATTCTTTTTAAAAAATAGACTCTCCATTCATTTACTGATTAAGACCATACTTTCTTCAAGTGTTTGAAGATATTTATAGCTACTTTAAAACCATTGTCTAAAGATTCCAACTTCTGTTTTATCTTTGTATTCTTTTCTTGCTTATGGTTCACGTTTTCTTGCTTCTTTGTATGTCTAAGATTATTTATTGTTTGCTATATATTGTGGGTCATACATTATAAACCGTCAGGGTTATGTTGCTGTCCTTTAAAGTGTGTTGTGGTAGATAATTTTTGAGTATTTTTCCTTCATCTTTCAGGCTTAGTTTTCAGCTTTGTTACGGGAGGGCTATCCATTGAACATTTCTGTGATGATTGGAATGTTCTATATCTCTGCTGTCTGCTATGGTTGCCACTAGTCACTTGAGCATTTGAAATGTGCTAGTAAGACTGACAAAATAAAATTTAAATTTTATTTAATTTTAATTAGTTGAAATTTAAATTGCTATGTGTGGTTAGTGGCTACTGCATTGGTCAGTGCCGGTCTAGGTTAAATCTAACTCTAGGGTATGTTCCTTACTCCTAGACCTTTCTGGAATCTCAGTGAATGGGATGTTGGTGAGTCTCCATTCTGACTGGGCCAGAATACCAGTGTCAGTGTCTTCCAGAACTGTGTAGCCTCTAGTATCTTTGTTCTGCTTTTAAATCTGTAATGGCCATTCTTTGGCAGGCTTTGTGGAGTCTTACCATGTATGTGTGCAGCCCATCCTTGGCCAATGATCTATAGGAAGCTTATACAGATTTATGCCACTGACTTGCTATAATTAGGATTTGGAATTTTTAGCATATTTTGACATTGCATATTTTATTGTCCTCTTACTATACCTAAAAGCCATAAAATTGTGATCTTTAAAACCTAAAAAGTAAGGCTTTGCTGATGCTTTTTGACTTCTTCCTCCCTGTTCCCCAAATACTCTTAATTCCCCCCTTATGTCTCATCACATTCCACTAGTGAGTTAAGTACGTATCTGCCTTCTCAACTTGTCTATGAGCTAGTTAAGAGCAGGGATCATGTATTTCTCATTTTCATGTCTTTAGTACCTAGAACCTGATGGATACATAGTGATGCTTTATTTACGGAGTTATGGGGGATTGAGAGAAGACAGAAAGAACTAAGCTTTTAAGAGGTCAGACAAACCAGCACTGTAAAGGCAAATAAGCCCTGAAGTGAGCAATCCATGTGGGCTCAAAGAGGCGGTCAGACAGACACTGGGTTCAGCAGACGCTGTCTAGGGAATGCTGTCATATCAGTGCACATGCATAGTCTCTTTTAAAAGCTTTGACTCCCAACATTATGCCACTGTTCTAGTGGGGTCCTGAGAGAGTAGATCTTGATGGCAGCAAGGAAAAGTGGCACACCTCTGAATATGTCCTATGCCCATGGCAATGATAGCAGTAATTGTTATATGTCAGGCATTTGTTCTTTCATAACAACCTTGTAAGATAGGTATTATTATTGTCTCTGTTAACAGATGTGGAAACTGTGATACAGAAGAATAAGAACATGACCAGATTATAGGAACTAACTTGTCAAAGAAGGGATCCAACCAGGCAATGTGCACCAGAGCCCATGCCCTTACATGACATAATCTCTTATATTCTTTTTCTAAATTATTAGGTTGACATGAGGAAGAATGATGGAATTAGCATTGTTTACCACCACTTTTATGCATCAGTATTTTCAGCAAACACAGCTACTCTGGATTTCCCTGGTGGTATATTGGATAAGACTACACCTGGATATCACCAGATCATGAAATCAGATTGATTATATTCTTTGCAGCCAAAGATGGAGAAGCTCTATACAGTCAACAAAACAAGACTGGAAGTTGACTGTAGCTCAGATCATTAAGTAATTATTGCAAAATTCAGACTTAAATTGAAGAAAGTAGGGAAAAGCACTAGACCATTCAGGTATGCCCTAAAAAAAATCAATCCCTTATGATTATACAGTAGAAGTGACAAATAGGTCTGATAGACAGAGTGCCTGAAGAACTATGGATGGAGGTTTATGACACTGTATAGGAGGCAGGGATCAAAACCATCCCCAAGAAAAAGAAATGCAAAAAAGCAAAATGGTTGTCTGAGGAGGCCTTACAAATAGCTGAGAAAAGAAAAGAAGTGAAAGGTAAAGGAGAAAATGAAAGATATACCCATTTGAATGCAGAGTTCCAAAGATAGCAAGGAGAGATAAGAAAGCCTTCCTCAGTGATCAAAGCAAAGGAATAGAGGAAAACAATAGAATGGGAAAGACTAGAGATCCCTTCAAGAAAATTAGAGATACCAAGGGAACATTTCATGCAAACATGGGCACAATAAAGTACAGAAATGGTAGGGACCTAACAGAAGCAGAAGATATTAAGAAGTGGTGGCAAAAATACACAGAAGAACTGTACAAAAAATATCTTCATGTCCCAGATAATCACGATGGTGTGATCACTCACCTGGAGCCACTGCTGGAATCTTGAAATGCTAAGTTAAGTGGGCCTTAAGAAGCATCACTATGAACAAAGAAGGAGGAGGTGATCGAATTCCAGGTGAGCTATTTCAAATCCTAAAAGACAATGCTGTGAAAGTGCTGTACTCAATATGCCAGCAAATTTGGAAAACTCAGCAGTGGCCACAGGGCTGGAAAAGGTCAGTTTTCATTCCAATCCCAAAGAAAGACAATGCCAAAGAATGTTCAAACTACTGCACAATTGCACTTGCTCACACACTAGCAAAGTAATGCTCAAAATTCTCCAAGCCAGGCTTCAACAGTACAGGAACCATGAATTTCCAGGTGTTCAATCTGGATTTAGAAAAGGCAGAGGAACCAGAGGTCATATTGCCAACATCTGCTGGATCATGGAAAAAGCAAGAGAGCTCCAGAAAAACTTCTGCTTCTGCTTTATTAACTACACTAAAACCTTTGACTGTGTGGATCACAACAAACTGTGGGAAATTCTTAAAGAGATAGAAATACGGACCACCTTACCTGCATCCTGACAAATCTATACACAGGTCAAGAAGCAACAGTTAAAACTGGACATGGAACAACTGGACATGGTTCCAAATTGGGAAAGGAGTATGTCAAGACTATATATTGTCACCCTGTTTATTTAACTTATATGCAGAGTACATCATATGAAATGCTGGGCTGGATGAAATACAAGCTGGAATCAAGATTGTCAGGATAAATATCAACAACATCAGATATGTAGATGACACCACCATTATGGAAGAAAGTGAAGAACTAAAGAGCCTCTTGATGAAAGTGAAAGAAGAGAGTGAAAAATCTGGCTTAAAACTCAACATTCCAAAATCTAAGATCAAGGCATCTGGTCCCATAACTTCATGGCAAAAAGATGGGGAAACAAAGGAAACAGTGACAGACTTTATTTTTTTGGGCTCCAAAATCACTGCAGATGGTGTCTACAACCATTAAACTAAAAGATGCTTGCTCCTTGGATGAAAAGCTATGACAAACCTAGAGGACATATTAAAAAGCAGAGACATCACTTTGCTGACAAAGGTCTGTATAGGCAAAGCCATGGTTTGTCTAGTAGTCATGTATGGATGTGAGAGTTGGACACTAAAGAAAACTGAGCACTGAAGAATTGATGCTTTTGAACTGTGATGTTGGAAAAGACTCTTGAGAGTCCCTTGGACTGCAAGGAGATCAAACCAGTCAATCCTAAAGGAAATCAGTCCTGAATGTTCATTGGAAGGACTGATGCTGAAGCTGAAACTCCAATACTTTGGCCATCTAATACAAAGAACTGACTCATTGGAAAGACCCTGATGCTGGGAAAGATTAAAGGTGGGAGGAGAAGGGGACGACAGAGGATGAGATGGTTGGATGTTATCACCGACTCAAAGGATATGAGTTTGAGCAAACTCTGCAAGTTGGTGATGGACAGGGAAGCCTGGTGTGCTGCAGTCCATGGGGTCTCAAAGAGTCAGACATGGCTGAGGGACTGAATTGAACTGAACTGATAGTGGATAGGAATCTCTCTGCTAATGCAGTGAACATGGGTTCAATCCCTGGTCTGGAAATATTCCACCTGCCATGGAGCATAAGCTGGAGCACCACCACTACTGAGCCTGCATGCTGCGACTCTGAAACTGCTGCACCTGGAGCCTGTGTTCCACAACAAAAGATGCCACCATAATGAGAAGCCCATGCACTGCAGGGAAGTATGGCCCCGACCTGCCACCACTAGAGAAAGCCCGTGTGCAGCAACCAAGACCCAGCACAACAACAACGAAAAAATAAATAAATAGACAATGTAAAATAAAACCACAGCTACTATGCAGTGCTCTGCTAGACTTCAACAGTTAAAAGATGTACTTTATACAGGGGCTTTCCAGGTGAACTATTGGTAAAGAATCTACCTGCCAATTCAGGAGATGCAGGTTCAATCCCTAGGTTGGGAAGATCCCCTGGGAAATGGCAACACACTCCAGTATTCTTGCTTGGAAAATTCCATGGATGGAGGAACCTTGCAGGCTTCAATCCATGGGATGACAGAATCAGACAGGACTGAGCATTCATATAGAGCCCTAGTCTAAGAAATTTGAATTTAGCTGGACAAATATGACATAGAGTTAAAAACTGAATAATGATACAAAACATATGCTAAAAACAACGAATGGTTGCACAGCTGTTTTCAAAATTTGTTATTACATAGGATACTTGGGTAAAATGGTCATATAATTTAGCTATATTACAGGTAAAGCAACTGAAGTACACAGTGGTTAACCAATTTGCTCAAGCCCTTAATTGGTTATTTGTCCATTCATCTATCTATCCATCCATCCATCCAATATTTATGAAATATTGTAACAGAACTTGAAAAATCCTGTAAGGGTTAAGTGTAGGCATGGTGGAGTCAGGGAAGTTTTTTCAACTGCATGCTTTAGAGAAGAGGAAGTGACATCTGAAGTGGTGAAACAATGCGAGATGAGACCTGAGTCTCATTGATTTTACAGGAATCTGTCATCTCAGTCCAGTGGTCTTTCAATCACAGCCTAGACACTACCATTGGTTTTGAAACCAGCACTTCTTTGGTCCTTTAACCTTAAAAATGTACTATAGGAAGAAAACTGTTGTAGCAGATTGTATTCTGGGTTGTAACTCTGGGTTGACAGGGTAAGAGGTGGTTTGCTCCCCAAATGTTTTTACGTGATGAGTCTGAACATAGCAAGAATTCCCTTAACAGACAGTATCATTTTGTGAAAAGGATCATAAATGTGAAAAGTTTTGGCTCCTGTTTTTAGGCATTTGTTTTTCTTTGGCCTTTATGACATCTCTACTTCTACCCGTGTAGTCACAGATGCAGGCACTGCCAACTTTGCTTTTATTATTCAACAAATACTTATTGAAAGTCCACTGTGTGTCAGGTACTGTTCTAGCACAGATGATCCAACCATGAATAAAACCGGCATCTCTGCCCTACTAGAGCTTATACAACAATGGGGGGAGATCGATAAGTAAATAACACAAAATGCACACATACATAAAACAATGTTAGATAGTGTGGATCTTCCAAAGGAAAAAGAAAGCAGAGTAAGGATGTAAAATGTGAGAGGGATTCTATTACATATGACTATCCCAAATGGCCTTTCCGAGGAGGTGACATTTGAGTTGAGAATTGAACTGAGTAATGAGCAGGCCATGAAAATATCAAGTAGAATAGTATTTCAGAAAAGGAGAAATGCAAAGGCCCTAAAAGTCTTGCATGCATTTTCATTCTCTTCTCAGGACTATGCTTCAAATGCTCCAGGGATGGGATCTGGGCTCAGAAGGTCTGTAACTGTTACCATTTACCAGGTGAGACCTCTTCAGCTTCCCAAATGTAGGTACAGAATTGCCTACTCTGAAACAGAGATGGAAAAGTGGGAACTGGGGCCTGGGAATTTTTATTATTTCTCTCTCTCTCTCTCACACACACACACACACACATTAGGACCATGTCTCTCAAGTGGAAGTCTTTGGAACACAGGAGCCAGTTTTTGTCTAAATAGCCTGCTTAATTTCCCATCTCTGCTGAAGGCTCAGACTCAGGAGTCTCTAGAATCCTATTTTTAGCAATATTACCTTTTACTTGGAAGTGCATGGCTTTATTTGTATAGATTACTGGCTATAGCAGCAGATAGTCTCTCGTGTTTAATTATCTGTTTGCTGCCTGTGCTTGCTGAGATGTCTAGTGGGAGACAGTTTAGTGAAAGTGAAGTCACTCAGTCATGTCACTCAGAGGGCTCCTCTGTCCATGGGATTTTCCAGGCAAGAGTACTGGAGTGGGCTGCCATGACAGTTTGGGCATTCTGAAACCATTGCAGGCTCTCTGAGGTTAAACTCATTCACCACTTCATGGCCATATGGCTTCAGGCAAATGATGCCTTTCTGGGTCTGAGCTTACTCACCTGTAAAATGGCTACAGTTTCTTCTTGATGGTAAATCCCTCTTACTTCCATTCAGCTAACCCTGAATAACTCCTGGATGTGGGTAGCATCAAATTCCCTTAATTCACCAGGGACATAGGGTAAGATATTCAGGCACACTGAGTGTTCTCCCTTAATAGAGTCACTCAGCTGGCAGACACACTAAGTTTGATGATTGCTTACTCAGTTTTCTTCTTGTCATACTCTATTACTAACTCTTGAGGGAGTTGTCAATCCTGTTACTGGATTCAGAGGTTGGGAGAAGATATAGAGGATCCAAACTATAAAAAAAGGCTCTCAAAACGCTGCCTACTAAATGATATGGTGAATCCAAGAGCACTGGAACCTTAGATACCTTGCTTGGAAGGTATTGCCTGATTTTCTATAGTTTGACATGTGGGGTGTATGTAGTGAGTCTCAGTGAATATTGTAGAGCTTCTGGGAAGAACAATGGATTTCCAGGGGACAGCAAATAACAATCAGGGCCCCCAGACCTGCTTAACATTTTTCAATTATGCTTTCTAAAAACCTTTGAGAACCAATAAGCCTTTAATGATAACTAGCAAAACCTGTTTTCACTGAACACAGAAATGTCTCTAGTGAAAAAACTGTCTTTTAAAATAAATGACTGTGGACATTATTATTGCCTGGCAAGGAAGCACCTCTGCCATTATCTACATAAAATGTTGTATGTTTATACCTGATGAGTCCGCTTATGTGTCATCTTTATTAAATCACATGAGGACACAAGTGAATGCCCTGAGTAGTCTGACCCCAAGTCTAGGGACCTTACTAAATCAGTGGTTCAGATCATGGGGTTCTTGGTGGAAAAAATGTTGCTCACATCAGGAATCATTATCTTACTCTGTGCTTTCTCTTCAACTCAGTTCAGTTCAGTCACTGTCATATCCGACTCTTTGAGACCCAATAGACTGCCACACACCAGGCTTCCCTGTCCATCACCAACTCCTGGAGCTTGCTCAAACTCATGTCCATTGAGTCAGTGATGCCATCCAACCATCTCATCCTCTGTCATCCACTTCTCCTCCCTCTTTCAGTCTTTCCCAGCATCAGGGTCTTTTCCAATGAGTAAGTGTTTTCTCTTGCATGTGCCTATATTGTTGCTGTGGCATCTGTCTCCCATGCAGACAGGTAGCCATCGAAGGAGTCACCTCCATGCTGATGAAACCCCTTGCTGACCACTCAGGGCACATTACAGAAGAGGAGGGCACGTGGAATTATAAGAGCTGGTCACAATGGGATGGAATATTTGGGGAGGTCGTCAAGAGGACATGACGGCCGGTTGACCCACAATGGTGAGACCCAGGCAATTGGAGGCTCCTCACCCCTCCCCTGTTCCTGGATGTACATTCTGCCCATAATTCCAACTGTGGGAGGGCACTGCCTTGAGAGAGCAATATGTTGTGGAGATGCATTTACGCACCAAAGCCAGTTAAGGGTTCAGGTAAGGGTGACTAAACTAATTAAGGCCTCTATGTAAACTTTTAAGATTCTGGTGGTAGGTTTGGGAATCTACGCATCTTGCAGCAGCCCAAGACAAGCCTTGAATATAAGTTCCCTTGCTTATTAAACCTGCCACTACAAAAGCAAAAGCAAACCAAACAACCAACCAACCAAATAAAAGAACCCAAAACTTTGTGAAGAAGGCAGAACAGATTTTTTTCATTCATTCATTCATTCATCCATTTAGCTGTCATTTATCAAACACGATAGGTATGGGGTCGCAAAGAGTCAGACATGACTGAGTGACTAACACTTTCACTTTATCATGTCTAAAATGGGAATAGGCTTTTTCTTTCATATAAATTGCTTCATTTAATTCTCAAGACACCTTGAAAGGAGTTATCAGTGTTTCCCTTTTCCACATGAAAAACCTCAGGAAGATAAAGTACTATCCCAGACTAGGAAGGATAGAAGCAGAGCTGATATTTAGCAGGTGCATACCAACGTGGTTATAATATAAATTATATTATAAATTATACTTTCTGTTAAAACATCAACATATTTCTAAATCTCTAGAAATAGTCACTGCCTGGAGCTTCTCAAGCATCCCAATCCAACTCCTCTGGTCCCATGCCTCCAAATCTTTCCTAGGATTTAATAACTAACTGGACTGTGCCTAGCACAGCAGGAGGGTGCTGTCCCCGGCTCCAGGATGGCAACCAGTGTTGGTTCTAATCAGTCGGCACCTCTGCCCTACTGGTCAGTAAATATTTGAGTATCACCCTGCACTGGGGAGGGGAGAATTAAAGTTCAAAGAGATTAAGTTGGAGGTCTAGAGTCCCAGGAAGACACAAACCCAAGCCTTTGACTCGAAGTTGTATTTTGTTTTACAATACTATGCTATCTTTCAGTGAGTGGAACTGGAAATATTAGGTCTATTGATTTTTCATTTTTCTCTCAAATTTTTACATGGCTTATTTCTCAACAAATAATTTAATATGTGTGCTTGGTGACTCAGTCGAGTCTGACTTTTTGCGACCCTTGGAATGTAGCCTACCAAGCTCTGCTGCCCATGGGATTTTTCAGACAAGAATACTGCAGTGGGGCACCATTTCCTGCTCCAGGGGATCTTCCTGACCCAGGAATCAAACCTGCATCTCTTGTGTCTTCTGCATTGCAGGCAAATTCTTTACTGGCTGTATAAGCATATATTTATGATAATATAAATTATATATACTTAATCAACCTGATTGGTTTAAACTTTACTGCTTTTATCAGACAGAGACAAATAAGGGACATGTCCTCTGCAAACAGTTTGGTTATGATAGTCTTGGAATTTGCGGGGTGGAAAATACCACATTTCTTTATAAGGAACATGCTTCTGTTTGCAGGCATTTTTCATTTGATCTCCATACCACATTGTGAACTCTCCCTCTGACAGGAGAGCCCCTGAAATTTCTGAATATTTGTGGTGGCATTGGAGCTGTAAGTAGAGATTTTTCTGAATGTAGAGTTCAGGATTGGAAGAAAGAGTTTAGTCTGGGCAAAGCCAGTGCCTAAAGATAGGATTTCATAGTCACTGGATCTTAGAGATGAAAAAGCTTTAGAAATTTCCTAATTCATTCAGTTGAAATGTTTTAAGTAGCAACAATGAACTAGGCTCTGGGAGGCTCCAAAGATACAGAACTAAAGAAATCAGTTTCTACTCATAATGAACTCAAAGGCTCATTGAGAAACAGACCAGTAGAAAGATGTACTGTAATGTAGCTGTTGGGGATTAAAAGATAGAGCTGACTGTGGACTAAAGCGTATTGCCTAGCAGCCTAAGTACCTTCCAGGGTTGGAATGATACTCCTATTTTCTAGCAGAAAAGGCCCATGCTGGGTTGAACCTGGATAGGGGGTTATGCCAGAGAGTGTTTTAAATAATGGATCATAATGTCAAGGTTGGCTATGGAAGACTGTGAAACTGATAGTGTGGTAGAAAGTGGAGATTCCTTTGTCTGGATGTCTTAATGAGGTCAAAGTCAGGAGTAGAAGGGATAAATGTCAGTGTTCAGGAGTGCAATAGGAGGAAGAGGTCCTAGGAGTGATCCTATTAGATAGCTGAGGTGTGGAGACTGAAGGGGCAGCAGCATGCCTGTGGAGGAGCCAGACTTCAGTCAAGGCATGACAGAGGAGGAGTGTTTTGAGAAGAAGCTGAGAATACTGTGGGATATAGAAGAAAAGATTAAGGGAGGGTTGGAGTATTAGGGTTGCAACTGGAATAAAGAAAGCACAGAGAATGAAGGTATGAGGGGATAAATGATGGCAGACTGGCATTTTGGCAGGAGTCAAGGAAGGGAAGGACACAGAGCTTGGCATGTTTTTCAGATAAAGGGCCCACTGAGGTTGTTTCGGTGCTGAGGGGGCTGAGGTCCCAGATGGAGTCAGGGACTCAGAGCTCATGCTGAAAGATATGCCTCCATTTCAGTTTCCAAATAGGGCCTGGGAGAGAGCACCATTTCATATAGATCCAAGTTCAACCTGTGCAAAAGAGAAAATTGCTCTGTTTCCAGACTCCTCTGCTTGATTTGGAGTGCTCATGTTTCTGAGAGACATCTGCTGAGGCCTCAGTAGACTCTGCTCTAGAAGGGATTCTAGCCAGTGTGTGAACAGTCATTTGGCAGTTCCCAGGATCTTGCCTTCATGTAGTAAGCATCATCAGCCATGAACCATCTGCCATCAGAAATGTATCAAATTTTAATGAGTTAACCATTTTTTCCCCATTGGTGAAAAGATATGGTTTCTGAGGAAGTCAAGTTATACTCAGATACATTTTATTCCACTTTACCTACAAACTCTAGAAGTTAGAAAAAATGACATCTCTGTTATTAAGAATCCATGCTTTGTAAGGAGGTATTCTGTTGACTTCAATTCATAGTCTTGGAGGCTTCACAGTTATTTAAGACCAAGACAAGAAGTCAGTTTCTCTCACTAAATGGTGAGCTCTTGAAGATTGGTTCAGAAGGGATAGTCAATAAATGTTTGTAGAGTTAATAGCAAGTTTTTGATGGCTGCTGTTTCTTCACTAATAATGCCTCTTTCCACAGGATCCCATTTTGATTCTGCTGTCTCTGATCCACATGGAACTGCTGGACGTCTATCTAATATCTCTTCCCACCATGCAGGCTTCTAAAAAATATCCCTTTCTCCAAAATCTGCCTTCTCTAGGCCATCCTAGAGGTTATTATTTAGTAGCTACTCTAAAATATTATGCTTGCTATGCCATTCCTGTGTGCAAAAACTATCACTGGAGATCTCTATTCCCTAAATGACAATATCTAGAGTTCGGAGTGTGACAATCAATGTCTTCTATGTTGCAACCAACATCTTCTCAGCCTAATTTTCCATTTATCATTTATAGAAATTTACTTTTCCAGCCAAATTGATCTTTTGACTGTCATCAAGGCTGTATATTGTCAACCTGCTTATTTAACTTATATGCAGAGTACATCATGAGAAATGCTGGGCTGGAAGAAGCACAAGCTGGAATCAAGATTGCTGGGAGAAATATCAATAACCTCAGATATGCAGATGACACCACCCTCATGGCAGAAAGTGAAGAGGAACTAAAAAGCCTCTTGATGAAGGTGAAAGAGGAGAGTGAAAAACTTGGCTTAAAACTCAACATTCAGAAAACGAAGATCATGGCATCTGGTCCCATCTCTTCATGGAAAATAGATGGGGAAACAGTGTCAGACTTTATTTTTCTGGGCTCCAAAATCACTGCAGATGGTGACTGCAGCCATGAAATTAAAAGATGCTTACTCCTTGGAAGAAAAGTTATAACCAACCTAGATAGCATATTGAAAAGCAGAGACATTACTTTGCCAACAAAGGTCCGTCTAGTCAAGGCTATGGTTTTTCCAGTGGTCATGTATGGATGTGAGAGTTGGACTGTGAAGAAAGCTGAGCACCGAAGAATTGATGCTTTTGAACTGTGGTGTTGGAGAAGACTGTTAAAGAGTCCCTTGGACTGCAAGGAGATCCAACCAGTCCATTCTGAAAGAGATCAGCCCTGGGATTTCTTTGGAAGAAATGATGCTAAAGCTGAAACTCCAGTACTTTGTCCACCTCATGCGAAGAGTTACTCATTGGAAAAGACTCTGATGTTGGGAGGGATTGGGGGCAGGAGGAGAAGGGGATGACAGAGGATGAGATGGCTGAATGGCATCACTGACTCGATGGACGTGAGTCTGGGTGAACTCCGGGAGTTGGTGATGGACAGGGAGGCCTGGCGTGCTGTGATTCATGGGGTCACAAAGAATCGGATACGACTGAGCGACTGAACTGAACTGAACTGTATTTTCTTACCTCTATTTCATTATTTATGGTCACTATGCTTGAAATAGAAATCCATTCCTTCTGCTTATTTTCTGCTTTCTGAAACTAATGGACATTAATGAAAGTTTGTGGCATTGACTGTACATGCACTATGAATACAATAAGAGTTCACTTGAGAGAACTCCAGTGAGCCACTCAACCAACATTTACTGTGCTTGTACTATGTGTTAGCCAATGTTTTAGGTACTCTTAGATAGCAACAATAATGACAGTTAAAAAGTATGTGTTAGGGACTGTTCTAAGTGTTTTACATATAACTGCTCATTTAATCCATTTAAGTAATTTAACTCAAATGATGTTGTTGTTGTTCAGTCGTTAAGTCATGTCTGACTCTGACCCCATGAACTGCAGCATGCCAGGGTTCTCTGTCCTTCACTATCTCCCAGAGTTTGCTCACATTCCTGTCCACTGAGTTAGTGATGCTATCTAGCCATTTCTTCCTCTGTTTCTACCTTCTCCTTTTCTCCTTTTGCCTTCAATCTTTCCCAGAATCAGGGTCTTTTCCAATGAGTCGACTCTTTGCATCAAGTGGCCAAAGTATTGGAACTTCAGTTCAGCATCAGTACTTCCAGAGAATATTCAGGGTTAATTTCCTTTAGGATTAACCTAAAGGAAGGTTTGATCTCCTTGCTGTCCAAGGGACTCTCAGACATCTTCTCCAGCACCACAATCAGAAACATGTAACTACATTCTACTCTCATGAGACTCGCAGTCTTATTGGGAGAGACAGAAAGGTAAAGGTAACCATGATGTAATTTGGTAACAGGGTTAGTCACAGGGTGCTATGGGATTGCATATGGTATGGTATTGGCTTTATATTGCTGTGTAATAGGCTTTGCTGGTGGCTCAGTGGTAAAGAATCTGCCTGCCAATGCAGGAGATACAAGTTTGATCCCTGGGTCAGGAAGATCCCTTGGAGAAGGAAATGGCAACCCACTCCAGGATTCTTGCCTGGGAAATCCCATGGATAGAGGAACCTGGAGGGCTACAGTCCATGGGGGCACAAAAGAGTTGGATGTGACTTAGTGATTAAGTAGCAACAACAACAAATTGCCACAGATGTAGTGGCTCAAAACAACACATAGTTATTATTTCACAGTTCTGTAGGTCAGGTATGGCATTGCTGTGTTCTTTGCTTGTGGTCTTGCTGGGCTAAATCAAGATGTTAGGCTGTGTATCATCCGGGGCTCAGCATTCTCTTGCAAGATCACTGGTTGTTGGTAGAATTCATTTTCTTGAGACTCTAGATCTGAAGTCCCCATTGTTTTGGTGGTTGTCAGTTATGATTCTGTTTAATCTTCTGGTGGCCTTCCCAAAATTCTTTCCCGATGGCCCCCTCCACCTTTAAGCCAATAATGGCACATCAAAACTCCTTCACACTTTAGATGTCTTACTTCCTCTCCTGCAACCAGTAAGAGAAAACTCTATTTCTGAAGAACTTGTTAGACTGGGTTAGGTCCATATCACCTCTCTTCTGATTAACTCAAAGTTAATGTATTAGTCACTCAGTCATGTCTGACTATTTGTGACCCTCATGGACTGTAGCCCACCAGGCTTCTCTGTCCATGGGATTTTTCAGGCAAGAAATACTGGAGTGGGTTGCCATTTCCTTCTCCATGGGATCTTCCTGACCCAAGGATTGAACCCACATCTCCTGTGTCTCCTGTATTGCAGGCAGATTCTTTACCCGCTGAGCCATCTGGGAAGTAAATATATTAACTTTAATCACATTGGCAATATCTCTTTTGCCATTCATGCAATGTAACATGATCATAGCTGTTACGTCTTGTCATATTTACAGGGGAAAGGGGTCATGTATGGGAAAGCGTCATTGGGGGTCATTTTGGAATTCTGTCTGTGGATATATAAGATGAGCACTTCTCCTAATTTTGGGGTTGGAATGGGAGTAGGTAGAGCAAGAGCAAGCTTTTGAAAGAAAGTGATATTTAAGCAGAGAGCTAAAGAATTTATAGGAATTAGGCAGATGGAAAAGAGTTGAAATGAAAATGGGGAGGAGGGGTTCCTGACTAGTGTGTTGTTGTTCAGTTGCTAAGTCGTGTCTGACTCTTTGTGAATTCATGGACTGCAGCACACCATGCTTCTCTGTCCTACGCTATATTAACCAGTATAGTGAGAGTGATATTTGATCCCAACCAAGGACTTCCCTGGTGGCTCAGATGGTAAAGCGTCTGTCTACAATGTGGGAGACCCGGGTTTGATCCCTGGGTCGGGAAGATACCCTGGAAAAGGAAATGGCACCCCACTCCAGTACTATTGCCTGGAAAATCCCATGGACAGAGGAGCTTGGTAGGCTACAATTCATGGGGTCGCAAAGAGTTGGACACGACTGAGTGACTTCACTTCACTTTCACTAATGTTCTTTTGGTTCCTGATATTTATTTTCTGCTCTGAAATATTTGTTTACTTTGTGTTTTGTTCCTGATATTTCCCTGTGTACTTAAACCTATCCATTTATTTCAGGTGGCAGCTAAGGCAACCTGAGCTTTCAGGGAGGGAATGGGTCAATACTCAGCTTTTGTGTTCCACAGCAGACTTGTAAACTTCATGGCAGAGACAGTAGATAAAAACACAAAAATTATTTCCATCTCAAAAATCAAAACCCTGAAGGACTCAGACATAGAATTTTGATTTGGAAGACTGAGAATCTGTGAAAGCCTGTTTTTCCAAGTGAGAAGAGAGAAACTCTTTCTTTCGAGAAGAACAATAGTGTTAGAAACTGGTGCAGTTATCTGATAAGGGTTAGTGTAGCCTGCATTGGTCTGAGCCTTGTCTGGGTGAGGACAATAGAATCATCATGTATATTGGAAGGTCAGGGAGCAGAAGTGGGGTGAGTCTTGCTTATACATTTGGAGTCTCGGGAGTCATCAATTTTAGCAGAGTTCTCTTGTCTCAGGGAAAGAGGCATTAGTGAAGAGGTGGCTGTGGGGGATGTCTAGTCAAAGAGGCCTGACACACCTCACTCAGTTGTCTGTCACCCTAGAGAGACTGAGAGTATGAACCAGCAGACCCGACCAGGAAGACAAGATGCAGCATACGATGTTGAGTTAGTCTGTAGAACCAGAGACCACCTGGAAACTCAAGCCCCAAAGATGTAAGTAGGGAAAGACTCTGATGTCGGGTCAATGGGGAGATGGCCGTCTCAGCAGGTGCCAGAATAAATAAAGTGTGGACAATGCCAAGGTGATAAGATTTTCCTCACCCATACTTAAACATTACGTAAGGCTGCTTGGAATTCAGATGCAATCCTAGGAAGAAGAAGAATCTGAAAATGCAGAAATGATCTGAGTAAGAAGAAACAAATGTGATTACAATCAAATTACTACCTCTAGTTAGACTGGGAGCTTGAGCTAGAAATCACATTTAATTATAGAAAAGTAAAAGGATTTCTATTTCTAGATGTCTGAGTTTGGGGCCTGGAGAGTTTGTATACACCACAAAATTCTAAAACAAGTGAAAGCGTTGTGACTAAGGAGGTTGGAGGGTGAGGGCTTGAACTGGATCTTAATGGATTTTCAGGACAGGTGAGAGTATAATGAGGGAGGATTAGTATAGAGTACGAGGAAAGGGAGAGAGGGCTTCCCTGGTAGCTCAGATGGTAAAGAATCTGCCTTCAATACAGGAGACCCAGGTTCAACCCCTGGGTCGGGAAGATATATATATATAAAAATATATATATATATATATTTTACTATTAAATTTTATTTAATTTTGTTAAGCTATTATCTATTTTTTTCAATGTTTTATTTTATTTTTTAACTTTACAATATTGTATTGGTTTTGCCATATATCAACATGAATCCCCCACAGGTATACATGTGTTCCCCATCCTGAACCCTCCTCCCTCCTCCCTCCCCGTACCATCCCTCTGGGTCATCCCAGTGCACCAGCCTCAAGCCTCCAGTATTGTGCATCGAACCTGGACTGGTGACTCGTTTCATATATGATATTATACATGTTTTAATGCCATTCTCCCATATCATCCCACCCTCTTCCTCTCCCACAGAATCCAAAAGATATTTTGAAGGAAATGGCAACCCACTCCAGTATTCTTACCTGGGACATCCCATGGACAGGGCCTGGCATGGGGTTGCAAAGAGTTGGATATGACTGAAGTGACTGACATTAAAGGGAGAGAGGGAGAAATGGAGATGAAGAGGGGTGGGAGACTAGCTGTAGCATAAAATTTATTCAAGGGGGCACATGATTGGGCATGGAGGGTGGAGTCAGATTATGAAGAGCCTCAGTGGGTTGGGAAGAGCTGGTGCTGAAGAGCTTATTAGAGAGGGGAAAGTGAAGCATCATTATTGAATACTTTCTGAGAATATACCCAAGAAAATGTCTTGAAGGAAAAAGCTGCATAAGATGGATCTGATAGAGGAGATAGCCTTTTTTTTTTTTTTTCTTTTAATCTAAATTATTTCTCTCCCCAGTTTCCAATGGTTTCAACTGCAATCTCCACAAACCTACAGCTGTTTGAAAAATTCATAAAACATTAAAAAGAAGTAATAGCCCAAGTCTTTTCACTTTTGGCAGGTTTATTCAAGGACATTTAGTTCTCATAATTAGTTTCCAGAAGGTATGAGCTATACCTGCAGTGTTTCAAAGAAACAGTTTAACTTTCTCCAGACTCTTTGATAGGAAAATTCACTTAGCCACTGTTGCAGCTTGCCACACACCCAGAGCTACACAGCCTGTTCTTTTGTAACATATGGGAAAAGAACAATGAAAGCACAAGCCCTCTGTGATGTCTGAAATTTATGCACTTTTATGCCCATATTTTCATGGAATTTCTGGTAACAAGACATCTGGAAGCTCGCTATCAGCAGTCTGCTACCAGCAACTGGTTCTTATTTCTGAGGCAGGTTTGTATATCAGAGGCTCCCAGGGTTTTGTGAGGGGTTAATTTTTTTCTTAAGACCTTGCTATCACTTGGGGTTACAGTCTAGGTTCTGGTTAATATTTCAGGTTGCTTGTTGTGAGGCAATAAAAAACAGATGCTAGCTAGCTTAAGCTAAAAACATAAAAAATAATGAAAAGTTCCTGGGGTATTTCATGAGACTGAAGGAAGAGTAAAAAAAAGTTGATAAATGAGGGCATCTCTGGGGATCCCACCCCTAGGACTTGGTGGATCTCTTCAGAGTCTAGAAATCAATGTAGTCCAGTTCTGAGGACTGAGTTCTCTCCCATTCAGATGTCCAGGAGAGGATCTGATCAGATTAGTTAGATGTGGGGTTCTTCCTGTGCATCAAAGGACATTTCCAGAAGCAGGACTCAGTAGAGTCAAGCAGGCATCACGTGTTATGTCTACAAAAATGTCTTTAGAGTTAGATAGATCTGGGTTAAACCCAGCTATTCTCCATTCATTCATTTATTAATTTGAAATATTTATTGAAAATCTATTGCATCTAATATGTCTCTATTTCATATTTTTAAACACTCAAGAAATGTGGGTTTCTATTTTATGAAGAAGGAGTATAAAGACAGTCTTTGGCATGTGTGGGTTTGACAATCAAATTTATCAATAAACTAAGGATTTATAGAGAGAAACTTCCCTTTTATTAAGAATGAAGGCAAACTACAGAAGAGCACTGATGGGGAACAAGTATTTAGGGCCATCAGTGGCTAGGTGAACTTTCAAGTTTGAGTCTATAAATATGAATTTGTACAAACTTTCCAGAGAGTGAATACCTGTTAAAAGCTTTAAAAATGTTTATTTTTTTAACTCAGAAATTTGACTTCTAAGCATTTATTCCATGGAGATAATTTGACAAGTGTAGAGATATTACACTGCAAAATGTTCAACATAGAAGGTTCAAAATTTGGAGATGATTTGAACATCAACAGAATGAGATTGGTTAAATTGATTATCATAATATATGTGGAACGGATTACCTAGCCAATAGTATCATGTTGTAAGAGCCTATTTATTGTTATGACGGATGCCCAATAATGCAAAGAGTTTGAAGTACTGTATTATTCCATGCTTTTTGGTGAAAAAACAAGGAAAACCATACATAGACCAAATGTCTAGAGATAACAGTACTTATCTCTAATAGTGATATTATGGGGATTTACATTTTTACTTTTAGTAATAAAAAATTCCTAGGAAATTGCTTGATTCTTACTAACTGAATGCCACCTCCTTTGCTGTTTGTCAGAATGTTTGAAGGAAGCTGGAAAGCTGACATTTCCTTTTTTCTGCCTCTGCATAACAGAACCAGCTTTTGCATCATTTGTACTAGACACTCTCAGAACATTACACTTAGGAAGTAACTTAGGAGGAATTAGAGGCAGTGCTATGAGGAGGCTTGAAAGGATCTGGAGATGATTAAACAAATAATGTGGGGCAATGCTGGAATTGGCAGGAGCCACTGGGTTTTTTTTTTTATCTCTGTCTTGTGGTTAGGCAGCTAGCAGAAGTCCATGATTAGTAATTTATGTCTCAGCTATCTGTGTCCTTCACATTGAGTGTATCGTGGAGTAGGTCATGCCTCTCCTTGGGCCACAAAAGCAGGAAAGCTCTAGTCTGCTTCTTCCCCTGGGCTGTGGGATGATTAGGGAGAATGGCATTGAAACATGTATAATATCATATATGAAACGAATCGCCAGCCCAAGTTCGATGCATGATACTGGATGCTTGGGGCTGGTGCACTGGGATGACCCAGAGGGCTGGTACGGGGAGGGAGGTGGGAAGGGGGTTCAGGATGGGGAACACGTGTACACCTGTGGCAGATTCATGTTGATATATGGCAAAACCAATACAGTATTGTAATTAACCTCCAATTAAAATAAATAAATTCATATAAAAAAATAAAATAAAGAAAAAAAATGAACTCCCTCAAACTGTCTATTAAATACTTTTCTTCTCCTTCTCCCATAAGATGGCAGAGTATATGGATGTGTGCTCATCTTATCCTGTGAGAACACCAAGATCATGACTAGCTTCTGAACAACCATTGACAGGAGACTGTCGGATCCCACCAAAAAAAGATACCCCGTGTCCATGGGCAAAGGAGAAACCTCAACAAGATGGTAGGAGAGGCAAAATCACGTTTAGAATCAGACCCCAGACCTGCCAGAGATGCTCAGAGGGCACAAACAAAACCTTGTGCACACCGGGACCCAGAGAAAGGAGCAGTGACCTCCACAAGAGATGGAGTCAGACCTACCTTTGAGTGAGTGTCTCCTGAAGAGGCAGGGGTCAGCAGAGGCCTGTCATGGGGACAGAGGCTCTGGCTGCAGCAGACCTGGGAGGCACAGTGCATGGCACAAGTCCTCTTGGGGAAGGTCACCATTAGTGCCACTATAGAGCCACCAAACAGATGACACACAAATTAGAGAACAATTATACCAAAGAAGTTCTCACACTATTGCAAAAGTTCTAGGTCCCACAACAGATTTCCTAACCTGGGGATCCGGCAAAAGGACTGAGAATTCTCAGGAAAACAGACTCTTGGAGGGCACAACAAAACCTTGTGTGCACCAGGACCCAGACAAAGGAGCAATGACCCCACAGTAGACTGAGCCAACCTTGCTGTGAGTGTCCAAGAGTCTCTGGTGGAGGTGTGGGTCAGTAGTGGCGTGCCACAGGGTCAGGGGCACTGACTAAAACAGTCCTGGGAGCAGCAGCGTGCGGGCATAAGTCCTTTTGAAGGAGGTCGCCATTACCACCATTACCCTTACCATAGTTTATCCAACTACAGGGAGGGAACACAGGCCCACCCATCAGCAGAAAAATTGGATTAAAGATGTACTAAGCATGACCCTGCCCACCACAGTAGAGCAAGGCCCAGTTTTACCCACAGCTAATTCCTCCCACCAGAAAACTTCCACAAGTCTCTTATCCGCATCCATCAGAGGGCAGACAGAATGAAAACCACAATCACAGAAAACTAACCAAACTGATCACATGGACCACAACCTTGTTTAACTCAATGGAACTATGAGCCATACCATTTAGGGCCACTCGAGGCAGATGGATCATGATGGAGAGTTCTGACAAAATGTGGTCCATTGGAGAAGAGAATGGTAAGCCACTTCAGCGTTTTTCTCTTAAGAACCCCATGAACAGTATGAAAAGGCAAAAAGATATGACACTGAAAGATGAACTCCCCAGGTTGGTAGGTGCCCAATATGCTACTAGAGTAGAGTGGAGAAGTAGCTCCAGAAGGAATGAAGAGGCTGAGCCAAAGTGGAAACAACGCCCAGTTGTGGATGTGTTTGGTGATCAAAGTAAAGTCTGATGCTGTAAAGAACAGTATTGCTTAGGAACCTGGAATGTTAGGTCCATGAATCAAGGTAAATTGGAAATGGTCAAACAATATGGCAAGAGTGAACATTGACATTTTAGGAATCAGTGAACTAAAATGGACTGGAATGGGTGAATTTAATTCAGATGACTATTATATCTACTACTGTGGGCAAGAATCCCTTAGAAGAAATGGAGTAGCTCTCATAGTAAAAAAAAAGGGTCCAAAATGCAGTACTTGGGTACAATCTCAAAAATGACAGAATGATCTTGGTTCATTTTCAAGGCAATCCATTGAATACTACAGTAATCCAAGTCGATTCCCCAACCACTAAGAAGATAAATTCATATTTTTTTGTTTATTTTGAAATAATAATAAAATGCTCATAGGCTCTTCCTTATGTGACTCTTAGCTCTCCAGGTCCATGCGTAGGCAGCTCAAGTGCTGATGTAGTTTCAGTCATCGCCTGGCACAGTTCTCCTGAGTCACAGGTTTTGTGGAGGAGGCGGCAGCTCTATGTCTGAGGGTCAGTCTCCTGACCACTCAGCATCTCCGTTTCCTGGTTGACTCATCTGCAAAGCGGAGGTCATAATCCCTTGTCTGTGTCAGTATGTTGGAGTTTCGGGATTCTGTGTATAAAGCAGAGGTCCCCAGTCTCTTTGGCACCAGGGACAGGTTTCATGGAAGGCAATTTTTCCACGGACAAGCCTGGGTGGGGGGTGGTTCAGGTGGTAGCGTGAGGGATGGGGAGTGACGGGGAGCAGCAGATGAAGTTTCACTTGTTTGTCAGCCACTCAGTTGCTGCTGTGCAGCAGGTACAGCTCTGGCGTTAGGGACCCCTGACACAAAGCACTCAGCGTATTTTCTGCTACATTAGCAAGCACTAAAATACAGTAACAATATCAACATTAGGACTATATGTTGTAGCCATTGAAAATTCAACTGAAAGTGGCTTATATAATAAAGGAAATTCGCTGGCTGACATATATAAAAGTATCATGGGTGGGAGTAGCTTCAGATGAGATTTGATCCACCTTCCTAATAGCTATGTGCAACAATAACAAGGAAACTTTCTCTTCATCTTTCCTATCCCACTTACCTTTACAATCAACCCTGTTTTTCACTTTGATCTTCTAGGCTCTCCTTTTCTGACTGTACTAGTTCTAGATCTCAGGTCACTGGCTATCCTTCGGGGGAAAAAAAAAGAAAAAATCTCTGCTGGTATTTCTAATCGGAAAGAAAAATTCCTTTACTTGAAACTGTAACTTCAAGTTGTAGTTTCATATTTCACTGGTTCTGATTGGGTTTCATGCTCACACCAAATTTTGCAGCCAGAAAACCGGGTATGTTAATTGGCTAAGGATAATCAAGTTCTAGCCTTTGAGTTAAGGTTGAGTTGATTTCTATCCAAACTACATAGCTGAGAATGGAGAAGTAGAAGTTATATAAAGAAAATTTATGTTTGATACAAGGTGTTAAGTTGCAAACAACAGATTTTTATCACTGTATTTTTAATTTGCTTTTTTCTGATAATTAATGATAGCAATTTTAATATGCTTATTGGTTTTTCCTCTTTTGTAGAATGACTGTTCAATTCTTTTCCTCATTAAAAAACGTGCTGCCTTTAAAAAAAAAAATTGGTTTGTAAGAGTTCTTTTTGCCAGTGATACATTTTGAAAATATCTTCTCCCATCTGTGGCTTGCCTTTTCACTCTTTTAAAGGAATTTTCTGATGAACATAAGTTTTGAATTTGAGTAAAGTCCAATTTATCAATGTTATTCCTTATGGTTAGTACTTTTACAGTCCTGGTTAAAAACTCTTTTTCAACATCAGCTACCCTCTGATGTTATATCTTTATTATTTTACTCTCCACATTTAGGGCTGCAATCCATCTGAAATTAAATTTAGTATATGGACACCTTCGGACCTGGAATTTACTTTTTCGGAACGGTTTTTGATTACAAATTCAATATCTAATAGATATTCACATGTTTTATTTATTTATTTTTGGTCAGTTTTGGTTAGTTATGTTTTTCAGGGATGTGTTTATTTTACTTTAATTGTTGAATTTGTTGCCATAAAGTTTTAAGTACCACTTCTTTATTATGCTTTTAATGTTTATAGGGCTTGGAAAGTTTTTTTCTGTAAAGGGCCACATAGTAAATCTTTTAGGCTTTATGAACCAGGCAGTCTCTGCCACAGGCACTCAGTTCTGCTATTGTTGTGTGAAAGCAGCCATAGGTAATACATGAATGAGTGAGCATGGCTGTGTTCTAATAAAGTAACTGGTAGGCACTAAAATATAAACTTCACATAATTTTCATGTGTCATACAGTATTGCCCTTCTTTTGATTTTTTTCTCAACCATTAAAAAACGTACAAACCATTCTTGGCTTGCAAGCTATAGAAAACTAGGTGGTGGCAGATCCAGCCCACGGGCCACAGTGTGCCAGCTGGTCTATAGCATCTGTGGTTCTGCTGTTTTTTCATTCCCAAACCGATAATATTCAGGACTGATCTCCTTTAGAAAGGACTGGTTGGATCTCCTTGCAGTCCAAGGGACTCTCAAGAGTCTTCTCCAACACCACAGTTCAAAAGCAGCAATTCTTCAGTGCTCAGCTTTCTTTGTGGTCCAACTCTCATACCCATACATTAAACATTTCTTAGTATTATATTTTTCCTTTTACTCATATTTTAGCTATACTCCACTGTATTTTTGAAAGTGAGTTTTCTATAGATTACCTTGTGTATCCTTAACTTACATTACACAGTCTTTTTATTAATTTTTATTTTTATTTTATTTTTAAATTTATTTTTTTTAGTTTTTTGAGTGTTTTTTAAAATTAAATTTATTTATTTTAATTAGAGGCTAATTACTTTATAATATTATATTGGTTTTACCATACATCAACATGAATCTGCTGTGGGTGTACATGTGTTCCCATTGGAGAATAATTACAATATTGTGTTGGTTTCTGCCATAAAACAAAGAGAATCAGCCATAAGTATATATATGTCCCCTCCCTCTTGAACCTCTTTCCTACCTCCACCCCATGCCATCCTTCTAGGTTGTCACAGAGTACAGAGTTGAGCTCCCTGTGTTATATGGCAACCTCCTATTAGCTATTTATTTCACATACGTTAGTGTACATGTTTCAATGTTACTCTAAATTTGTCCCACCCACCTTCTCCTACTCTATCCACAAGTCTGTTTTCTATGTCAGCATCTCTATTTTTCCCCTGCAAATAGGTTCATCAGCATCATTTTTTCTAATTCGATATATATATGTTACTATATGACATTTGTTTTTCTCTTTCTGACTTACTTCAGTCTGTATAACAGGCTCTAGGTTAATCTACCTCATCAGAACTGACTCATATGTGTTCCTTTTTATGGCTGAGTAATATTTCATTATATATATATATATAAGTTTAGTACATACTAAACTTAGTATGTACTAAAGTATGTACTTTACTAAAGTATGCACTAAACTAAATTATGTATTAAAGTATGTACTAAATATATATATATACTATATATATATATGTACTAAACTTCTTTATCCATGCTTCTATTGATGGACATTTAAGTTACTTTTCTCTTTAGTTTTGGTTTTCAGCAGCTTGGCTATTAAATAACTAGGAATGGTTTTGATTTCTATTTATCTTGCTTGAGATTGGCCAAACTTTCCAGATATATTGATATCTAGATACGTATTCTAATAGCTTGTCCCACAAAATCCAGTCACTTCAGCTAGTATAAACCCTGATGTCTGCTTCTGCAGCTCAGTGAGACAGTTCCTCTGTACTTTGTCTCTGCCTCACTATACTTTATGCTCTGAAAAGTGCCCCCAGGCAGAAATCCCAGGTGAATATAGGGTTTACCTGAGTATTCCTTTGCTCAAAAACTCTGGCCCTGTGCTTCCCATCATTTAATGCATGACAACAGCTGTCTTATATATACTTTTCCAGTTTTATAATTGTTTATGGCAGGAGAATAAGTCTAGTTTTACTAGCTATTCTATCTTATGCAGAAGCAACTGCTACTACATTATATAAATACATAATAATTTCTCTGGGGCTTTGAACCATTTTCCAACAACATTTTCTGGTCTCTATGCTCTCACACTCACACATTTTAGGTAAAGATGAAGGTCATCAGAGTTTTGCCTATATTTTAGTGGTTCTCAAATTTTGATGTGCAAAGGAATCATCCTTTAAAAAATATAGATTCATTTGGGTATGAGATGGTGTCTAGGATTATTCATTTTCAACATGCACATAAGGAGATTTTTTGGTACATTTGATCTTAGTTCTACACTTTTCAAAACACTTTCTTATAATAATAGTAGCCTATTATACAGAGTGAAGTAAGCCAGAAAGAAGAATACCAATACAGTATACTAACACATATATATGGAATTTAGAAAGATGGTAACGGTAACCCTGTATGCGAGACAGCAAAAGAGACACAGATGTATAGAACAGTCTTTTGGACTCTGTGGGATAGGGCGAGGGTGGGATGATTTGGGAGAATGGCATTGAAACATGTATAATATCACATAAGAAATGAATCACCAGTCCAGGTTTGATGCAGGATACAGGATGCTTGGGGCTGGTGCACTGGGATGACCCAGAGGGATGGTATGGGGAGGGAGGTGGGAGGGGGGTTCAGGATGGGGAGCATGTGTACACCTGTGGCGGATTCATGTTGATGTATGGCAAAACCAATACAATATTGTAAAGTAATTAGTCTCCAATTAAAATAAATAAATTTAAATTTAAAATTTAAAAAATCTTATTATTTAAGAAACAGAAAAAAAATAATAGCGGCCTATTTGTTCAAGAGAAGTTTCCTCATAAGCAAATCTGTATCACTGGTAAAAAAACTTGATGAAAATCCACACATATCATTCTCAGAGGGAAGTAATCACTTCACAATAGTGATGCAGCTTCTTCCTTACAAACCTTTGTAATTGAGCCTTGAGAAACTCAGGCTTGAAGTGTAACTCAGATTTATTTCATAAACTGGCAGTCTATTCTCCCCTACTAGACTTAGGTATACTACATGTAATTTGACTGATTTTAAAATATAGGAATTCTCTAAGTGTTTAAAGATGATATTATATTAAAAAGTCAGATTCCATTTTGTTTCCTGTGATAAAGACTAAAATGTTAGGGGTTTGGAAGCCTGCTACATTTAAAGTTTGCCATTGCTTTCTACAAGAAGTATCTTGCCTTAGGCTTTTGTGTAACTTGGTTTGACAGAAGGAATCCATAAGGTTGCTTGATTGTTTGCTTTTTGTGTAGCTTCTGTAGCAAATTTCTCTTCTAAGGTAGAGACTTTTTTGCACTCTTAAAGAGAATTTACTCTTTCCCATTACTTATATAATTTTCAATCTGTCCTGTATGAAATGTATAAACACTGAGCTTTGTCTATATGTAGCCAACATAAAGACTATACTGCAACATGAATATATATAGTAATTATTACTCTTCCTCAAGACATTTCATTTTTTTTTTTTTAAATAATGAAAGTCAAGATAGCTTAGGGAAACATTACCTCAGTTCAGCTGATCAGTTGTGTCCAACTCCTTGTGACCTTACATACTGCAGCATGCCAGGCATCCCTGTCCATCAACAACTCCTGGAACTTGCTCAAAATCATGCCCATCGACTTGGTGATGCCATCCAACCATCTCACCCTCTGTCATTCCCTTCTCTTCCTGCCTTCAATCTTGCCCAGGATCAGGGTCTTTTGCAATGAGTCAATTCTTTGCATCAGGTGGATGTACTGGAGTTTCAGCTTCAAAATCAGTCTTTCTAAAGAATATTCAGGCCTGATTTCCTTTAGGATTGACTGGTTTGATCTCCTTGCTGTCTAAGGGACTCTCAAGAGTCTTCTCCAACACCACAGTTCAAAACCATCAATTCTTCAGCACTCAGCTTTTTTTGTGGTCCAACTCTCACATTCATACATGACTACTGGAAAAATCATAGCTTTGACTAGATGGACCATTGTTGGCAAAGTAATGTCTCTGCTTTTTAATATGCTGTCTTGATTGGTCATAGCTTTTCTTCCAAGGAGCAAGCATCTTTTCTAATTACATATCTGCAGTCACCATGTGCAGTTATTTTGGAGTCCAAGAAAATAAAGTCTGCCCTTGTTTCCACTGTTTCTCCATCTATTTGCCATGAAGTGATGGGACCAGATGCCATGATCTTAGTTTTTGGAATGTTGAGTTTAAAGCCAGATTTTTCACTCTCCTCTTTAACCTTCATCAAGAGGCTCTTTAGTTCCTCTTGCTTTCTTCCATAAGGGTTGTGTCATCTGTATATCTGAAGTTATTGATATTTCTCCCAGGAATCTTGATTCCAGCTTGTGCTTCATCCAGCCCAGCATTTCTCATGATGTACTCTGCATGTAAGTTAAATAAGCTAGGTGACAATACACAGCCTTGACGTACTCCTTTCCCAATTAGGAACCAGTCTGTTGTTCCATGGCTGATTCTGACTGTTGCTTCTAAACCTGCATACAGGTTTCTCAGGAGTCAGGAAAGATGGTCTGGTATTCCCACTGGATTTGTCTTATTCACCATCATATCTCCATTGATAAATGCTCAATTATTATCTTTTGAATAAAAGAAAAAGAGAAAGCCCCAGGCTTGAGGAATCTAGATGGAGATGTAGGAATGCAAATGAATGGTTAGAATGCAATTTGAGGTATATTCTAATAGAAATAGATGAAAAATGCTATGTGATTAAGCTGGGAGGAAGAACTAGATTTGTAAGGGCAAGTGATTTCTCTAGATTAGTAATGTTGTAGGTTAGGGCCATCAATCCAAGAATATTAGGTACACTCATTAAATTAAATAAGGAAAAAATTGGGGCTGCTCTCCTTGGAAAAGTGGTCTGACCTGGTGCTAATAGGTGCTTACAAACAAAGATGAGAAATATTAAAATTAACACCGAGCCTACCTAAAATAACTTGCAATGGTCAAAAGCTGGAACAATTTACACAACAAAAAAAAATAACAGTGGTATTGGATTATGCTATATGATTATTGTATTTTTGTACAATACAAAAATACAAAAGTAGTATTGGATTATATTATATAAAGGATAGAAATGGTAGGGACCTAACAGAAACAGAAGATATTAAGAAGAGGTGGCAAGAATACACAGAAGAACCACACAAAAAAGATCTTCACGACCCAGATAATCACGATGGTGTGATCACTCACCTAGAGCTAGACATCCTGGAATGTGAAGTCAAGTGGGCCTTAAGAAGCATCACTATGAACAAAGCTAGTGGAGGCAATGGAATTCCAGTTGAGCTCTTTCAAATCCTGAAAGATGACACTGTGAAAGTGCTGCACTCAATATGCCAGAAAATTTGGAAAACAGCAGTGGCCACAGGACTGGAAAAGGTCAGTTTTCATTCCAATCCCAAAGAAAGGCAATGCCAAAGAAGGCTCAAACTACCGCACAACTGCACTCATCTCACACGCTAGTAAAGTAATGCTCAAAATTCTCCAAGCCAGGCTTCAACAGTACGTGACCTGTGAACTTCCAGATGTTCAAGCTGGTTTTAGAAAAGGCAGAGGAACCAGAAATCAAATTGCCAACATCTGCTGGATCATGGAAAAAGCAAGAGAGTTCCAGAAAAACATCTATTTCTGCTTTATTGACTATGCCAAAGCCTTTGACTGTGTGGATCACAATAAACTGTGGAAAATTCTGAAAGAGATGGGAATACCAGACCACCTGCCTCTTGAGAAACCTATATGCAGGTCAGGAAGCAACAGTTAGAACTGGACATGGAACAATAGACTGGTTCCAAATAAAAGGAGTACGTCAGGGCTGTATATTGTTACCCTGCTTATTTAACTTATATGCAGAGTACATCATGAGAATGCTAGGCTGAAGGAAGCAAAAGCTGAAATCAAGATTTCTGGGAGAAATAACAATAACCTCAGATATGCAGTTGACACCACCATTATGGCAGAAAGCGAAGAAAAACTAAAAAGCCTCTTGATGAAAGTGAAAGAGGAGAGTGAAAAAGTTGGCTTAAAGCTCAACATTCAGAAAACGAAGATCATGGCATCTGGTCCCATCACTTCATGGGAAATAGATGGGGAAACAGTGTCAGACTTTATTTTTGGGGGCTCCCAAATCACTGCAGATGGTGATTGCAGCCAATAAATTAAAAGACGCTTACTCCTTGGAAAGAAAGTTATGACCACCCTAGATAGCATATTAAAAAGCAGAGACATTACTTTGCCAACAAAGTTCGGTGTAGTCAAGGCTATGGTTTTTCCAGTAGTCATGTATGGATGTGAAAGTTGGATTGTGAAGAAAGCTGAGCACCGAAGAATTGATGCTTTTGAAATGTGGTGTTGGAGAAGACTCTTGAGAATCCCATGGACTGCAAGGAGATCCAACCAGTCCATCCTAAAGGAGATCAGTCTTGGGTGTTCTTTGGAAGGAATGATGCTAAAGCTGAAACTCCAGTACTTTGGCCACCTCATGAGAAGAGTTGACTCATTAGAAAAGACTCTGATGCTGGGAGGGATTGGGGGCAGGAGGAAAAGGGGACGACAGAAGATGAGATGGCTGGATGGCCTCCCTGACTTGATGGACGTGAGTTTGAGTGAACTCCAGGAGTTGGTGATGGACAGGGAGGTCTGGCATGCTGCAATTCATGGGGTGGCAAAGAGTCGGACACGACTGAGCGACTGAACTGAACTGAACTGAAATGAACCTTCAGACAACCCTAAACTGAGAGAGAAAACACCTGACTAGTCCTAATACTCTCCAGGAGTGTCCAGATCATGACACAGACACGGAAAACAAACTTACGGATACCAAGAACGAAATGGGACTAGGGATATATTAGGAGTTTGAGATTAACATATACACACCACTGTATGAATAAAATATATAACTAACAATATCCTGCTGTGTAGCAGAGGGAACTATTTCAATATTTTATAATAACATATAAGTGTAAAGAATCTGAAAAGAATATATATATATAATATATATAAATATATAGACATGTGAGTCACTGAATTTTACACCTGAAACTAATAAGACATTGTAAATCAATTTTACATCAATAGTAATAATAAAAGAATGTCAAGGTCATGAAAGACTGAAGAACAGGCATAGGATAACAAAGACTAAGGAGACATGATGTTGTTCAGTCACTCTATTGTATCCAACTCTTTGTGACCTCATGGACTGCAGCAGGACAGGCTTCCCTGTCCTTCACCATCTCCTGGAACTTGCTCAAACTCATGTCCATTGAGTCGGTGATTCCATCCAAGTATCTGATCCTCAGTTGTCCCTTTATCTTCTTGCCTTCAATCTTTCCTGGCATCAGGGTCTTTTCTAGTGAGTCAGCTCTTCGCATCTGGTGGCCCAAGTATTGGAGCTTCAGCTTCAGCATCAGTCCTCCCAGTGAATACTCAAGATTGATTTCCTTTAGAATTGACTGGTTTGATCTCCTTGTAGTCCAAGGGACTCTCAAGAGTCTTGTCCAACACCACAGTTCAAAAGCATCAGTTTTTCAGCACTCAGCCTTACTTATGGTCCAGCTCTCACATCCATATATGTCTACAGGAAAAACCATAGCTTTGACTATATGGACCTTTGTTGGCAAAGCAATGTCTCTGCAATATGGGGTCTTGGATTGGACCCTGAAAAGAAAAAGGACATTCGTGAGAAACTGGTAAAGTTTGAATAAAGCCTTGGGTTTTAGTTAATGTTGATAGTATTATGTGAAAGTTATTTTCTTAGTTTTGATGATTGTGCTATGGTTATGTGAAATTAATACATCAGCAAGTTGAAGGGTACATTGGAATTTTCTAATTCTCTATTATTTTTGCAACCCTTCTGTAGTCTAAAGCTGTTAAAAATTTAAAAATTAAAAAACTGGACCTTTTTGGGGACCTCTCTACATACTGCCCTTATAGAATTGCTTTTTTGCCAATTGAAACAAGAACAAGGCTGACATGGATACTAGCAAGTGGATAACTAGAAGGAAACACTTATAAATACCTCAGATATTTTGAGCTCCAGATCTCAGTAATGAAGCAGCTCTTTCATATATGGTGTCAATGGTAGGCTCTTTGAGCTGTTGGGTAGCCATTCAGGAAAAGAGTTAGCAGTTCAATAGCTTCAGCAATTTAAACACTTTAAAATTTTTTCCTGTAGAAGAATTGATAAATGCTTGAGCACAGACCAGAACTGGTTTCTATTGATGTTTTACTCCCATATAATATTTTATGGGGGGGGGAATCTCAGAGATAAAAGAGATAAGAGATTATCAGAGAATCAGTTCAGTTCAGTCACTCAGTCGTGTCCGACTATTTGCGACTCCGTGAATCGCAGCACGCCAGGCCTCCCTGTCCATCACCAACTCCCGGAGTTCACTCAGACTCATGTCCATCGAGTCAGTGATGCCAGCCAGCCATCTCATCCTCTGTCGTCCCCTTCTCCTCTTGCCCCCAATCCCTCCCAGCATCAGAGTCTTTTCCAATGAGTCAACTCTTCGCATGAGGTGGCCAAAGTACTGGAGTTTCAGCTTTAGCATCATTCTTTCCAAAGAAATCCCAGGGCTGATCTCCTTCAGAATGGACTGGTTGGATCTCCTTGCAGTCCAAGGGACTCTCAGGAGTCTTCTCCAACACCACATTTCAAAAGCATCAATTCTTCGGCACTCAGCCTTCTTCACAGTCCAACTCTCACATCCATACATGACCACAGGAAAAACCATAGCCCTGACTAGGCAGACCTTTGCTGGCAAAGTTATGTCTCTGCTTTTGAATATGCTATCTAGGTTGGTCATAACATTCCTTCCAAGGAGTAAGCGTCTTTTAATTTCATGGCTGAAGTCATCATCTGCAGTGATTTTGGAGCCCCCAAAAATAAAGTCTTACTCTGTTTCCACTGTTACCCCATATATTTCCCATGAAGTGATGGGACCGGATGCCATGATCTTCATTTTCTGAATGTTGAGCTTTAAGCCAACTTTTTCACTCTCCACTTTCACTTTCATCAAGAGGCTTTTGAGTTCCTCTTCACTTTCTGCCATAAGGGTGGTGTCATCTGCATATCTGAGGTGATTGACATTTCTCCCGGCAATCTTGATTCCAGCTTGTGTTTCTTCCAGTCCAGCGTTTCTCATGATGTACTCTGCATATAAGTTAAATAAGCAGGGTGATAATATACAGCCTTGACATACTCCTTTTCCTATTTGGAACCAGTCTGTTGTTCCATGACCAATTCTAACTGTTGCTTCCTGACCTGCATACAGATTTCTCAAGAGGCAGGTCAGGTGGTCTGGTATTCCCATCTCTTTCAAAATTTTCCACAGTTTATTGTGATCCACACAGTCAAAGGCTTTGGCATAGTCAATAAAGCAGAAATAGATGTTTTTCTGGAACTCTCTTGCTTTTTCCATGATCCAGTGGATGTTGGCAATTTGATCTCTGGTTCCTCTGCCTTTTCTAAAACCAGCTTGAACATCAGGAAGTTCACGGTTCACATATTGCTGAAGCCTGGCTTGGAGAATTTTGAGCATTACTTTACTAGCGTGTGAGATGAGTGCAATTGTGCAGTAGTTTGAGCCTTCTTTGGCATTGCCTTTCTTTGGGATTGGAATGAAAACACCTTTTCCAGTCCTGTGGCCACTGCTGAGTTTTCCAAATTCGCTGGCATGTTGAGTGCAGCACTTTCACAGCATCATCTTTCAGGATTTGAAAGAGCTCAACTGGAATTCCATCACCTCCACTAGCTTTGTTAGTAGTGATGCTTTCTAAGGCCCACTTGACTTCACATTCCAGGATGTTTGGCTCTAGGTGAGTGATCACACCGTCGTGATTATCTGGGTCGTGAAGATCTTTTTTGTACAGTTCTTCTGTGCATTCTTGCCACCTCTTCTTAATATCTTCTGCTTCTGTTAGGTCCATACCATTTCTGTCCTTTATCAAGCCAATCTTCACATGAAATGTCCCCTTGGTATCTCTAATTTTCTTGAAGAGATCTCTAGTCTTTCCCATTCTGTTGTTTTCCTCTATTTCTTTGCATTGATCGCTGAAGAAGGCTTTCTTATCTCTCTTGCTATTCTTTGGAACTCTGCATTCAGATGCTTATATCTTTCCTTTTCTCCTTTGCTTTTTGCTTCTCTTCTTTTCACAGCTATTTGTAAGGCCTCCCCAGACAGCCATTTTGCTTTTTTGCATTTCTTTTCCATGGGGATGGTCTTGATCCCTGTCTCCTGTACAGTGTCATGAACCTCATTCCATAGTTCATCAAGCACTCTATCTATCAGATCTAGGCCCTTAAATCTATTTCTCACGTCCACTGTATAATCATAAGGGATTTGATTTAGGTCATACCTGAATGGTCTAGTGATTTTCCCTACTTTCTTCAATTTCAGTCTGAATTTGGTAATAAGGAGTTCACGGTCTGAGCCACAGTCAGCTCCTGGTCTTGTTTTTGTTGACTGTATAGAGCTTCTCCATCTTTGACTGCAAAGAATATAATCAATCTGATTTCAGTGTTGACCATCTGGTGATGTCCATGTATAGAGTCTTCTCTTGTGTTGTTGGAAGAGGGTGTTTGCTATGTCCAGTGCATTTTCTTGGCAAAACTCTATTAGTCTTTCTCCTGCTTCATTCCGTATTCCAAGGCCAAATTTGCCTGTTACTCCAGGTGTTTCTTGACTTCCTACTTTTGCATTCCAATCCCCTATAATGAAAAGGACATCCTTTTTGGGTGTTAGTTCTAAAAGGTCTTGTAGGTCTTCATAGAACCGTTCAACTTCAGCTTCTTCAGCGTTACTGGTTTGGACTATTTTGATATTAAACTGTGAAGGAACAGAGTGTGAAAGAACAAAGTCATCAAGATAGAAAATTTTATAGACCCTTAGTAGAAAGAACAAGGTTTCCTAAAAAAATATAGAAATTATTCATTTTTATCAAATTAGTAAGTTTTTATTGAGCTGTTACTAAATTCCAGGTACTTTTCATGTGTTATATCCTATTTAAACATAAGGAAAATACTTGAAGTAGATAAAATTATTTCCACTTAACAATTGAGAAAACTAAGATTCAGAGAAATAGGTTGCCCAAAGATGCAAACTTGGCAGTCTTACTTGCAGATGGAAGAGCATCCTGAGAACATCAAGTTCACTCACTAAATTAGTTGAAGGGAACACTTGGTACTGTGCCGGTGTGTACAATACAGGCGGCTTGATGTGTACAGATTCAGAATGTTCAACTTTAAAGTAGAGTGGGCAGCTAGAATAATAACCCAGAGTCATCCAAATCAGAACCTAGTGATGTTTATATGATATCAGATGAATTTTGTGGAAGTTCAGATGAAGAGATGAAATGCACTAGAACTGGACAAGTAGGTAGGATTTGGATGGCCAAAGAAGAGGCAGAGATGTAGTCATAATGGAGGCTGACTAAATATCTTAATGGTCCCTTGATGATTCGCAGAATTTTCAGTCCTCTTCTGCTATTTTTTGTTGTTGATTACGGGTATCTCTTCAAAGAAATTCATATGATGACCATCTTCAAGTTCAACTGATTAAAAATATCTTCTCTTTGCTGATGACTTTCCCCCAGACTGTTAGGAATTTGTCTCCTCCATGAAGAAATGACTTGGAATAGTACTGATGTGCTTGAAAAACAATGCAGAATATCTACTTTCCTATACCCTTTACCAGACAGCCCTGGCCTAAGTCTCCCTTTTCTTCTAAAATATTTTGGATTCTGGAAGAGGATGGGATTCCCTATAGGGTCCTTTATTAAGAGTTCCTCTTTTGACTCTCAGCTTTGCTAGGACTTAGGTGTATTTGCATAAAGAGGATCCATGGGCAGATCAAAGCTAGACCCCTGTCAGCCTTCTTGCTGATCATATCTCCAGCTTCTTTCCTTCATTACAGAGAACTGTTTAGAACTCAGGGGGACCAAGAAGAGCCCAGAACACTTACTGTTGAACAACCAATTTTGTTGTAAAAATTTTAAAATTTAAAGAATTATTTTATTCTCATAAACTGGACAATTCATGTGTGGAGAAGAGTGCCTTGAATTTCAATTTGGATGAAAAGATGAGGGCAGATTAACAGAATACTTAAAGTTGTCTTTTATGCAATAGACATTAAATAGAAATTAAAAATTTTTATTTAATTCTTTCCAGTGTAATTCTACAGTTCTTTCATCTCTTCCATAAGTTTCTAGGCAAGAGATTGATTTAGTCAGCAAGCACTTGTTAAGCAAGTGCAACACCCCTTCAAGCATTGTACTAGGGGATAGAGCTACAAAAAAAGAGTATTATACCTACTCTCAGAAACCTCATAATCCAGTGAGAGAAGCTAGCTATAAATACTTACAATATAATTTCATAATGCTAGGATGAATGGATAATAAAGATTTGGGGAGCAAAAAGGGGAATGAGCACCTTGGGGGTGAGAGGTGGTTGACAAAATGTCAGGAGGATTCATGGTAATCAATAGCTTAGAAGTTGGACTATGTATGACTTGCTGGGAGTTCAAGGTTCGTTTTAGTCTGTTTGGGTGCAAAGTAACAAAGTACTGTAGACTAGTCAGTTTATAAACAATATAAATTTATTTCTCACACTTCTGGAGCCTGGGAATTCCAAGATCAAGACACCAGCAGATTCAGTGTCTAGTGTGGGCCTGCTTGCTAGTTCCTCTTCTGTCTCCTCAAATGTTGGAAAGAGCTCCCTGGGGTCTCTTTTATAAAGTCACTAATCTCACACATAAGGGCTTTACCATCAAGACCTAATCACTCACTAAAGGTCTTACCTTCAAATATTATGTTGGGGGCTAGAATTTCAGCACATGCACTTTGGGATGGCACAGACATTCAGACCATAGAAAGATTCTAGTAGGAGTGTTTTCTAGAGTCAATATTGACTAAGTAAAATAACTCTCAATGAGAACAATTGCAAAAAAAGTTATTTTAAGCTAGCCCTATGAATTTTCCACAATCCACAGTTTGTTGTGATCCGTGCAGTCAAAGCCTTTAGCATAGTCAATGAAGCAAAGTAAATGTTTTTCTGGAACTACCTTGCTTTCTCCATCAAATATTGGCAATTTGATCTCTGATTCCTCTGCCTCTTGAAAACAAAGCCAACTGTGGAAAATTCTAAAATATAAGAGAACATCAGATCAACTTATCTGTCTCTTGAGAGAACTGTATGCAGGTCAGGAAGCAATAGTTAGAACCGGACATGAAACAACTGACTAGTTCAAAACTGGGAAAGAAGTACAACAAGGCTGATTATTATAATAATTATCCCTGATTATTTAACTTCTATGCAGAGTACATCATATGAAATGCTGGGCTGGATGAATCATAAGCTGGAATCAAGATTGCAGGGAGAAATATAAAAAACCTCAGATATGCAGATGATACCATTCTAATAGCAGAAAGTGAAGAGGAACTAAAGAGCCTCTTGATGAGAGTGAAAAAGGAGAGTGAAAAAGCTGGCTTGACATTCAACATTCAAGAAACTAAGATCATGGCATCCAGCCTCTTTACTTCATGGCAAATAAAAAGGGAAAAGTAGAATTAGTGACAGACTTTAATTTCTTGGGCTCCAAAATCACTGCAGATGATGACTGCAGTGTGAAATTTAAAGACACTTACACCACTAGTCAGTGGAGACACTAGAGGTAAATAACCTGCTTGCCAATGCAGGAGACATAAGAGACATGGGTTCAATCCCTGGGTTGGGAAGATCCCCTGAAGAAGGAAATGGCAACCCACTCCAGTATTCTTGCTTGGAGAATCCCATGGATAGAGGAGCTGGGCAGGCTACAGTCCATGGGATCCTACAGAGTCGAACATGACCTAAGCAGCTTAGCATATGCTTGCATTCCTTGGAATGACAAACGTCCTCTTCCAGTTCTGTGGCCACTGCTGAGTTTTCCAAATTTGTTGGCATATTGTTGCAGCATTTTAACAGCATCATCTTTTAAGATTTGAAATAGCTCAGCTGAAATCCCATCACCTCCACTAGCTTTGTTCATAGTAATGCTTCCTAAAGCCCACTTGACTTCACACTCCAGGATGTCTGGCTCTAGGTGAGTGATCACACCATCATGCTTGTCTGTGTCATTAAGACATTTTTTTTGTACAGTTTTTCTGTGTATTCTTTCCAACTCTTCATAATCTCTTCTACTTCTGTTAGTTCCCTGCCATTTTTGTCATTTATTGTGCCCATCTTTGCATGAAATGTTCCCTTGGTACCTCCAATTTTCTTGAAGAGATCTCTAGTCTTTCCCATTCTTTTGCTTTCCTCTATTTCTTTGCATTGTTCACTTAAGAAGGCTTTCTTATCTTTCCTTGCTGTTCTCTGGAATTCTGCATTCAGTTGAGTATATTTTTCCCTTTCTCCTTTGCCTTTCAATTCTCTTCTTTTCTCACCTATTTGTAAGGTCTCTTCAGACAACCACTTTGCCTTATTGCATTTCTTTTCTTTGGGATGGTTTTGGTCACTGCCTCCTGTACAATGTTACAAACCTCCATCCATAGTTCTTCAGGCACTCTGTCTACAAGATCTAATCTCTTGAAGCTATTTATCACCTCCACTGTATAATCAAAGGGGATTTGATTTAGGTTATATAGGTCATACCTGAATGGATTGGAAAAGGTCAGTTTTCATTCCAGTCCCAAAGAAAGGCAATGACAGAGAATGTTCAAATTACCGGACAATTGCACTAATTTCACATGCTAGCAAGATTAGTCTTAAAATCCTTCAAATTTGGCTTCAGCAGTATGTGAAGGGAGAACTTCCAGATGTACAAGCTGGATTTAGAAAAGGCAGAGGAACCAGATTTCAAATTACCAACATCTGCAGGGTCATAGAAAAAGCAAGGGGATTAAAAAAAAATCTACTTCATTGACTACACTAAAGCCTTTAACTGTGTGGATCACAAAAAACTGTGGAAAATTCTTAAAGATATGGGAATACCAGACCACATTACCTGTCTCCTGAGAAACTCGTATGGAGGTCAAGAAGCAACAGCTAGACCCAGATATGAAACAATGACTGGTTCAAAATTGGAAAAGAGTACATCAAGGCTGTATATTGTCACCTTGCTTATTTAACTTATATGCATCATGCGAAATGCTGGGCTGGATGACTCACAATCTGGAATCAAGATTTCCAGGAGAAATATCAAGAACCTCAAATATACAGATTATACCACTTTAATGGCAGAAAGGGAAGAGGAACTAACGAGCCCCTTGATGAAGGTCAAAGAGGAGAGTGAAAACTCTGGCTTAAAACTCAGCATTCAAAAAACTTAAGACCAGGGCATCCAGTCACATCATTTCATGGCAAAAGGATGGGGAAAAATGGAAGTAGTGGCAGACTTCTTTTTTCCTGGGCTCCAAAATCACTGCAGATGGTGACTGCCATGAAATTAAAAGGTACTTGCTCCTTGGAAGAAAAGCTATCACAAACCTAGACAGTGTATTAAAAAGCAGAGACATTGCTTTCCAACAAAGATCCATATAGTCTAAGCTCAATGGCACCCCACTCTAGTACTTTTGCCTGGAGATGGAGGAGCCTGGTAGGCTGCAGTCCATGGGGTCACTAAGAGTCGGACACGACTGAGCGACTTCGCTTTCACTTTTCACTTTCATGCATTGGAGAAGAAAACGGCAACCCACTCCAGTGTTCTTGCCTGGAGAATCCCAGGGACGAGGGAGCCTGGTGGCTGCTGTCTATGGGGTCACACAGAGTCGGACACGACTGAAGTGACTTAGCATAGCATAGCATAGCATGGTTTTTCTAGTAGTCATGTATGGATGTAAGAGTTGGATCATAAAAAAGGCTGAGCACCAAAGAATTGATGGCTTTGAACTGTTGTGTTGGAGAAGACTCTTGAGAGTCTCTTGGACTGCAAGGATATCAAACTAGTCAATTATACTGGAAATCAACCTTGACTATTCATTGGAAGGACTGATGTTAAAGCTGAAGCTCCAGTACTTTGATCCACCTGATGCTCTTCCAAGCAGACTTTTTTGGAAAAGAATCTGATGCTGGGAAAGATTGAAGGCAAAAGGAGAAGGGGATGTTAGGGGATGAGGTGGCTAGATAGCATCACTGATTCAGTGGACACTCTTCCTGGAGATAGTGGAGGACGGAGGAGCCTGGCATGCTACAGTCCTTGGGCCATAAAAAGTTGGACATGATTTAGCAACTGAACAATAACAAATCCTATTAAGATAAGATCTGAAAAATTCTAGGGCAATTAGGATGTTGCTCAATTTTGTTTAAATAGAGAAAATTATGGTACATTGATTAGATGTGGGTAATGGGTGAATCTAACTGATGCTGGCTTAATCACTTCTATTTTCAGTATCCTCTTGAGACCTTCTGGGTGACACATCTTTAAATGTGAAATCTCAAAGGACAGAGATATATTCTTCCTGAGCTTGCTTCAGAAGATACCTTTTAAGTATATTTTAATTATAAGAATACTAAACAGCATGAATAGTAACTTACTCCTAAGGGCAGGTAGTGGCAAATTATTTTTAATAAACTGGTTGCTTTTGTTGCTGTTGCCTCATTCTCATACATCTGCTCTATGCTCTCTGTGGCACACAAGCAGTTTATATTACAATTAATTAAATTCATTAAACATTTATTAAGAACTTATTTTGCATCAGACATTGTACAAAAAAGATCTGGAAAACTGACTGCAAGAAGAAATAGTGTTGGTTTTACTCAAACTTTCTGTTACCACAAAATCAAGGGATTTTGATAATTCACATACTCAGACAACAGAGAAACATGTAGATTTCTGACTATTATGTGTAACTAGTTGAAACAAATTATCTTAAAACTGCTATCAGAATTTCTCCTTAAGAAAGAAACTCTTTAGACAAATACCTTGATAAGCTGAACAAAAGGTGAGACACTGAAGTGGTAGTTTAGTAGAAGGTAAATCAACACAAGAAGTAAAAAGTTATCATTAGATATGAAGAGAATGTTGGAATGAGGATGCCCAGAAGGTAGAAGCAATATGATAGATACAGTGCCCCAAGATGTTTTATAACAGGAATGCGTAACATTCAATTTTAAGTTTTGTATTATGGTGAAGTTAACTGTCTTTTTGTGCCTCTCACAAACCCTCAGTGAACTCCATTACATATACACACACACACACACACACACAAAGGCTCTGTGTGTGTATCTCGGGGTGTGTGTGTGTGTGTGTGTGTGTGTGTGCATGTATGTGTTTGGAAGAGAGAGACAGAGAGAGAGAGAGATATTATGATGATTGAAATGTTGATTGAGAAGATTCTTAGTAGCTGGAGATAGCCAGGCACCCTCCTCAAGGATCAGATCCCCATAGGAATGGAATAGTTAACCCTTTTGCCATTTTGATCTGGGGGGTGAAGACTCATTTGAGAATTCCCATGATTACAGACATGAAATTAAAAGACTCTTACTGCTTGAAAGGAAAGTTAGGACCAACCTAGATAACATATTAAAAAGCAGAGACATTACTTTGTCAACAAAGGTCTGTCTAGTCAAGGCTATGGTTTTTCCAGTGGTCATGTATGGATGTGAGAGTTGGACTATGAAGAAAGCTTAGCGCCAAAGAATTGATGCTTTTGAACTGTGATGTTGGAGAAGACTCTTGAGAGTCCCTTGGAGAGCAAGGAGATCCAACCAGTCCATCCTAAAGGAGATCAGTCCTGGGTGTTTATTGGAAAGACTGATGTTGAAGCTGAAACTCCAATACTTTGGCCACCTGATGCAAAGAGCTGACTCATTGGAACCCTGATGCTGGGAAAGATTGAGGGCAGGAAGAGAAGGAGATGACAGAGGATGAGATGGTTGGATGGCATCACCGACTCGATGGACATGGGTTTGAGTAAACTCTGGAAATTGGTGATGGATAGGGAGTCCTGGCGTGCTGCGATTCATGGGGTCACAGAGTCAGACACGACTGAGTGACTGAACTGAATTGATGGACATTTTCCTCCTACTGTTGAAGATTCATATTTTTGGATGAAGTTTGACCCCCTAGTTGACACTAGGATGCTGTTCGTTGAACCTAGCCTTTTACAGCATTATTTGCTGATTCAAACCTACTTGGGGATAAGATTGTCAGAGAAAATATAGGATGGTGATTTAGATTTGAATTTCAGATAAACAATGAATAATTTTTTAGTGTAAATATGTCCCATGCAGTATTTGGTATATATTTGCACTGTGCTGTGCTTAGTTGCTCAGCTGTGTCTGAGTCTTTGTGACCCCATGGACTGTAGCCCACTAGGCACCTCTGTCCTTGGGGATTCTCCAGGCAAATATACTGGAGTGGGTTGCCATGCCCTCCTCCAGGGGATCTTCGCAACCCAGCAGGCAGATTCTTTACCATCTGAGCCACCAGGGAAGCCCATATACTTGCACTAAGTTTGTGTACAATCTTAATTTAACTGGGCATCCTGTGTTTTTATTTGCTACTTAGAGAGAAAAGTCACTTGGGACTGAGATGCTAAAATTCACTTTATAGGACATCTGCAGGATACATGGAAATATAAGCCTGTCTCATGCTGGGAAGAGAGCATGACGCCATTGCAGTATATCACCCTGGCAAGAATTAAACTCCTTTTCTAGCACTTTTCTTTTCAAAACACGTGCCAAAGTAATTTTCTAGATTGAAGTAATGAATTCCAGATCTTTTAATACCATGTACTGTAATTAGCTGGATAATAACCTGTAATTATTCAGGGAAAGTGAGCCCGTGTATAAATTATCAGAGTTGTAAACTATGCTCTTTCAGTGGAGGAACTTTTGGCCTTTTCTAAACAGCTGTGGCATTCAGAATCCTCTGGTGAGGATTTGGCCCTCTGGGTTGGGCCGCCAGTCTCCCATTTCCCATCCTCCTAGACCTCTCTCACTTTCTTTAGAGAGATTGGGCAGGGATGCTGGATGTGCTGTGTCAGGAGATGGCACAGAGCTCAGACTGGATACAGAGAAAGCTGTAACTTCCATGAAGCACAAGGCCAGGGAGGCATTTCCACAGTAGTTAGGGATGCAGATACCTATGGATATATAGTCTGAACACTGGGAACCAGTCAGGTGAAAAGTGGAGGATATTGTGTATGACGTCCTTTGGCAAAAATCACCAATGGGACATACTTTCTCTACAAAGTACCTCCATCCAAGTACAGTGCTTCTCAGAACTGTGAAATTAGTAAAAATTTATCATTAGAATTCATTAGCATTTTTCCTTCCTCAGGACCTTTTCATTCTTATGATGCCCTCTGTCTGCTTAATCACTAACAGATTACTTATCACTCTCTAAAGAACTTGAAATTTGAAAAAAGAAATCCGGTGAGGACTTTTTTTGAGCTTTTATCCAAGAAGCAAGTCTCTAATAGTGAAACTTCAAATACCACAGAGACTTTTGGAATATATTCTAGGAAGTAGAAGGTTTCTGGTGGTCTTTGATTTTTATTACATGAAAAACTGATATAAGGCAAGCCATGTCCCGATCTCGGTGGATGTGGATGTTGGATATCTCGGAAGAAATATGAGGAGGCCCAGTGTAGTGACAAATTGTCCTAGCACTTAAGCCCCAGAGCAGCCATCAAGGTGGATTCTTAGTCCTCTGATGGGTCAAACATCCAGGAATTTGAGAATTCTTCAAATCTTGGAGCTAACAGATTTTTGTATGCTTACTATAAAAGGATTCTGATAGTCTATTTTATGCATTAAATGTTAGAGGGGAAATAATTTCAATAATGCTTATATTTACTGAATACCAAGTATGTTCTGGGTAACTTACATTTCTTTTCATTCCTACTGTATTATAAGAATATCACTGGACTCATTTTACATTTGCAGCATGACACTCACTGATGTTAATGATTTGCCTCAAATTAGTGAATGGCACAGTCAGAATTTGAACCCAGGCTCATCTACATCCACTTTGTTTGTATACTGTCATCAGTCGTACATTATTTTGTTAAGGGTGGCCCTGGAGTGGCACATGACAAAAATCTGCTGCTGTTTACATTTTAGAGCTTGAAGGGATCTTAAAGATTATCTAGTACAAATTCTTACATTTTGGAAGTTAAGAATCTGGGCCAGGGCTTCTAAGTGACTTGTATAACATCCCTCAATTGAGTAGAGGCAAAGTTGAAATCAGAACCCATATTTTCTATCAGTACTACTTCTATTTAACCGTCTCATGACTCTGTATGCATGTTTCAGTCACAAGATAGATTTTGGTCAAGATTCCGCTACTGGTGTATTCTGTAAGGAGTGTTCCCACCAGTGTGTCTGTTTTCGAGATGTTTCAAGGTGTCAGGAATCAGGTATGCCTTATTTTCTCTTTTTATCTTTCAACCCCATCCCAGGAATGAGGAGGAACTTGATGATGATGATATCATTTAGGGACTGTTGATTGAAGTCAAATAAATGAATCTTCCAGGGAATAAAAATATAACCAGAGATGAAAACAAAAACAATAAAAAATAACCTTCTCTCTCCTCTATATATCAGTGCCTAATAATTGAAGGGTCACTTGTTTAGGTAGAATTACAAACTAATCTTAAAGGCCCCATAGCTGTTATTTACTAGTAATTTTTCTTGCTTGCAACTTGATTTCCTTCAGGCTCTGGGTTTTTGTGGATATGTATTGACTGGTGATATTTTTCATGAACATCATTTTAACTAGGCCACACAACTGTTAGAATAAATAGAGAACAGTTTTATTTCTGCTTTTAAGGCTCTATCAGTACTGTTACTCAGAACTCAGTCAAAACTCAGTCCAACATTTAAAAACTCTAGCAGGAATGCTGAAATAGGAAGTGTTCTCATTGATTCACATCAATATTTAGTTACTGCCTTCCTGCTAAAGTTTGTGCACTGATTAGGAGGTAAGGGAAATGTAAAGTGTGGTTCTTTTCTTCAATGTATTTATAATTGGCAAACATGTCTGAAAATCTACAAAATAAAATGAAACCAAATAAATGACAAATGAGCTGTGTGCTTGGTAAGATCAGAGTAGAAAGGTCACTTTGAGCTGATATGGGCAGCAGAGGCTTCATGAACTAGGCAGAACACAAGCTGGATCTGAAGTTCAATTAGAATATTAAGATGACGCTGACATCATCAGTGTGTTTTCCACACTCTGAAGAAAAAGTGTGTGGTTCAAAGTAGCCTTGATGAGTTAGAGAAAAGTCTAGAAACTGAAAAAGCCAAGTCCAAGAAGGGAGGACTTCCCTGGTGGTCCAGTGGTTAAGAATCCACCTGCCAATGCAGATCTCACATGGCACAGGGCAACTAAACCTGTGCACCACAGTTACTGAAGCCCAGTGGGAGCCCACGCTCTAGAGCCCATGCTCCACAAAAGAAGCCACCACAATGAGAAACCCGCACAACACAACCGGAGAGTGGACCCTGCTCACTGCAATTAGAGAAAGTCTATTTGCAGCAACAAAGACAGCACAGCCAAAAATCAATTCAAAAATAATAAAATTTTAAAAATTTAGAAAATAAGGCAGTACCTATTTCTTTATACAGGGTAGATAGATTGGGAGGGAGTGATTCATTTATTCTTTCAACCGATTTTTGTTAAGCACCCTCTAGGAGCAGAGAGTTTGGTGGTGAGCAGAAGCAGATACATCCTGATGTAGGTATTGAGAGAAGCAGGTGCTTTTGGGGTTCTGTACATATCTAAGTCTGTTGTTTACATTCTAGGCAATGAAATATTGAAAGGTTGAATTTCTAGAGACTGAGAAAGGTGGGAAGAGAGTTGTTGGTACTTTTAGACAAAGAAAAGGCACAGGATCATAATGAGTGAAGGTTAGCTGACAGTGAATCAGTAATATGGCATTGCGTTATTATTACTACTGTTGTTATTGTTATTATTATTATTGTTTTAAGAGCAAGCCTAACTTTGGCCTTGAATCCTTGGTGGCTTAGATGGTAAAGAAAGTGCCTGCAATGCAGGAGACTTCCAGTTTGATCCCAGAGTCAGGAAGCGCCCCTGGAGAAGGAAATGGCAGCCCACTCCAGTATTCTTGCCTGGAGAATTCCATGGACAGGGGAGCCTGGCAGGCTACAGTCCATGGGCTCGCAAAGAGTCAGACACAACTGAGCTACTAATGCTTTCACTTTCATTTTTCAAAGACAAGTCTCACTGAGTAAGCAAGTGGTCACATTATATGAAGATAAATTATTTTGGTCATGCTCAGCATCCAGAATTATTCTTTCTCCTATGGATTAAGACCACACAAAGAAAAGAAAACAAAAGGATCCACTCCTTTCTATCCCAGTTTTTATCTTACTTCCCTTCCACTTTCAGCCCCTCCTTATCCATTCCTTCTTTAAAAAATAATTTAAAATATAGAGAACTCTGAGATGCCCTCTATTAAAAGACCCATAGTCATTTGCCATGCTTTATTCTGTTTTCATTTCAAGCTAACAGTTTTCCCCCTGAATTTGGCCAGCACAATACCCTCCATATTAGTGCTTTCCTGACTTCCAGCCTGAGAGCTGGTCTATTCTCACAGTAAATGCCATACTTATGCATAAATTTAAAGTTGGAACCCTTTGTCTATGCAGACAGAGGAATTCACAGAACAATTACTGTGGGAAGTGACTGTTCACAATTTGCTGGGAAACAGCTTTGCTGACTTGTGTGCACTGCAAGATAAGTTAGCTCTGAAGAACAGGGAATAATAACCAAGTCCTTTCTTGAGGACCCCTGTAATAAATGAAAGCACAACCACAGCAGCTGACTATATGAGTTCAGAAAATGCCACCCCTACGGGCAGTTTTTAGTCATTGAGAAGCTGATGTATAAGCCTTGCCAGTGTGCTGTTTCCCACTCTTTTCCTTTTTACTGTAGGCACACAGAGCTCATCCATCCCTTTACCTGTGCAGTTGAGGGTTTGGGCGGGATCCTGTCAGACATTCAGCCCACTTCCCTCCCACTTTTATGGCTAATGCATTTTAGGTGCAGGCGAATGTCTTTGAGCTAATTCATAGTAAAGGATGAAAATTAGTCACTAGAAGGCTGAAAAAAAGAATTTCTCCAGAATAAGTTTTTTCCCTGTGATAAATAACAACACTTTTTTTGAGTTATACTTAAATTTAAAAAATAATAAAATATTTTGATCTTTGAAAAATCTGTTACCTTTATCTAGAGAGTTGATGCCCTTTAGATAGGGAATTAAGGTACATCACTTAGAAGGCCAGCTTTGTCTCTAATGACCTCTGTAGCCTCAAATAAGCCTTCCTAATGATGAGTAGGGGTTAGTTTCCTCATCTGTGTGTAGCTGACAGGGTGGCCCTTGGCTCAGCTTAAGCATAGATTGGGCTGGGTGTCCTAGCAGCCCAAGCTCATCTTCCATTGATCATATTCTCATGAAATAACAGTCACAAGAGCGTCTCTCCCTTCTTCATCAGAAGGGAAAAAAAGGACATTTCTGTGGAGGTATAAGGGCAACACAAGAAAAGAATAAGATAGTGAAGGGTAAGATAATTTGGGTTCATTCTTAGCCCCAGAACAAGAGAAGTTATAAGCAGAAGCTGAAGATATTTTGGGGAAGGTCATGAGGAGCCTCTAAGCATAGGTGAAGCTCCTTTGAGGCTCAGTTGGTGCAATACAACCCAGAAGTAGATGGAAGGTCATTCTCTTCCATCAGCCGACAGCTCAGAAGTGAGGAGAATTCCAGCTAAAGCCTTTCCAGGTTTGGTAAAATTATTTGTCCTATAAGAGTAGGGAAAATAGGACTGAGAAGAGATCTTTAGCCCTATACAATTGGCACTGAGTATTTCAAAAGATGATACTTTCCAAGGAAAAACTTAGACTATATCAACCCTGGCTAGACTCCCTGGCTACAGTGTCACTCATACAGCCTCAAGGTTTGGCATGCCACCAGAGAAATACATTTTTGTAGTGGGAAAAATGATGAGGAAATTTGACAGCCTCTTGTATTAATAAAAAGAATGAAGTCAGAAAATGGACAGTTTCCTTGGAGGGTTCTTTTTCGGCCTTATTAAAAACCTTTGAACTTTGACTGAAACATGCCTTCTGAGAGGTAGGCTCTAGAAAGAAATAAAATAAGGATGTTGATAGTTTGTATGGCTCTTTGCTGGAGTTCGTCCATCTGCTCTGGCAGAATGCTGTAATGGAGAACTTGGTTATATTTAACAGTTATTCAAATATGGGAAGTTGTAGGACAGTGTAAGTTTCTTAAGCTTGACAAACTGGAAGAGAATGAGCAAATGAACACTTTACTTATTTGTGTTGTTGTTCTTACAGAAAGCCATTGTTCATTCATTTTCAAAATATGTTGCACAGAGCCCTGAATTTTCCTTAGTGTCTACTTAGAGGACCCCCCGTGCAGTGGAATGAGAGAGTGCAAAAATGTGATGGGTGGGGAGGGAGGCCAAGACTTGGGATTCCTAGTCTCCTACCTACACTTCAACCATAGTGGCTTGGCTCTGAATATTGGGCCACTGCTTATGACTTTGTTTAAACAAAGCACTCCTTGGCTGAACCATGGCCATTGTAATACAGGCTGTGGCTAGAAGGGAGTAGTTAGTTCAAAACTCATTGCTAGAGAAGTCTTAATGCAGGATTTGGTGCAGGTTCAGCTACAGTGGCAACCTGAAAAGGTTTTTTGGTTCTCTGAGCTTCTCATGGGCTTCAAGAGAAGAGGAGGAGCTCTCACTCAGTTGAAATAGTTACTAAAACCCTTGCCAGGGTCAAGGAGACAGCTCAATCAATGATTTCATATTTCAGAATATTGCCCAAATAGACTGCAAAGGCCACCAAGACTGTAGGGAGCATATTTTGAAACAAGAGCCAGGGACTCCTGAAGCAGAAATTCTATTATTGTTGAACACGGGATGACCATTTCCTGGAAGATTTCAAGTTCAGAGATCCCTTAATTAGTGATCCAGAAACAAAATATAGTTGAAAGCACAAGAGCTGTATACTATGGTTTTCCTTCCTACCCCACCATCCCCCAGTTCTCAGTGCATATTCCCACCATCCCCCAGGTCCCAGTGCATATTCCTAAACTGCTACATGTAGTTGAGGACTGATTAAGCTTTTGAAGAAAAGAGATTGAACTCTTTTCCAAACTCTTCACACTTTGAGCTTGAACTCAAAGTTGCTCAGGCTCCAAACCTGGAATTCCTTGACTCTCACATTTCACATCTAATCTATCAGCTAGTTTTGTTGGGTCTATCCCAGTATTGATTTAGAATTCCATTTCTCACCACTTCCCTAACTACCACCTTGGTGTCAGTCTCCTTTTCCTGTTATCTGGATTCCTGCAGTAGTTTCCTAATTTTCATCCCCTCTCCCACCGTCTATTCTCAGTGGAGAAGTCAGAGTTATTCTATTAAGATGTGAGGAATGTGGGTCATTGTACTTCCTGTTTAAAATTGCATTTCACTCATAGTAAAAGTCAGTGTCTTCATAAAGGCCTACAGGGCCCCTCTGCTTAATATATGTGCTTGCGTGCTAAATTGCTTCAGTTGTGTCAATAGGATTGACTCTGTGCAATCCTATAGGCTGTTACCTGCCAGGTTCCTCTGTCTATAGGATTCTCCAGGCAAGAATACTGGAGTGGGTTGCCATTTCCTACTCCAGGGAATCTTCCTGACCCATGCATTGAACCTGTGTCTCCCATATCTCCTAAATTGCAAGTGGATCCTTTACCACTGAGCCACTGGGGAAGCCCCCTACTTAATATGATCCTCCATTATTTCTCTGAACTCATATCCCATTCACTGCAGATATACTGGCCTTCTTGCTGTTTCTTTAAAAAATATATATTTATTTCTGGCTGCACTGGGTCTTCATTGCTGCACAGGCTCTTCTCTGTGGTGAGCATGGGTTGCTTTCTAGGTGTGGGGCATGGGCTTCTCATTGTGGTGATTTCTCTTGTTGCACAGCACAGGCTCTAGGGCATGCAGGCTTCAGTAATTGCAGCACAGGGGCTCAATACTTGTGGCTCGTGGGCTTTAGAGCACAGGCTCAATAGCATACAGGCTTAGTTACTCTGAGGCATGTGGGATCTTCCTGGATCGGGGATAAAACCCACGTCTCCTGCATTGGCAAATGGATTCTTTACCAATGAGCCACCAGGGAAGCCCCGGTACAGATATCTCTTTAAGATCCTGATTTCATTCCCTTTGGATATAGTCCCAGAATTGAAATTACTGGATTATAAAGTAGTTTCTCTGGTGGCTCAGAGGTTAAAGCATCTGCCTGCAATGCAGGAGACCACGGTTCGATCCCTGGGTCGGGAAGATTCCCCTGGAGAAGGAAATGGCAACCCACTCCAGTATTCTTGCCTGGAGAATCCCATGGATGGAGGACCTGGTGGGTTACAGTCCACAGGGTCTCAAAGAGTCAGACACGACTGAGCAACTTCACTTTCACTTTACTTTTAACTTTTTGAGGATCCTCCATACTATTTTCCGTGATGATTATAACAATTTATATTCCTACCAACAATGTACAAGGGTTCTCTTTCCTCCATATCTTCACCAATACTTTTATCTTTTTTCTTTCTGATGTCAACTTAAAAAAATTGCACAACATGAAATTTGCAAGTTAAGTTTTGTTTGGGGCAAAATGAGGACGGCAGCTCAGGAGACAGCACCTCAGAGAGCTCTGAGAAACTGCTCCAAAGATGCAAGGAGAAAAGTCAGTATATACGTGATTTTGGTGAAGGGGGAAGATCTGCAATCAAGCACACAGTTTTTTAGAAAGTTTCTAATACTCTCATGAAGCTTTCTGCTAGTCAAGAGGTCACAGTTGTCACCATGAAGGATGTTAGTGCTTTTCTAAATATGAGGAGATACAAGAATTGGGCTCATAAAACTGGCTCTTGAAAATATTTAACCATCTGAAGACCTATCTTTCCAGTTTTTTCCCCTGAGCACAAAGTGCTTCATTTCTGTTCTCCACCCTGAATTCCTTTCAGGGGGTCTTAAAGGTCAGTAGCTACAGAAGCACATGATTTAATCCTTGTAGATGTAAAGGACAAGTGACATTTTGTAGTTGACACTGATAATAGCATTTTAAGAGGTATGAGATGATATAATATTGTGGCTTTGATTTGTATTTTCCTAGTGGAGCACCTTTTTGTATACATATTGACCATTTGTACATCTTCTTTTGAGAAATGTCTATTCAGGTCCTTCATCTATTTTTAAAATTTGGGTTATTAGTTTTTTGCTATTAAGTTGTATGCGTCCCTTACATATTTTGAATATTAACCCATTATCAGATACATAGTTTGCAAAAATTTTCTCCTGTTCCATAGGTTGCATTTTTACAGAGGTTGTTTCCTCTGCTATACAGAGATTTTAATTTGATGCAGTTCCACCTGCCTATTTTTCTTTTTGTTATCTATGCTTATGTTATCGTATCTAAAAATCATTAACATGAGCTAGTCTTTGTTTTCTGGAAAGAAGAATAAACTGAGTTTCATACTATCTGAATTCTCCTTGAAATCCTATGTCACTCAACAAATATAAAGAGAAACAGTTTGTGGGGAATTAGTGGAGCAGAGGCAGTGCCTACATTCCAGAAGTCAAAACCGGAAGACAGGCACCTAGAGCATTTCTGGGCACAGTTCATGGTCAGGTCCCACAGTGTTGATTGCTATTGCTTCTTGCCTTTCTGACTGAAGGGAGGACACAAACCTTCCTAAAATGTACACTAGTCATCCTCCAACTCCTAGACAGTTTCTTTCTCTGTTCAGTATAATACTCTGCTCAGGGACTTCATCAACCCATCTCTTCTCCAGATCCTTTGTGAAAACGGTCTTTTTATCTGAGCATTGGGTGAGGGATTACAATGACCAAGTTTGTTGTAATGGCATGTGCACGACTATATTGTGTATTGTTACACTGCATTAGAGTACAGTGATGACTCTATTTGAACCAAGGGACATTTTCTGGAATCTCTGCTGTGATATTTGAGAATATTACTATGCTGTATATGGATTTGCCTCAAGTACTGCAGTTAAAAAAGAAAAACAACACAAACCTTCCAATAAATGTAATAATTCCGAAGTGGAAGGATGCAATTCTGAATCTTCCTTTCTTTCACTTCCAAACATGTGCCCATAAGAATTACTCAGAAGCACTGAAAATATAAATTGTGAGACAAACCAAGTTTAATTGAATGCAATCTCTTTTGGTGGATATGGGTCAAACCAATCCTCTTAACCTCATTTCATCAGATTGCAAAGAGCCTCCTACTTCTTACTGTATACTTCAGTTCTGATGGTTATGTGGATAAAATACACAAACTGAGATTATCTTAAAAGAATTTCAGAAGCTCCCAGCATACTGGCAGAGGCAGTAATGATGTAAAATCCCTGCTGAATGGTTAGCAATATTCATTCTGTGTTACTTCTTCTCATGTAGCCTTTATCTTTTGGGCCAGCTGCAGAGGAATGGTTTGGCAGCTGGGTTTTTGGCTGAGGAATTTAGATTATATGTTTATATTATTTATTGGTGACCTCTGGACCTCAGCAATCAACATCTTCACAACTTTTGCCAGAGAGATTGTGCCCCTAAAGGCTCTCAGTAAATGGTTATTCTTATTTCTTTCTTCTTTCCTTCGGTATCTCCCCTGCAGACTGAGCTAGTTTATGTGGCATGGGTGAAAGCATAAATGGGGAACTTTGGAAGAAATAAAAAGCAAGGGGATTTTCAGTGCCTTAGGTAAATAACACACAAAGGTGTGCACATGTTCTAAGTGAGCTCTGGCTTTGAGGTCTGAAGACAAACAATGGTTGCTTGGTCCTGGAACACGTCACTCAGGGTTGTAGTCCCCGTGGTCCATTCTGGCCTGAGGGCATAAGGAGTGTCTCGCAGTTTTTGGTTGAGGTATTTCTATTCATTCCTCTGGTCTTTGTCTCCTGGTTTCTGAAGCTAAAGCTTTTGTGGACAGTATGGTCCTTTGGGTCTTTTCTAGGTGAAGTTGAAGAACTATAGTACAGATGAATTCTATCCAGAAAGAAATGAGATTCTTTGGGCAAATTTAGTGTCTTTATGTATGTAGCTTGTGCCTAGATACATGTCAATAAGAGAGGAAAAAAAGCATTAATACTGGTGTTTGAGGAAGAAAGGTGGAATTTATATCCTTATATAATGAAATTAGTACCCTGCTGGCTCAGATGGTAAAGAAACTTCCTGAAATGCGGAAGACCTGGCTTCGATCCCTGGGTTGGGAAGATCTCCTGGAGAAAATGGCTACCCACTCCATTATTACTGCCTGGAGAATTCCATGGACAGAGGAGCCTGGCTGGCTACAGTCCATGGAGTTGCAAAAAGTCAGATATGACTGATTGACTTTTTTTTTTTATAATAAAGCTAGTAAGTGGAAATTATCATCTTGGTCTATTATTCCTGCCTCAGATAGGCCCACTTGGACTGATCTAGACCAGAGCAGAATTCCAAACCTGTATCTTGAGGTTGTGCTATTCCTTCCTTCATTCCCTTGCTCACTCAGCCATCCATCCACCCATTGCATCCATCTGATTTATCCATATATTTATTCAAGAAATAATCATTCAACACTTGTGTGTTGAGCTAGACACTTTTGATACAGAGAAAAGAGTCAGTTTCCCCTTCTCACTGTAACAGGAGAGACACAGATAGATCAGTGATTATAGCATAGAGTGGGTTGCTCTATAGGCAAGCACAGTGATGCTGGAGAGGGGTGTCCCATGCTAGTTGAGAAATGAGGCCTTAGCTGAGTTTTAACAGATAAGAAGGGGTTAACTTGTTGAAGAGGGAGGAGAGGGCCTTCTGGGCAGTGGAACAATGTTCCACCATCTGGTTGAAGACTCTTTTTCAAAACATTCTTACCGTATCTTCTTCTAACTGAATGAGACCTAATACTGTCTGGTGTCAAGATTCTTGTGTGCTCACTGAATTCACCTGAGGACTCTGAGCCTTTTTTGGTCTAGCAATTGTTTAGTTCTAAGGAAAGTACGTGGAAGCCAATGCTCAATTGATTTCAGGGAAGACTGAGATATTGTACCTTCTGGAGATTCTGCTTTTCTTTTTAAGGAACTCACAACAGCTTCATAATGAAATTGTTCTAATTAAAATAATCTCTGAAAGTGAAAGTTAATTGCTCAGTTGTGTCCCACTCTTTGCTATCCCATGGACTGTAGCCTTCTGGGCTCCTCTGTCCATGGAATCCTCCAGACAAGAGTACTGGAGTGGGTAGTCATTCCCTTCTCCAGGCGATCTTTTCAACCCAGGGATAGAACTGGGGTCTCCTGCATTGCAGCTGGATTCTTTACCAACTGAGCCACCAGAGAAGCCCAAGAATACTGGAATGGGTAGCCTCTCCCTTCTCCAGGGGATCTTCCTCACCTGGAAATTGGACTGGGGTCTCCTGCATTGCAGGCAGATTCTTTACCAGTTGAGCTATCACTAACTGATAAAAGCTTGAATAGTTTTGGGGATTTCCTGCTAAGATTTGTAATAAATGATGAAACCTGAAGTCAAGAGATGACACTTTACAAAGGTGGCTGAAAAGAAATTGTTAAAGAAATGTTTGACAAAGTGAGTCAAATAATGGCCTGGCACTATTCTTTGAAGAGAAGGCCCAGCTTTGATCTTTTCCCACTGAACTGACAGTGATTCACAATATACAGTGTCTTATCATTTATCCTCCTCTCGAGTATACCGTTCCTGCTTTTGTTCAGCTGCAAGCTTTTGTTTTCATTTCTGGCTTTCTCATGATCACTGAGAGGGCTGGAGGTATTATTTAAATACAACAAATGCTCTTTCTGACTGTTGGAGAAATTTCCAAAGGTAAAGAGACCTTTTCTAACATTACATAAAAGTATCTGGGCATTTTTTCCTCTCTTTTTTGACATGAGGAAAAATGGAGGCCTGAGGTTTGAGCACTGCCAAATCCAATCAATCTAGGATCTCAGTGATGGGCAAGTACACTCCTCCTACACCTGAGCTTTATGTGTCTTTGATGTTTGGTGGTAAACACTGAATGACAAGAGGTGGGTGACTTGTGTCCTAATTGATGCCTACTCTAAAAGTTCAGAGGTCCTGATTTTAAATGAAGATATCTGACTTATGACAAGGCTGGAAGAAGCAGTCTTGATTAGAGAAAATTTTTAACTCCTGAGTGGGTCAGGGGTAGTGGATGATATGCATTGTGGTAGTTGGAGAAGGGAATTGAGTCAACAGAGCAGAGAATTCCAAGCTTATATGGACATTGAATCCATGACCTTGATTCCATTTCCATGAAACTAAAGCAACTGAAGATCTCAAAGGGTTTCAAGTGGAAATGGTAAAGTAGGGACATTCTCATGAAGTATGCTCATGGGTGTCAGATGGATCTGTATTTCAGATCTGAGTCTCCCACTCATAAGCTGCATGGTTCTAGATAAGTTACTTAAACTCTCTGTCCATGTCCTCTTATATAAAGTGGAGATAATTATTTCAGAATAAATAGCAAAGACTAATTAATATTAAGACAAAAAGAATTGCATAAACATGACTAAAGTGACTGACACCCAATAAAGGATACCTACACATAGTAGGAAAAATTAGCAAGAAAATGAACTACAAGAGTAAGACAGGCCTGAAGCACGCAGACAATGGGAAGCCTCTATAAGTCAATTGATCACACAATTGACCTCCACACTTCAAAGTCAGTAATTACAGCAATGAAACATAATAACAATGACAATTTGGGTTATAGTAGGATTCTGATATTATGAAATGATGTGATTCTGATTCAGCCATGATTCAGTGCTGCCCGGCATCCATCTGGGGTCTGAGTTTGATGCCTAATTGGCTCTGCCTTCCTTACAAGTCTTGGGATCGGAAACCCTCTTATTAGCGATATAGAGGAAGTGAATAAAAAGTGAAAGAGCTAGCTAGTTGGTCTTCAAAACCGGTCTTGGACTCAGTTCACCACCCAACTGTTTATCTGTGGGGGAGCAGAAAAGCTCATGAGAAGACTGCAGGACGATCTCTCTGGGCATTATATTCACCTAGCAAGGTCTGCCTAGGAAGAGTGGTCACAGAGCACAGAAGGCCCCCCATCCATTAGAAAGACATGAACCAGTGTAGACCCTACAGCTCCTTCATCCCTAGAGGCAAGGAGATGGTAGCTAGCATTTACCAAGTGTCCTCAGGCAGTCCTGCCTGGTTAAAATATCATGTTCTTAAGTTCCCTGCTGCTGCTTAGTCGCTTCAGTCGTGTCCGACTCTGGGCGACCCCAGAGAGGGCAGCCCGCCAGGCTCCCCCGTCCCTGAGATTCTCCAGGCAAGAACACTGGAGTGGGTTGCCATTTCCTTCTCCAATGCATGAAAGTGAAAAGTGAAAGTGAAGTCGCTCAGTCGTGTCCGACTCTTAGCGACCCCATGGACTGCAGCCCACTAGGCTCCTCCATCCATGGGATTTTCCAGGCAAGAGTACTGGAGTGGGGTGCCAATGCCTAGGAAGTACCAAAAAGGAAGAAGTGGCTACTCTTCCGACCTAAAATACAAGAGCATGAGCCCTTCTTTGTGAAAAGTATGCTAGTTGTTGCAAATTCTGATGTTTTCTTTTTACCTTACCTTTTAAACTTGCAGAATGTCTTTAATTGTAATATAACTTGACTCTGTGTTCTCTTTTTGACTCTTAACTTTTTAAACTGCCACAGTTTGGTAGATATTACTTTATTTTTTGTGTTAAAAATCTATACTAAAGAATTTACAGTAGTTATATAAGTATGTGAATATTTTTTGAAAATCAATGAGTTATATTTTCAGGTGAGCATTCATTTCTCTGTACAGAAAATCAATTTTATTTACTTGTTAATAGACTGAATTTTGGGTGCTGATATAAGATCTTATTTAGGCAAACATTGGCTTGTGAAGCTATGCTAGAATGTACTAGGGTTCAGAGTTAAAACAAAACAGATCCAGCTGTCTCATTTACACTCACAATTCTAGAAAGCTTCTCCATCCATGTCTTTTCTAAGGACATAGGATGAAAAAGGCAACTCTATCACAATGGAAATACCCATTTTGGATTGGAGTCTCTGATTCTTTTCTGTACTTTCAAAAGAAGCCTGATGACTAGATGGAAGGGTTTTGTAAATAGGAAAGCCCCATTTTAATATTATCTGTTACTACTTCTACTATTAGTTTGGGAATTTGGTTCTATTCAGAGAATATTTATTAAGTGATTTCTAAGTCAAGGCTATGGTTTTCCCAGTAGTCATATATGGATGTGAGAGTTGGACTATAAAGAAAGCTGAGCACAGAAGAATTGATGCTTTTGAACTGTGGTGTTGGAGAAGGCTCTTGAGATTCCCTTGGACTGCAAGGAGATCCAACCAGTCCATCCTAAAGGAGATCAGTCTTGCATGTTTATTGGAAGGACTGATGTTGAAGCTGAAACTCCAATATTTTGGCTACCTGATGCAAAGAGCTGACTCATTTGAAAAGACCCTGATGCTGGGAAAGATTGAAGGCAGGAGGAGAAGGGGATGATAGAGGATGAGATGGTTGGATGGCATCATGGACTCAATAGACATGAGTTTGGGTAAACTCTGGGAGTTGGTGATGGACAGGGAGGCCTGGCGTGCTGTGGTCCATGGGGTCGCAAAGAGTTGGACATGACTGAGTGACTGAACTGAACTGAATATGCTTGGCATATTCTGAATGCTTTGGAGAGTGTTTTTTTTTTTTTTAATTACAGGATTTAATTTTTCCTCTCAAGGAGATTACAATTTACTGTGAATATCTGGCATAAACATCTCATATTTATGAACAAAACAGAAAAATTAAGTACTTAACCACAGAAGAAGTTAAAAAAACATTTTGAAGAATATGCATATTAGGAATTCAGTTTTCAGCTACAGTATTTACTATTACACACATATGTCACAGTTGGTTATGAGATTTATTGCAGGTAATTTACTAGTAATAATAACTGAAGACCTAAAATTTGTGAGTTATTTATTTTGTATATAATTAGGGTGGATTCAATGTAATTTCTAAACATCACTTGTTTGGATGCTAAAATATTTTCTTGAAGAAAAAATCAGAGAAGTCAAAGCTAACAGGCTGTAATTATAGTATTGCTTTTCGTTTAGGAGTTCTGGCCTTGCAATCACTCAAATCCCAATTCCCTCACTTTAATCTAACATCATTCAGACTCCTTGGTTTGCCATGAGGATTCATGAAAAGAATCCCTGAGCAGTGTGCTCACCTTACCAGGAGGCAACCATCAGATAAATGTCAGCCAGTGTCATTATTAAATATGTATAGTGCTGAGTACACAGCTATTATTCTAAGAGACCAGAAAAGAGAGCAAGCAGTGCTGGCTTCAGTGAAGAAGGAAGGCCTAAGAACAGGACACCTGCAAGAATGGTTCAGGTTAAGGAGATGCATTCATTGCACTTTCGCTGCTCTAGTGCCAGTCCCCATGCTATGCCTCACTTCCTGTTTTGTCCATTACTTACCAGCCAATCCTGAATTTTCTATTTGATGTCCTTGGAGTTTGGCTGATCCTTACATGATTGGATTGTTTGGCTTTGGGGAAGTGTGTCATCCCTTGATTCTTTTCTTCTTTTTCTCATACAAACAAGTTCCTATATATCACTTATATTTCTCCATCAATGCAAAGTGGCCCTTCCCAAGCCAGGATCCTTAACCTACGTTGGACCTTTGCCCTATTCTTCAAGCTATTTCTTTGTTCTTAGTCAACCCAACTGCATTTCTATCTGTAATTTTTCAAATCATCACTTCCCTTAACACAACTACTTAGACTCATTAAAAAAAATTATTATAAGTACCTTAAAAACAAAAAGTAAAGAGAAATAAGAAGTTCCACAGATATATTAATTTTCAATAATAATTGAAGATTCTGCCCTATTTGTTTACTAGTGGCTTAGACAGTAAAGAATGCCTACAATATAGGAGACCCAGGTTCGACCCAGGAGACCAGGTTCCTGGTTTGAGAAGATCCCTTGAAGAAGGGAATGGCAATCTCTCCAATATTCTGGCCTGGATAATTCCATGGACAGAGGAGCCTGGTGGGCTGCAGTCCATGGAGTCGCAAAGAGTCAGACATGACTGAGCAACTAATACTTTCACTTTCAGACAGTAAATAGTCTGCCTGCAATGCAAGAGACACAGGTTTGATCCCTGGGCCAGAAAGATTCTCTGGAGAAGTGAATGGCAACCCATTTCAGTAATCTTGCCTGAGAACTCCATGGACAGAGGAGAGTGGTTGGTTACAGTCCATGGGGTCTCAAAGAGTCGGAAACACGACTGAGAAACCAACACATTCACTTTTCATCCTTTTTTGCTTTTTCTATGTTGAATTATTTTTACTATTAAAAAAATTGAAATATAGGAGTATGACTGGGAAGCTGGACAATAGAGCCAATTTTAAGATCATGCTTGGCTGAAAGGAAAAACTTTAGCCACAAACCCACCGTATCCCTCCCTGACCTGAGTACCCATCCTAACACCTAGACACAGCTCCATCCAACTTCCTGCAGGCTTCAGTGCTAGACATCTCATGCCAAATGGTGAAATAGGACCACAGCTCTGCCCATCAGCAATCAGGATGCCTAAAATAGTACTAAGGTCACAGATACCCCAAAACACACCCTCGATATGGCCTTATCAGTTGGAGGGAAAAGACTTAGCTCCACCCACCAGAGCAGAGGCACCAGTCCCAACCATCAGGAAACCTACACAGACTCTGAACCCACTCACTCACCAGGGGTCAGACAACAGAAGCAAGAGGAACTATGACCCTACAGCCTGCAAAAGGGAGACCATAAATACAGTAAGTTAGAGAAAATAAGATTACAGAGAAATATGTTGCAGATGAAGGAGCAAGGTAAAAAATAAGGTCAAATAAATGAATAGGAAGTAGGCAATCTACCTAAAAGAGCATTCAGAGTAAAGAGGTTCCAAAATCTTGGAAATAGAGTGAAGGCACAGATGGGGAAAATACAAGAAATGTTAAAAAGGACTTAGAAGAACTAAAGAACAAGCCCAAAGTGATGAACAGTGCAATAAATGAAGTGAAAAATATGCTAGAAGGAATCAATAGCAGAATAACTGAGTCAGAAGAACAGATAAGTGAGTTAGAAGACAAAATGGTGGAAATAACTGCTGAAGAGCAGAATAAAGAAAAAAGAATGAAAAGAAACGAGAACAATCTCAGAGACCTCTGGGATAACATTAAATGCAACAACATTTGAATTACAGGGTCATAGCAGAAGCGCGCCGGCTGCGACGGACCACGCAGAAGCCTGGCCGAGAGGAGCTACCCCTCGCCCAAGGTCACGGGCAGTGACCTAGAGTGCCAGGCTGCATTGGCATAGGAGTGGCTGAGAGGAGCTACCCCATGTCCAAGGTCAAGGGCAGCGGCCGAGACGAGCTACCCCATGCCTGAGATCAGGGGCGGTGGCCGAGAGGAGACACTACAGGCCGGAGGTCAGGGCGGCAGCCGAGAAGAGCCAACCCACGTCCAAGTGACAGCAGCTGCGTGGATGCAGGAGTGCCGAGAGGACCTACTCCATGTTCAAGGTCAGGAGGGGCGGCGGTGAGGAGATACCCCTCGTCCAACGTAAGAAAAACCCAAGTAAGACAGTAGGTGTTGCGAGAGGGCATCAGATGGCAGACACACTGAAATCATAATTACAAAAAACTAGCTAATCTTTTCACACGGACCACAGCCTTGTCTAACTCAATGAAACTAAGCCATGCTGTGTGGGGCCACCCAAGACGGGCGGGTCATGGTGGAGAGGTCTGACAGAATGTGGTCCACTGGAGAGGGGAATGGCAAACCACTTCAGTATTCTTGCCTTGAGAACCCCATGAACAGGATGAAAATGCAAAATGATAGGATACTGAAAGAGAATCTCCCCAGGTCGATAGGTGCCCAATATGCTACTGGAGATCACTGGAGAAATAACTCCAGAAAGAATGAAGGGATGGAGCCAATGCAAAAACAATATCCAGTTGTGGATGTGACTGGTGATAGAAGCAAGGTCCGATGCTGTAAAAAGCAATATTGCATAGGAACCTGGAACGTCAGGTCCATGAATCAAGGCAAATTGGAAGTGGTCAAACAGGAGATGGCAAGAGTGAATGTCGACATTCTAGGAATCAGCGAACTAAAATGGACTGGAATGGGTGAATTTAACTCAGATGACCATTATATCTACTACTGTGGGCAGGAATCCCTTAGAAGAAATGCAGTAGCCATCATGGTCAACAAAAGAGTCCAAAATGCAGTACTTGGACGCAATCTCAAAAATGACAGCATGATCTCTGTTTATTTCCAAGGCAAACCATTCAATATCACGGTAATCCAAGCCTATACACCAACCAGTAATGCTGAAGAAGCTGAAATTGAACGGTTCTATGAAGACCTACAAGACCTTTTGGAACTAACACCCCAAAAAGATGTCCTTTTCTTTATAGGGGACTGGAATGCAAAGGTAGGAAGTCAAGAAACAGCTGGAGTAACAGGCAAATTTGGCCTTGGAGTACAGAATGAAGCAGGGCAAAGGCTAATAGAGTTTTGCCAAGAGAACGCCCTGGTTATAGCAAACACCCTCTCCCAACAACACAAGAGAAGACTCTACACATGGACATCACTAGATGGTCAACACTGAAATCAGATTAATTATATTCTTTGCAGCCAAAGATGGAGAAGCTCTATACAGTCAGCAAAAACAATACCAGGAGCTGACTGTGTCTCAGATCATGAACTCCTGAATGCCAAATTCAGACTTAAGTTGAAGAAAGTGGGGAAAATCACTAGACCATTCAGGTATGACCTAAATCAAATTCTTTATAATTATACAGTGGAAGTGAGAAATAGATTTAAGGGCCTAGATCTGATAGACAGAGTGCTTGATGAACTATGGATGGAGGTTTGTGACATTGTACAGGAGACAGGGATCAAGACCATCTCCATGGAAAAGAAATGCAAAAAAGCAAAATGGCTGTCTGGGGAGGCCTTACAAATAGCTGTGAAAAGAAGAGAAGTGAAAAGCAAAGGAGAAAAGGAAAGATATGAGCATCTGAATGCAGAGTTCCAAAGAATAGCAAGAAGAGATAAGAAAGCCTTCCTCAGTGATCAATGCAAAGAAATAGAGGAAAACAATAGAATGGAAAAGACTAGAGATCTCTTCAAGAAAATTAGAGATACCAAGGGAACAGTTCATGCAAAGATGGGCTCGATAAAGGACAGAAATGGTATGGACCTAACAGAAGCAGAAGATATTAAGAAGAGGTGGCAAGAATACACAGAAGAACTGTACAGAAAAGATCTTCACGAGGCAGATAATCACGATGGTGTCGTCACTCACCTAGAGCCAGACATGCTGGAATGTGAAGTCAGGTAGGCCTTAGAAAGCATCACTACAAACAAAGCTAGTGGAGGTGATGGAATTCCAGTTGAGCTATTTCAAATCCTGAAAGATGACACTGTGAAAGTGCTGCACTCAATATGCCAGCAAATTTGGAAAACTCAGCAGTGGCCACAGGACTGGAAAAGGTCAGTTTTCATTCCAATCCCAAAGAAAGGCAATGCCAAAGAATGCTCAAACTACTGCACAGTTGCCCTCATCTCACAGGCTAGTAAATAATGCTTAAAATTCTCCAAGCCAGGCTTCAGCAATACGTGAACCATGAGCTTCCAGATGTTCAAGCTGGTTTTAGAAAAAGCAAGGAATCAGAGATCAAATTGCCAACATCTGCTGGATCATGGAAAAAGCAAGAGAGTTCCAGAAAAACATCTATTTCTGCTTTATTGACTATGCCAAAGCCTTTGACTGTGTGGATCACAATAAGCTGTGGAAAACTCTGAAAGAGATGGGAATACCAGGCCACCTGATCTGCCTCTTGAGAAACCTGTATGCAGGTCAGGAAGCAACAGTTAGAACTGGACATGGAATGACAGACTGGTTCCAAATAGGAAAAGCAGTACGTCAAGGCTGTATATTGTCACCCTGCTTATTTAACTTATATGCAGAATACATCACGAGAAATGCTGGGCTGGAAGAAGCACAAGCTGGAATCAAGATTGCAGGGAGAAATATCAATAACCTCAGATATGTAGATGACACCACCCTTATGGCAGAAAGTGAAGAGGTACTAAAAAGCCTTTTGATGAAAGTGAAAGAGGAGAATGAAAAAGTTGGCTTAAAGCTCAACATTCAGAAAACGAAGATCATGGCATCTGGTCCCATCATTTCATGGGAAATAGATGGGGAAACAGTGGAAACAGTGTCAGGCTTTATTTTTTTGGGCTCCAAAATCACTGCAGATAGTGATTGCAGCCATGAAATTAAAAGACACTTACTCCTTGAAAGGAAAGTTATGACCAACCTAGATAGCATATTAAAAAAGCAGAGATATTACCTTGCCAACAAAGGTCCATCTAGTCAAGGCTATGGTTTTTCCAGTGGTCATGTATCGATGTAAGAGTTGGACTATGAGGAAAGCTGAGCACCGAAGAATTGATGCTTTTGAACAATGGTGTTGGAGAAGACTCCTGAGAGTCCCTTGGACTGCAAGGAGATCCAACCAGTCCATTCTGAAGGAGATCAGCCCTGGGATTTCTTTGGAAGGAATGATGCTAAAGCTGAAAGTCCAGTACTTTGGCCACCTCATGCAAAGAGTTGACTCATTGGAAAAGACCTCGCTGCTGGGAGGGATTGGGGGAAGGAGAAGAAGGGGATGACAGAGGATCAGATGGCTGGATGGCATCACCGACTCGATGGACATGAATTTGAGTGAACTCCAGGAGTTGGTGATGGACACGGAGGCCTGGCGTGCTGCGATTCATGGGGTCGCAAAGAGTTGGACACGACTGAGCAACTAAGTGAACTGAACTGAACTAAGAAGAAGATAAGGGCCTGAGAAACTACTTCAAAAGATTATAAATGAAAAACTCCCTAACATGGGAAAGGAAATAACCACCCAAATCAGGGAAGCACAGAGAGTTTCATATAGGATAAACCCAAGGAGAAACACAATGAGACACATATTTGTCAAACTAACAAAAACTGAATACAAAGGAAAAATATTAAAAGCAGCAAGGGAAAAGGAATAAATAGATGGTAGTCACCATCTACAATGATTTTGGAGTCTAAGAAAATAAAATCTGCCACTGTCCACACTTTTCCCCACGTATTTGCCATGAAGTGATGGGACCTGATGCCATTAACTTAGTTTTTTGAATATTTAGTTTTAAGCCAGCTTTTTCACTCTCCTCTTTCACCTTTATCAAAAGGTTCTTTAGTTCCTCTTCCATTTCTGTCATTAGAGTGTTATCATCTGTTTATCTGAGATTGTTGGTATTTCTCCCAGCAATCTTAATTCTAGTTTGTGATTCATCCAGCCCAGCGTTTTGAATGATGTACTCTGCACATAAGTTAAATAAACAAGGTGACAATAAACAGCGTTGACGTACTCTTTTCCCAGTGGAATCAGTCCACTCTTCTATGTCTGGTTCCAACTGTTGCTTCTTGACTTGCATACAGGTTTCTCAGGAGACAAGTAAGGTGGTCTGATACTCCCGCCTCTTGAATTTTCACAGTTGTGATCCACACAGTCAAAGGCTTTAGAGTAGTTGAGGAAGCAGAAATAGATGTTTTTCTGGAGCTCCTTTGTTTTCTCCATAATCTAACAAATGTTGACATGTCAGTTTGATCTCTGGTTCCACTGCCTCTTCAGACCCCAGCTTGTACATGTTGACATTCTCAGTTAACATACTGCTGAAACCTAGCTGAAGGATTTTGAGCGTACTCTTGCTAGAATGTGAAATGAGCATATTTATACGGTAGTTGGCAGAAAGTGAAGAGGAACTAAAAAGCCTCTTGATGAAGGTGAAAGAGGATAGTGAAAAAGTTGGCTTAAAACACAATATTCAGAAAACTAAGATCATGGCATCTGGTCCCATCGCTTCATGGAAAATAGATGGGGAAACAGTGGAAACAGTGTCAGACTTTATTTTTGGGGGCTCCAAAATCACTGCAGATGGTGATTGCAGCCATGAAATTAAAAGACGCTTACTCCTTGGAAGGAAAGTTATGACCAACCTAGATAGCATATTGAAAAGCAGAGACATTACTTTGCCAACAAAGGTCTGTCTAGACAAGGCTATGGTTTTTCCTGTGGTCATGTATGGATATGAGAGTTGGACTGTGAAGAAAGCTGAGTGCCAACGAATTGATGCTTTTGAACTGTGGTGTTGGAGAAGACTCCTGAGAGTCCCTTGGACTGCAAGGAGATCCAACCAGTCCATTCTGAAGGAGATCAGCCCTGGGATTTCTTTGGAAGGAATGATGCTAAAGCTGAAACTCCATTACTTTGGCCACCTCATGCGAAGAGTTGACTCATTGGAAAAGACTCTGATGCTGGGAGGAATTGGAGGCAGGAGGAGAAAGGGATGACAGAGGATGAGATGGCTGGATGGCATCACTGACTCCATGAATGTGAGTCTGAGTGAACTCCGGGAGTTGGTGATGGACAGGGAGGCCTGGCGTGCTGCGATTCATGGTGTCACAAAGAGTCGGACATGACTGAGTGAATGAACTGAACTGAATTGAACTGAAACATTCTTGGATAGTTCCTTCTTTGTGACTGGAATTAAAACTGACCTTTACCAGTCCTTTGGCCATTGCTGAATTTCCCAAATTTGCTGACACATTGAGTGCATCACTTTAACAGCATTATATTTTAGGATTTGAAATAACTTAGCTGGAATTCTATCACCTCCACTAACTTTATTGGTAGTAATACTTCCTGAGGCCCACTTGACTTCACATTCCAGCTTATCCAGCTCTAGGTGAGTGACTGCACCATCATGGTTATATGGGTTTTGAAGACCTTTTTTTTGTACAGTTCTTATGAATATTCTTGTCACTTATTCTTAATCTCTTCTACTTCTGTTAGGTCCTAGTCATTGCTCTCTTTTAACATGCCCATTCATACATGAAATATTCCTTTGATATCTCACATTTTCTTGAAGAGATGTCTGATTCTTCCCATTGTATTGTTTTTCTCTATTTTTTCCCCTTATTCATTTAACAAAGCCTTCTTACCTCTCCTTGCTATTCTCTAGAACTCTGCATTCACTTGGGTATATCCTTCTCTCTTTCTCATTTACCTTTTGCTTCTCCTCTTTCCTCAGCTATTTGTAAATCCTCCTCAGACAAGCATTTTGCCTTCTTGAATTTATTTTTCTTTGGGATGGTTTTGGTCACTGCCTTCTGTAAAATGTTATGAATCTTTTTTCATAGTTCTTCAGGCACTCTGTCAAATTTAACCCCTTGAACCAATTTGTTACTCCATTGTATAATCATGAGGGGTTTGATTTCTTTCATAACTGAATGACCTAATCATTTCCCCTACTTTCTTCAACTTAAGCTTGAATTTTGCAATAAGGAGTTCATGATCTGAGTCACAATAAGCTTCAGGTCTCATTTTTACTGACTGCATTGTGCTCTCCATTTTTGGCTGCAAAGAACATAATCAGTCTGATTTTGGTATTGACCATCTGGTAATGTCCATGTGCAGAGTTTTCTCTTGAGTTGTTGGAAAAGTGTGTTTGCTATGAATAGTGTGGATGCAATATCAAAAATGACAGAATGATCTTGGTTCATTTCAAGGCAAACAACCCAAAGTCACAGCAATCCAAATTTATACCCCAACCACCAGTGCCAAAGAAGTTGAAATTGAAAGGTTCTATGAAGATCTACAAGACCTTTATAGAGCTAACATCTAAAAAAGATGTTCTTTTCATCAGAAGGGACTGGAATGGAAAAGCAGGAAGTAGAGAGATACCTGGAGTGACAAGCAAATTTGGCTTTGGAGTACAAAATGAAGCAGGGCAAACAGTAACAGGATTTTGCCAAGAGAATGTGCTGTTATAGCAAGCATTCTCTTTCAACAACAGAAGAGATGACTCTACACATGGACATCACCAGATGGTGACTATCGAAATCAGATTGATTATATTTTTTGCAGCTGAAGAAGGAGAAGTTCTATACAGTGAACAAAAATAAGACCTGGAGCTGACTTGTGGCTCAGATATGAGCTTCCTATTGCAAACTCAGACTTACATTGTAGAAAGTAAGGAAAATCACTAGGTCATTCATGTATGACCTAAATAAAACCCCTTATGATTATAAAGTAGAAGTGACAAATAGAGTCAAGGGATTAGATCTGATAGAAAGAACTCCTGGAGAGCTATGAATGGAGTTTTGTAACATTATACAGGAAGCAGTCACCAAAACCATTGCCAAAAAGAAAAAAAAAGAAATGCAAGGAAGCAAAATAGTTATCTGAGGAGGTCTTATAAATAGCTGAGAAAAAGGGAAAGGAAAGCAAAGGAGAAAGGGAAAACTATACCCGACTGAATGCAGAGTTCCAAAGAGTAGCAGGATGAAATAAGAAAGCCTTCTTAAATGAACAGTATAAAGAAATAGAGGAATACAATAGAATGACAAAGATTAGAGATCTCTTCATGAAAGTTAGAGATACCAAGGGAATAGTTTATGCAAAGATGGACACAATAAAGTACAGAAGAGATAAGGACCCAATAGAAACAGGAGAGATTAAGAAGTGGTGGCAAGAACACACAGAAGAACTCTACAAAAAAGATCTTAGTTACCTGGATAACCACGACTATGTGGTCATTTGGCTAGAGCCAAAGATCCTGGGGTGTAAAGTCAAATGGGCCTTAAGAAGAATTATTACAAACAAAGCTCATGGAGGTGATGGAATTCCAGCTGAATTATTTTATATCCCTAAAGATGATGATGCTGTTAAAAGTACTGCATTCAATGTGTCTGTAAATATGGAAAACTCAACAGTGGCCACAGGACTGGAAAAGGTCAGTTTTCATTCCAATCCCAAAGAAAGGCAATGCCAAAGAATCTTCAAACTGCTGCATAATCATGCTCATTTCACATGCAAGGTAATGCTCAAAATCCTTCAAATTACACTTCAACAGTACATGAGCCAAACTTCTAAATGTGCAAGTTGGGATTTGAAGTGACAGAAGAATGAGATTGAATCTCCAACATCCACTGGGCTACTTACAAAACAAGAGAATTCCAGAAAAACATCTACTTCTGCTTTATTGACTATGCTAAAGCCTTTGACTGTGTGGATCACAGCAAATTGTGGAAAATTCTTTGAGTAGGGAATACCAGACCACCTTACCTGCCTCCTGAGAAATCTGTATGCAAGTCAAGAAACAACAGTTAGAACCAGACATGGAACAACAGACTGGTTCCAAATTGGGAAAGGAGTATGTGACGGCTGTATATTGTCACCCTGTTAAATAACTTATATGCAGAGTACATTAAGTGAAATGCTGGACTGGATGAAGCTCAAGCTGGAATCCAAATTGCCAGGAGAAATATCAATAACCTCAGATATGCAGATGACACCACCCTTATGGGAGAAAGTGAAGAGGAACTTAAAAGCCTCTTGATGAAAGAGGAGAGTGAAAAAGCTGGTTTAACACTCAACATTCAAGAAACTAAGATCATGGCATCCAGTCCCATTGCTTCATGGCAAACAGATGGGAAAACAACAGAAACAGTGACAGACTTTTCTTGGGCTCCAAAATCACCGAAGATGGTGACTGTAGCCATGAAATTAAAAGATGTTTCCTCCTTGGAAGAAAAACTATGACAAACATAGACAGTGTATTAAAAGAAGAGACATCACTTTTCAACAAAGTTATTCCAGTAGTCTAGACTGGAATAGACTAAAGTTATTCCAGTAGTCATGTACAGATGTGAGAGTTAGACCATAAAGAAGGCTGAGTGCTGAAGAATTGATGCTTTTGAACTGTGGTGCTGGAGAAGACTATTGACAGTCCCTTTGTTACAAGGAGATCCAACCAGTCCATCCTAAAGGAAATGAGCCCTGGATATTCATTGGAAGGATTGATGCTGAACCTGAAGCTCCAACACTTTGGCCACCTGATGCGAAGAGTTGATTCATTGGAAAGACCCTGATGCTGTGAAAGATTGAAGGCAGAAGGAGAAGAGGGTGACAGAAGATGAAATTGTTGGATGGCATCACAGACTCAGTGGACAAGAGTTTGAGCAAACTCTGGGAGGTGGTGAAGGACAGGGAGGCCCGGTATGCTGCAGTCCAGTGGATCGCCGAGTCAGACACAACTGAGTGACTGAACAATAACAACAGTATGTTAGTTAATTAATATATGTGTATATTCCCTGTCCTACACAATAATTTTTTTGTAGCTTATTCATTATATACATAATGGTTTGTATCTCTTAATCCTTTATGCTTAATATTTTTGCTTTCATCTCTCCACTGGTAACCATTAGTTTGTTCTCTCTATATGAGCTTGTTTCTGTTTTGTTTTATTTTTTCATTCATTTATTTTTCATATTCCACATATAAGTTAAAGCAGTATTTATGTTTCTCTCTCTGATTTATTTCACTAAGAATGACCCCTCCCAGTCCACCTATGTTGTTGCAAATGCAAAATTTCAGTTTTTTTATGCCTGAGTAATACACACACACACACACACACACACACACCTTCTTTATCCATTCATCTGCTGATAGATACTTAGATTGCCTCAATATCTTGGTTTTGTAATAATTAATAATAAAATAATAAATGATGCTATTAACATTGGAATGCATGTGTCTTTTTCAAGTTAGTGTTTTCATTTTCTAAAAAATTCCCCTGCAATGCAGGAGTCACAGGAGATGTGGGTTTTATTCCTATGTCAAGAAGATCCCCTGGAAGAGGCTCTAGTATATTGTATAGTATATTTATGGAGTTCTTAGGGTTTTCTGTAATAATATCATACCATCTATAAATAGTGACAATTTTACTTCTTTCCTTCCAATTTTATTACCTTTTATTTCTTTTTCTTGCTTGTTTGATGTGACTCTTGCTTGTTTATTATAACTAGAGCTATAACTATACTATGTTAAATAAAAATGGCGCAAGTAAGCATCCTTGTGTTGTTCCTAATCTTAGACATAAAGCTTTCAGCTTTTCATTATCGAGTACGATGTTAGTTGTGGGTTTGGCATAAATGGCCTTCAATATGTTAAAATATGTTCCCTCTATACCAACTTTGAATTTTTATCATAAGTGGATACTGAATTTTGTTAAATGCTTTTACTGTTTATTTGCAATGATAATATAATTTTATTCTTCCTTTTAAAAAATGTGATTATCATAGTGATTGACTGGCAGATACTGAACCATCCTTATATTCCTAGAATAAATTCTACTTGATTATGGTGCATGATTTTTTTTCTATGTAATTAAATTCCATTTGCTAATATTTTGTTGAATTCTTTTATCTATCTTCATAAGTGATATTATCATGTAATTTTCTCTCTTTTTGGTGGTGACTTTAGGAAGCTTTGGTATCAGGATAATGCTAGACTTTAAGAATGAATTTAGGTTTATTCCTGCCTCTTCAATTTCTTGGAATAACTTGAGTAGCATAAGTACTAGCTCTTCTTTACATGTTTCATAGAATTCCCCTGTGTAGCCATCCGGCCCTAGACTTTTGTTTGCTGAAGTTTTTTGATTACTAATTTACCTTGCTTAATTTAGTGATTAGCCTGTTCGAATTTTACCTATTTCTTCTTTACTTCTTAACTCAGTCCTGGAAGATTTTGTGTTTCTACAAATTCGTCAATTGCTATTCAGTTGTCCAATTTGTTGGTGTACAACTTCATGAAATTAAAAGACGCTTACTCCTTGGAAGGAAAGTTATGACAACCTAGATAGCGTATTGAAAAGCAGAGATATTACCTTGCCAACAAAGGTCCATCTAGACAAGGCTATGCTTTTTCCAGTGGTCATGTATGAATGTGAGAGTTGGACTGTGAAGAAAGCTGAGCGCCAAAGAATTGATGTTTTTGAACTGTGGTGTTGGAGAAGACTCTTGAGAGTCCCTTGGACTGCAAGGAGATCCAACCAGTCCGTCCTAAAGGAGATCAATCTTGGGTGTTCATTGGAAGGACTGATGCTGAAGCTGAAACTCCAATACTTTGGACACCTCATGTGAAGAGTTGACTCATTGGAAAAGACCCTGATGCTGGGAGGGATTGGGGGCAGGAGGAGAAGGGAACGACAGAGGATGAGATGGCTGGATGGCATCACTGACTCGTTGGACATGAGTTTGAGTGAACTCCGGGAGTTGGTGATGGACAGGGAGGCCTGGTGTGTTGTGATTCATGGGGTCACAAAGAGTCGGACATGACTGAGTGATTGAACTGAACTAAACATCATAGTACCCTAATGATTTTTAAATTTTTGTGATATCAGTTGTAATTTTTCCTGTCTCTTTCTTTTATTTGAGTCCTTTTTTTTCCCTAAAAAGTCTGGCTAAAGGCTTACCAATTTTGCTTATCTTTTTAAACAAAATCTCTCTTGGTTTCATTGAATTTTTCTGCTTTTTTCTTTATTCTCTTCTTTATTTTCTATCTGATCTTTATTATTTCCTACCTTATGTTGAGCTTGGCCTTTGTTTTTTTTTTTTTTTTTTTAATTCCTTTACATGGAAATGCAAAAAAGCAAAATGGCTGTCTGGGGAGGCCTTACAAATAGCTGTGAAAAGAAGAGAAGTGAAAAGCAAAGGAGAAAAGGAAAGATATAAGCATCTGAATGCAGAGTTCCAAAGAATAGCAGGAAGAGATAAGAAAGCCTTCTTCAGCGATCAATGCAAAGAAATAGAGGAAAACAACAGAATGGGAAAGACTAGAGATCTCTTCAAGAAAATCAGAGATACCAGAGGAACATTTCATGCAAAGATGGGCTCGATAAAGGACAGAAATGTTATGGACCTAACAGAAGCAGAAGATATTAAGAAGAGGTGGCAAGAATACACAGAAGAACTATACAAAAAAGAGCTTCACGACCCAGATAATCACGATGGTGTGATCACTCATCTAGAGCCAGACATCCTGGAATATGAAGTCAGGTAGGCCTTAGAAAGCATCACTACAAACAAAGCTAGTGGAGGTGATGGAATTCCAGTTGAGCTATTTCAAATCCTGAAAGATGACACTGTGAAAGTGCTTCACTCAATATGCCAACAAATTTGGAAAACTCAGCAGTGGCCACAGGACTGGAAAAGGTCAGGTTTCATTCCAATCCCAAAGAAAGGCAATGCCAAAGAATGCTCAAACTACTGCACAGTTGCCCTCATCTCACAGGCTAGTAAATAATGCTTAAAATTCTCCAAGCCGGGCTTCAGCAATATGTGAACCGTGAACTTCCTGATGTTCAAGCTGGTTTTAAAAAAGGCAGAGGAACCAGAGATCAAATTGCCAACATCTGCTGGATCATGGAAAAAGCAAGAGAGTTCCAGAAAAACATCTATTTCTGCTTTACTGACTATGCCAAAGCCTTTGACTGTGTGGATCACAATAAACTGTGGAAAATTCTGAAAGAGACGGGAATACCAGACCACCTGACCTGCCTCTTGAGAAATCTGTATGCAGGTCAGGAAGCAACAGTTAGAACTGGACATGGAACAACGGACTGGTTCCAAATAGGAAAAGGAGTACGTCAAGGGTGTATATTGTCACCGTGCTTATTTAACTTCTATGCAGAGTACATCATGAGGAACGCTGGACTGGAAGAAGCACAAGCTGGAATCAAGATTGCAGGGAGAAATATCAATAACCTCAGATATGCAGATGACACCACCCTTATGGCAGAAAGTGAAGAGGAACTCAAGAGCCTCTTGATGACAGTGAAAGAGGAGAGTGAAAAAGTTGGCTTAAAGCTCAACATTCAGAAAACTAAGATCATGGCACCTGGTACCATCACTTCATGGAAAATAGATGGGGAAACAGTGGAAACAGCGTCAGACTTTATTTTTTGGGCTCCAAAATCACTGCAGATGGTGACTGCAGCCATGAAATTAAAAGATGCTTACTCCTTGGAAGGAAAGTTATGATTAACCTAGATAGAATATTCAAAAGCAGAAACATTACTTTGCCAACAAAGTTCTGTCTAGTCAAGGCTATGGTTTTTCCTGTGATCATGTATGGATGTGAGAGCTGGACTGTGAAGAAGGCTAAGCACCGAAGAATTGATGCTTTTGAACTGTGGTGTTGGAGAAGACTTGAGAGTCCCTTGGACTGCACGGAGATCCAACCAGTCCATTCTGAAGGAAATCAGCCCTGGGATTTCTTTGGAGGGAATGATGCTAAGGCTGAAACTCCATTACTTTGGCCACCTCATGTGAAGGGTTGACGCATTGGAAAAGACTCTGATGCTGGGAGGGATTGGGGGCAGGAGGAGAAGGGGACGACAGAGGATGAGATGGCTGGATGGCATCACTGACTCAATGGATGTGAGTCTGAGTGAACTCCGGGAGTTGGTGATGGACAGGGAGGCCTGATGTGCTGCAATTCATGGGGTCACAAAGAGTCGGACACGTCTGAGCGGCTGAACTGAACTGAACTGGACAAGGTTGTTTATTTGAGACTTTTCTTGTTTCTTAAGATAGGCCTGTATTGCTATAAACTTCTCTTTTATAATTGTTTTTCCTACATCTCATAACTTTTGTAAATTTGTGTTTCACTCACATTTGTCTCAAGGTATTTTCTGATTTTATCCTTGATTTCTTCATTGATCCTTTGGTTTCTTAGTGGTATGTTGTTTAGTCTATGTTTGTGTTTTCTCCATTTTTTTCCCTATAATTGATTTCAAGTTTCTCACTGTCATGATTAGAAAAAAATGCTTGATTTAATTTCTGTCCTGTTAAATTTGGTGTAGTTTTTTGTGGTTTAGGATGTGATCTATCCTGAAGAACATTCCATGTGCACTTGAATATATATTCTATTGCTTTTGGACAGAATGTTATGTAGAAATCTGTTAAGTCCAACTGATCTAATGTGTAATTTAAGGCCACTGTTTCTTTATTTGGAGAAGGTAATGGCACCCCACTCCAGTACTCTTGCCTGGAAAATTCCATGGACGGAGGAGCCTGGCAGGCTGCAGTCCATGGGGTCGCTGAGGGTTGGACACGACTGAGCGACTTCCCTTTCAGTTTTCACTTTCATGCATTGGAGAAGGAAATGGCAACCCACTCCAATGTTCTTGCCTGGAGAATCCCAGGACGGGGCAGCCTGGTGGGCTGCCGTCTATGGGGTAGCACAGAGTCGGACACGACTGAAGTGACTTAGCAGTTTCTTTATTGTTTTATGTCTGGATGATCTGACTATTGTTGTGACTGAGGCACTAAAGTCTCCTCTACTATTGTTTTATTGTCAGTTTCTTCCTTTATGTCTATTAATACTTGCTTTGTATGTTTAGGTATTCCTATAGTAGGTACATATGTTAACAAATGTTATATTCCCTTATAGTAGTCCCTTTATCATTATATAACACCTACTTTGTCTTTTGTATAGACTTTTTAAAAAGTATGTTTTGCTTGAGATGGATATTGCTTGAATATTTTTCTTGTCATTTCCATTTTAATGAAGTATCTTTTACTATCCTCTCACTTTGAATTTGTGTCTTTAGCATTGAATTGAGTCTCTTTTAAGAACTATATAGATGGATTTTTGTTTTTGTATCCAATCAGTCACTCTGTCTTTTGATTGAAGTATTTATTCTATTGACATTTAAAATGAATATTGACTGCTATATACTTATTCCCATTTTGTTACTTGTTTTCTGATTGTTTTTGTAGTTCTTCTCTATTATTTTCTTCTTTTAGCTTTTTCCTTTGTGATTTGATGGCTTTGTGTTGTGGCATGCTTGCATTCATTTCTCTTTATTTATTGATTTTTTTGTTTGTTTCTATTGTAGGTTTTTGACTTGTGGTTACATTGATATTTATGTACATTGACATATAACTATATCTACTTGTTTGAACTGATAGTCATTTAAATTCAAACAATCTAAAATGTCTACATTTTAAATCACCTCTCCAATTTATATATTGGAAAAAATATATATATTTTATTTTGTATTTTACATCTTCATGTTTATCCCTTCACTATTTTTTTGTAGTAATAGTTGATTTTATAATTTTAATCATCATACTAGCTTATCTAAGAAGTCGGTTTTCAACCTTTACTATATATTTGCCTTTAGTAGTGTAATTTCCTTTCTTGTACATTCTTACTTCTTGTTGTAGCCTTTTCTTTCCATTTAGAGAAAACTCTTTAACATATTTTTTAGGGTCAGTTTAGTATTGATGAACTCTTAATTTTTTTTCTCTGAGAGATTCTTTATCTCTCCTTTAATTGTGAATGGTAATCTTGCTGGGTAGAATAGCCTAGATTGTGCATTTTCCCTTTAAGTTCTTTAACTATACCATGCCACTCTCATGTGGTCTGCAGAATTTTTGTGGAAAAATCAGCTGATAGCCTTATGAGGATTTCCTTATATATGACATTGTTTTCCTCTTGCTGCCTTTAGAATTCTCTCTCTCTTTCTCTCTCTTTTTTTTTTTTTCATCTTTTTTTTTTTTGCCATTTAATTATGTTATGTCTTGATGTTGGTCTGTTCAGGTTCATCTTGATTGGGATTTTCTATGTTTCTTGGACCTGGATATCTGTTTCCATCTTTAGGTTCAGGAAGTTTTCATCTATACCTTCATCAAATATATGTTTTGACCCCTTTCTTCTCCTTGTGGGACCCCTGTAACATGAAAGTTAATTTGCTTTAAAGTTGTTCCAGAGGCCCCTTAAAGTAAACTCTTTATTTTTTACTTTTTGCTATTCTGATTGTGCAGTTTCCATTATTCTATTTTCCAGATCACTTATGAATTCTTCCATATCATCTCAGTTCAGTTCAGTTGCTCAGTTGTGTCTGACTCTTTGTGACCCCAGGAACTACAGCACACCAGGCCTCCCTGTCCATCAACTTCTGGAGTTTACCCAAACTCATGTCCAACAAGTCAGTGATGCCATCTACCCATCTCACCCTCTGTCGTCCCCTTCTCCTCCTGCCCTCAATCTTTCCCAGCATCAGGGTCTTTTCAAATGAGTCAGTTCTTCACATCAGGTGGCCAAAGTATTGGAGTTTCAGCTTCAAATCTGTCCTTTCAATTAATATTCAAAACTAATTTCCTTTATGATTGAGTGGTTTGATCTCCTTGTAGTCCAAGAGATTCTCAAGAGTCTTCTCCAAAACCACAATTCAAAAGCATCAATTCTTCAGGGCTTTCTTTTTGGTCAAAATCTAACATCCATACATGACTACTGCAAAAACCATAGCTTTGACTAGATGGACCATTGTTGGCAAAGTAATGGCTCTGCTTTTTAATATGCTGTCTTGATTGGTCATAGCTTTTCTTCCAAGGAGCAAGCGTCTTTTCTAATTACATATCTGCAGTCACCATCTGCAGTGATTTTGGAATCCAGGAAAATAATGTCTGACACTGTTTCCATTTTATCCCCATCTATTTGCAATGAAGTGATGGGACTGGATGCCATGATCTTCGGTTTTTGAATGTTGAGCTTAAGCCAGCTTTTTCACTCTCCTCTTTCACTTTCATCAAGAAGCTCTTTAGTTTCCACTTTCTACCATAAAGATCATGTCATCTGCATATCTGAAGTTAGTGATATTTCTCCCAGCAATCTTGATTCCAGCTTGTGCTTCATCCAGTCCAGCATTTTGCATGATGTACTCTGCATATAAGTTAAGTAAGCAGGATGAAAATATACAGCCTTGATGTCCTCCTTTACTAATTTGGAACCAGTCCATTGTTTCATGCTGGCTCTAACGGTTGCTTCTTGACCTGCATACAGATTTCTCAGGAGGCAGGTAGGTGGTCTGATATTCCCATCTGTTGAAAAATTTCCCACAGTTTGTTACTACCCACACAGTCAAAGGTTTAGCATAATCAATGAAGCAGAAGTAGAGGTTTTCCTGAAACTCTTGCTTTTTTGATGAGCCAACAGATGTTGGCAGTTTGATCTTTGGTTCCTCTGCCTTTTCTAAATCCAAATTGAACATCTGTAATTTCTTGGTTGATGTACTTTTGAAGCCTAGATTGGGGAATTTTGAGCATTACTTTGCTGGTGTGTGAAATGAGTACAATTGTGCAGTAGCTTGAACATTCTTTGGCATTGCCTTTCTTTGGGATTGGAATGAAAACTGATCTTTTCCAGTCCTGTGGCCAGTACTGAGTTTTCCAAATTTGCTGGCATACTGAGTGCAGCACTTTCACAGCATCATCTTTTAGGATTTGAAATAGCTCACCTGGAATTCCATCACCTCCACTAGCTTTGTTCATAGTGATGCTTCCTAAGGCCCAGTTGTCATTGCATTCCAGAATGTCTGGCTTTAGGTGAATGATCACACCTTCATGGTTATCTGGGTCATGAAGATATTTTTTGCATAGTTCTTCTATGTATTCTTGCCACCTCTTCTTTATATCTTCTGCTTCTGTTAGGTCCATGACATTTCTGTCCTTTATTGTGCACATCTTTGTGTCAAATATTTCCTTTGTATCTCTAATTTTCTTGAAGGGATCTCTAATCTTTCCCATTCTATTGTTTTCCTCTATTTCTTTGATCACTGAGGAAGGCTTTCTTATCTCTCCTTGCTATTCTTTGGAACTCTGCATTCAGACAGGTATATCTTTACTTTCTCTTTTGCCTTTAGCTTCTCTTCCTTTCTCAGCTCTTTGTAAGGCCTCCTCAGAGAACCATTTGGCTTTTTATATTTCTTTTTCTTGGGGATGGCCTTGATCACTGCCTCCTGAACAGTGTCACGAACCTCTGTCCATAGTTCTTCAGGCACTGTCCATTAGATCTAATCCCAAGAATCTATTTGTCACTTTGTTTGTGTTATCTTAAGGGATTTGATTTAGGTCATACCTGAATGGTCTAGTGGTTTCCCCTACCTTCTTCAATTTAAGTCTGAATTTTGCAATAAGGAGCTCATGATCTGAGCCACATTCAGCTCTCAGTCTTATTTTTACGATTGTATAGAGCTTCTCCATCTTTGGCTACAAAGAATATAATCAATCTGATTTTAGTATTGACAACCTGGTGATGTTCATGTAGAGAACCTTCTCTTACGTTGTTGGAAGAGGGTCTTTTCTATGATGAGTGTGTTCTCGTGACAAAATTCTGTTAGCCTTTGTCCTGCTTCATTTTGTACTCTAAGGCCAAATTTGCCTGCTATTCCAGGTACCTCTTGACTTACTACTTTTGCATTCTAGCCACCTATGATGAAAAGGACATCTCTTTTGAGTATTAGTTTTAGAAGGTCTTGTACGTCTTCATAGAACCATTCAACTTCAGCTTCTTCAGCATTATTGGTTAAGGCATAGTCTTAGATTACTGTGCTATTGAATGGTTTGCCTTGGAAGCAAACAGAGGTCATTCTGTCATTTTTGAGATTGCACCCAAGTACTGCATTTCAGACTCTTTTGTTGACTATGAGGGCTACTCCATTTCTTCTAAGGGATTCTTGCCCACAGTAGTAGATATAATGGTCATTTGAATTAAATTCGCCTATTCCAGTCCATTTTAGTTCACTGATACTTAAAATGTCAGTGTTCACTCTTGTCATCTCCTGTTTGAGCACTTTCAATTTACCTTGATTCATGGACCTAACATTCCAGGTTTCTAAGCAATGTTTTTAAAGTATCGGAGTTTACTTCAATCACCAGTAACATCCACAACTGGGCACTGTTTTTGCTTTGGCTTTTTCTCTTCATTCTTTCTGAAGTTATTTCTACATTCTTCTCCAGTAGCATATTGGGTGCCTACCGACCTGGGGAGTTCATCTTTCAGTGTCATATTTTTTTGCCTTTTCATTCTGTTCACGGGGTTCTCAAGGCAAGTTACTGAAGGGGTTTACCGTTCCCTTCTCCAGTGGACCATGTTTTGTCAGAACTCTCCACCATGACCCATCCATCATGGATGGCCCTACACGGCATGCCTCATAGTTTCATTGAGTTAGACAAGGCTGTGATCAATGTGATCAATTTGATTAGTTTTCTGTGGTAGTGGTTTTCATTCTGTCTGCCCTCTGCCAGACAAGGATAAGAGGCTTATGGAAACTTCCTAATGGGAGAGACTGTCTGTGGCAGAAACTGAGTCTTGTTCAGATAGGCAGGGCCTATGCTGTTTATATGTGCCCAGTGTGTTTGGTGAGAGAGCTGGAACTGAATTGATCATAGGTCAAGTCTTCCCACAGGCTGTGTTTGCAGCTATCATGGTTGGTGAGAGGTAGGGCTCAAAAGGAAACAGTGAGAGTTAGAGCCAGATGTGAGGCTGGGCTGCTCCTATGCTCAGTGTATTTCATTGCCTTTTCAGGAGTGGGGTTGGGTCCAGGATGCTGGAGCAGAGGCCCAGAGGTATGGGTCCAATTTCCTTCCATTCCCTCTAGGTGTGCACTCTTCCCACTGTTAGCATCAGCACCTTCACTCTAAAAGGGAGTGGCTCTGGAAGAAGAAGGGCCATAGCTGGCACTCATTGTGGGCTGAGTGCAAGGTAATGTGGTCCCAGCACTCCAAACACATTTCCAGTTCCACAGTTCCATTGCCTTCACAACTGTCAGTAATTGTTACCCTTGCTCCATTTAGATGCAGTGCCAGGTCAGTATCTGCTTCATCCACTACACATGGACACTAATTTTGGTAGTTGCCACTTTCACCTTAGTGTGGAGCTGTGCAGGTGTTAAAGGGGCTGGAGCAGGTACTTAGTATGTGCTGGGTCATGGGAACCAGCCAGTGTCCTGAGCAGTTTCAGTTTGCTTCCTCAACCTTGTTCCCAGGAGTAAGTAAGTATAAGCATGCTCTTTATCAGTAGGCACTAGGTTTCTTTTTTTTTTTTTTAAATTTATTTATTTTGATTGGAGACTAATTACTTTACAATATTGTATTGGTTCTGCCACATATCAACATGAATCTGCCACAGATGTACACGTGTTTCCCATCCTGAACCTCGCTCCCACTTCCCTTCCCATACCATCCCTCTGGGTCATCCCAGTGCACCAGCCCCAAGCATCCTGTATCGAACCTGGACTGGCGATTTGTTTCTTATATGATATTATACATGTTTCCATGACATTCCCCCAAATCATCCCACCCTCTCCCTCTCTCACAGAGTCCAAAAGACTGTTCTATATATCTCTGTCTCTTTTGCTGTCTCACATAGAGCATTATCGTTACCATCTTTCTAAATTCCATATATATATGTTAGTATACTGTATTGGTGTTTTTCTTTTTGGCTTACTTCACTCTGTATAATAGGCTCCAGTTTCATCCACCTCATTAGAACTGATTCAAAAGTATTCTTTTTAATGGCTGAGTAATACTCCATTGTGTATATGTACCACAGCTTTCTTATCCATTCATCTGCTGATGGACATCTAGGTTGCTTCCATGTCCTGGCTATTATAAACAGTGCTGCAATGAACACTGGGGTACACACGTCTCTTTCAATTCTGGTTTCCTTGGTGTGTATGCCCAGCAGTGTGATTGCTGGGTCATAAGGCAGTTCTATTTCCAGTTTTTTAAGGAATCTCCACACTGTTCTCCACAGTGGCTGTACTAGTTTGCATTCCCACCAACAGTGTAAGAGGGTTCCCTTTTATCCACATCCTCTCCAACATTTATTGCTTGTAGACTTTTGGATTGTAGCCATTCTGACTGGCGTGAAATGGTACCTCATTGTGGTTTTGATTTGCATTTCTCTGATAATGAGTGATGTTGAGCATCTTTTCATGTGTTTGTTAACAATTTGTATGTCTTCTTTGGAGAAATGTCTGTTTAGTTCTTTGGCCCATTTTTTGGTTGGGTCATTTATTTTTCTGGAATTGAGCTATAGGAGTTACTTGTATATTTTTGAGATTAGTTGTTTGTCAGTTGCTTCATTTGCTATTATTTTCTCCCATTCTGAAGACTGTCTTTTCACTTTGTTTATACTTTCCTTTGTTGTGCAGAAGCTTTTAATTTTAATTATGTCCCATTTGTTTATTTTTCCTTTTATTTCCAATATTCTGGAAGGTGGATCATAGAGGATCCTGTTGTGATTTATATCGGGGAGTGTTTTGCTTATGTTCTCCTCTAAGAGTTTTATAGTTTCTAGTCTTACATTTAGACCTTTAATTCATTTTGAGTTTATTTTTGTGTATGGTGTTAGAAAGTGTTCTAGTTTCATTCTTTTACAAGTGGTTGACCAGTTTTCCCAGCACCACTTGTTAAAGAGATTGTCTTTTCTCCGTTGTATATTCTTGCTGCTTTTGTCAAAGATAAGGTGTCCATAGGTGCATGGATTTATATCTGGCCTTTCTATTTTGTTCCATTGATCTATATTTCTGTCTTTGTGCCAGTACCATAATGTCTTGATGATTGTGGCTTTGTAGTAGAGCCTGAAGTCTGGCAGGTTGATTCCTCCAGTTCCATTCTTCTTTCTCAAGATTGCTTTGGCTATTTGAGGTTTTTTGTATTTCCATACAAATTGTGAGATTACTTGTTCTAGCTCTGTGAAAAATACCGTTGGTAGCTTGATAGGGATTGCATTGATTCTATAGATTGCTTTGGGTAGTATACTCATTTTCATTATATTGATTCTTCTGATCCATGAACATGGTATATTTCTCCATCTATTAGTGTCCTCTTTGATTTCTTTCACCAGTGTTTTATAGTTTTCTATATATAGGAAATAGATGGGGAAACAGTGTCAGACTTTATTTTTCTGGGCTCCAAAATCACTACAGATGGTGACTGCAGCCATGAAATTAAAAGACGCTTACTCCTTGGAAGGAAAGTTATGAGCAACCTAGATAGCATATTGAAAAACAGAGACATTACTTTGCCAACAAAGGTTCGTCTAGTCAAGGCTATGGTTTTTCCTGTGGTCATGTATGGATGTGAGAGTTGGACTGTGAAGATGGCTGAGCGCTGAAGAATTGATGCTTTTGAACTGTGGTGTTGGAGAAGACTCTTGAGAGTCCCTTGGACTGCAAGGAGATCCAACCAGTCCATTCTGAAGGAGATCAGCCCTGGGATTTCTTTGGAAGGACTGATGCTAAAGCTGAAACTCCATTACTTTGGCCACCTCGTGCGAAGAGTTGACTCACTGGAAAAGACTCTGATGCTGGAAGGGATTGGGGGCAGGAGGAGAAGGGGATGACAGAGGATGAGATGGCTGGATGGCATCACTGACTCAATGGATGTGAGTCTGAGTGAACTCCGGGAGCTGGTGATGGACAGGGAGGCCTGGTGTGCTGCAGTTCATGGGGTCGCAAAGAGTCAGACATGACTGAGCAACTGATCTGATCTGATCTGATATATAGGTCTTTAGTTTCTTTAGGTAGATATATTCCTAAATATTTAATTCTTTTCATTGCAATGGTGAATGGAATTGTTTTTTTAATTTCTCTTTCTATTTTCTCATTATTAGCGTATAAAAATGCCAGGGATTTCTCTGTGTTGATTTTATATCCTGCAACTTTACTATATTCATTGATTAGCTCTAGTAATTTTCTGGTGGAGTCTTTAGGGTTTTCTATGTAGAGGATCATGTCATCTGCAAACAGTGAGAGTTTTACTTCTTTTCCAATTTGGATTCCTTTTATTTCTTTTTCTGCTCTGATTGCTGTGGCCAAAACTTCCAAAACTATGCTGAATAGTAGTGGTGAAAGTGGGCACCCTTGTCTTGTTCCTGAATTTAGGGGAAATGCTTTCAATTTTTCACCTTTGAGGATAATGTTTGCTGTGGGTTTGTCATATATAGCTTTTATTGTGTTGAGGTATGTTCCTTCTATTCCTGCTTTCTGGAGCATTTTTATCATAAATATTTGGATGTTGAATTTTGTCAAAGGCTTTCTCTGCATCTATTGAGATAATCATATGGCTTTATTTTTCAATTTGTTAATGTAGTGTATTACATTGATTGATTTGCGGATATTGAAGAATCCTTGCATCCCTGGGATAAAGCCCACTTGGTCATGGTGTATGATCTTTTTAATGTGTTGTTGGATTCTGTTTGCTAGAATTTTGTTTAGGATTTTTGCATCTATATTCATCAGTGATATTGGCTTGTACTTTTCTTTTTTTGTGGCATCTTTATCTGGTTTTGGTATTAGGATGATGGTGGCCTCATAGAATGAGTTTGGAAATTGACCTTCCTCTGCAATTTTCTGGAAGAGTTTGAGTAGGATAGGTGTGATGCTATGCTATGCTATGCTAAGTCACTTCAGTTGTGTCCGACTCTGTGCGACCCCATAGATGGCAGCCCACCAGGCTCCCCCGTCCCTGGGATTCTCCAGGCAAGAACACTGGAGTGGGTTGCCATTTCCTTCTCCAATGCATGAAAGTGAAAAGAGAAAGTGAATTCTCTCAGTCGTGTCCGACTCTTAGCGACCCCATGGACTGCAGCCCTCCAGCCTCCTCTGTCCATGGGATTTTCCAGGCAAGAGTACTGGAGTGGGTGCCATTGCCTTCTCTGAGGATAGGTGTTAGCTCTTCTCTAAATTTTTGGTAGAATTCAGCTGTGAAGCCATTTGGACCTGGGCTTTTGTTTGCTGTAAGATTTCTGATTAGTTTCAATTTCCGTGCTGGTGATTGGGTCTGTTAAGATTTTCTACTCTTTCCTGGTTCAGTTTTGGGAAGTTGTACTTTTCTAAGAATTTGTCCATTTCTTCCAAGTTGTCCATTTTATTTGCATATAATTGCTGATAGTAGTCTCTTATGATTCTTTGTATTTCTGTGTTGTCTGTTATGATCTCTCCATTTTCATTTCTAATTTTATTGATTTGATTTTTCTCCCTTTGTTTCTTGATGAGTCTGCCTAATGTTTTGTCTTTCTTACAGAACTCCTGTTTGTACCACTAGTTTTCAAACCATACAAAGGGAACACAGCTTCCTGTCATTGAATCCCAGGCTGGGGTCCCCAATATGTGGCTTGAACCACTCACTCCCCAGGGAGATCTCTGTGCTTGTGTAATCCCCCTCCTCAACTGTGTCCCCTCCCAGGGAGATGCCTGAATAATCTGAGTGCCTGAATAACCTTCCTACCCAAATCCATGTGGATCTTTCTTTATAGTCTAGTTGTATAAAAGTCTTTCTGTTAGTTTCCAGTTGGTTTTCAGTGAGAATTTTTCCTTGTGTAAATATATTTTACATGTGTTCATGGGGGGAGGTGAGCTCAGAATCATCTTACTGTACCATCATGGTCTCCTCCCTCTATTTGCTTCTTTGTGAAAGCTTGATCATTCCATTAATATTGAGTCATTCTACAAGAGCAAGGAATATTTTTTATTCATTTAGATAAACATTTTTATCTTTCAGTAGTGTTTTAACATTTTTTTACATAAATTTTGTATAGTTCTTGCTAAGAGTATGTCTAGGTAGTTTATATTTTAACCGAGGGACTTCTCTTCCTTTATACAATCTAACATTTTACTGTTTATATAAAATGGAAACTATTGATTTCTATATTTCATTTTGTATCCTGTTAAGAGAAGTTCCCACCCACTCCAGTGTTCTTGCCTGGAGAATCCCAGGGATGGGGAGCCTGGTTGGCTGCGTCTGTGGGGTCGCACAGAGTTGGACATGACTGAAGTGACTTAGCAGCAGCAGCAAGAGAAGTTCCCAGGTCGTACAAAATCCTCATCCAAGCAGGAGATGCAGGTTCAATCCCTGGGTCGGGAAGATTCCCTGGAGAAGGAAAAGACAACCAACTCCACTATTCTTGCCTGGAAAATCCTGTGGACAGAGGACTCTGGCAGGCTACCCTCTATGATGTCCCAAAGAATCAGACATGACTTAGTGACTAAACAACAATATATTGCATTCACTGATTTATGTAATAGTTTTTTTTATTGATTCTCTTGATTTTTATTAATATAATAATACCTAAAATTAGAACTAGCTTTACATTCCAATTGCTTTATTTTGTCTAATTCCATTGGCTAATTCTTTCAATATTATGTCAAATAGGAATGGCAATGATAGGCAACTTTGTGTCATTTCTTAATTAATTAACGCGGATGCTGTTAAATGTTTCTTAAGTGACTGTAAGTAAAATGTATGCTTAATTGATCTCTATTTTAATAAATGAGTGTAAAAATGTATATGTAGTATATGTGATCAATGTAAAGTTTAAAAATAAAATAAAATTAATTTAAAAAAAGACTGAAAAGACAATAAATAAATAAATAAATAAATGCTTAATTTTTTCAAAGTTTTTTTTGGCATTGTTGGAGATTGCCATATGATTTCTCCCTTGACCTATTGATATGATTAAGTTATAATGGATTTTCTTATATGAAATCATCTTATATTCCCAGAATAAACTCTCTCTGATTATGATTTATTTTAGTTAAATATGACATTTTTAATATTTTGCTTATAACTTTAACATAGGTTTTGCAAGTAAGCTTTCTTTTTTGTATTAACTTTTTATGTCAACAAATATTTTACATTTGATGTTAAAAACTGAATAATTTTCTTTTCTTCTTTCATGATCTGGAACTATTTAAATAGCAACTAGACTATTTGTCTTCTTAGTTGTTTGGTAGTGTTTCACACTGAAACCGTATGATCCTGGTGCTGTTTTGAAGGGTAGCTTTTTGAAAAACCCTCTAGTTACTTGAATAATAATAATCAGTTTATCTAGACTTTTAATCTTAATGTTTAATTTTGGCTGAGATTATCTACTTCATCTAGGTTTTTAAACTATTTTCATGCAATTATGCCAACATAATTACATAGATTAAAAAATCCTGTATTTTTATGGCTATTTTTCCTTTGTCATATTTATTGTGTGTATTTTTGCTTCCTACCTCTGTTTACTGAAAGTATTAACCACTTATTTGTCCATTTTATTTATGTTTTTCAAAAGACATGATTATTTATCAATGCTGTCTTTTTCTGGTTTTCTAACTCATTTATGTCTGCTTTTTAGTAATACTTTTGCTTTCTTTTGGTATTCTTTGTTGTTCTTTTATTCACTTTTGAATTTGAATGTTTAACTCATTTCATTTTTATTGATATGGGTAAGAAAGTGATGAATTTTGGAGTGTTTAGTTTGACTATCACCTGGATAGAATATATTGCATTTGATTTATTGTTTCCTTCTGGAAATTCTGCAATTAATTTTTTAAAAATTAACTTATTTATTTTACTTAACAATATTGTATTGGTTTTGCCATACATTGACTTGAATCCACCATGAGTGTACATGTGTTCCCCATCCTGAACCCCTTTCCCACCTCCTTCCCCATCCCATCCCTCTGGCTCATCCCAGTGCACCAGCCCTGAGCACCCTGTATCATGCATTGAACTGGGACTGGCAATTCATTTCACATATGATATTTTACATGTTTCAATGCCATTCTCCCATATCATCCCACCCTCACCCTCTCCCACAGAGTCCAAAAGACTGTTCAATACATCTGTGTCTCTTTTGCTGTCTCGCATACAGGGTTATTATTACCTTCTTTGTGTGTCTGTGTATGTTTGTTAGTTTACATTTTCAAGTAGAAAGACTTTTAAAAGATATTATTATTAATTTGTAGCTTTATTGTACTTTGGTTAGAATATACTGTTCTGTATTTAAAAAAGAATATTTTAACTTTCTAATATGTTATCATTTGTAAATGTTCCATGGGCACTCTTAAAGAAGGTGCATCCTTCATTATTGGAAAACAGAGCTCAATATATATCCATAAGACCTGCCTTACTGGTCATTTAGATCTTCCATCTTTACTAACTGAGTTTGTCCAGTTGATCTATATGGATCTAAAAGAAACCAATATGAGATTAATTTATTTCTACTAGTCGAGTTAAGCCCATTTACATGCATCAATATGTTGCCGTTTGTTCAGTAGCTCAATCGTGTCCAACTCTTTGTGACCCTATGGACAGCAGCATGCCAGGCTTCCCTGTCCTTCATTATCTCCCAGAGTTTGCTCAAACTCATGTCTGTTGAGTCAGGGATGTATCCAACCATTACATCCTCTGTCACTCCCTTCTCCTCCTACCAAAAATAATATATATATATATATATATAATGGATATTATTTGGTGTTTTTATTTTAACTTTGTGTTTTCTTTGCTCTCTACTGGTGTTTCTTTTTTGTTATTTGAGTGTTTTAATATTTGTTAAAACACACATTTCTATCTTTGTTTAATACTTTTAGTCATCTCTTATTTGACAAGTACTGAGGTTAGGTAGTAATCATTTCTTCTTTTCTCTACTGTAACTTTCCTATATTCCAATTTTAGATATTAGTATCATCTTAATTTTTTTTTTTTTGGTGATCTTAATTATACTGATCCCTGACTACTTGGTTTGCAAGCTTCAAACCTCACATACACATATCCCAGTTAATACCTATACAATAATCAGTAAGTGTGACTTCTGTGTATTTTTAGAGCATCTACCAGTTCATACTATTATAGTACATTTAGCTTCATCTTTTAATCTTATTTAAGTAGATAAATATATTTAGTGCTCACTCCTAGAACATTGTGTTAAAACCTTCCAATTATTTTGTAGCCATCTGAAGCTTATTCTTGGTAAATTCATCAGAATAGGCTCATGGAAATAATATTATCTAAGTTCAAGTATGTCTGTGATCTTTATCTTAATACAATTTTGGATAGATTTGAAACCCTAATTTGCAGGGTTTTTTTTTCCTTTGAGTGTGTTAAACGTGCTACAGCTTACTAGTATGAAATATTGTTGTCAAATAATATTGATGTTTTTTCTTTTGGGGGAGGCCAAAGTTAGAAGTTTTGTAGCACTTATTCATATCCTGGTTCTGTGGCAATTCTCTGTTATGAAGTTTTGTTGATAAAGGCTCCTCTAGACTTTCTCCCCTTGGTCATGGATGATCTGATTGGGTTGTATCTTCTGCATATACAATATAGTCTCAGAAACTACTCTCACAAGATCATGCTGTCTTCCCTACCCCTTATTGGATGCTCTTGTTTCTTATTCTGTCTCTAAACTTCCTGCCTACTTGCCCCATATGCAGATGTATCTATATCCGGATCTATCCTTATCATCCTCCCTTCAGACTCAGAAGAATGTTCTAGGTATTACCAAGGGCGAGCTTCAGTTCCCTCTCCTCTTGCTACTGCTGGGAGATCACTCTGTCAGCCATCCTTCACTCTTTCCTTTACCATTAGTCTCGTTCTTTCCTGACATCTCCTTATCTCATAAACATCAGATCAGATCAGTCGCTCAGTCGTGTCCGACTTTTTGCGACCCCATGAATCGCAGCACGCCAGGCCTCCCTGTCCATCACCAACTCTCGGAGTTCACTCAGACTCACGTCCATCAAGTCAGTGATGCCATCCAGCCATCTCATCCTCTGTCGTCCCCTTCTCCTCCTGCCCCCAATCCCTCCCAGCATCAGAGTCTTTTCCAATGAGTCAACTCTTCGCATGAGGTGGCCAAAGTAATGGAGTTTCAGCCTTAGCATCATTCCCTCCAAAGAAATCCCAGGGCTGATCTCCTTCAGAATGGACTGGTTGGATCTCCTTGCAGTCCAAGGGACTCTCAAGAGTCTTCTCCAATACCACAATTCAAAAGCATCAATTCTTCGGTGCTCAGCCTTCTTCATAGTCCAACTCTCACATCCATACATGACTACTGGAAAAACCATAGCCTTGACTAGACGAACCTTTGTTGGCAAAGTAATGTCTCAACATGATCATCTTCAAAAACAAATCTTTTTATGACACAATACAAGATACCATCCAAACTCTCCCACTTATTCCCAAATTAATGATTAGTAGTCTTTTCCTCACCTCCCAGTTACTGTAATTCATTGCAAACTGCCTTTTGTTTCACAACTGTTTTCAAAATAAATCTTGTTATAGTGATCAATGAGTTGCCATTTGAAAAATCTAATGGACATCTCTAGATTTATCTTATTTGATCATTATTATATTGAAACTGCTGATTATGCCCTCCTGTACTCCCTTGTATGTACCTGTAAATTCTCTCTGGCCATTCCTTCTCCACTTCTTCACAGAAGCCTCTTGTATTCCCCACATTTTAACATTCCTGTTTCTTAGGGCTCCATTTCTAGATCAATTATTTCCTCATTCTACATTTTCCTTTTGGTGCTCTTATCTACTTTCTCAACTTTAACTACTATTCATAGTCTGGGGACTTCTAAAGTTGTACCTCCTGCCAAATTTTCTCCTCTGAACTTCCAAGTTGTTAACATGTTGGCTAAACATGCCCAAACATTGCAAAGTTTGCTGAAGCTCCATTCACCTTAAAAGGAACTTGTCTTCATTCTCTAGGGTTCAGTATCTTGAGGGTGGCAGTCATACAAATTAGAAAACCAGAAATCACCCTTGATTATGTTTCTCATCCAATCATCTCCACTTACTCATACACCAAATCCTATATAATTTACTTCTAAAAATACTCTTTAAATTGGCCACTTATTTTTTAAAATTCTTACTGTTTTGTTTCTTTCCTGATGTGATACTAACTGATCTCCTAGTTTCTAGTCTTGTCTCCCTCAATTTCCAGCATGATCATGTCACTGGCCTGCTTCAAATTTTTTGTGCATCCCTGTTGACTTCACAATAAAAGTAAAATCTGGCCTTTAGCTCTCTCAATAGTTTCTTCCTCTACCTTTCCAATACTATAGCAATGTATTTCACCACTACTGAATTGCATTAGCTCTCTGAGCATACCAGGTCATCTTGCCTTTGCTCTTGCTTTTCCCTTTATCATCTTTTCTTTAGTTGGGTAACTTCTATTTATTATTAAGGACCAAATTCAGATATTAACCCTTTCATGTAGACTCTCTGATATCTTGCCATCTGTTTCCCAAAAACTAAACTGGATTAATTTCCCCTCATCAGTGTTGCTCACCAGCCATAGCTCATTGATGTCATTTCACTAACACACTATATTACAATAAACTCTATGTGTTTTTGCCTCTACTCCCCCCACCCAGATCTTTTAGGTTCCCATGGTAGCTCAGGCAGTAAAGAATTCACATACAGAGATGTGTGTTTGATCCCAGAGTTGGGAAGATGCCCTGGAGAAGGAAATTGCTATCCACTCTAGTATTCTTGCCTGAAGAATAACATGGAAGGTCAAGCCTGGTGGGCTACAGTCCATGGGGTCACAAAGAGCTGAATATGACTGAGCTGAGTGACTAACACTAACACATGCCACGTAGAGTCATTTATAATAATATACATGCTACTGAACAAAACTTCCCATTTGGATTCAGCACTAAGGATGCAAGCAAGGACATTGTTGCTACATTTCTCCTGTTTTTATATAATTTATATTATTAACCAAAATGCTTTGCACATGGCTCATGTTTAATAATTATTCTGTGCTAGGTAAAGCTGATGGATCTCCCTGTTCTTAAGAAGCACAGTATTTGATGAAATAGTGAAATCAGAGGTAAAACCTTCTGAGCTTAGAATATGAAGAAATGTGTCTTAGAGGAAAAGAACCATGAAGTTGTCGGGATATCTTGTGGATCTGACTATTAATAGGCATGACCTTGAAGGACAATCTTTCTCAATCTGTGAAATGAAATGATGGTCTAGATAAGTGCAGTGAACCCTCATAGCTCTAACATTTTATTCTAATAGTCCAGCTAGCCATTTTCAAAAAGCTATTTCAAATAATGTGGGGTAGTTTGAAGTTAGCCTGGTACCAGTGGCCTGGCAATGTAAAGAAAACTCAAGACAAAATTATAGGCACCAGATGTCTTCCTTGTAGATACAGATTCATGAACTATTGCCAGATGATATGACCTTAGTTTCATGCTCATTCTCCTTCACTTTTGTGTCCCCATTCATTCTGTTCCTCCCACCCACAATCTTCCTTTCCCTCTGCCTATTAATTACACTCTCCTCAATCACATCTTGCTACTGCTGCTAAGTCGCTTCAGTCGTGTCCGACTCTGTGCGACCTCATAGACGGCAGCCCATTAGGCTCCCCCGTCCCTGGGATTCTCCAGGCAAGAACACTGGAATGTGTTGCCATTTCCTTCTCCAATGCTTGAAAGTGAAAAGTGAAAGTGAAGTTGCTCAGTCGTGTCCGACTCTTAGTGACCCCATGGACTGCAGCCCACCAGGCTCCTCTGTCCATGGGATTTTCCAAGCAAGAGTACTGGAGCGGGGTGCCATTGCCTTCTCCGCAATCACATCCTACTTCCCCTATTTGTATTTGTCTTTTTTCTGTGTTTCTGTTTACTGGAATTATAATAATTACCATGCTTCCATATTTAATTATTCCCCAAACATTTCATGTGACTTAAATTGATTTTTATGATGAAAATTTTTAAGCTCATAGGAGCTTAAGGTATGCACCTTTAAAATACTCAAGACTTCCTCAGGCACAAGCACTGTGTTGGGGTCATAGTGGATCCTTATAAAATCCTTCAGTTCTGTTCAGTTGCTCAGTCACGTCCAACTCTTTGTGACTCCATGTGACTTCCCTGTCCATCACCAACTCCTGGGGCTTTCTCAGACTCATGTCACTCAACTCAGTGATGTCATCCAACCATTTCATCCTCTGTTGTCCCCTTCTCCTCTGGCCTTCAACCTTTCCCAGCATCAGGGTCTTTTCCAGTGAGTCAGTTCTTTGCATCAGGTGGCCAAAGTATTGGAGTTTCAACTTCAGCATCAGTCTTTCCAGTGAGTATTCAGAATTGATTTCCTTTAGGATTGACTAGTTTGATTGCCTTATAGTCCAAGGGACTCTCAAGAGTCTTCTGCAAAACCACAGTTCAAAAGCATCAGGTCTTCAGAGCTCAGCCTTGTTTATGGTCCAACTCTCACATCCATGCATGATTACTGGAAAAACCATAGCTTTGAATAGATGGAACTTTTTTGGTAAAATAATGTCTCTGTTTTTAAATATGCTGTCTAGGTTTTTTCATAGCTTTTCTTCCAAGAAGCAAATGTCTCTGAATTTCATGGCTGCAGTCACCATCTGCAGTGATTTTTGAAGCTGAAGGAAATAAAGACTGTTTCTATTGTTCCCCCATCTATTTGCAATGAAGTGATGGGACTGGATGCTATAATCTGTTTTTTGAATGTTGAATTCTAAGCCAGCTTTTTCACTCTTCTCTTTCACCTTCATCAAGAGAATCTTTAATTCCACTCACTTTCTGCCATAAAGGTGGTGTCATCTGCATATCTAAGGTTATTGATATTTCTCCCTGCAATCTTGATTCCAGCTTGTGTTTCATCTAGTCAGGCATTTCACATGATGTACTCTGCACATAAGTTAAATAAACAAGGTGACAATAAACAGCCTTGATATACTCCTTTCCCAATTTTAAAGCAGTCCACTGCTCCATGTCCAATTCTAACTTTCACTTCTTGACCTGCATACAGATTTCTCAGGAGGCAGATAAGGTGGTCTGGTATTCCCATCTCTCGAAGAATTCTCCAGTTTGTTGTGATCCACACAGTCAAAGGCTTTATAAAATCCTTAGAGTCTGGTTAATCCACAGTATCAATGTTAGAGAAGATGGGGACTTTCTTGGTGGTGTGATGGCTAAGACTCCATGCTCCCAGTGCACAGGTTTGATCCCTGGTCAGGTCAGCTCCCACATGCTGCAACTAAGAGTTCTCATGCTGCAACTAAAAGTCTTGTATGCTGCAAGTAAAGATTCTACATGCTGTAATTAAGACCCCAGTGCAGCCAAACAAACAAACAAATAAATAAAATCTACTTGCTTTTTTTTTTTTTTTTAAAGAAAAGGTGAGCTAAACATTGAATGAGAGCAGTTTGGTATTTTGGGGACATTTTCAGCAGTTTCCTCTTGAAGAAGCTTCACATTTCAGACAAAGCAGACCCTCACTGCCTTTAGAGACCTGCACAGATATTTTTTGTATAGTTTTTCATTTTCAGGTTGTTAGCACTAATTGATGATGATCTTTTGCTTGTGGATTTGGGACTTGTGATCCTTCCCTCTTGACACCACCTAGAGCTCACCTTTGCTTATTGGATATAGCAAGTCTTGAACAAAGCCTGCCACTGTTGCTAAGGGTGCTTCAGCCTCGACTGGACAGATTCCTTTGCTCAAAAGGAGCTTCTGGAATCCTAATAGCTTACTGCAGAGCTGGTCTGACTGCAGCTGCTGCTTCTCTTTGGCCCACTGCTTTGCCACACCACTTGAAGCTTTGTACCAGGTCATCCATAAAGTATTTGCCTGCTCTCTGTAGTGAGCCATGGGCAATTTTGTCTGTGTGACATGCTCTACATCTACTGGCAGATGGAGTCACCAAAAGCAACACTTTTGGAGGCTTGCCAGGGAGCAGGATGGGAAGTACATTTGCTACAACTCAGCTGGGCAGGTGCTGTGCATGACAGATGTGGTGAATGGAGGAGCTCTTTGCTGCAGGAGAGGGCAGGAACTGTCCTGTGGATTTTGACTGAGGGCTCATTCTGCTAGCAGGAAACCCTTGACTTCTCTCAGGTGGGGAACTGAGTGTGTCTCTTTCCCAAGTTTATTTAAGCTCTTACTACTACAGGCAATGCCGTATTTCCCCAAAGACTCTGTGGCAATACTCTATTTGTATATTCACAGGCATTTTATGGAATGTGGCTCTTATTCCTTTTAAGAGCTGGTATTCAATTCAATTCACTCAAATATAACAACTGGGTTTTTAGGGGATGGATTGCTGGGATTGCACTGTGAAGACAGACATGGCGTATGTTCTCTGAGATTATCTTGTGCTCTTCTGGAGCTTTTAAAATTTTGTTTTTACATGGAAACTATACTTTAATAATTATATTAAGTTAATGAGACATTAAATCATTAATTAACCTGGAATTGATTTTGATATACAGTATGAAATAAGAATATGATTTTTCATCATTTTCTAGATAGTGATTGTCCATTTTTTTGAATAAATCATCCCTCTCTCTCTGTGAGCAATATCCATTTATTATGGCAGACTTCTTCCCTTGTGTTTTGATGGCAATTTGTTTTAAGTAGAAAATATTCTTTGTGTTATTTCAGTGGCAAAAAACTGTGATTTCCTGCCCCTCAAAACAAAAAAATATTATGCTAAAACAATCCCACACCCCATTGAAATCTATACAATAGCTTCAATATTTAATATTTAGCTATTATAACCTGATATGATAAAAGCAAGTTTCATTAATTTCTCTATAAAATGTTTGTATTTTAAACATTGATCTGTACTGTACTCATTGATCTCTTTGACAGATATTAGATATTGTTGTAATCTTAAAGTAATCCTCACAGACAAAGCATTCATATAATCCTAAGTAGTTAAGTAACTGAATTTTTAGGTTAAAAAGATCAATAAAATAAATCTAAATGAAGAGCTTGTCATTACTATGTACTGAAGTATTTTAGAGGAAAACCAAATAGAACATGTACCAACTCTACAAAAGTCTACCTGTGGGCTCTGATTTCACAGCAATTTGTTGCTCAGAGGAATGTTAATTGATCTTAATGCAAGTAAAGCCTTATAAGCCAAAGCAGTAGTATTAAATGAAATTCTTCATAAATTGAGCTCTTGCCATTTGATTACTTATACCATAAGATGTGGCTCTGCTAAATCCAGTACATATTTGTGTTTACTTCTGGACTCACTATTTTGTTTTATTATTCATCATATTATTATTATTCATTCAACAGATGAATAATAAATGTAGCAAAATAATACTTTTCTAATTATTATAAATAGATAATATGCATTAATAGTCTTCACTCAATACTTCTATTTTTCTAGAACTTTTTTCTAAATTCCTAGATATTTATTGTTTATTTATTCCTAGATATTTGTTGTTCCAGATGAACTTTAGAAACACTTTTGTTTAGTTACTAAAAACATCTACTGGGATTGAAGTTCCATAAGACTTATAACTACTTTCTAGTAAATTGATTTCATTTTGATATTGAGTCCTTGTTCTGATGAAAGTTTTCACTTTTGAATCAGGTTCGAAGGATTTGTTAACAAAATAAGTCAGTTGTTATATGCAAATAAATAATACAAATATTTATTAAAGAATTGCCTAACTTACTTTCCACATACTAACATTAAAAGAAAAGAGAAATATAAAGAGCAAAGAATACCTCACCAAATTGAGTTTTACCAGCATTCAGACTTAAACAGTGCTGGGAAGTCCTGTGTCACAGCACATCTGGAGTCCCAATTGGGAAAGGGTCCCAGTCAGAACGTCCATTCCATGGGAGAGACTTCAAACATTGCAGTTCGGGGTTCCCACTTATAATCACAAGATGGGTGCAGACTGATATCATCATCAATCTGTGACCAAATTGCAAGCCTGGTTTCAAGTTAATGCTGTTTTGCCTTGTAAAACTTGGGATGTTGTTAAGCCTGGACCTTGGCTAGCCAGGCCCCCTCCAGAGGCTCAACAACCTCAAAGTTTTCCCCTAATTTTATCTGTGGTGTTGCAAGTCTTGCACTCACAGCAGACAGTCACTCCCAGTCACTCACAGTCAGGGCAGTGTCCAGACAGGTTAGAAGCAAGGTCAGAGGTCTGCTCTGCTTTGTATCTGAAGCCTACACAAGACTATTTAATTTCCCTAACAGTCTTACAAGACAAGAACAAGTTATACTCTTTTATTTATTCACATATTCTTTTTGGTATCTTCACATAATTTAACTTCATATAGTACAATCTCATACAATTCCTGTAAAGTTTATTTCTAGATCTTTAATTCTTTTAGCTTCTACTTTAATAGGATCTTTCCTAAATGATTTGCTATTTTGAAAATAGAGTGATCATTAACTTTTGCATGTTAATTTTGTATTAAATTAGTTGAATTAAGCTACTGTTTTTAATAAATTTTCAATAAATTGTTGTTTCCCAGTGAAATAAATATATAATTTTAAAACTGACTTATATTAATGGATCAGTGCAGTAAGGCAGTGTTTATGTATTAAGATGTTTTTCTTTTTAACAGGAATGGATTTAAGATTGTATCAGATGCCTCTTTTTGTCTTTGCAGATATGATTTTTCTCCTTTGACTTATTACTATGATGATTTATATGAAGAGATTTCTAATATTATACATTTCTAATTTTTTAAAGTTAACTCCACTTAGATATGGTAATTTATTTGTTAATAATGTTCTATTTAATGATGCTATATTTAGGATTATTGCATTGATATTTCATGAGTAACATTGGCCTGTAGATTTTTGAGTATGTTTTCAGGGTTAATATTATACTAGCTCCTCAAAACTTTTCTGAATTGTTTACAGAGTACTGTTGAGATATATATAAGAGATTGATACAATCACTCTTGAGAAGCAAGATACTTAATGGTTCTTTAATTTAGTGTTCACTATCAATTTTTTTTTTCATTTATCTCCTAGTTGGTTTAAATTTATGAATGAAGGTAAGTTGAAAGTGATCGAAAGGGAGATGGCAAGAGTGAACACTGACATTTTAGGAATCAGTGAACTAAAATGGACCAGAATGGGAGAATTTAATTCAGATGACCAATATATCTACTTGTGTGTTCATTGGAAGGACTGATGCTGAAGCTGAAACTCCAATACTTTGGCCACCTGATGTGAAGAACTGACTCATTTGAAAAGACCCTGATGCTGGGAAAGATTGAAGGCAGGGAGAGAAGGGGATGACAGAGGATGAGATGGTTGGATGGCATCATGGCTCAATGGAGATGAGTTTGAGTAGACTCCAGGAGTTGGCAATGGACAGGGAGGCCTGGAGTGCTGCAGTCCATGGGGTCATAAAGAGTAGGACATGACTAAGCCACCGAACTGAACTGACTGTGAGCAAGAATCCTTTAGAAGAAATGGAGTAGCCCTCATAGTCAACAAAAGAGTCCAAAATACAGTACGTGGATGCAATCTCAAAAATGACAGAACGATCTTTGTTCATTTCCAAGGCAAACCATTCAATATTACAGTAATCCAAGTCTATGTACCAACCACTAATACCAAAGAAGCTGAAGTTGAATGGCTTTATGAAGACCTATAAAACCTTCAAGAACTAACATCAAAAAAGACATCCTTTTCATCATAGGGGACTGGAATACAAAAGTAGTAAGTCAAGAGATACCTGGAGTAATAAGCAAGTTTGGAGTACAAAATGAAGCAGGGCAAAGGCTAACAGAGTTTTGCAAAGAGAGTGCACTGGTCATAGCAAACACACTCTTCCAATAACACAAGAGAGGACTCTAAACATGGAAATCACCAGATTATCAACACCAAAATCAGACTGATTATATTCTTTGCAGCTGAAGATGCAGAAGCTCTATACAGTAAACAAAAACAAGACTGGGAGCTGACTGTGGCTCAGATCATGAACTCCTTATTGCAAAATTCAGACTTAAATTGAAGAAAGTAGGGAAAACTACTAGGCCATTCAGGTTTGACCTAAATTAAATCCCTTATGATTATACAGTGGAAGTGACAATTAGATTCAAGGGAATAGATCTGATGGAGTGCATGAAGAGCTATGAACAGAGGTTTGTATCATTGTACCAAAGGCAATGACATTGTACAGGAGGCTTTGATCAAAACCATTCCAAAGAAAAAGAAATGCAAAAGGCAAAATGATTGTCTGAGGAGGCCTTATAAATAGCTGAGAAAAGAAGAGAAATTAAAGGCAAAGGAGAAAAGAAAAGATATATCTATCTGATTGCAGAGTACCAAAGAACAGCAAGGTGAGATAAGAAAGCCTTTCTAAGTGAAAAAGAATAGAGGAAAACAATAGAATGGGAAAGACTAGAGTTCTCTTCAAGAAAATTAGAGATACCAAGGGAACATTTCATTCAAATATGGACATAATTAAGCACAGAAATGGTATGGACCTAACAGAAGCAGAATATATTAAGAGGTGGCAAGAATACACAGAAGAACTATACAAAAAAGATCTTAATGATCCAGATAACCACCATGGTGTGATCACTCACCTAGAGCCAGATATCCTGGAGCACGAAGTCAAGTGTTATTTAGGAAGTATCACTATGAACAAAGTTAATGGAGGTGATGGAATTCTAGGTGAGCTATTTCAAATTCTAAAAGATGATGCTGGGCTGGTGTACTGGGTTGACCCAGAGGGATGGTATGGGGAGGGAGGTGGGAGGGGTGTTCAGAATTGGGAACATGTGTACACCCGAGGCGGATTCATGTTGATGTATGGCAAAACCAATACAATATTGTAAAGTAATTAGCCTCTAATTAAAATAAACACATTTAAATAAAAAAAAATTTCCCGCAACTAAAAAAAAAAAAAAAAAAGATGATGCTGCATTCAGTATGCCAGCAAATTTAGAAAATTAAGCAGTGGCCACAGGACTGGAAAAGGTCAGTTTTCATTCCAATCCCAAAGAAGGCAATGCCAAAGAATGCTCAGACTACCACACAATTGCACTCATTTCACCTGCTAACAAAGAAATGCTCAAAATTCTCCAAGCTAAGTTTCAGCAGTACTGAGTGAACCAAGAACTTCCAGATGTTCAAGCTGGATTTAGAAAAGGCAGAGGAGCCAGAAGTCAAATTGCCAGCATTTGTTGGATTATAGAGAAAGCAAGAAAATTTCAGAAAAACTTCTACTTCTGCTTCATTGACTACACTAAAGCCTTTGACTATGTGAATCAAAACAAACTGTGGAAAATTCTTCAAAAGATAGGAATACCAGACCACTTTACCAGTCTCCTGAGAAATCTGTAAATAGGTCAAGAATCAACAGTTAGAACAGGACATGGAACAGCGGACTGGTTCCAAATTGGGAAAGGAGTACATCAAGGCTGTATATTGTCACCTAGTTTATTTAACTTATATGCAGAGTACATCATGCAAAATGCCAGGGTGGATGAAGCACAAGCTGGAATCAAGATTGTAGGAGAAATATTAATAACCTCAGATATGCAGATGATGCTACCTTTATGGCAGAAAGCTAAGAGGAAGTAAAGAGCCTCTTGATGAAGATGAAAGAGGAGAGTGAAAAAGCTGGTTTAAAACTCAACATTCCAAAAACTAAGATCATGGCATCTGGTCCCATCACTTCATGGCGAATAGATGAGGAAATAATGGAAACAGTGACAGGCTTTATTTTCTTGGGCTCCTAAATTACTGCACATGATAACTGTAGCCCTGAAATTAAAAGACACTTGCTCCTGTGAAGAACAGCTATGACAGACCTAGACAGCAATATTAAAAAGCAGAGTCATTATTTTGCTGTCAAAAATCAATATAGTCAAAGCTATGGTTTTTCCAGTAGTCATGTATGGATGTGAGAGTTGAACCAGAAAGAAGGCTGAGCCCCGAAGAATTGATGCTTTTGAACTGTGGTGTTGGAGAAGACCCTTGAGAGTCCCTTGGACTACAGAGAGATCAAACCAGTCAATCTTAAATAAAATCAGTCCTGAATATTCATTGGAAGGACTGATTCTGAAGCTGAAGCTCCAATACTTTGACTACCTGATGCAAAGATTTCATTCATTAGAAAAGACCCTGATGCTGGGAAAGACTGAAGGCAGGAGAAGAGGATGACAGAGGATCAGATGGTTGGATGGCATCACAGGCTTAAGGGATATGAGTTTGAGCAAGCTCTGGGGGTTGGTGATGGACAGAGAAATGCTGCAGGCCATGGGGTTGCAAAGAGTCAGACATGTCTGAGTGACTGAACTGAACTAACTTGGCTTAAATTCAGTTCGGAGTGGGTTTTTGTTCAAGAAAATTAACTTTCCTGCTTTGATTTTTGCACATTTGGCTCTTTTTCTGTTATTATATTTATATTACACTTATATAATGTGGCTGAGACTGCTGGTTGTTTATCCAAGTCTATTATGCAGGTGAAGGGGTGTAGTGTAATGGTGCAGTCATATTCACATATGTGTTGTCAAAGAGTCACTCTAATAATGATCCCCAAAATAGAACAGACTGGTGCTGGATAGAAAGCAGGTTCGAGGGGAGGGACTGTTAATAAGGAAGAGTCAATAAACTCTTGTTATTGGTCAGATGTGAGGGATAAAGAAAGAAGGCCTGAGAGTGAGTGCCAAGTTCTTAGTGTGGGTGGATAGTTGTGCCATCCCCTTAGACAGTGTACAGTGCAGAGAGCAAGTTTTATCCACATTCTAATCTACAAAATTGATAACATTTAAACTTTACCAGTATCCATCAATTAGATGACTGTTTCTTTAAAATTTACAGGTGGGTTACCTTCAAGATGGCAGAGGAGTAAGATGTGGAGATCACCTTCTTCTCCACAAATACATCAAAAATACATGTGCATGTGGAACAAATCCTACAGAACACCTAATGAACACTGGCAAAAGACCTCAGACTTGCAAAAAGGCAAGCTAATCTCCACATAATGGTAGGGAAAAAGAAATAAGGAAAAAAAAAAAAGAGATAAAAGAATTGGGATGGAACCTATGCCTCTGGGAGGGATCTGTGAAGGAGGGAAATTTCTTCACACTAAGAAATCCCCACACTCGTGGAGTTAGGGGATAGCTTCAGAGCCTCAGAGGATAGCACAGCAATAGGTGTACAGAGGGCAAAGCAGAGAGAACTCTTCACAGAGATCAGGGCTAACCAGCACTCCCCAGTCTGAGATGCTTGCCTACCACAGTGAGTGGGGGCTAGGTTCTGAGGTTCAGACTTGGGAGATCAGACCCCAAGGAGAGGATTGAGGTTGACTGCTGTGAAGAAAATCTGAGAGGGTCAAAATGACACAGTTGATAGAGTCCAGGGAAAAGCCTTGCCTTGCCAGGGCAAGAGATCCTTATTGTGGGGTACATGAGCAGAGAGGAAGGCCAGCCAAGGAGTTTCTAACTCTGTGCAGTCACAGATGGCAGGGAACTTCTCTAGAAGGGGTGAGAGTCATCGCTGTTATCTCTAATCCCAGAAGTGGACACAAGGGCTGCCACCACTGCCACCAAACTGAGCTGCACAGGTCACTGCCCTTACCTTCCCAGGAGCCTGTGCAGCCTGACACTGCCAGGGGTCCAGGGCCAACTCCCCTGGGAGAATACATGGTTTGCCTCAGGGAGTAGCAACTTCCTGCCAGCTTCAGTCACTGGAGGCACGCCCCAAACATCCCAGTTGTGTCTGTCACATCACTCTCTCTGCCCAGCCTGAATAAGCAAGTAAGCTCTAGTCAGCTGCTGCTTTTGCTTCATCATGTCTGGGCAGGAAACAGATGGAGGTTGGCCTACAAACTAAGGCAGGGCCAAAATCAAAGCTGAGCTCCAGGGAGTGTGTGACCAAAGAAGAGGAAGGGAATTCTCTTGTACTGTTACAGGAGCAGCAGATTAAATCCCCACAATTAGCTTGGTAAACTGCATCTGTGGAATGTACAAATAGAAAATGAATGTTCCCAAATTTGAGGTAGTGGACTTTGAGGGTGAATGTGGACTTTGAAATCAAGTAAAAGCTGGAGTAAGGCAAGATCAGAGCCTAAGTTGACCCCACAGTGCCCACAGCAGATCCAGAGATTTTCCTAGAAATATTGGAGGATTTCCTGAGTAGGCAGATTGACTGGAGCTCACTTTGGGGGCAAGGATGCTGACAACAGAGGTCACAGGAAAATACTCTTATTACTACTACTATTGTGATCTATTTTTTCTTTTCTGTTTCATTCTATTGTTCTTTTTTATTATCCTTTTAATTTTTGGTTTTTCATTTTTATGCTTTTACTTTAAAATATATTTTTATTTCATTTTTTCCTCTACTATATTTTTTGTTATGTTGTATTTCCCATGATTTTTTCTTTGTTTTGCATTGTTTTTATATTATTTTAACTACCTTTTGTATTTTGATTTGCTCTTGGTTTTGTGTTTTTGCTAGCTTAGA